>NC_054376.1:128545765-129199931 GCF_017654675.1 Xenopus laevis
CAAAGAGAGAGAGAAGATACTCACACAAGCAGGAGGAATTAATGAGAGGGCACTGGGAGTGGTGTGCCGAGCCTGTAGGGCAATCGTGTGCAGGAGAGGGAGCAAGTAATCGGGCAGGGTTGGTCAGCATTGGTACCAAAGTTGTGAGGAGAAGCTGGGGTAGATCAGAACAACTGGTAAGAGAGAAGCAGAGGGGGCACTTGTGCACAGAAGAAAGAATGGGCTGAGGGAGACTATATATAGTAACTATTTCTAGCAGGAAGGATTAGGGAATTATGGAGACGTGATATGAGTAGTATCTCCTCACCTGATACCCCAGTGAGACACATACAAGGCAAGTAGTTGCACAAAAGTAAATCACTTATCAACGTAACCAGGTCACCGACTGACATGATCCAGCTCAGTGGCACAAGCAATTCCAACCAGGAGTAACGCAAATGCTCAGTGGCACAAGCAATTCCAACCAGGAGCAACGCACATGCTCAGTGGCACAAGCAATTCCAACCAGGAGCAACGCACATGCTCAGTGCATCTGACAACGAGCACTAGTGTGTGTCTACACAAGGCTCCATGTTCAGCCTCTTTTCCTACTGCTCCTCTGTACATAAACCCACTATGTTTTCTCCACTACTCACATTACTGTACGCCAATACACTACTATATCATACTATTATTCTCCACTACTCACACTACTATTCTTCACTACTCACACTACTATTCTCCACTAGTCACATTACTGTACGCCAATACTCACACTACTATATCATACTACTATACTCCATCATACGACTATACTACAATTAATATCTATGAAAATGATCAAAAGCTGTAATGACCACAAATAATAAACTCACAACTATGTCTTGAACGTTATAGTATAAGGTAGAACTCACCCATGGTGACCATGTAGTTCACAGCAGAAGGTCCATTTGGGGCTATTTACCAGCTGTTTTGGACCTGCAAAGAAACATAAATGTTATATACACGGCAATGTGAATCTCCCTCAGTCCTACAGGTCTCACACTTCTACTAGGTTCTCTACTATTAGATATTAGAGGCCAGGTCTGATCTAAGATGGTCCGTCCCTTAGCTCTGTGGAGGGGGCCTGGCCACCAATGGGTTTTTTTAACTTGTAGGGGGACCCTGGTCACCAATGTTTTTTTTAAACTTGTAGGGGGGGGCCCTGGCTACCAATTAAGATTTTTTTTAACTTTAATGCGGGGGCCCTGACCACCAATGAGTTTTTAGCATTGGTGTTTTAGCACCCATGCAGGCGTAGGGTCTGGGGCGGGGCCTGTGGTGTGGGCAAAGTCCAGGGGCCCCAGAAAATGTTGTTCTACGGGGCCCCGTGATTTCTGACGGTGGCCCTGCCTGTGGATACATAGTCTTACAAACAAAGGAGGAAGAGAGAGAAGTAACGGTAACGAAAAGAGGGAAAGTGAAAAAATGAAAAACATGCGTCTCATTGTGGCTTTTCTTACCCCAAATTGGTGACCACAACACGTGCTGAGGAGATGCTAACCATACACAGGTGGAAGATGGCAGGGGGGGTACGATTGGAGGAAAAGGAGGGGGGGAATAAAGAAACAATGAGGGGAAGAAGAAAGCGAGGGGGTGCTACATCTACACCGTGTTTGCCTTATATCTTTACTCACTGACCAATAAAGACGTTTCTTACTGAGCAACCAACAAGAACAGACAGAACAATCTGCGTAGAAACAAGGAACCGTTTCATTCTGCCGAAATCTCAACTGAAACTGGTTTCTTCTGAGCGGTTCCACAGGCAGCGAGAGCTTAGGTTAATGTGGGACCGTGAGGGGTTATCTAAATGGGACAGGAAGGTGGCATCACAATGATATTTCTGTTTGTGCAACAGGGTACTTACAATAGATAGTAGAATAAAGACCAACACTTTATATATATATATATATATATATATCACTTATAGGCTAAGCATACATATTTATATATAGATATATTGTATATGAGGGAGAACCAGTGAATACTACAAGGAATCACAATAACATTTAAAAGTGGCAGATTTATCAAGGGTCGAATAGGAAATTTTGAATTTTGTTTGGTCAAAACTCATTCAAAAAATTCAAACTTGATTCGAAATTTGAGATTTATCAAACCTATACCATGGGAATAATTCTAATTCGACTATTCACCACCTAAAACCTGCCGGGGTTCATTTGGGTTTTCTTTCTGAGAATAAACTCAATTCGAGTTTAGACAAATCCTTTCCGAGTTTTAAAGTCGGTAAAATTTGTTTCAAGTTTTAAACCTTCAAATTGTTTCTTAAATAACGTCCCAATCGAATTTCGATTATATTTGAATTTATTAAAGTAAAAAAAATTCACACCAATTCGAAATTCAACCTTTGATAAATGTGACCATACACTAACCACGATTATCATACGAAACAAGGTTTTCTGCGATATTTGATGCATGTATGGGGGAGACGAGGTTGGGTAGCCACAAAATACCAGCAAAGCAGTCCGGTTCTCTGCAAAAAATCCACGATTCCGAGCATGCAGGTAGTCCATCAAATGTGCGGAACTGGTCCCTACTACTGCATGTAATTTTTAGCTTTCCGGATAATTGCACAGCGGAGTGATGTCAATTCTGGTCTATGATGACGTCACATCCAGCTTCACGGGTCTCAGGTCGGAAGGTAAATTTGACTTATAAGGTCTGGGTCGGATAGTGGTTCTGGGTAGGCAGATGTATTGGGTGGTGGGTCAGGTTAGGGGTCGAATTGGACCCGCGCAGGACTCTACCTTGGATATTTGTCATCTCGTCGATCGGATGGGATGGAAAAATGTTTTCGGCACTGAATTGTCAGACAGAGACAGAAGTCTTCTGTTTCTACCTGACGATTCAGCTCATAATGTTATTACAGAAAACAAACAATCTGTCCGGCAAGCAATGGTGGAGAGGTGGAATAGTGGAGATATCTATTACATAAGAACCAACAAACCCTCTTTAATGCTTGTAACAGGGAGTCTTAAAGTGTTCATACATGGGCAGATTTAATGTGTTCAATCTTCTATATGCATTGGGTCCAGCAGAAAGTCTGCCCATTGAGTATACCAATTAGGCAGGTTGGAAAATCCCTTTAGATGAGGAGCACATCAACACACACATGGTCCTTATCCAACAAATCTACATAGGCCAAATCAGACCAGCCTGATTTGGCCAGGCATGTGGGTGGCCAAATCCCCCAATTAGTCAACCTTGCCAAAGGAGAAGACCAGTCCATGTGTGGCCACCTTTAGATGTTTACAATCTCGTCAAAACAATTCTAAAGCAACTGAACTTTTTGAGTATTCTTGAAAATGTTTCACCGCTCATCTTATTCAACTCGAGTGGTAGAGAATACCACATCAATGAAACGATTAAGAGAATGCAGTCTCCAACTAGATGTGTGGGTTGAAAGCAAGGATCCCCAGTTTGATATCTTAGATCTGTTGCTGTATTAAAGCCATACAAGGTTGGCAAGAGCCCAGTAGCTTGGATCAAGGAATTAACCTAATCCATGATGAAACCTCCTTCTGAGAAGGCCAATGCATATACTTTCATTGCCTCTGGGGTAGACATCAGATTAAGAAGGTTCTCTAGTATACTGAGCCTGGGACGCCTCAAAATAAATAATGTGGGCAAAATACCGCACAACAGGACTTTTCCAGCTGAAACCGGACCTGGAACCTTTGACATCTTTAAACAGATATCAATACTAAGATCCGTAAATAACTCAACTTTTGTGTGTGTGTGGGCCGAAATGCCAAAAGTAATAGGTTTTAGGCTAGGGTCATACACTGAAGGTGCAGAATCCACTGCCCAACTGTCTTCTTCAGGTACTGCAGATTTTGGCATGAAATGCAAAATTACACATTTTGGCACTGAAATCGGGCATGTGGAGTTAATGATTCCAGGTGCAGACAGTGCAGCAGAAGAAGAGCAGCAGATTCTTCGCAGGCCAAGATCCCTATCATGTGGCCCTAGCCTAGGGTTGCCAGTTTTTTTTCTGAAAACGGGCAGGGGGATCGGGCCGGAGATGAAGGGGGGCGGGTCGGGGATGTAGAGGGCTGGTGACATCAGGGGCGGGGTGGGTAACATGGGCTGTGTGACATCAGCAGTGGGACTGATGACGTGGCGATCAGCGATTGGCTAATCGCCATGTTATTCACTTCACTGTCCTGATTTTTAGAAATCCGGACAGGAACTTTTCACCTGGGCAGCCCTTCCAAAAGTGGGGCTGTCCAGGTGAAATCCAGTTAGGTGGCTACCCTACCCTAACTTGCAGTTATCCTATGGAAAGTCTTTTTTGGGAGATTTGTCACCACGGTACCACAGATTTAACCTCAAACGATGAATCTACCCATCTGAAACGCCCCTTAAAGATGATATTGCTGAAAAAGTTTGAGACTGAATACCTGTGCTAACTTTATTATTTTACATTAAATATTGTTATTTAACACAAAACTTGTGTTTTGAAATAAAAATTTACAGAGTAATAATAACTGTTGAAAAGAATTATAGGCAGCATTGTTACCCATCTGTGAACATTTTTACACAGTTGGCACAACTCATGTTTTACACAGCAGGGGCGAACAACTTTGCATCACTGTTCAAGAAATGAACGAAAAAATAAATAATTTATCTTTCTCTCAACGTGGAAAAATGACGGCAGGGCTGAGACAAAAGACAAAGCTCAAGAATGGTGGAAAACAGTGTTCCTATTTATACCTATAATGTTTATCTAAGTATTGTCTGTAGGTGGATAGAAAAATAAGCAGTATGGGCAAAAAGCAAGGGTTTTGTTTTTCTGCTGAAGCCTATTTTTTCCTCTTGCCCTTCAAGCTCCAGAGATTGGACACTTTTGAGGCCAAGCAAACAGCAGCACATTATGAATGGCTCAGTGTCCCTGGCGGGATATAATTCAAGCCAATAAAGTGAGATCTCAGACTGAAGGATACAAATAACTGATGTTCCTGGAAACACACATGGAGCAGAATGGGATACAGCTGTGTGTGTGTGTTCAACTGTGCCCTTCAGAAAGAGAAAGGAGATGTGGCCCAGACTGATTGATCCTGAGGAGCACATAGTTGCATGAAGACACAGAGGAATGGCAGCTGAAGGTGGCCTAACTGCCAGCTCATGCCTCGGAGGCTACTTTGCATGACAGAGACCCTGTTTATTTCTGTCGGTGAATGAAAGAAGTCAGCAATCATGTGGCTATTGTGCGCTTGAGGTCTCTCAGGAAATCTGCAGCTGCCACTCGGTGGAAAAATGATAGAGCAGAGAATGCTCCACAGGATGAGTCTCAGAAGCCAAGAGGCGACAAATGGGCGTTGCTGGCAATGGTGGCACATTCTCCCACGGAACCTAGCGTAGACAGCCATGAGCAGGATAGAGGTTCCAAGGTGACCTTATCTATCGATCACAGGACGGGGAAGAGACAAAAGTAAGTCTCACTAAGGAGACTGGGTTCCAATTTATAGACAAGCATCGATCATATGGTACAAATTCCTGCAAGAATATTCTTTATTCTAAGGGCCCTGTATGGGCTGCTAGGGGCCACTTCACAAATTACAAGTCTTTATCCATACATGAATAATATAAACATGCAAAGAATGAATGAATGCTAAGCAATGTTCTGTTTTCTTGAGCATTCATAGAAAATGAAATGAAAAGTAAAAATTGGTCTAAACTACACGCCAGAAAAAACAAATCTTACTGTAGCCTGATTTGGCCACCCAATTAGAACACAGGGTTGAAGGGTGGGTAGTGTAGACGCATTGATGGGGTTATATATAAAAGTCCGAATGCTAAAAACTTTTTTACTATAAAATCTGAATTTTTAGTGGGAAAATAAACAATTTATTATACCCCGAGGCTGAAAAAAGTCCAAATCCAAAATACTTCATCTTCAACCTGTCCAGGTCCTGTTGAAGTCAATAGCAGCTGTCCTATTTGCAATTTGAAGATATTATTGTGTTTGCTGGGTTTCGTACGATAATCCAAACATTTCAGGCTTTTACACCAATTTCACGTAAAATTCTGACTTTTCGGGCGTAAAAATCTGAAAATATTGTGATTTTCTGTGCGACAATCTGAAAAAGTCACAGTTTTCATGCGACAATCTGAAAAAGTCCCATTTTTTGTCGAATAAGGGTAAATAGTGTATTTATAAAATCAGTATAATTTGGATTTTGATAAATAACTCCCTTAGTGTGTAACTCGTGGAATTCCACCCAGGCTGATCAGACATTGATGGTTTTGGATATATATATTGGGACTTCCAGCCAACAAATAGAACACAGCAAGTCCAATCCATCATTATATTACTGCCATGACTGGAGGCACCTGAGAAACTAACAATATGTCTAGCCCCATGTCAGATTTCAAAATTAAATATAAAAAAATCTGTTTGTTCTTTTGAAAAACGGACTTCATTGCTTTGAAAAAAACATATTTTCCCTGTGACAGAATTAAGGTCGGGTCCCCAACAGCCTTTCATGAATGACCTCATCATTTCAACATCCGCACCACAGCATAGGTAGAGCAGATAATCAGCCCCTGAACAGGGTGGGCAGAGCTGCTCGATGGAGGAAGAAAACATGATCAGAGACGGCTAATCTAGCTGCACATGTATATATATATATATATATTTCATATTTACTCTGGCATATCTCTCCATGCTTTAGTAAGTGAGGGCTCACATGTACACATATTATGTGCATAACCTTAGATTTCCCATCACATATTTTCTGTAAGCAAAGGTCAGCACTGCTAACTGCCATCTGTTTAATTATGTATATCCTGTGTTCCAGCACTAGTCACTCTGATGTACGGCTTATGGATACCTCCGGGAAGGCAGAGCGAGGGCTGATGATCAGGCTACTGAGAGTGATGGATTTGAGCGGATGCCAGACTTTCAGTTAATGTACAATACTGCCTCTTTGCCTTATTTATAGGATCAGATTGGACTGCCAGGGTTAAACACAAACTGCACGGCAATCTCTGCCCCAGTTACTCAGAGCAACCAACCAGATGTTCACATTTACTCTTCTAACTAAACTAGACCTATAACGTCTAACTGCCTATTGATTGCTATGGGTTACTGGACTTTGGCACATTTGGTATTTCCCTGCAAATCTCTATTTGGCAACCAGGAATCACGAATGTTGGATCATAGCTGTACCCAAGCCAAGTCCTTTTCCCACCTGCCCTAGGTCCTTGTCCATAGCACACCCATTTCCAATCCAGTTGGGGCACAGGCACTTGTCTGTTAGTGATGTGTGTGTTGGGTTTTTCTCAACCCGCCCAGGCGTCACAAAAGGGGTGGGGCAAGCAGGCGCGTATCTATAAAAGTTCAACCCGGAAGTCGGAAGCCGGCATTTGTAAGGTCCATGGGTGGGGAGAGCAGTTAGAAGAGCCCAACCTGAACCCGTCGGTAAGGTCGGCCCGAACCCGCCCGACCTTCGGGTCCCTGGCCCGGCCCGCACATCACTAGTTTAGATGGGTATACGACCACAGATGTTAAAATATGTTTATGGTGGTGGGCTAAGGGCAAGAAACATTTTATTTTCACATTGACACCCTGAAATTGCTGCCCCTTGATAGGCCCCTGGGTGTCAATATAAGAAAAACACTGCACTGGACATACCGGCAGGTTAACTGGCTCCGAATAACTCGTTTTTATGAATAAGCTCCATTGTGTCAGGGTCCAATGTGGCCCAATCTCTGAAAAGCAGGAGGCCATATATACGGGATATTAATACTTGGCCACAGGTACATCATCCTTGTTATTTAGCTCACTGCCCCGTCTTTTGCCCATGCACCACAGCTCAGAATAACCCACATAGCACTGAATATGGAAGAATCTGTTTAATTAGAAGAGGTACGTCACTGGGGACCAGAGGCATGTTCTGAGTTCCATATGGTTTAAGTCCCACACAACCTCTTAGTTATACAGTATATATAATTTTTTTTATAGTTTTTAAATTATTTACCCTCTTCTGACTCCTTCCAGCTTTCAAATGGGGGGTCACTGACCCCAACTAAAAACAAATGCTCTGTAAGGCTACAAATGTGTTGTTATTGTTACTTTGTATTACTCATCTTTCTATTCAGGCCTCTCCTATACATATTCCAGTCTCTTATTCACATCAGTGCTTGGTTGCTAGGGGAATTTGGATCCTAGCAACCAGACGGCTGAAATTGCAAACTGGAGAGCTGCTCAATAAAAAGCTAAATAAGTCAAACACCACAAATAAAAAACTAATTGCAAATGGTGTCAGAATATCCCTCTCTATGTCAGTTTATAGGTGAACAACCCCTTTAATAGACAAGTGCAGTGTAACAGAATTATCAATGACACATATAGTGACACTGAATAATAAGCTGCAATTGTAGCGCAATTTGAGGCATTATCCCTGGATGTTATTTGCAAACACTGACAAGACAACTTGATAGACGAGCACAATAAAATGGCAGTGCTAGCGGATAAGGAATATATCACTAATTATAAGGCACAAAGTATAAACCATTTTACCTCAAACAACATTCACTTGGTTCCAGGAAGTTAGAGGCCACTGGTTCAGGAGAATTGTGGGTAACAGACGGGAGCCTAAACTTACACAGGGTGACACCATAGTACACTTGGCCTGGCTGAGGGGAAATGTATGTGTGTGCAGTGTATAGACAGGAATCCCCTGAGGGATTGTGGGTAACAGAGTCCATATTGGCCTGGCTGAGGGGATGTGTATGTCTGTGCAGTGTATAGAGGGTACAGGAATACCCTGAGGGATTGTGGGTAACAGGCAGAGTCCATATTGCCCTGGCTGAGGGGAAGTGTATAGAGGTACAGGAATCCCCTGAGGGATTGTGGGTAACAGGCAGAGTCCATATTGGCCAGGCTGAGGGGAAGTGTATAGAGGGTACAGGAATCCCCTGAGGGATTGTGGGTAACAGAGTCCATATTGGCCTGGCTGAGGGGAAGTGTATGTCTGTGCAGTGTATAGAGGGTACAGGAATCCCCTGAGGGATTGTGGGTAACAGAGTCCATATTGGCCAGGCTGAGGGGAAGTGTGTGTCTGTGCAGTGTATAGAGGTACAGAAATCCCCTGAGGGATTGTGGGTAACAGGCAGAGTCCATATTGGCCAGGCTGAGGGGAAGTGTATGGAGGTACAGGAATCATGGGAGGAGGCTGGTTGCCATGAAGTACTGAGAGTGACAGACATAAGCCCACACGTAGCTGCTATACGTGTGTGGATCTGTATGTGTGAGCTCTGTGCAGAACGTGGCACAAATATGCAAGAAGACCGGTTTGCGATGAGGATTGTGGGTGATTGACAAGATGCGCCATTGCTCTGCTGTGTCTGTGTAATTGGATGTATGGTAAGAGGCTCACGCCATGCAAGCCGCCGATGTATTGTCTCTGTCTCCCCTTATCAGTCCTAGTAACAGCCTCCCTCTCAGCACTTGATTGGCCAGTGCCCCCATGATGTCACACACCCTCCTATGATCAGTGGCTAAGTGAATTCTGCAGACTACAGTCACCACGGTAACAAGGGAAGCGCTACCCTAACAGAGGAACCCGTCCCAGTCAGCACAAGCCAATCAGAAGCAAGCACTGAACTGCTGTAATACTACAGGCTGAGCTAGGCACAGAGCCAACAAACAAGTGTGTCTCCACGTGCGCTCTCGTGTTTGGCATCTGCCAGCAGGGAGGGAGGGGAGAGCATTACTCTTGTACTACTAGTGTGAGATATTCCTGTGTCTCTTGTGCCACTAGTGTGAGATATTCCTGTGTCTCTTGTGATACTAGTGTGAGATATTCCTGTGTCACTTGTGCTACTAGTGTGAGATATTCCTGTGTCTCTTGTGCCACTAGTGTGAGATATTCCTCTGTCTCTTGTGCCACTAGTGTGAGATATTCCTGTGTCTCTTGTGATACTAGTGTGAGATATTCCTGTGTCTCTTGTGCCACTAGTGTGAGATATTCCTGTATCTCTTGTGCTACTAGTGTGAGATATTCCTGTGTCTCTTGTGCCACTAGTGTGAGATATTTCTGTGTCTCTTGTGCCACTAGTGTGAGATATTCCTGTGTCTTTTGTGCCACTAGTGTGAGATATTCCTGTATCTCTTGTGCCACTAGTGTGAGATATTCCTGTATCTCTTGTGCCACTAGTGTGAGATATTCCTGTGTCTCTTGTGCCACTAGTGTGAGATATTCCTGTGTCTCTTGTGCCACTAGTGTGAGATATTCCTCTGTCTCTTGTGCCACTAGTGTGAGATATTCCTGTGTCTCTTGTGATACTAGTGTGAGATATTCCTGTGTCTCTTGTGCCACTAGTGTGAGATATTCCTGTAGGAATATCACTAGTGTGATATTCCTGTATCTCTTGTGCCACTAGTGTGAGATATTCCTGTGTCTCTTGTGCCACTAGTGTGAGATATTCCTGTGGTCACTTTGTGCTACTAGTGTGAGATATTCCCTGTGGTCTCTTGTGGCCACTAGTGTGAGATATTCCCTGTGTCCTCTTGTGCCACTAGTGTAAGATATTCCTGTGTCTCTTGTGATACTAGTTCGAATATCCTTCGTGTCTCCTTGTGCCACTAGTGTGAGATATTCCTGTGTCTCTTGTGCCACTAGTGTGAGATATTCCTGTGTCTCTTGTGCACTAGTGTGAGATATTCCTGTGTCTCTTGTGCCACTAGTGTGAGCTTGTGATACTAGTGTGAGATATTCCTGTGTCTCTTGTGCCACTAGTGTGAGATATTCCTGTGTCTCTTGTGCCACTAGTGTGAGATATTCCTGTGTCTCTTGTGCCACTAGTGTGAGATATTCCTGTGTCTCTTGTGATACTAGTGTGAGATATTCTGTGTCTCTTGCCACTAGTGTGAGATATTCCTGTGTCTCTTGTGTACTAGTGTAGATATTCCTGTGTCACTTGTGCTACTAGTGTGAGATTTCTGTGTCTCTTGTGCCACTAGTGTGAATATTCCTCTGTCTCTTGTGCCACTAGTGTGAGATATTCCTGTGCTCTGTGATCTAGTGTGAGGTGTCTCTTGTGCCACTAGTGTAGATACCTGTATCTCCACTAGTGTGAATATTCTTGTCTCTTGTGCCACTATTTCTGTGTCTCTTGTGCCACTAGTGTGAGATATTCCTGTGTCTTTTGTGCCACTAGTGTGAGATATTCCTGTATCTCTTGTGCCACTAGTGTGAGATATTCCTGTATCTCTTGTGCCACTAGTGTGAGATATTCCTGTGTCTCTTGTGCCACTAGTGTGAGATATTCCTGTGTCTCTTGTGCCACTAGTGTGAGATATTCCTCTGTCTCTTGTGCCACTAGTGTGAGATATTCCTGTGTCTCTTGTGATACTAGTGTGAGATATTCCTGTGTCTCTTGTGCCACTAGTGTGAGATATTCCTGTAGGAATATCACTAGTGTGATATTCCTGTATCTCTTGTGCCACTAGTGTGAGATATTCCTGTGTCTCTTGTGCCACTAGTGTGAGATATTCCTGTGTCACTTGTGCTACTAGTGTGAGATATTCCTGTGTCTCTTGTGCCACTAGTGTGAGATATTCCTGTGTCTCTTGTGCCACTAGTGTAAGATATTCCTGTGTCTCTTGTGATACTAGTGTGAGATATTCCTGTGTCTCTTGTGCCACTAGTGTGAGATATTCCTGTGTCTCTTGTGCCACTAGTGTGAGATATTCCTGTGTCTCTTGTGCCACTAGTGTGAGATATTCCTGTGTCTCTTGTGCCACTAGTGTGAGATATTCCTGTGTCTCTTGTGCCACTAGTGTGAGATATTCCTGTGTCTCTTGTGCCACTAGTGTGTGAGATATTCCTGTGTCTCTTGTGCCACTAGTGTGAGATATTCCTGTGTCTCTTGTGCCACTAGTGTGAGACATTCCTATGCCTGTACAGCTATTAGTGTGAGATATTCCTGTGTCTCTTGTGCCACTAGTGTGAGATATTCCTGTGTCTCTTGTGCCACTAGTGTGAGATATTCCTGTGTCTCTTGTGCCACTAGTGTGAGATATTCCTGTGTCTCTTGTGTCACTAGTGTGAGATATTCCTGTGTCTCTTGTGCCACTAGTGTGAGATATCCCTGTGTCTCTTGTGCCACTAGTGTGAGATATTCCTGTGTCTCTTGTGCCACTAGTGTGAGATATTCCTGTGTCTCTTGTGCCACTAGTGTGAGATATTCCTGTGTCTCTTGTGCCACTAGTGTGAGATATTCCTGTGTCTCTTGTGCCACTAGTGTGAGATATTCCTCTGTCTCTTGTGCCACTAGTGTGAGATATTCCTCTGTCTCTTGTGCCACTAGTGTGAGATATTCCTGTGTCTCTTGTGCCACTAGTGTGAGACATTCCTATGCCTGTACAGCTATTAGTGTGAGATAATCCTGTACCAATACTGCTATTAGTGCAGATATATTCCTGTCTGTACCACTACTAGTGGCGAGATATTCCTGTGTCTGTACTGCCACTAGTGTGACATATTCCTGTGTGTGTTGTGTAGTCTAGTGAGATATTCCAGTGTCTGTACTGCTTCTAGAGCAGTGGCGCAATTAGTAAAGAGCAGTAGGCGGAAAGTTCCGGGGTTAGTAGAGGCTGCTGTGTGAGAAGTGTTGGAGCTAGTATAGGGTGCGGTGTGAGAAGTGTTGGAGCTAGTATAGGGTGCTGTGTGAGAAGTGCTTGAGCTAGTATAGGGTGCTGTGTGAGAAGTGCTTGAGCTAGTATAGGGTGCTGTGTGAGAAGTGCTTGAGTTAGTATAGGGTGCTGTGTGAGAAGTGCTTGAGTTAGTATAGGGTGCTGTGTGAGAAGTGCTTGAGCTAGTATAGGGTGCTGTGTGAGAAGTGCTTGAGCTAGTATAGGGTGCTGTGTGAGAAGTGCTTGAGCTAGTATAGGGTGCTGTGTGAGAAGTGCTTGAGTTAGTATAGGGTGCTGTGTGAGAAGTGCTTGAGTTAGTATAGGGTGCTGTGTGAGAAGTGCTTGAGTTAGTATAGGGTGCTGTGTGAGAAGTGCTTGAGCTAGTATAGGGTGCTGTGTGAGAAGTGCTTGAGCTAGTATAGGGTGCTGTGTGAGAAGTGCTTGAGTTAGTATAGGGTGCTGTGTGAGAAGTGCTTGAGCTAGTATAGGGTGCTGTGTGAGAAGTGCTTGAGTTAGTATAGGGTGCTGTGGTGCTAGATTAAGGTCCTGAACCACAAAAGAAAGACTGAACCCTACAGGCCTGAGAAGCTCAACCCTAGACATGCCTTAAAGGAAAACTATACCCCCCAAACAATGTAGGTCTCTATTAAAAGATACTGAGTAAAACAACTCATGTGTAAAACCCTGCTTCATGTAAATGAACCATTATCATAATAATATACTTTTTTAGTAGTATGTGCCATTGGGTAATCATAAATAGAAAATTGCCATTTTAAAAAATAAGGGCCGCCCCCTGAGATCGTACGATTCACTGTGCACACATACAAACCACATGTAAGGTCACATGAGCCAATTAACAGACATAGTTCTGCCTTTGCTTCAACACTTCTTCCTGTTACAGTTAGTGTTGTAGTATTTCTGGTCAGGTGATCTCTGAGGCAGCACAGATAGAGTCACGAAATGGTGGTTCAAGGCAAGAGATGTAAAAGGGCAATATTTATGTAAATATATATTCCAGTTTGGTAAGATTCTTTAATATGTCATTCAATTTGATATAAACTATCTGTTGCTTAAGTATTCATTTTGGGGGTATAGTTTTCCTTTAAGATGGCCATAGATGTAACAATTACAATTGTTTCAATACACACGTGTAGAGCTGAATGGTCAGATATACATATAAAAACAACATAATTCTACCTGTATCTGACAATTCAGCACTAACAATAGACGATGTTTGGGTCCCCTCAAAGGCACCCAATCAAAATTTTCCGTCCTGCCCGATCGATGAGTCAACAGATATAACCACCATACACACACGAATATCATACGAAAATTTGATTCGTACAATATTATCTGTGCGTCTATGGCCACCTTAGGCATTAGAATGACATGGGGATGGTGGGTTTGGGTTGGCTTTAGCATGGGGGTATGCCTAATATATATACTGGAAATATCAAGGATTGATATTGTGCTAAATTTGTCATTTCATTTTTCTTCTCTAATACTGGGGGCACTGCCCTTTCTGACTTCCCCTAAAACCAGCTACGAGGACTGGACATTACCGATCCTTCTGTACTCTGGATTCATGCAAATGTCGTCCTGGATATCTCCCCTTGGGGACCCACGCCCACAGGTTCAATATTACCCACTACACCACAAGCCAAATGACGTGGGTCCCTACATCACAAAGTATGGGACTTGCAGCACCCAATGACATATATTCACCAGTGGGTATGGGACATAGGGTTCCCCGAGGTGACCAGGAAGAGACTGAGTTATCAGCAGCTCTAAATGCGACTATAGATTAAGATCAGATCACGGTGTGACAAGACCTGTGCCGAGCGAAAGCCAAAATGGAAGTTCTGCAGGAAGTGCAACCGTTACTAACCTCTCTATTGCTACGTAATCTTACCAACTGTCAGTTTTGTAGGGCACAACAGGGGTACGGTGGGAGATTTCTTCTGAATAGAGCACAGTAGATTTACTACTCACAGTCTGGACTAATAGTTGGCGGATATGTAAGACATGCTTATACAAATATCAGTTCAACGTGTTTACAGCGCGTTTACTCTCAGAAGAACGTGTCTGGCACGCTGCCTGGGGGATAGTGATCTGTAGAGATGGAGATGTCGTCCAGAAGGGCAACTTGGAAAATATAGTAACAGGCAATTAAAACAACAAGAGGGGACCCAACCCTTTATTAAAGGTGGCCATAGACATTAAGATTTTTCTCTCTTTAACACCAATTCTAGTGCGATCCGACAAACCAGTCAAATTATCGTGAGGTTAGTGGACACCAAATGATCGTGCAGCAAACGATTTTTCGGCAGACATCGGTCAGAAAATCGTTCGGGCAGGTTAGAAGATTTTCATCGTTCACAGTGAAGTGTATCCTTTGTCCAATTGTTTGCAGGGCCAAGCAGGCGGCTACCCACAGTTTTCCTGGCTTCAACTAGACGATATCACTTATATATATTATATTTATTATATTATATTTGTTTTTGTTGATGGACAAATCGTACAGTTAAACAAACATTTCAGGATAAGCTTGGTCTTACGACAACGAAAAGATCTTTTACACATCTTAATGTCTATGGCCACCTTAATAGTCTCTTGCAAAGGGCAAGTGTGCCATTCACTTAAATGTCCTATTTTATATAGTGAACCTATTGCACGAGGCTAACGTTTGAGCTTGTCAATAGCAGCAATGATCCAGGACTTCAAACTTGTCACAGGGGGTCACCATCTTGGAAAGTGTCTGTGACATGCTCAGTGGGCTCTGATTGGCTGTTGAGAAGCTAAGCTTAGGGGTCGGCACTAATTATCCAGCAGAAAATGAGCTTCCCTGGCTGTAATATAAGCTGATGCTACAGGTTTGCTGATTATTCAATTCTGATGCTAATTGCACTGGTTTCTGTGCTGCCATGTAGTAATTATGTGTATTAATTACTAATCAGCCTTATATTGTGACATTTCTATTCTATGTGTACTGTATATTGTGAGTGGCTCCCTAAGCTCAGTAAGTGACAGCAGCACAGAGCATGTGAATCAGTGAATCAGCAGAAAAGAAGATGGGGAGCTACTGGGGCATCTTTGGAGACACAGATCTTTACTGCTAAAGGGCTGTGGTTGCCTTGGGCTGGTACAGAAGCACAAAACATCATTTCTATCTCCTTTGTTAGCCTTTAGATCTCCTTTAAGGGTGGTAGCCTGAACTCTCACCACTATATATGTCCTAAAGCATTGGTCGCTGTATAAGCCAAGCTGGAGAGTCTTTGGTTCTTACGCGGGATGTCACACAGGGATGTCTATATAGTAAGGCTCATGAGACCGGATCACTTCAGGGAGCACTGCCAGACACCTACACGAGTTCTCTTTGTTCACTCAGCTCTACAAATTTTCAGCAAGGTCTATTTCTGGAGCGGGAGATTATTTTTTCCTGTATGTTGCTATATTTAACCTAAAATAACAATGTAACAAAAGCCGTACTTCCATCTTCACTAAATACCCCTGTCAGCACTGGGAAGTAACTGCCAGCTGTTAGAGATAAACTGCCACCCCGTGGTAGACAGATGCATTACCGCAGACACATGTGGTTGAGTTTAAAGGACAACTACCATTTGCTATAGATATGAACCTAAGTGTCAGCCTCCAGGCACAGGTTGGAATTCCACATACCCCCAACAGTTGCCCCACGGAGCTGCTTCCCCATTGTACATCATTCCATAGTCCCCAGGGAAGTGGGAAATGGATTTTATGTTTCTACTATACTCCAAGAACCAGAATAACCTGCCCGGATGGCTACGGACATGAGCTTCATTACCTTGGCAACCGGGCAGCCGTTCGGAAGTCGGAATGGAAGATGAATAGCCAAGAGTCTGAACAGAAAAATAGTAGGTTTAAATAACAACAAAGCTTCAGACTCCAAGTCAATCCCCACATTTTTTCTTTATTTTTGGGGTCAGTGACCCCCCCAGCAACCATCTCTCTGATTATTTTCGTTTGTAGACTGGGGAAGAGGCCAGATAAAAATGAAAAGAATCCAAGAATGGAGCTCAGAGTAGTCTGGTAATGAGCTGGCACAGACAACTGTCACCTTTACAAAAGCCAAAGGAGATTCCCGACCCCGGCTGAAGGAGTAAGGAGATGGTGATTATAAAACGGGCCAATAATCAGAACACATTTGCGATTACTGGGGAAGAACAACGGCAGTGGTGAGTATCGCACGTAGGGGTGTAGCGCTGCCGACAGCCTCCATTTAGAACAAGCCGGGAAACTGTGTAACAGAATGTGCCGAGCGGCTTCGGCGTGACTGATCAGAACACTGGCGAGAGTGCGCCCGGGAGAGCGTGGCCATGTAATGTAGTCACTCTACTGGGACAAATATACCCTATTTATAGCCCTCTATTATTATAGGTGCATATATTATACATATTAGTCTGACATTACTCACGTGTGGGAGCAGCCATACTGCTTGTTCTAATCACGCAAATGGGGCGTCTCTACAAAGAATGGAGCCTAAGGCAAAGGGAAAATCTTTAACCCTACACCACCAATATGTATGTCTCTATACCAGTAACATCAGCACACAATATGGATTCAGAGCATCAACACCAACATGCCGGTTAGATTAATGGCTAATAAACACTGTATATACGTGCCAGAGAGATGACTGCAAAAAAAATATGGCTAACTGCATTAACCCTATATGTGCCAAAGAGATGATGCAGAAAATGGCTAATAACTGCATTAACTCCACATGTGCCAGAGAAATGACTGTAGTAAATGGATTCAGAGCATTACATTACCACTGGACATGCTGGTGAGATCTCTGCAAAAATGGTTTATAAGAACAACCCCATACTTTTCAGAGAGATGACTACAGAAAATGGATTTGAAGCATTGCGTTAAAGGAACAGTAACACCAAAGAAATTAAATGCATTAAAGTAATGAAAATATAATGTACTGCTGTGCTGTACTCAGGACTGTATTTAGGTCTGATGCCGCCATAGGCATCGGACCTAAACACACCCCTATGTCACGCGACATATTCAGCAGAAGTGACGCCACTTCCGCATTCTTCCTCAGACCCCCTACCGAGGAAGGGGACGGTTTTAAAAAAAAACAAAAAATAGGCACCCTTTAAAACCGTGTCGCCCTAGGCATGGGCCCTCGGGGGCCTATACATAAATACAGTCCTGGCTGTACTGGAAACATTGTGTGTTTGCTTTAGAAACTCCACTTAAGTTGATATAAACAAGCTGCTGTGTAGCCATGGGGGCAGCCATTCAAGCACAGGATACACAGTAGATAACAGATAAGTACTACTATAGTTTATAGAAACAAGCTGCTGTGTAGCCATGGGGGCAGCCATTCAAGCACAGGATACACAGTAGATAACAGATAAGTACTACTATAGTTTATATAAACAAGCTGCTGTGTAGCCATGGGGGCAGCCATTCAAGCACAGGATACACAGTAGATAACAGAAAAGTACTACTATAGTTTTATAGAAAAAGCTGCTGTGTAGCCATGGGGGGCAGCCATTCAAGCACAGGATACACAGTAATAACAGATTAAGTACTACTATAGTTTATATAAACAAGCTGCTGTGTAGCCATGGGGGCAGCCATTCAAGCACAGGATACACAGTAGATAACAGATTAAGTACTACTATAGTTTATAGAAACAAGCTGCTGTGTAGCCATGGGGGCAGCCATTCAAGCACAGGATACACAGTAGATAACAGATAAGTACTACTATAGTTTATATAAACAAGCTGCTGTGTAGCCATGGGGGCAGCCATTCAAGCACAGGATACACAGTAGATAACAGAAAAGTACTACTATAGTTTATAAAAAAGCTGCTGTGTAGCCATGGGGCAGCCATTCAAGCACAGGATACACAGTAGATAACAGATAAGTACTACTATAGTTTATAATAACAAGCTGCTGTGTAGCCATGGGGGCAGCCATTCAAGCACAGGATACACAGTAGATAACAGATAAGTACTACTATGTTTATAGAAAAAAGCTGCTGTGTAGCCATGGGGGCAGCCATTCAAGCACAGGATACACAGTAGATAACAGATAAGTACTACTATAGTTTATAGAAAAAAGCTGCTGTGTAGCCATGGGGGCAGCCATTCAAGCACAGGATACACAGTAGATAACAGATAAGTACTACTATAGTTTATATAGTCACCAACACACTCTGTAGGGAGCCCAGGAGGAGGGTGCTGCCATACAGTCAGACACACAGTGCAGAGTTGGGGAAAGCAGATATAAATGTGTTGATGGTTTTTCTCTGATTTTGCCATAAGGTCACATGTTTAACGTGGTGAGATTTCCCGGTCACTGGCCCACGACTTCCGTTGTCTGCAACAGAATGCCATGACGCAATACAGAAAGTGACTCTCCTTCTGGGAAATGTGAGACACCCAACTGTCTAATGAATGTCACCAAAACAACACTCTCATTTAAAGGGGAAATATGAGCTGCCAAAATAATGGCATCATTTTCTCCAGGACATTCCATGCTCTCTCTGTTATGTTTATATAAAAGCTGATTTAATTAGGAGATGAATTATAAGGCGAATATCTCTCTGTATATCTGTATTTATACACAGTGCTGGAAGCTGCCATGTTGCCTGTGATTAGAACATGTATAAGGGTAGAGTGTATTAGGTCTCCAGTGCAGTCTATTCTTTGTATGTCAGTCTCTTTGCTCCTGGGGGTGATGGACAATGAATGGTTTGTAAGGGCAGGTGTGCGACACTGTTTTATACTACAGGACCTCTCACAAGTGGCCACATTCACTAACTGCATCCAAAGAACAACAACTAATTGTGCATGGGAAGGGGGTTCCTATACAGCCCTATAATAAACTGTATGGGGACAGGGGGTTCCTATACAGCCCTATAATAAATTGTATGGGGATAGAGGGTTCCTATACAGCCCTATAATAAACTGTATGGGGACAGGGGGTTCATATAGAGCCCTATAATAAATTGTATGGGGATAGAGGGTTCCTATACAGCCCTATAATAAACTGTATGGGGACAGGGGGTTCATATAGAGCCCTATAATAAACTGTATGGGGATAGAGGGTTCATATACAGCATTATAATAAACACAAGGGATATCACAGGTGGTGCCCATACTATTATATCACAGCTGGTGCAAAAACATTATATTTGGAGCAAATATTACAGATTTGGGGAAAATGCCAATTTTTAGCTACAAGTAATTTCCATCAGGTTAAATGTAGGGCCCCTTTACTAAATGCCCCCGGGTCAATAAAACAACAGCCAGTGGCCCATTATGTAACAATGAAACCCCCATGATGCCCAACCAGTAGCCTTCTGGGAACTGCTGAACTGGCCCTGCTCTGGCTGAGGTTTATGGGAGATGAAGTTCAGCAGGTGCCACTAGGCTGTAACTCAGGGACAGAGAGAGTCAGTGTTGTTCCTATAGGAGGGACAGTAGGAGGAATATGCTGCCCCCCACTACCCCGGGCCCCGGGGACACACACCTGGGTATCTGCCCTTCATCAGTCTCCGGGGATCTCGCGTGGCATCTTCATAGTGGGGGGCTGTGTAAGTACTGAACGTGGCCAACTGGGTGTTATAGGAAAGAGGGCTCCAGGGGGGAGGTGCAGAGAAATGGGGGTGCAGAGGAGAGGTGGGACAGGGGGGAGGTGCAGAGAAATGTTGGGGGGTGCAGAGGAGAGGGGGAAGGGGAGGTGCAGAGAAATGTTGGGGGTGCAGAGGAGAGATGGGACAGGGGAAGGTGGCAGAGAAATGTTGGGGGGGTGCAGAGGAGAGGGGGGAAGGGGAGGTGCAGAGAAATGTTGGGGGTGCAGAGGAGAGGGGGAAGGGGAGGTGCAGAGAAATGTTGGGGGGTGCAGAGGAGAGATGGGACAGGGGGAAGGTGCAGAGAAATGTTGGGGGGTGCAGAGGAGAGATGGGACAGGGGAAGGTGCAGAGAAATGTTAGGGGGTGCAGAGGAGGGGGAAGAAGTGATGGATGGGGGGGTGCAGGGCAGAAGGGAAGTTTTGGGGGTGAGGGAAGGAGTAGGACACAGCAGTGGGTGTTTGGGGAGGGGGTGCATCAGGCTGGGAGCTGGCAGTGACATTTGGGGGGCAAGTTAAAGGAGGTGCCATTGGGCTGGTGCAGGGAAGGAATGAGCAATAAGGGGGGAAGGTGGCAGTTGTGGGGGCTCAGGAGAGACAATGAGAGGGAGGAATAATAATAATAATAAGGAATAAGAGAAGAGACAAGAGGGAGACACTGGGGAGAGAGAGTCCCAGTGAGGGGCAGGTGAGAGAGAGGGAGGGGCAGAGGGGCAGGAGACGCAATACAAATCCAGCCTCCGAGTCCTCCAAAGATTTCGCTGGTTTATTTAAAGTGCGTAGTAAGACATACGTCAGCCACTCACGGCTCCGCCCCCACCGTCACGCCTTTCATTTACCGACCAATCAGCGCCCGCTCTCATCCTCTTCCCGCCCACTTCTCTCTCTACCGCTCACTTATTGTCTCTGACCGATTCCAACGTGTGGAGTAAATGATCCAGTTTCCTCCTGAACTTACTGAACTTATTGTATTTCCTGTAATTACTGTATTTACTATACCCTCCCCCTCTCTCTATTCTGTACTTACTGTACGTTATCCTGTGTCCTGTATTGTATGTACAGCTCTTATCATAACAGCAATGTGGCTGCACTGTACAGTCCTATACACCATCACATGACTGTATGTACATTATCCTCTATCCTGTACTATATCCTGTACCTTTATACTGTACTCATGCCCAAGCCCCACCCTCATGCCCAAGCCCCGCCCACCCTCATGCCCTAAGCCCCACCCCATATCCCACCCACTCCACATCACAGTTAAAAGACCACACAGACATCAGCTCCTAAAAAAGTAACCCCCCCCCACACACACACACAAGTTATAAAAAGCTATTGGATGGTCAGGGCCCCCTTATAAGTTAAAAAAAATTGGGGCCCCAAAAAAAATGTTTTAAATTTTTTATTTTTTTTTTAAAAAACCCATTGGTGGCAGGTAGCCTATAGAATATTAAAATAATACATTGGTGGCCAGGGGATTAAAAAAAACACAAACTGGTGTTCAGTAGAATTGAACTCGTGGCTTCAGGACTTCAACTTCGCCTCCTTTCGTGACTTTGGGTCTTTTTGCCGCTTCAGCACTTTGGCTGTTCGGCTTTACGGCACTTCCGCATTCTACAACCTGAGAAATGGCCGCACGGCTCGGGCGCTCATAAGGGGGGCCCGGCTCTTTCTAAAATGCAGCACTGCCGGGCCCCCCTTCAGGCCTGGGCCCGGGACACTTGTCCCCCCTTGATGGCAGCCTCTTATTTTTTTAAGAGGCTAAATAGATGGAATAATAGATTATAGTATGTAAAGAAAAGAGACTGGGAGAATAGAGGTTGAGTGAGGAGAGGAAGAATAATAATAGTACTGAGAGTGGCCCTTGGGCTAAGGTTTTTGGGTGGGCCCCTGGTGTTCCAGTCGGACACTGATTGTTATTGTTACACCTCATAGATTATAGAGGTTACTGTCTGGCAAAAAAAAAAAACGAAGCTGTAGTGTAACAATTTATTATCAATATTTAAAGGGCAGAGCAGTTGTTGGGTGCAGTGATTATCCCTAGGTGCCTTCCTTCCACTTATAACTGCACATGAGCCAATTATGAAGAGGTTCCCTCCTTTCTCTTTGTATTGTATATCAGCTATAAGCCAGACAAACCACCACGTAGACCAGTGATCCCCAACCAGTGGCTCGTGAGTAACATGTTGCTCTCCAACCCCTTGGATGTTGCTCCCAGTGGCCTCAAAGCAGGAGCTTATTTTTGAATTCCAGGCTTGGAGGCAAGTTTTGGTTGTATAAAAAACAAGTGCACTGCCAAACAGAGCCTCAATGTAGGTTGACAATCCACATAGGGGCTACCAAATGGCCAATCACAGTCCTTATTTGGCACCCCAAGAACATTTTTCATGCTAGTGTTGCTCCCCAACTCCTTTTACTTCTGAATGTTGCTCACGGGTTCAAAAGGTTGGGGATCCCTGACGTAGAGTGAGACAGACTAAATGGAGCCCAAGAGATGTTCATGGGAGTAAAAGTAATCCGAAATCATGTTTTAGGTACAGGCCTCATCTTACACACATTGAATTGGCTTATCACCAAAATACAGGTATCTGCTGTCACTTTTATGGGTAGAGTCACCAAGATAGCAATTGGGTTTCCTACCAGCCCTTGATCAATAGCCCAGTAGGATGTGAGTAGCCAATCACAGCTCTGCCCTCACACAGATAAAGAATATCTACAGTTCCTTGTTGGGTCCATCTAGCTGATTGCGCTCCACCTAAAAGATGGGGATTGGCTGGGAAGGTCACCAGGTTCTGGGAAAATACGGCTCAGTGTTATGTCAATACATAGAGTCACCTGGTCACATTGGTTTGGGCCAATCAATTGCTCCTCCACTGGGTCATACGCTTGTGGCCTGAGTCCTCCCTGCCCTATCTCAACCCCTTTGCTGATGGCTTAAAGCCTTGTCCCACTATTACCTATTGCCTGGTGACTGCTGTACTTCCTTGACGTCTCAGGAGCAGCTACATACTGTAAATCATTATGGTCAGGTTTGGTATGGGTAAGGATTGGGGCCAAGCATTAGTTGCCACGTGCATTACTTTTGGGGAGGCTGTATGAGTTCAGGGTGGTTCCTGGCCAATGATACTTACGCCAATAGGGGAAAAGAATACTGTAGATACAGAAGAGACAGATCCCTGTATCAGTTGGCTTTGGCTCATTGTAGAAAACTAGACTTAGTCCCTAAATGTCAATTCACCAGCATTTTTGGCCCGACTTATCTCCTAACCCCTCATCAACAGTAGCAACCCGGGCACCAGTGTCATGCACCAGAATCTTAATGTACCTTCACCACTGAAATGCATAGAAGTGTCACCTGAAATCAGGGCATGGAGCTCTGTTGGAAGAGCTGGGCTAAGTAGTGATGTTAACCGAAGGAGGAACACAAATTAGTAGAGTGGTGACGCTGCCGAGTCACTGTTGTTTTTCTTATAGTAATCACATTTTTGGCTGCTGTTGAAATGCCAAGTGTGCAAAACTTTGTGCCACCCCCAGCAGCCTCACATAACCCCCCCATAGGATATGTATTTGTCTCTACCATGTGTCATCCAATCGCTTTCCAGGCCTTATGCCTTACATACAGGCCAGGGTCTCCCATAAAAGTTTTTTAAAAATAATTAGAGGTCAGGGCCCCCCTACATGTAAAAAAAAAACATTGCTGGTCAGGGCCCCCAATAAGTGAAAACAATAATTGGCAGCCAGGGTCTCCCATAAAAGTTTTTTTTTAAAAAATCATTGGTGGCCAGGCCAGGCAAAAAATTGTCATCAGGGCCAAAGTTTTTTTTTAAAAAAAAAAAAGTTTTTTTTAAACATTGGTGGCCAGGGTCTCCCAAACAAGTTTAAAAAAAGGCCATTGGTTGCCAGGGTTTAAAAATTTTATTCAAAAAAGATCATTGGTGTTCAGTGGAACTTACCTTTAAAGGTCTTCTTCATTCTTCTCTTCTCCAGGTCTATTCACCATTTTTGGCAGCTTCTTTGAGTCCAAACATCAACTTTCAGGTGTTTTTGCATCTTTTGGCTACGTTTGATGGTATTCGTGTCTTTAGCTTCGGGTCTTCGGCTTTGTGTCTTTGGCTTTGGGTCTTCGGCTTTGTGTCTTTGGCTTCAGGTCTTCAGGTTTGTGTCTTCAGCTTCATGTCTTTGGCTTTGTGTCTTCAGCTTCATGTCTTTGGCTTTGGGTCTTCGGCTTTGTGTCTTCAGCTTTGTGTCTTCAGGTTTGGGTCCTCGGCTTTGCGTCTTCGTGTCTTCGGCTTCATGTCTTTGTCTTCGGGTCTTCTGCTTCGTGTCTTCATGTCTTCAGCTTTGTGTCTTCGGCTTCCGGTCTTCGGCTTTGTGTCTTCAGCTTCATGTCTTTGGCTTCGTGTCTTTGGCTTTGGGGTCTTCGGCTTTGTGTCTTCAGCTTTGTGTCTTCAGGTTTGGGTCCTCGGCTTTTCGTCTTCGTGTCTTCGGATTCATGTCTTCGGATTCATGTCTTCGGCTTTGGGTCTTCAGCTTTGTGTCTTCTGCTTTAGGTCTTCAGCTTCGTGTCTTCAGCTTTGGGTCTTCGGCTTCGTGTCTTCGACTCCGGGTCTTCATGTCTTTGGCTTTGTGTCTTTGGCTTCGGGTCTTCGGCTTTGTGTCTTCAGCTTTGGGTCTTCAGCTTCGTGTATTCAGCTTCGTGTATTCAGCTTTGTGTCTTCAGCTTCAGGTTTTTGGCTTCGGGACTTCGGCTTTGCGTCTTCGGCTTTGGGTCTTTGGCTTTTTGGCTTTGGGTCTTCGGCTTTGTGGTTTAGTGTCTTTGGCTTCAGGTTTCTTTCTCTGTTAAGGGGTGCCCGGCTAATCCAGAAAGTGAAGCCCAGCCAGGCCCCATTTTAAACCTAAATTCTGCATGGCCTGGGACACCTGTATCCTTTGTTCCCCCTGATGGCAGCCCTGCCTTTGTTCATTGCACTTTTTTGTGCATTGTTACACTTGCACTCGCACTATTAAACAGTGTGACAAGCCCAAGAAAATACAATAACTGATCATCACCATCTACTGGAGGAACATGAAAATGCAGCAGAAGCAGCAGCAGTGCACAAATATAGGATAATAATAAATAAAGGATGGAAGTTGGACAATAGGACACTGCATATATGTTTTGTCTCCTCCACACTTACCCCATCTATGGTGCCAAGTCTATGGTTGTGCAATTGACAAGAGCTGGATATTGACAGATTCGATTTCTGAGTAAAGACAAAATATATGTTCGTTTTTTCCTCCTTTTGGGCAAAAATCAGGGCCGTTCCTGCACCTTGCCTCAGGTGGCAGTGAATGGCCAGTTACAAGGGGCGGCAAAAAGCCGTCTCCTGTAACTTTAAGAAAGCGCAGTATGCACTTCTGCGCTACCGATGCAGCCGCTTTTGACCCGCTCCGACGCTAAACATTTAAGCACGGAGCGGGAGAGGGGGGCGGCATCGGGGTTGCTGCCTCAGGTGGCAGCAGCCCACGGATCAACCCTGGCAAAAATAAATGCACATCTGAACCTTCTCACAGAAGGGTTTTAGGCCCTGAGAGACTTGCTCCCTTCCAATGATCTATGGAGCAAGTGATCTTGGCCAATGTGTAAGAGAGTGAGATGATGGTGGAGTGATATCAGGAGACGTGAGCTTACCTGAAGGGGTCACTGATGGGACTTATACACAAGTCTATGTTCAAGTTGTTATGCACTTGAGGTATAGGGGTATAGGGGTTCCATAAGGCAGATTTTTGCCCCAAAATAATCTAAAATTGAGGAAAGTCACCGAAAAATGGTAGAATGGGGTAGAGAGCCCAAAAACTAGTAACTCCCGACTTCTACACAAGTCAGTCCCATTGCATGCTGGGTATTGTAGTCTTACATTCAACTTGGCAGCTGGCAAATTATTAAACAAAAACTACATTGCCCAACATGCATTGGGAGACACAGGCCCATTGGCTGGTTTCCAAAGTACAAACCAGCCAAAGGCCCAATAAGTAGCCCAAATCCGCACCTTGGCTAGTTTGTACTTTCAAAACCAGCCTGGGCTTTAAATTAGCAGCCCAATTTGGCTGAAAACCTGCCAACCTGGTGTACTGTCTGGATCCTACATTCAGATTAAACTGGGCATGCTCACCAAAAGGCACCTCATTGGACCAGCAGTATGAGCTATGATTGGCAGCATTACAACTCAAGGCCAGATTGGTCCCTATAATAGCCTGCCTGGCCTATCATGTGATTGGCCCTCTCTGGGCTGTTCCCTTTCTGGCTTACAAAGCTGGCTACCAAGAATTCCAAATTGTTAGCCTTTTTATACAAATGGAAGATCACAGAGACTGCCCAGCTGTAAGCCATCACAGCTGTACCCACATGTTCCAGTGACCAGAAGTAGCAGTGCCCAACCCTGGCATCATAAGTACCGGCTGGCTACCATCTAGACTGTGATGTTGAAGTTGCCATGCTACAATAAAGAGCTGCATTCCCTAGAGGAGCTGTGTTGTGTAAGTCCTGCCCTATGCCCACGTCTTTTCATGGCAAGGTGTCGTGCCAACGAGCTTTCTCTGATAGGGCACTCTTCATCTGCAAGCAAAGAGAACCATGGTTTAAGTTGCCATATACACACTACTGCTGCCCACCATGTTAATGCAGGATATTGGCTAACAGGAGTAACAGCTTGGCAAGTCTGCAGGGAGTAGACACAAAGTAGGGGTCTACAGGGAATAGTTTTCACATATCATTCTATACAAGGAGCAGCACACAGATGGCCATGCAAAGCTCTGCAGGGAGTTGCACAAAGACGCATGTAATGCTCTGCAAGGAGCAGACACGGACATGTAGTGCACTGCAGGAAGCAACACAGATCAGAGAAATGCTCTGCACCTTCTCAAATTGATCTGACTTGTAGAGATTAGTGACCTTTCCAGAGCTCAGAATCTTATTAGCATCCTCAAGAAAAGACTCATCAGTGATTTGAGTGTCCGTTCAGAGAAAGACAGATGGACGATCTTCCACCCCAGCTACAGTCTCTTGATCTCTGGTGAAGAAAAGTTTGGAAATTTCAGGGGTGCAGGGAGAATTGCTGGATGATGCATTACTATTATTATCACATATTTATAAAGCTCCAACATAGTGCTGTACCATTAATGGATGTAGGCACTAAAAATACAACGGTACAGTGCTTTGGAAGTTGATATGTAGATACTCACCATGTTGGATTGCATCTGTGAATAGCACCAGACTCTTGGCTCCTGCTCCTGGCCATGGCTCTGCTCCTGTATCTGTCGGTTCATGAAGGTTTTTAATGCCTGGATGTCACATCCACAGTCTCATCCACATCCTATAATAAAGCTGCTATGAAAACTGGCCTTGGGTGTAGAAGTCAAGTTTAACTTTGGAGCTTTGTTTTTTAAGCTAAAAGAACAAGAATGACCGGCCATGGAGGCAGACAACTGGTGACATTGGAAGGTTACTGGTTGAAGAGCAGTGGGAGAGGGAGTCTTCATGGAAAGAGAATGGGAAATGCCAAATCAAGACAATGTAGGAAGCAAGGGGTAAGGAGAGCTCCACTAAGATCCATATGGTCTAGCCTCCAATTTTTTTGCTTTTGTTTCTGCCCAAATTTGACCAAAGAAGAACCTCAAAAGAGGCTTTGCTTTCCCATATACAGTACATATATGGTTTTGGTACCAGTAATGATGACTTACCTACAGCCACATAAATGGGTTCACACTGGGGTTTCTTCTTGGTAAGTACATCTGGCAGCCGCCTAAAGTTGGAGATGCTGTTGAGGATTTCACTGGACATACTTATGATGTGCGCCAGCTGCTGTAGGGAGGCAGAAAACTCCACCTGTTGTGGGTAGGAAGCATCTGAGGAGCCACTGCAAAAAAAAAATTGGAATGCAATGGACAGCTACTTCCAACAGTACATAGAGTGGTTACATAGCTCACCCTGTCTTTATATGAAAGGGAATTGCGGATAGCTGTGCATAATGCTGGCTTTAAAGTAGAGGTATTGGTTTTCCAGCATCAGTTGTGCCTCTTGGAGTCCCAGAATGGAAGTCCTTGGAATGACACAGGTAAAAGCATGACCTTTAAAGTGTTAGATGTTAAAAATTTTCAGTATGGAATCCACTATCTAATGTTGGGGGAGGAAGATAGAAGTTGTAGCTGAACAACAGCTGTAGGGCTGCAGGGTGGGCATCCATTATATAATTCCACCCCCAATGGGGTCCTCACCACCCTGCACTACCGCAGCCCTCTCTACTCTAATTGCAGCCCTGGCTGTGTGAGCCTCAGACAGTGTTGCTGGACCTTCAAGAAGAGTTGGTCTTTAGATTAAGCCAATCAGAAACCTACCGTACAGTGAGAGACGTTAAGTGTGGACCAAACTAAACCTCAGGACTGTCAACCTTGAAGACTTCATAGGTGGCCCTCATCACAACACAGATATCCTTATGGAGATTGTGCAGATGAGTCTCAGCAACCCTCCTGGGCTCCTTCTGAAGCTCCTGGAATTCATAGTCTTGGAAGACTCTTTTTCCATCAATATGGAGAAGCAAAGATTCACTGATCTTTTGGGCAAACTGAGAAATCTTCTCATTGGGAAGCTTGTAATTATCCACAATCTTTTGGACCTAAGGAAAGAAAATCTTTGTTCAGTGTATTTCCTTTGCTCACTGGGCATTCTGATTGGCTCAGACTTTACAGTGAGCCCAGTGAGACATGGATCACTTCCCATTCATTGACCAAGGATATAGGTCCACCTCTGGAACAAGCTTGAATAGATGAAGTGGGACAGTATTCAGGTTAGGCAAAGGGCTTGATAGTCAACATTCAGTAATGTCTAGGAGATATATGTATTAATCAGGCTATCACACTCTTTACCATCTAATACAGACCTGCCCTTTTCTCACTGATTACAAAAATAGTAACCAACTTTATACAAAATAAAATGGCATTGCCAGTAGCATAAAAGGTATGCCTGATGGCTATAATAGAGGAAACTTAAGTTGGCCATACACATAAAGAGCTGCTTATTTGGGGAGTTCGCCAAACAAGCAGATCTTTCCTTGATAATCCCACCTTGAAGAAGGCAATATCGGGCTTATCCTATCCCTTCTGCCCAACGAGAAATACAGGCGGCCGGAGCAAGGGGCCCGTCATCAAACCAATGAGGTCCTCACTTCAGTGGGTTTTTTAAACCTGTCCAACTGATATCTGCCTGATTTTCTGACAAATATGGGTTAGTGAAACTCATGGGACTCTGTGGGCAGCTTTATCAGCCTGCACATGGCCACCTTTACCTAAAGGACTGGCAGAGATACTTTATTAGGCACTGAAAACTATAACTTGTACTTAAACATATCCTGACACTCAAGGATTGGACAGGCCTAGGAAAGCATCAAAAGAGGTCATCTTCCCTGTACCCTTGCAATACCAGAAAGTTACTGGAGTTGGACAGAAGATGGCACCAAACTGCAAGATGAGGAAACGCTCTTTGTAGAAGGGTAACATCCAATCAAAAAATACTGTTCAAAATTTCTGCTGTACAAGTAGATATCGGTTTTATATCTTATGATACATTGTAATTATAGAGCATCTTTCAAAAATAGCTTTGTCACATGGAGGTCAACAGCTCCCTGGCTTCTCTTATACCAGCACACTTAGGGTGATTTACCCTGCTGGCCTGCAGTAGACAATTGCTGATGAAACTGGTGGAAGCCAATTTAGCTTGGAGAGCCCAGGCTGGATCCTCTTATTTAAGAAGTGGATTCTCTCTCTGAACAAACCACGTTCTTCCTGCAATAAAGCCACTAAAATCCCGCTAGGTGACACAATGATATAGACAGAAGGTAGAGTTGTGCTCCATCCAACCTATACACCTGTTATAGTAACGTGAGGAAGATTGCTTTCCACCATACCACATGATAGTATTCCTACTCAAGAGAACAAAGGGAAGTTCCTCACCTGTTATATGCCCTCACCACCAGAAGCACATTCTCTCGCAGGTTCCTCAGCTCCTCTCTCCTCTGATTGATCTCCACCACGTAGTGTTGGATTTCAAACTGGAGACGCTCCCAGTAGTGAACCTCCACAAACATCTTGAGCATGTTCCTGAAGAAGGAACATGGCCTTTGGTATTGTTGCTATACTTAAGCTGCACAATGACCCACAAGGCTGCATGCCACAGGTTACTTGTCAAAGTTCACATCCAGCATTCTGACTTCTCTGGGTTTCTTGCCAAGAAAGGGGTGTCCAGTCTTGTAGCTTGTTTGTCAGCTGCTAGGGACTACTCAATGAATAGCTTTCTCATCGGCTCATCTAGCTTCTTTTCCAGCTGGTATTCCTGCAGTGTCTCTTCCCCTATGCCAATGCGTGGTATAAAGTGGGCACAAGCAAGGCTCTGGTGTGGGAAAGACAAGGAGATTCATGTTGGGAGATTCTAGTATGTAGATATCTTGGCCTGATGTGATCATATGCAACATGGCCTTACACACAGGGCACTCATAACGTAATCTTGAGTCAGTAACAAAGACTGATTACTCCATTTTGACCAGATCATTTGCCCTTCCTTATGTGTGGGATATAGCCACACGTTCCTAATTACCACCAATTGGACTCCCACAACTGAAAAAAGACCCTGATGTCTCCAATATTCAGGTCTGGTATATGGCCCTGGGATGGATTGGTAGCCTCCTCTGGGATGTATCCAAAAACATGACTTGTACATGGATCCAATGCACACAGGGACTACCCAATTTTATTTTTATGTTTATGGTGTTCTTGTACTTCCGCGTAATTTAGACAGCTGGACTTTTGGCACTCCTGCCCCACCGTACCCCTCAGTTGTCAAGCCACTGGATTTTTTTTAGCATATATAATTAGTGCCACAGGCAGTTCATAGCAATTACACAGCTACATCAAAAGGGTAACATACCCTTCTATTAATGCACATAGTTGGATAAGACGTGCAGCATGTGCTGGTGGTGGGACCTTTTAACTTACTATATTATGCACACGGTGTTAGGCTGAATGTCAAGCTGAATGGTCGGCCCCCGTACATTTACACCTCACCAAATCTGGCCCTCGTTGCAAAAAGTTTGGACACCCCTGGGCTACAGGATAAGTCACAAATGGTAACATAGTGATACCTGGAGAGCATGTTATATGTTCAAATCATCATTCTGTATTTATTGCAGGATAAACATGCATGTACAGGATAAGTTAGCAGAGTCAAGATTCTAATGATCCTATTGGCTACAGGATGAGTTTGTCGTGTCAAGATTCTAAGGCTCCTATTGGCTACAGGATGAGTTAGCCTTGTCAAGGTTCTAAGGCTCCCATTGGCTACAGGATGAGTTAGCCTTGGCAAGATTCTAAGGCTCCTATTGGCTACAGGATGAGTTAGCCTTGTCAAGGTTCTAAGGCTCCTATTGGCTACAGGATGAGTTAGCCTCGTCAAGGTTCTAAGGCTCCTATTGGCTACAGGATGAGTTAGCCTTGGCAAGATTATAAGGCTCCTATTGGCTACAGGTTGAGTTAGCCGTGTCAAGATTCTAAGGCCCCTATTGGCTACTGGATGAGCTAGCCTTGTCAAGGTTCTAAGGCTCCTATTGGCTACAGGATGAGTTAGCTGTGTTAAGATTCTAACACTCCTATTGGCTACAGGATTAGTTAGCCTTGTCAAGGTTCTAAGGTTCCTTTGGCTACAGGATAAGTTAGCCTTGGCAAGAGTCTAAGACTCCTATTGGCTACAGGATGAGTTAGCCGTGTCAAGATTCTAAGGCTCCTATTGGCTACAGGTTGAGTTAGCCGTGTCAAGATTCTAAGGCCCCTATTGGCTACTGGATGAGCTAGCCTTGTCAAGGTTCTAAGGCTCCTATTGGCTACAGGATGAGTTAGCTGTGTTAAGATTCTAACACTCCTATTGGCTACAGGATTAGTTAGCCTTGTCAAGGTTCTAAGGTTCCTTTGGCTACAGGATAAGTTAGCCTTGGCAAGAGTCTAAGACTCCTATTGGCTACAGGATGAATTAGCCGTGTCAAGATTCTAAGGCTCCTATTGGCTACAGGATGAGTTAGCCATGTCAAGGTTCTAAGGCTCATATTGGCTACAGGATGAGTTAGCCTTGTCAAGATTCTAAGACTTCTATTGGCTATAGGATAAGTTAGCTGTGTTAAGATTTTAACGCTCTTATTGGCTACAGGATGAGTTAGCCTTGTCAAGGTTCTAAGGCTCATATTGGCTACAGGATGAGTTAGCCTTGCCAAGATTCTAAGACTTCTATTGGCTACAGGATGAGTTATCCTTGTCAAGGTTCTAAGGCTCCTATTGGCTACAGGATGAGTTAGGAATACAAGGTAGATAAACCAGCGCTAGAAGCTCGGGGAAAGAAGAAAAAATATATGGTGTAGTATTTCTTTGTTAGATATATAACACCCCTGTGGCTATTAAAAGTAAGACCGTGTCTCTCCACCTGTGCGGTTTAATCACCCCGCAACCCTTCACCAGAGTGTAAATAATTCACCGCCTGTGTTTGACATACGAATATACTCACAGACTTTTTAAATATTTGTTCGCACTAAGAACGTTCGTTGTTGCTCCGTTCGTTTAGGCATCTAAGGACATATGCTTAACATCGTGTAAAACAATTTATTAAACGAATTTAAAAGTTTAAAATTTCACTCACAAAACTTTCTTGAGGTATGCACATATAAAGAGTCAATTCAAGGTCCTCCCAGCTCCACCACGATTTGTTCCGCTGTATGAAGTTGTTAATTTGCCGGCATAGTCAGCGTGCGGTGTTTGGGCCCCCTTGGATGACGTCACAGCCGACGCGTTTCGTCTTAGACAGACTTTCTCAAGGCTTCAGAATTTTCTGTGCGCAAGTGCGCCTTTTGTTCCGCACAGGTGGAGAGACACGGTCTTACTTTTAATAGCCACAGGGGTGTTATATATCTAACAAAGAAATACTACACCATATATTTTTTCTTCTTTCCCCGAGCTTCTAGCGCTGGTTTATCTACCTTGTATTCCTACTATATATCCGAAGGAGAACGGATTTCCTAACCGGCAGAGGGGCGTGAACTACAGAACTTGGATAAAAAAAATTTTCTACAGGATGAGTTAGCCTTGCCAAGATTCTAAGACTTCTATTGGCTACAGGATGAGTTAGCCTTGGCAAGATTCTAAGGCTCCTATTGGCTATAGGATAAGTTAGCTGTGTCAAGATTCTAAGGCTCCTACTGGCTACAGGATAAGTTAGCACAGTTAAGATTCTAACACTCCTATTGGCTACATGATGAGTTAGCCTTGCCAAGGTTCTAAGGCTCCTATTGGCTACAGGATGAGTTAGACTTGGGAAGATTCTAAGGCTCCAATTGGCTACAGGATCAGTTAGCTGTGTCAAGATTATAACAGGGCATCATGACACCCAAAAAGCTTCTAAAAAGGAAGAAAAAGCAGCTTAAATTTCTTCCCAGTGTGGCTTGTGCATTAGTGAGCTCAGTAGCCCCCCAGAACTCCAGCCATTCTTCTGAGTGAGCGAATGGTTAGGTCTCTTGCTTAGTACATAAACAGCACAAGCATCTCTGAAATATCACCTCTTTATATGTGCTCCTTTCAGAGATAAATGAGTGTGAGCTCCTGCTACCTGGATCATTACAGCCCCATCGCCTGTCGAGTCTTTTGTCTGCGCTTGGCTTTTGCCGAATTCGACTAAAGAAAAGAAAAATTTCAGCAGCAAATAAAAGAAAATCTATTTTGAAGCGGCGCCGCTTTATGCTGGAGTGTGATTCATGTGCGAGTCAAACTGGGCCAGTACATTGCTCAACACACAAGCACAAAGCCATAGGAAATAATGGTTAAAAGTCAGCTGAGTCACCTATTCATAATAATCATAACCCCCCTATAATGGACTCATCCACTATTCTCTATTACAGCTATGGGATCTATTAAATAATGGATTCACCCACTACTCTCTATTACAGCTATGGTATCTATTAAATAATGGATTCAACCACTACTCTCTATTACAGCTATGGTATCTATTAAATAATGGACTCATCCACTATTCTCTATTACAGCTATGGGATCTATTAAATAATGGACTCACCCACTACTCTCTATTACAGCTATGGGATCTATTAAATAATGGATTCACCCACTACTCTCGATTACAGCTATGGGATCTATTAAATAATGGATTCACCCACTACTCTCTATTACAGCTATGGGATCTATTAAATAATGGATTCACCCACTACTCTCTATTACAGCTATGGGATCTATTAAATGAAATATTCAGGACCTGGGTGGAGTACTTGCTGTACACACAGTCTCACCAAAAAGGCAGAGGAACACTTACAGCTTAAAGGGGTTGCTCACCGTTAAATGAACTGTTAGTAAGATGTAGAGAGGGATATTCTGAGACAATTTGCAATTAGTTTTCATTTTTGATTATTTGTGGTTTTTGACTTATTTTTTTTTTTTTTTATTCAGCAGCCAGTGGCATTACTAGAGTGCGCACTCTAATCCCCATCCTCCCACCCACTTCCTGTCCTGCCTCCGCCCAGCCCACATGTACACTTCCACTCCGCCCACATCCCAGTCTGACTCCACCCACTCCAGCACAACTTGTGTTCCTCTTCCTCACCACAGGTAAGAGAGCAGCTGGGGAGGTTGGGATTTTTATTTAGCTATAGAAGAAGTAGACCCCACAGTTTGGGCCCCTTTGTTCCCTGGGCTCCCTGTAACTATGGGGTCTGCCTCCTCTATACTTACACCATTGTCAGCAGCTCTCCAGTTTCTAGACTGTAGTAGTACTTATCTGTTATCTACTGTGTATCCTGTGCTTGAATGGCTGCCCCATGGCTACACAGCAGCTTGTTTATATAAACTATAGTAGTACTTATCTGTTATCTACTGTGTATCCTGTGCTTGAATGGCTGCCCCCAAGGCTACACAGCAGCTTGTTTATATAAACTATAGTAGTACTTATCTGTTATCTACTGTGTATCCTGTGCTTGAATGGCTGCCCCCATGGCTACACAGCAGCTTGTTTATATAAACTATAGTAGTACTTATCTGTTATCTACTGTGTATCCTGTGCTTGAATGGCTGCCCCCATGTCTACACAGTAGCTTGTTTATATAAACTATAGTAGTACTTATCTGTTATCTACTGTGTATCCTGTGCTTGAATGGCTGCCCCCATGTCTACACAGTAGCTTGTTTATATAAACTATAGTAGTACTTATCTGTTATCTACTGTGTATCCTGTGCTTGAATGGCTGCCCCCATGTCTACACAGCAGCTTGTTTATATAAACTATAGTAGTACTTATCTGTTATCTACTGTGTATCCTGTGCTTGAATGGCTGCCCCCAAGGCTACACAGCAGCTTGTTTATATAAACTATAGTAGTACTTATCTGTTATCTACTGTGTATCCTGTGCTTGAATGGCTGCCCCCAAGGCTACACAGCAGCTTTTTTATATAAACTATAGTAGTACTTATCTGTTATCTACTGTGTATCCTGTGCTTGAATGGCTGCCCCCATGTCTACACAGCAGCTTGTTTATATAAACTATAGTAGTACTTATCTGTTATCTACTGTGTATCCTGTGCTTGAATGGCTGCCCCCATGTCTACACAGTAGCTTGTTTATATAAACTATAGTAGTACTTATCTGTTATCTACTTTGTATCCTGTGCTTGAATGGCTGCCCCCATGTCTACACAGCAGCTTGTTTATATAAACTATAGTAGTACTTATCTGTTATCTACTGTGTATCCTGTGCTTGAATGGCTGCCCCCATGTCTACACAGCAGCTTGTTTATATAAACTATAGTAGTACTTATCTGTTATCTACTGTGTATCCTGTGCTTGAATGGCTGCCCCCATGTCTACACAGTAGCTTGTTTATATAAACTATAGTAGTACTTATCTGTTATCTACTGTGTATCCTGTGCTTGAATGGCTGCCCCCATGTCTACACAGCAGCTTGTTTATATAAACTATAGTAGTACTTATCTGTTATCTACTGTGTATCCTGTGCTTGAATGGCTGCCCCCATGTCTACACAGCAGCTTGTTTATATAAACTATAGTAGTACTTATCTGTTATCTACTGTGTACCCTGTGCTTGAATGGCTGCCCCCAAGGCTACACAGCAGCTTGTTTATATAAACTATAGTAGTACTTATCTGTTATCTACTGTGTATCCTGTGCTTGAATGGCTGCTCCCATGTCTACACAGCAGCTTGTTTATATAAACTATAGTAGTACTTATCTGTTATCTACTGTGTATCCTGTGCTTGAATGGCTGCCCCCATGTCTACACAGCAGCTTGTTTATATAAACTATAGTAGTACTTATCTGTTATCTACTGTGTATCCTGTGCTTGAATGGCTGCCCCCATGTCTACACAGCAGCTTGTTTATATAAACTATAGTAGTACTTATCTGTTATCTACTGTGTATCCTGTGCTTGAATGGCTGCCCCCATGTCTACACAGTAGCTTGTTTATATAAACTATAGTAGTACTTATCTGTTATCTACTGTGTATCCTGTGCTTGAATGGCTGCCCCCATGTCTACACAGCAGCTTGTTTATATAAACTATAGTAGTACTTATCTGTTATCTACTGTGTATCCTGTGCTTGAATGGCTGCCCCCATGTCTACACAGCAGCTTGTTTATATAAACTATAGTAGTACTTATCTGTTATCTACTGTGTATCCTGTGCTTGAATGGCTGCCCCCATGTCTACACAGCAGCTTGTTTATATAAACTATAGTAGTACTTATCTGTTATCTACTGTGTATCCTGTGCTTGAATGGCTGCCCCGTGTCTACACAGCAGCTTGTTTATATAAACTATAGTAGTACTTATCTGTTATCTACTGTGTATCCTGTGCTTGAATGGCTGCCCCATGGCTACACAGCAGCTTGTTTATATAAACTATAGTAGTACTTATCTGTTATCTACTGTGTATCCTGTGCTTGAATGGCTGCCCCCATGTCTACACAGCAGCTTGTTTATATAAACTATAGTAGTACTTATCTGTTATCTACTGTGTATCCTGTGCTTGAATGGCTGCCCCCATGGCTACACAGCAGCTTGTTTATATAAACTATAGTAGTACTTATCTGTTATCTACTGTGTATCCTGTGCTTGAATGGCTGCCCCCATGGCTACACAGCAGCTTGTTTATATAAACTATAATAGTGATTCTGAAGCAAACACACCAGTTATACCAGTGCAGGGCATCACTACATTATATTGTCTTTCATTTAAAGCACTTTCATCTTTTGGTTTTACTGTTCCTTTAAGCCTATGATATTTCCACTGTTACAGAACTACAAATCCCATCATCCCTTGATAGTTCAGTAGTTCAGCAACAACAGTAGGACTCAGGTTACAAATCTCATGGAGGAGGAGGAGGAGGTACTGCACTGGCAGATTAGAGGTTACACTGACCTCTCCCCAGCCTGGTTTGGGCTCAGGGCAGTTAAATATGAGAGATGTGCCGCTCAGTGAATTACTCCCCATGGCAACAAGCCATATGACTAGTGTGACTACAGCTCTCCCACTGGCCTGTTGTATAGGGACGATCACTCGGCTCCATCATTATTTCCTTCCCATAGAGGAGACGCTTATAATGTGCCGCCCACTTCATTGTCTGATACAGAGAGAATCCTCAGTTTTATCTGTATATATTATATATATATATATATATATATATATATATATATATATATATATATATATACTCTCCTTCTGTCTGTGTCACTGTATCACCCTGCAGGGGGCGGGACTCCTTCTGTCTGTGTCACTGTATCACCCTGCAGGGGGAGGGACTCTCCTTCTGTCTGTGTCACTGTATCACCCTGCAGGGGGAGGGACTCTCATTCTGTCTGTGTCACTGTATCACCCTGCAGGGGGAGGGACTCTCCTTCTGTCTGTGTCACTGTATCACCCTGCAGGGGAGGGACTCTCCTGTCTGTGTCACTGTATCACCCTGCAGGGGGAGGGACTCTCCTTCTGTCTGTGTCACTGTATCACCCTGCAGGGGGAGGGACTCCTGTCTGTGTCACTGTATCACCCTGCAGGGGGAGGGACTCTCCTTCTGTCTGTGTCACTGTATCACCCTGCAGGGGGAGGGACTCTCCTTCTGTCTGTGTCACTGTATCACCCTGCAGGGGGAGGGACTCTTCTGTCTGTGTCACTGTATCACCCTGCAGGGGGAGGGACTCTCCTTCTGTCTGTGTCACTGTATCACCCTGCAGGGGGAGGGACTCTCCTTCTGTCTGTGTCACTGTATCACCCTGCAGGGGGAGGGACTCTCCTTCTGTCTGTGTCACTGTATCACCCTGCAGGGGGAGGGACTCTCCTGTCCGTGTCACTGTATCACCCTGCAGGGGGAGGGACTCTCCTCCTGTCTGTGTCACTGTATCACCCTGCAGGGGGAGGGACTCTCCTTCTGTCTGTGTCACTGTATCACCCTGCAGGGGGAGGGACTCTCCTTCTGTCTTTGTCACTGTATCACCCTGCAGGGGGAGGGACTCTTCTGTCTGTGTCACTGTATCACCCTGCAGGGGGAGGGACTCTCCTTCTGTCTGTGTCACTGTATCACCCTGCAGGGGGAGGGACTCTCCTTCTGTCTGTGTCACTGTATCACCCTGCAGGGGGAGGGACTCTCCTTCTGTCTGTGTCACTGTATCACCCTGCAGGGGGAGGGACTCTCCTGTCCGTGTCACTGTATCACCCTGCAGGGGGAGGGACTCTCCTCCTGTCTGTGTCACTGTATCACCCTGCAGGGGGAGGGACTCTCCTTCTGTCTGTGTCACTGTATCACCCTGCAGGGGGAGGGACTCTCCTTCTGTCTTTGTCACTGTATCACCCTGCAGGGGGAGGGACTCTTCTGTCTGTGTCACTGTATCACCCTGCAGGGGGAGGGACTCTCCTTCTGTCTGTGTCACTGTATCACCCTGCAGGGGGAGGGACTCTCCTTCTGTCTGTGTCACTGTATCACCCTGCAGGGGAGGGACTCTCCTTCTGTCTGTGTCACTGTATCACCCTGCAGGGGGAGGGACTCTCCTTCTGTCTGTGTCACTGTATCACCCTGCAGGGGGAGGGACTCTCCTTCTGTCTGTGTCACTGTATCACCCTGCAGGGGGAGGGACTCCCAGCAGGAATTTTCAAGCCTTGTACCTGCCTCTAATAAATCCTTAGAGCTGTATAAATGCAGCCACTTAAAAGCAAATATACTGGTTTGATCCAAAACCTGAAATGTAAAACAGTTATTGTTGATATAAATCTGAGCTTGACAATAAAAAAGCAGAATTAGCACAACCCTCTCCTGTCAATCCCTAATAATAACTACAGTGGGTTTGTAAAGCAGATTTATAAGATAAATGGCCAAATATATTGTCCCCATGATGTTGCTGAACTACAAGACTCCGTGTTGCACTGACCAGTAATGAGCCACAATTGTATTTCCTGCAGACACTTCTATACTCCAGCACATGAATTTGTGATTTAGTCATATTTAATCCGTTACACCAAAATATCAGTGTATTTAGCCTCGATATCAAGCAAACGAATTTGGCAAAGTCATTGTATCAGTGTATTTAATAAGGAAGCATTGACTCCAGCATTCAGATCAGGATTCAGTCTTTTTCAGCAGGATTTGAATTTGGCCAAATCCTTGTACTTGTTCACTTCTTATGGGATAAAGTATTAATTGTTATAGTCACTTCTTATGGGATAAAGTATTAATTGTTATAGTCACTTCTTATAGGATAATATATTAATTGTTATAGTCACTTCTTATGGGATAAAGTATTAATTGTTATAGTCACTTCTTATGGGATAAAGTATTAATTGTTATAGTCACTTCTTATAGGATAATATATTAATTGTTATAGTCACTTCTTATGGGATAAAGTATTAATTGTTATAGTCACTTCTTATGGGATAAAGTATTAATTGTTATAGTCACTTCTTATAGGATAATATATTAATTGTTATAGTCACTTCTTATGGAATAAAGTATTTATTGTTAGGGCTCTTACACATGAGCGTTCCGACCTGCGCTCCCCTGTGTTCCGTTTTTTGGCGTTCAGCCGCAGGGGAGCGCAGGAATAGACGCAAGTCATTATTTGAAATGGGGCTGTACTCACTCAGGCGCGTGTAGGCGCCGAACGCAGGAAAAATGCAGCATGTTGCGTCTGAACCTGCGTTCGGCGCCTTCACGCGCCTGAGTGAGTACAGCCCCATTTCAAATAATGACTTGCGTCTATTCCTGCGCTCCCCTGCGGCTGAACGCCAAAAAACGGAACGCAGGGGAGCGCAGGTCAGAACGCTCATGTGTAAGAGCCCTTATAGTCACAGTATTGACAGATCACGTGGGCGCAGTGAAGCCGTCTGTATGAACTCACACATTAGCCACTCTGCCAATTTAACTCATTTGGACTCATTAGCGCTCGTTAGAATCATCAGCCTCACAATCACTGGCTTCCTTATTACTGGCAGCAATCTGCAATTAGACCAACAAATAGTCACCTGTGACCCTCCAGATGTTGTGCAACTACAGCTCCATATACACTGGACAGCCATGGGTGGCCACATAGAGCAACATTTTCAACTGTGCCAGGATAATACCCATGTGCCCAGGGTGAAGGCAGAGGCATAACTATGGAGGAAAAAGACCCCAAGGAGGGGGTGACCGGAAATTTCCACTTGGGGGGGCAGGGGAAAAATTTCAAAGGGGGCCCAGGTCCCTTAAGGTAATCAACTGGGTCCATGGAAGAAATAGTGGGAATAGAATTGGGGCAAAGGAGCAGGTTCATTGGAGAAATAATGAAAATAGCATTGGGTAGAGGAGAAATAGTGGGAATAGAATTGGGCTGGGGAGCAGCCCCATGGGAGAAATAGTGGGAATAGAATTGGGGTCAGGAGCAGGTCCATAGGAGAAATAGTGGGAATAGAATTGGGATGGGGAGCAGGTCCATAGGAGAAATAGTGGGAATAGAATTGGGGTCAGGAGCAGGTCCATAGGAGAAATAGTGGGAATAGAATTGGGATGGGGAGCAGGTCCATAGGAGAAATAGTGGGAATAGAATTGGGGTGAGGAAGCAGGGGATAGTGGGATTGGGGGGGCAGGTCATAGGAGAAATAGTGGGAATAGAATTGGGGTGAGGAGCAGGTCCATAGGAGAAATAGTGGGAATAGAATTGGGGTCAGGAGCAGGTCCATAGGAGAAATAGTGGGAATAGAATTGGGGTGAGGAGCAGGTCCATAGGAGAAATAGTGGGAATAGAATTGGGGTCAGGAGCAGGTCCATAGGAGAAATAGTGGGAATAGAATTGGGGTGAGGAGCAGGTCCATAGGAGAAATAGTGGGAATAGAATTGGGGTGAGGAGCAGGTCCATAGGAGAAATAGTGGGAATAGAATTGGGGTGAGGAGCAGGTCCATAGGAGAAATAGTGGGAATAGAATTGGGGTGAGGAGCAGGTCCATGGGAGAAATAGTGGGAATAGAATTGGGGTGAGGAGCAGGTCCATAGGAGAAATAGTGGGAATAGAATTGGGGTGAGGAGCAGGTCCATAGGAGAAATAGTGGGAATAGAATTGGGGTGAGGAGCAGGTCCATAGGAGAAATAGTGGGAATAGAATTTGGGTGAGGAGCAGGTCCATGGGAGAAATAGTGGGAATAGAATTGGGGTGAGGAGCAGGTCCATGGGAGCAATCGTTGGAATAGAATTGGGATGGGCAGCAGGTCCATAGGAGAAATAGTGGGAATAGGATTGGGGTGAGGAACAGGTCCATGGGAGAAATAGTGGGAATAGAATTGGGGTGAGGAACAGTTCCATGGGAGAAATAGTGGGAATAGAATTGGGTGAGGAGCAGGTCCATAGGAGAAATAGTGGGAATAGAATTGGGGCAGAGGAGCAGGTCCATACGAGAAATAGTGGGAATAGAATTGGGGCAGAGGAGCAGGTCCATAGGAGAAATAGTGGGAATAGAATTGGGGTGAGGAGCAGGTCCATAGGAGAAATAGTGGGAATAGAATTGGGGTGAGGAGCAGGTCCATGGGAGAAATCGTTGGAATAGAATTGGGATGGGCAGCAGGTCCATAGGAGAAATAGTGGGAATAGAATTGGGGTGAGGAACAGGTCCATGGGAGAAATAGTTGGAATAGAATTGGGGTGAGGAACAGTTCCATGGGAGAAATAGTGGGAATATAATCGGGGTGAGGAGCAGGTCCATGAAAGAAATAATGGGAATAGAATTGGGGTAGAGGAGCAGGTCCATGGGAGAAATAGTGGGAATAGAATTGGGGTCAGGAGCAGGTCCATAGGAGAAATAGTGGGAATAGAATTGGGGCAGAGGAGCAGGTCCATAGGAGAAATAGTGGGAATAGAATTGGGGCAGAGGAGCAGGTCCATAGGAGAAATAGTGGGAATAGAATTGGGGTGAGGAGCAGGTCCATGGGAGAAATAGTGGGAATAGAATTGGGGTGAGGAACAGTTCCATGGGAGAAATAGTGGGAATATAATCGGGGTGAGGAGCAGGTCCATGAAAGAAATAATGGGAATAGAATTGGGGTAGAGGAGCAGGTCCATGGGAGAAATAGTGGGAATAGAATTGGGGTGAGGAGCAGGTCCATAGGAGAAATAGTGGGAATAGAATTGGGGCAGAGGAGCAGGTCCATGGGAGAAATAGTGGGAATAGAATTGGGGTGAGGAGCAGGTCCATGGGAGAAATCGTGGGAATAGAATTGGGGTGGGGAGCAGGGCCATGGGAGATATAGTGGGAATAGAATTGGGGTGAGGAGCAGGTCCATGGGAGAAATCGTGGGAATAGAATTGGGGTGGGGAGCAGGGCCATGGGAGATATAGTGGGAATAGAATTGGGATGGGGAGCAGGTCCATGGGAGAAATAGTGGGAATAGAATTGGGGTGAAGAGCAGGTCCATTGGAGAAATAGTGGGAATAGAATTGGGGAGGGGGAGTAGCTCAATGAAAGAAAAAGCTGGAATAGAATGGGATGGTGGATTTTGTTTTTGCAGTACCTGCAGGTAAATTTGTTGACCACAACTGCAAAAAAAGCCTCCTACTGTGTCCATGCCAACTACATGCTGCCTTATGATTATGATATGTCACCCAGCACAAGATTGTTGAAGACTTTGTCTATCAACTAGTCTGCCTTACAACAGCAGCAACATAGAGGGCTGGAAATATTCCAAATATTGACATTAGCACTATGAATTATTGAGCTGAGCCTCACATGTACGTACAGTAAACAACAAATGCAGAAATACGAGCACCAAATATATCTCATGGCACAACTAGGGGCAAGCAAGTCCCACATTATTGATGGAAGCCAATCGACTTGACTCCCACGGATCAGAAGTAGAATATAATAAATTGCTTTTACCCGCGCAGAAAAACAGGGGCCTGCAGGGAATTATACTCAGAAACATGTTGCTTGGGGTGGGAGGGGGGCACAAAGCTTGGCACTTACGGGCAACAAACACACGGAGGGAGCAGTGCAAGTAGTTAGGGAATCTGGCCAAGGAACTTGCACTGACGTGTTCTTCCTGCTCCACACAGAGTAACCAAAAAGAAGAAGATCTCATTTTGAAACCATCAGTTCTCACTTCCAACATCATTCCGGGCATCTGTCAACTTGCCAGGTGTTGCTGTACTACAGTTCCCTGCCACCACTTGCTCATCACAAAATTGTCAGGGGAGTCAATATGATATGTGTGACCTAGAGACCAAAGTTGAACAATTTATTTGAGGCATCATGTAGAACAATACCTTCTCCACTTGCCTGACAAAGACGGCCAGAAGTGCGGGGGGTGGGGTATGAGAGAGGGAGAGACCATAATAAGAGAGAGCTGCCTCAATAATGTTGCCATTCTGAGAGAGTCAGGTCTAAATTAGGACAAGGAGCTGAAGAGATTTAGAGCATAAATTAAAGTGGATTTGTTAGTAACAGAGCGGATATTAAGAAGTGCACAGGAGAAGGGAAGCTCAGCAGAAGGGAGAGTGAGAAAGGTTAGCAGCATTTGTGGGTTTGAACAGAAGGGGTCCATCACGTGGGCGATGGCAGAGAAGTATATGTCAGGGACCCAGATTAGGAGAGATATCGCCTGCAGCAAGTAACAGTAGAAGTGAGAGTGAGAGCAGATGGGAGAAGGATTTAAACTTCCTATGCCTGTGTGAAGTTGTAGTTGGAGGTGTTAGATTTTTTAGAAAGCTATGGAAGGTATGGAAGCAGCAGTGTGTGGAATGGGGCACTTGAAGAACCAGGGTTCGCCTTTCTTTCAACAGTGAAAACAGAGTATCTAGCATTCATCCCAAATCTTATACCAACTGACATTCAAGATTCCATAAGTACCTAGCACCCATCCTAAATCTTGTACCAACTGACCTTCAAGATTCCATGAGTACCTAGCACCCATCCCAAATCTTGTACCAACTGACCTTCAAGATTCCATGAGTACCTAGCACCCATCCCAAATCTTGTACCAACTGACCTTCAAGATTCCATGAGTACCTAGCACCCATCCCAAATCTTGTACCAACTGACCTTCAAGATTCCATGAGTACCTAGCACCCATCCCAAATCTTGTACCAACTGACCTTCAAGATTCCATGAGTACCTAGCAGTCATCCCAAATCTTGTACCAACTGACCTTCAAGATTCCATGAGTACCTAGCACCCATCCCAAATCTTGTACCAACTGACCTTCAAGATTCCATGAGTACCTAGCACCCATCCCAAATCTTGTACCAACTGACCTTCAAGATTCTATGAGTACCTAGCACTCATCCCAAATCTTGTACCAACTGACCTTCAAGATTCCATGAGTACCTAGCACTCATCCCAAATCTTGTACCAACTGACCTTCAAGATTCCATGAGTACCTAGCACTCATCCCAAATCTTGTATCAACTGACCTTCAAGATTCCATGAGTACCTAGCACTCATCCCAAATCTTGTACCAACTGACCTTCAAGATTCCATGAGTACCTAGCACTTATCCCAAATCTTGTACCAACTGGCCTTCAAGATTCCATGAGTAGCTAGCATACCAAATATGCTTTGTCCCAAAAACTGTTCCAAACTGGTTTCCCTCTAAGCTAAAGCTCTAAATTAACTTAGTGGGGAACCAGTTTGACAAGCACTAGTTTAGAGGTATCAGACAAGGAGTACAAAGAGTTTAGGGAAGCAGTGTGACAGTGACACTACAGATGAGCATGTGACTTCTGATTATGCCGCAATTGCCAGTTGAGTTGTTCCAGTTTAGTTCATTGTTTTGAGATAACTTTACAGAAGTGGATTATGAGCACCCTCCACCCACTCAACACTTGTTATTTACCATTTCCCAGCGTCTTGGCACCTTAATGGGCTTACTTCCATCATTAATTTGAAAGGGTGGCACTCTACTGCACTGCTGTGACACCACACCTGGCTGAATAGCTACTCTAGGCAAGGAAGGCAAGGAATCCCATTGCCAAATTCTACAAGGGTGACCCTGTTTACAACAGAGCAGCTGCCGATACAAAGCACAACTTGTTTGCAAGTGATGTTCAGTAAATTTGGGAGTGGGGCTTCTGAATGAACCTGGACAGATGGAAATGGAGTCAGATGCCCACGCACTAAAGTGCAGGTAAACAGGCAGAGAAATCTAAATGTGGACAGTTATTGGCTTATTTCTGATTTACTTCACTTTTTCTTTAGCTGAAAAATAATTTTTGTAGGATTGTTGTAGGATTTTTGTAGGCTGGAAGCACAATGGTTAATTCTCTGTACACTCAGCAGTCCCTTAGCACAGGTCAGTGCTGACTTATCCCATATTTGTCCATAGCTCTCATGTGACAGGGAAGGCAAGAGCAAAACTGGCAGTTTAGAAATGAACTGATGCTCTCAGATACCTGCCCTAAAGTGTCAGCCCATGTGCCATCCGCCATGCAGTGATCACAGATTGGACAGAGGGGATGAGGCTGTTAAACAGCTCACAAAAGTAATAATGGAAAAGGAGCATCAGTTCTGCAGTTCTAATTGCACCTTCCACTTCTCGCTGCCCAACTCTCCTATAGATAAGAACACAAGGGTTTAACCACAATCTGACTAAATACCTACATACAGACACAACTGTTGGGGATAGTAAGTGCTGTAGGTTCCAGTGGATGACACATATAAGTGCCAGTTCCCAGTGGTTATACAAATGCCCCAAGAGGGAGTCTTTGAGTTTAGATCTGAAGGCGTTGAGGGAGGATTCTCTCAGCCAGGAACATATAGAGAGACAAGAGATGAGATGTAGTTAGTTGCAGAGGAATGAAGGGAAGGTTATGAGGAGGAGTTTATAAGTTCTTCTTTGTTTTATTGAGAAAGCCATGATAAGGACTTCAGCAGGGGAGGGACTGAAACCTTTTAGATGAGAATACAGACTGTAGAGGGGAGAGATGGCAGTTAGGGAGGCCAATTAGTAGAAGGTTACATTAATCTAGTTGGGATCGGATGAGAGCATGCAGGTGGCAATATTGCGTAAGAAAAAGTGGCAAGGTTTGACAGTGGTGTTAATATGATCAGAGAAGGAGAGCGAGGAGTCAAAGATTCCCCCAGACAGCAAGCTGGGTTGACAGGTTTATTGAGCCATCAATAGAGATAGTAAATAGGGGAGTAGGACCAGGCTTAGATGGAAAGATAATAAGTTCAGTGTTAGGTTGAGTTTGAGGTGGCGCTGGTTCATCCAATTTGAGATAACCAGGAGGCAGTTAGAGATCTGAGCCTCTGTTTCAGCTGTTAATGAAGGGGTGGATAAATATATTTGGGTATCATCGGCATACAGATGATAATTAAAGCCAAATGAACGGATGAGATCTCCCAAAGACAGAGTGTACAGGGAGAACAACAGCGGACCAAGTACAGAGCCTTGCGGCACCCCCACATTAAGTGGAACTGGAGATGAGGTTTTTTTATCATAGGGGACAGTGAATGATCGGTTAGAAAGGTAAGAAGAGAGCCAAGATGCAGCCTGGTTACAGATACCAAGAGAATACAGAATCTGCATCAGGAGAGAGTGATCAAATGCAGATGATAGGTCAAGGAGGAGAAGGATGGAGAAGTGACCTTTGGCTTTGGCACCTGAAGATCATTTGTAACTCTGCAGAAAGCAGTCTCAGTAGAGTGACCAGGCCAGAAACCAGATTGTAGAGAGTCCAACAGATCATGGGTGTGTAGAAAGTTAGTAATACGGGAGAACACAATACACTCTAGGAGTTTAGAGGCAAGTGGTAGAAGTGAAACAGGACGGTAATTCGACAGAAAGGACGGGTCAAGCGTGGCCTTTTTAAGAATAGGCTTTACACAGGACTGTTTGAGAGGAGAGGGGAAGGTTCCAGAAGCTAGAGAAGAATTGAAGATGTGAGTAAGTGCTGGAGTGTAAGCTCTGCAACACAGTGTTTGAGCAGAGAAGAAGGCATAGGGTCAAGGGGACAAGTTGTGAGTGGGGAGGACAAGAGAAGCTTGGAGACTTCGGACATTGTTACTGAAGGGAAGGAAAGAAGACATGCAGAAGGGGCTTAGGAAGGAGCAGCTGATTAGTATTAGTAGAGGTTGGATCCTGATTGCAGATGGTCTACTTTGTCTTCAAAGAAATCAACAAAGTCCTGAGGGGAGTGTGTCAGGTTACATGATAGTGTTGATGAGGGATGGAGAAGAATATTCAATATAGAGTGTGCAATGAAACTAGCTGAGCTGCTGTGTTTTATAAAAAATAGAAATGATATACAATTGTCTAAATGAAAACAAGTCTGCCCCCCACCTCCCTGCCCAGGAACTGCTTTCTTCCCTGTGCCCCTATTACAAAACAAGCTACAGTTAGAAGGTATCAAAAGAACATCAAGATGGAGTCCGTATCAACCAGCCATTCATATGAAGTCATAATGGATATGAATAGGTGAGGGTTAAAACAACACTGGGGTCAGTGACCCTGGCAACCATATTATATTTTAAATTAGGGAACAGGATTGCCAATAATCAGACTTTCCCCAGTGGAACGTCTGGAAGACATTACAAAATTCACAAAGGCCCCAGCCCTGAGGTCCCGGGGACAGCTTATTCCTTCTCCATATCAGCTTTCTAGGTGACCCTTTCTTCTTGCTGCATAAAAACATCGGTAGCTTAACTAGTCAGGTTATATTTGTTTAGTTTACTAGAATCAACCAGGAATACCCAATCTGTTACCCTACAGTGATTATTCAATGGCAACTCCCCCCCCTTTGGGTATGAATGAATGCTGGGTGTTGTAGTTCAATAGCAGCTGGAAGGCTGCTATATACAGGGCCAGGCAACCCAGCCGGCCACCCCCCCTGTGCACGCATACGTGCCCAACCGCAATAAATGGGAGAGTGATGGATGGGAGGAGAATGCAACAGAGGGTAGAGAGAAGAATGCGACAGAGGGGAGGTATAAAAATGCAATGGATGGAAGGAAGGGTTGAGAATGAGATGGAGGGGAGGGAGGAGAATACAACGGAGGGGAGGGAGGAGACTGCGGTGGAGGGGAGGGGGGAGAATGTGACAGAGGGGAGGGAGGAGAATGCGATGGAGGGGAGGGAGGAGACTGCGGTGGAGGGGAGGGAGGAGAATGCGACAGAGGGGAGGGAGGAGAATGCAATGGAGGGGAGGGAGGAGAATGCGACAGAGGGGAGAGCAAAGGAGAGAAGGGAGGAGAATGCAACGGAGGGGAGGGAGGAGAATGCGACAGAGGGGAGGGAGGGAGGAGAATGAGATGGAGGCGAGGAAGGAGAATGCAATGAAGGAGAGGGGAGGAGACTGGGATGGAGGGGAGGGAGGAGAATGCAACAGAGGGAGGGAGAAGAATGCAATGGAGAGGAGTGTAGAGACTGCAACAGAGGAGAGGGAGGAGAATGTGGCAGAGGGGAGTGGTGGGGAAAGGGAGAAGGGGAGGGAGGGGAATGCATCAGAGGGGAGGGAGGAAAATGCAACAGAGGAGAGGGCAGAGACTGTGATGGAAGGGAGGAAAATGCGACAGAGGGGAGGAGAATGCAACAGAGAGGAGGGAGGGGAGAATGATGGAGGGGTGGGTGACAGAGGGAAGGAAGGGGAGTAAGACTGAGGGGTGTGGACTTGGGGTAGGCAGAAGACAATTTCAGAGGTAGCTGCCCAGTGCCCCCCTATCATTGCTCCCTAGGCAGCTGCCTCTTCTGCCTACTCCTAGTTCCGGCCTTGTACGTATAAATATATATTGAGATGGGGTCAGTGAATCCCTGTCCTGCCTTTAGGACCCATATTCCTCTGTACATAATGCAGACTAAGTGCAAAGCTTTTAGCCAGAGGGTCAGAATGGCCTCCCAGCAGGGCACAGATTGGCACAGAGAAGGGGCTGCTTTTCCCATTGGCTGAGTTCTGCCATCTCTTCCAGGTAAGAACACAAAATTGTCCTAAAAATAAACCTTTCCCCGCACCTCCAGCTGGAAAGTGCACATAAAATGGAACAATCTCCACAGGGCTAAATGCAGAGCCACGAGGGCCCGAGAGGGAGGAGAATGTCAGTAAGTGGCAGGAGAGAGAGTTGCACGTGAGGCCAAAATCACACGCAGACCCTTGTTCCTATGGCACCAGAATTCATCTACCTTTACCCACTAATCACTGGCAGAACATGCACATTTAGTAAACAAGCCGTCCTGCTGCATCGCAATAAACGTGACCCCTACGGGGGCATCTCGCTGCTCGGGGAAAGAACAGCCAAGTTCCTTCTGTAAATAACAATTTTTTTTATTCTCATTAAAGGAACAGTCGCGTATTGTTCACACACAGCCCAGTCTGAGCATCCGCAGAGCTTTATATGGGATACATTTCTGCTACAAATTGATTCAGAGCATTGGCCATAGGCAGGGCCTCCATCAGGGGGTACAGGGGTACAGCAGTCAGGAGTCCAATGGCAGATTTACCTTTATTCCTCATTCGAGGGATCCGGTAACAACAGCACCAATTACAGATTAACTAAAGGGCGAATTGTCGCCAGCGTCCGATTTACACACATTGCACAACTTCGCATTTCCGGCACAAGATATGATGTAAGTGACAGAAGATTGAGGAAGATTAGCTGCTTTTTAGCACTTCATCTGGTCTGAGGTTTCAAAATCAAATCTGGTGAAAGAGCTAACGTTCTGTAAAATCCGCACTTTAGTGTAGCTCCCGTTCGCCGGAGCAAAAATACGCCTGGCGATAGGGTCCAAAACTGTGATAGCGACAGTCTGGTCCGTTAGCGAATCGGCAATTGCGCCTGTTAGTGAATTGGCAACGTCCCTGCGGGTGGCAACGCTAGCGAATTGTCTCTAGTGTTAGCCACTTTGCTCTTTAGTCAACTTGCCACTAGGACTAGACTTGGCACCTTTCTGCTATTTGGCAACCAATCAGCTGTTTCATTTGTCCACCTAGATCATCCTGATTGGGTGCTATGGGTGAGTGGAGAAGACTTTACCTGTGTTGCTGAATAACCCCCCATTTAAAATGCACTTCCTAAAATCCCACCCACAAAAGAATAATATCAGGGGTGTCAAACTGTCACCCAACCCGTCGATCCCCACAGCCACCTGTGCTCATGAGTGGCCCCTTTAACAATAAGAATTTGATTTTACTCAGTTGAGCAGATGTTGGGGTGCAGGGAGAGGGGTTATACCTGCTGAACTGAATATACACAGTTAAACCTCCGCACAGTGCCGTGACTCATTCCCAAATGTTTGTTTCCTCTCTAAAAGTACAAAATATTCTCCGTAAACTGGAATTTTACCTTATTTTCTGGCAAGTCACCAATAAAAATAATTAAAACAATCATTTTTGGGAAATTGTATTGTAGGGGTTTGGCCACAAGAGGGCAGTAGGGTCCTGTTAATTGTAAAGTTAGTGTAATTTTTAATCCGGCCACTAGAGGCAGAAAAGTATAAAGGGGCAAGAAACAAGGTGTCAGTTTGTAGATGGGCGTGTTCCCGTGAGGCCCCGCCCTGGAAGGACAGGTGACAAGCATAGCCAATGATAGGAGAGTATATGTTATAGGGTGCACTAGGGGTACCAGATAGTTATGGAAAAGCTAGAAAGGGCCCCAACTAGTAGTCAAAAGGAAGCAGCCTTTCCGGGGGAAAACGTCACCAGTGGGAAACAGATTTGCTTGTCCTTGCTCTTAAAGGGGACACAACCACTATAACTAAAACAATACCAAGACTGATGGTCGGGGTACATAGTAAGTTATTCCTTCATTTAGTGTTGTCTAATGGAAACATTATGTCAGTTCCATCTCATATGTATAAATATACACAGAAAGGAATGTTCTGGGCATCACAGCCCTTTATTCACTACTGATTTACAGCACATGCTTTGGAGCTGAGGTTAAAGACAGACTCACAATATACTGTATAGACATTATATCACATTCAGGCTACGTGGGTAAGTAGTAATTGATTCAGATCACATTACCTGGAAGCACAGAATTAGCCCCCTATGTCACATGTGACCTCGCTTTCTGTTTGATGGTTTCCCACGACCCCTAAGTTTAGCTTCTCAACAGCCCAGAGCCCACTGAGCATGTGCAGAGCCACTGACACTCAAACAATGGGAAGACGGGAAGCTCCTGGATCATTACTCTTCTGGGGCCGGAACAGGTAGGGGATCTATTATCTGCAGTGGCGTAACTACTTGTGGGCGGGCCCTGGTACAGGATAGGCACCCGAGCACCCCTGTCATATCCTCCCTACAATTGTCACCTGCGATAACCATTATCCCAGTCCCGGCAAGCCCAAAGGGGGCGTGCGCCTGGGTGCACCCCCTGCACCGCTGGTAGTTATTAGGGATGCACCGAATCCACTATTTAGGATTCGGCTGAACCCCCGAATCCTTTGCGAAAGATTCAGCTGAATATGAACAGAATCTGAGCCCTACTTTGCATATGCAAGACAAGGAAGTAAAAAATGTTTTCCCCTTCCCACCCTTAATTTGCATATGCAAATTATGGGTGGGAAGGGGAAACATTTTTTACTTCCTTGTTTTGTGACAAAAAGTCACGCGATTTCCCTCCCAGCACCCTAATTTGCATGTACAAATTAGGAATCGGATTCGGTTCGGCTGGGCAGAAGTATTCAGCCGAATCCAAATCTTACTGAAAAAGGCAGAATACTGGCAGAATCCTGAATTCGATGCGTCCCTAGTAGCTATGCCACTGGTTATCAGGAAAACCATTATTAAGAAAACTCAGAATTACAGAAAAGCCGTCTACCATAGACTCCATTTTAAACAAATAATCAAAATTTTTAAAAATGATTTCCTTTTTCTCTGTAATAATAAGTCAGTAATTTTACTTTTACTAAGATATAATTAATCCTTATTGGAAGCAAGATCAGCCAATTGGGTTTATTTAATGTTATGTATGGTTTTCTAGTAGACTAGATCCAAATTACAGAAAGATCTGTTATCCAGAAAACCCCAGGTCCCAAGCATTTTGGATAACAGGTGCTAACAATCATTAAAAGGATTGTTCACCTTTCAGTTAACTGTTAGTATGATGTAGAGAGGGATATTCTCAGACAATTTGCAATTGGTTTTTAGTTTTCATTATTTGTGGATTTTGAGTTATTTAGCTTTTTATTCAGCAGAGCTTCTGTAACAGGAAGAGATCACCTGACCAGAAATACTGCAGCTCTAACTGTAACAGGAAGAGATCACCTGACCAGAAATACTGCAGCTCTAACTGTAACAGGAAGAGATCAGCTGACCAGAAATACTACAGCTCTAACTGTAACAGGAAGAGATCAGCTGACCAGAAATACTGCAGCTCTAACTGTTACAGGAAGAGATCACCTGACCAGAAATACTGCAGCTCTAACTGTAACAGGAAGAGATCACCTGACCAGAAATACTGCAGCTCTAACTGTAACAGGAAGAGATCACCTGACCAGAAATACTGCAGCTCTAACTGTAACAGGAAGAGATCACCTGACCAGAAATACTGCAGCTCTAACTGTAACAGGAAGAGATCACCTGACCAGAAATACTGCAGCTCGAACTGTAACAGGAAGAGATCACCTGACCAGAAATACTGCAGCTCTAACTGTAACAGGAAGAGATCACCTGACCAGAAATACTGCAGCTCTAACTGTAACAGGAAGAGATCACCTGACCAGAAATACTGCAGCTCTAACTGTAACAGGAAGAAGTGTGGAAGCAAAAGACACAACTCTGTCTGTTAATTGGCTCATGTGACCTTACATGTATTGTATGGTTTATTTGTGTGCACTGTGAATCATACAATCCCAGGGGGAGGTCCTTATTTTTTAAAATGGCAGTTTTCTATTTATTATTACCCAATGGCAAATACTACAAAAGGTATATTATTATGAAAATGGTTTATTTAAACGAAGCAGGGTTTCATGCAGTATCTTTTTATAGAGACCTACATTGTTTGAGGGGTATAGTTTTCCTTTAATGCTCACTACTAACATAATAAGAGCTGTGCATCAGCCCAGTCTACCCGACACTATACATGTCATACAATTACCAAGATAAATTGCCGGCAGCACCGGGACGGCGAGTCAATTCCCACTAACCAGATCCAAGTGCTCCTCAATGGCAGGAGACATGGCGCCCTCATCCATCTGTGGCTTCTGTAAAATGAAGATCAGACATGACAGTTAGTAAGTGGGAGTTGCACCTACATTATCCCATTCATTTATCCCCCTTAGCAATGAAGCTCTTGGGGGCCGAGAGATGAAACAAATCAAACTAAAAATTCCAGAGGTCCTGTGAGGGGTAACAAGGTCACCAAATACGTGGAATATTGACTAATATGACCCCTATGTGCTGGGCCCAAATCAAGCGCATGTGATTGTTTGCCCTACAGACAGGGCTGGTCCTATCAAATGTGGGGCCCAATTGGGACCATGTTGGTGGGGCCCCTAGACAAAGTGTTGCTGGCTACTGACACACCAAGTATTTAGGAAAATAAGGGCATACAGGCACAAAATAGAAAGGAAAGGGGCAGACAAGGTAACATAATAGGGGCACACAGGGTAAGAGAGAGAGGGAGGAAATAGGAGAGTGGACTGGGCCAATTAGTTTGGGGCAGACTGGGCCGATTCAGCTTGGGAGCAGGCTTGGTTGGATTGGGGGCAGGCAGGGCCTATCAAGGTTGGAGGAAAGCTGGGCCTATGAGAGTTGGGGGTGGGCTGGACCTATGGATTTGGGGATGGGCTGGACTCTCAAAGTTGGGTGCAGGCCAGGCAGCATCATGTGCTGAGGGAAATATTATCTGTGCTGCCCTGTGGTGCGGGGCCCCCCAGAGGTGCGGGGCCCAATTGGTCCAATTGGCCTAAGGCCGGCCCTGCCTACAGATATATGGAGGATTTAACCCAGTCAGTATCTTATAATCACAAAGTCACTCCCCCTTCATTCTACTAGCCAATCAAATATCTCACAGTCATAAGGTCCTGATTCAGGTGAGACAGTGAGACACAGCCATTAGATCAGTTATATAAGGAAATCTCACCAAGATGCTGTTCACTTGCACTTTCCATCACGTCCCTTCTGTGAGATTTTCTCCTTCATCATCTCGGGTCCTGACAATGCCCTCGGGGGTCCCAGTGACAATGTCTGTGTGTGACACAACTGCAGCAGCTAAAGGCAACGGCACATGATTTATATTTATAAATAGTCACTGACAGTTCTGCGGTCTCATTGGGCAACATTCTTTTCTACTGATTCCCGTCACAAGCGCTGCTGTCACTTACCTGAGCTCAGGGACAGGACCGATCTGCAGACAGTGTGAGACCACCCTTATGTGCCACCCATAATGCCTTAAACACCATTTACATAATGTGCAGAGTTTTGAGATGATTTGCAACAGCCAAAATGCAACTTAATTCTGGGGGGGGGGGAACCTGAAACATGGTATAGTATCTTTCCACTTTCTTCTCATTAGAAAGTAAGCCCCAAAATCCTAAAGCACCCCCATAACTTGTACCACAGGGGGCTTGACAGTGTGCCTCTGAAGCTGTTTGAGGAGTCAGAATATCCCATGGTGCTCCCACTGCACTCTTGTATAAACTAGATACCATCAGAAACCCAACTGCTAGCTCTGGGGCCCAATATAAGTATTAAGCCTAGTGACTATATATTATAAAAGTCAGGGAGACCATCAGAAACTAGTACATTTGGGGCCCTATATAAGTATTTAGCCTGGTGAACCAGGACAGCAAGAAACCCAATTGGTATCTTTGGGACCCATACAAGTATGAACCCTAATAACTGTATATTTAAAGTCATGACGGCCATCAGAAACCAAACTGGTACCTTCGAAGCCCCATACAAGTATGAACACTAGGGACTATATACTATAAAAATCAGGGAGGCCAGCAGAAACCCAACTGGTATCTTTGAGGCTCATATAAGTATTTAGCCTTATGAATATATATTATAAAAGTCAGGGACCCATACAAGTATGAACCCTAATAACTGTATATTTAAAGTCATGACAGCCATCAGAAACCCAACAACTACCTTTGGGACCCCATAAAAGTATGAACCCTAGTGACTATATACTATAAAAGTCAAGGAGGCCATCAGATACCCAACTGGTACCTTCGGAGTCTCGTACAAGTATGAAACCTAGTGACTATATATTATAAAAGTCACAGTGGCCACCAGAAACTCAACTGGTATCTTTGGGACCCCATATAAGGATTTAGCCTGATGACTATATATATTATAAAAGTTATGGAGGCCATCAGAAACCCAACTGGTACCTTTGGGACCCCATATAAGGATTTAGCCTGGTGACTATTTATTATAAATGTCAGGGTGGCCATCAGAAACCCACTGGTACCTTTGGGGCACATATAAGGATATAGCCTGGTGACTATATATAATAAAAGTCAGGGTGGCTATCAGAAACCCAACTGATACATTTTGGACCCCATATAAGGATTTAGCCTGGTGACTCAATATTATAAACGTCATGGAGGCCATCAGAAACCCAACTTGTACCTTTGGGACCCAAAATAAGGATTTAACCTAGTGACTGTATATTTTAAAAGTCAAAGAGGCCATCAGAACCCCAACTGGTACCTTTGGGGCACATATAAGGATTTAGCCTGGCGACTATATATTATAAAAGTCAGGGTGGCCATCTGGAACCCAACTGGTAACTTTGGGACCCCATATAAGGATTTAGCCTGGTGACTAAATACTATAAAAGTCAAAGTGGTCATCAGAAACCCATTTGGTACCTTTGGGGCACATATAAGGATTTAGCCTGGTGACTATATATTATACACGTCAGGGTGGCCATCAGAAACCCAACTGGTACCCTTGGGACCAATAAAAGGATTTAGTCTGGGGACTATATATTATAAAGGTCAGGGAGGCCATCAGAAACCCAACTGGTACCTTTGGGACCCATAAAAGGATTTAGCCTAGTGACTATATATTAAAAAAAATCATGGAGGCCATCAGAAACTCAACTGGTACCTTTGGGGCCCCATATAAGGATTTAGTCTGGTTACTATATATTTTAAAAGTCAAATAGGCCATCAGAAACCCAACTGGTGCCTTTGGGACCCATAAAAGGATTTAGCCTGGTGACTATATATTTTAAAAGTCAAATAGGCCATCAGAAACCCAACTGGTGCCTTTGGGACCCATAAAAGGATTTAGCCTGGTGACTTTATATCATAAAAGCCAAGGAGGCCGTCTTTTATAGAATGACTAATTTATAGCAGCTTTTTGATTGGTCTTCATTTTTTTCTCTCTCTTTTTAAGCTTTCAGGTGGGGGTCACCGACCCCATCTAAAAAACAAATTCTCTGTAAGGCTACACATTTATTGTGATTGCTACTTTTTATTACTCCTCTTTCTTTTCAGGCCTCTCCTTTTCATATTCCAGTCTTTTATGGAAATCAGTGCATGGTTGCTAGGGGAATTTGGATCCTAGCAAAGATGGCTGACATTGCAAACTGGAGAGCTGCTGAATAAAAAGCTAAATAACTCAAAAACCACAAATAATGAAAAATGAAAATCAACTGCAAATTGTCTCAGAATATCCCTGTCTACATCTTACTAAAAATTAACGCAAAGGCGAACAACCCCTTTAATAAGATTTTGGTGTGGGGGAGTGGGCTCCCCTTTTGTTCTGAGACTGACTGTCAACTTTACAAATAATAATATTTTTTTCCTTTTTATTGGCAGGGAATCTCTCTGGATCATAGGGACTGCAGTGAAAAAGGTCTGTGCTGGTCATTATGCAGGATTACGTGCAATAATAGGTGAGATTCGCATTAACTGCTTATTTTTTACTGCGACTTGGCAGTTGAATTCTCTTAAAACATTTCTGCACTGGGGAGCTGTGTGCCTGTTGCTATGGGGACGATGCTGACTGCCACTTTCTCAAATATAAAGGCGGCAATTGACTCAGCAGCTGCCATGTTTTCCCTGTACAGATTAGTCTGCGCTATGTAATGGCAGTAAAGCGTTACTGTATGGGTGCGGTGCTGATCCAGAGCTGACAGTTGGGTTTCAGACTAAAAACGAATATTATAGTGACGTGTAATTATCCCCCGGGCTGATGGCTAACACCACACGTGTCATTGGCCATGGTCTTCTTTTTATATTCTAAGAAGGGAATATATTTCTTTCAGGCACAACTATAGGAGGAGTCGGTAGTGATCCTTATCTGAATTACTGCTTATTGCTAAATAGATAAATATAATAATATGATTTTCTGTTCTTAAAGGACAAGGAAACCCTTTAGCCCAAGTCTGTAGTATTTAATTAATCTGTAGGTGATCGTTAACCTCGTGTAGTGAAAGACCCTTACTTTCTCCTGCTGTGCCTCCTGATAATTCCAACTGCTCCGTTACGGTGGCGGCCATGTTTGTGCTAAAGGTGTCACAAGATGGTCGCCGTACAATGGACTGCAGATTGGCTTACAATAGGGGATATGCGCTGTGCAAGAGGCTGAAGGCAAGACTTGGACTTAGGGCAGGTGAGAGGCGGCAGCAAGACGGGGGCATTAGATGATAAGGTTGCCACCTGTCTGTTTTTTTTTAAGGGTTGCATGGGTCCAAATTAGGAAAATGGGCAGGTTCCCTATTATTGACAGGGTGATCGCCACATTATAGCCCCTGATGTTACGACTCGGACCTGCAGCGTCACACTGCAACCCCCATTGCGCCACGTCCCTGCCCCCTGCCCGTATTCAACCAGGCCAAAAGGTGGCAACCCTATGAAAGTATGATGGCCACGGCAGGGCAATTTGGTTCCATGTGAATAAGATGTCCATGCTATGATTGTGCAATGGATTGTGAGCTCACATGTTCACTCCCTGTACCCTGCATTATGCACAAACATCATATTTGGGGGGGGGCAGGGTCATCTCCAGGAGTCTGAAGGGTGTCGTGGGGCAACACCCTTAACTTCTACTGTAATTGCCAACATTCTGTGACAGACCTTATATCCAGGCAAACTTGCAGCAGCCTATGGAAGACACATTCATTGGGCAAATGTTTCCAATGACTTTGTATATTTTTATATATCCCCCCTCCCCACCTTTCATTTTATTTAATCAGTCCATCAAAGGGCTAGTCTACCTTTAAGTGCACTGTTGTAGAACCATTACTTCTGAGTAACTTTTCAATTGGTCTTCATTCATTCTTTAATTATTTGCCTTCTTCTCCCCCCCAGTGGGCTGCAGAATAGTGGCGGTAGTGGGGAGTAAAGTAGTGGCGATTGTGGGGTGCAGAGTAGTGGCGGTAGTGGGGAGTAAAGTAGTGGCAGTAGTGGAGTGCAGAGTAGTGGTGGTAGTGGGGTGCAGAGTAGTGGTGGTTGTGGGGTACAGCCTGAAGGCTAGATGAGATAAGGTATAGTGAAAAAGTCTATGAAAGTACAACAGCGAGCAGGGTGATGCTACCTGTGGAAGTGTCTCATTACTATGATATTCAAAAACTCATAGAGAGAAGGAGAGTTTGGGGAAGAAAGAGGGGTAAAATGAGAGAAGGAGAGTTTGGGGGAGAAAGGAAGAAGAAGTAATAAGTCTTGGGTCAGACATTGCGGATTCTTCGCACAGAGGAAATAAGAACAGGATAATGTCAGAGAGAATAAAACGGGAAAAGGATAAGACACACCTCCCAACTGTCCTGTTTTCTGCAGGACAGTCCCTATTTTGTCCGCTCAGCCGACAGTCCCAGGTTTCTTACTAAAATGTTCCAACTTTCTCTTTGATCTCCTGCACTGACGCCAGAAACAGATACGTTTCTGAAACTTAATTAAAATAAAAGATTTTTGTGCAGAGAGCCCAGAACACTCAGCAGTTGTACTTGGATACTTTTATAACGATTTAAGATAAGCAAAGAAACAGTTGTAACTATTTAAGATAAGCAGGTCTCTTGGGGGAACTGAGTGCTTAAAGGGCATTTCCGCTTCATTAGTAAAACTGTTATAACATATAAAACATTGAACTAAAACTCCCAGAAATGTGTTCAAACTTTCATAACCTGACAAATTGACATGGTAATTAGGGGGGCGTGGTCATGAATGGGCGTGGTCACCAAATTGCCGTACTGCGCGTGACAGAGCTTTTTATCCCTCTTTTGGTTTTTCAGATGTTGGGAGGTAGAATAAGTGAGAAAGGGAAGGTGAGAAAAAGAAAAGGATAAAGGGAAGGATCGATTGGTTGAAGAGAAAGAGGGAGAGCAAGAATGGGACAGAGAAAGAGAAAGGAAAGAGAGTAAAGGAAAAAGAGAAGGGAAGACAGAGATAAGACAAGGGGAGGTAGAGGAAGAAAGAAAGTGTTCTTGAGACAGAGGGACAATGAGAGATTGGGAAGGAGACAATAAGAGAGGAGAGTAACCCAAGATTTGTTTATTATTATTATTATTATTATTATTAACACATATTTATAAATGCCAACATATTCTACAATAACTGGGAGAGGAAGGACAGAGGAGGAGAAAGAGGTGCAGAGACAGAGATAAAGAGAGAATGGGAGTGAGAGAAAAGAGAGTGTCAGCCATTTCTTTCTTGACGCTCTTCCCTCCAGCGATGTGACACCTCGATGTAAAAAACACCCTCCCTTATTCGCACTTCATCTCCCCCCAAACACCCAAACTGCCTCCCTCCCTGCGCTCAGCCAGTCGACATGGAGCTTCAGACTGGAGCCTGTTAGATAAATATTCATAAGAGACGAGCTGCTAATCAGGGCTAATTACAACTGCATCTGATCCATTACATCACTAGTGATACACAATTAGGGAGCCGCTAGCACTGAGACAACAACCTCTATAGAGGCTCAGCAGAGATCTCCATCTGTTCAGCCCGGGCGTCACATGTAGGGGTGTCAATACCTAAAAACGGAAACAGAAAATGAGAGAAGGAGAGTTTGGGGGAGAAAGAGGGGGACAATGAGAGAAGGAAAGTTTGGGGGAGAAAGAGGGGGAAAATGAGAGAAGGAAAGTTTGGGGGAGAAAGAGGGGGAAAGAGGGGGAAAATGAGAGTAGGGGGTTTGGGGGAAAAAGAGGGGGAAAATGAGAGAAGGAGCGTTTGGGGGAGAAAAAGGGGAAAACGAGAGAAGGAAAGTTTGGGGGGGGAAAACGAGAGAAGGAAAGTTTGGGGGAGAAGGAGGGGTAAAATGAGAGAAGGAGAGTTTGGGGTGGAAAGAGGGGGAAAATGAGAGAAGGAGTGTTTGTGGGAGAAAGTGGAGTAAAATGAGAGAAGGAGAGTTTGGGAGAGAAGGAGGGGTAAAATGAGAGAAGGAAAGTTTGGGGGAGAAGGAGGGGTAAAATGAGAGAAGGAGAGTTTGGGGGAGAAAGAGGGGGAAAATGAGAGGAGAATTTGGGGGAGAAAGAGGGGGAAAATGAGAGAAGGAGAGTTTGTGGGAGAAGGAGGAGTAAAATGAGAGAAGGAAAGTTTGGGGGAGAAGGAGGGGAAAATAAGAGAAGGAGAGTTTGGGGGAGAAAGAGGGGGAAAATGAGAGAAGTAGAGTTTGGGGGAGAAAGAGGGGGAAAATGAGAGAAGGAGCGTTTGGGGGAGAAGGAGGGGTAAAATGAGAGAAGGAGAGTTTGGGGGTGAAAGCAAGAAGAAAAAACAAGGCTTGGGCCAGACGATTGGGGATTCTTTGCAGGCAATAAGGCAAGTTAAAGAGATAAAGCGACTGCTGGTGGGAAGGTGCCAGGGACCCAGTGCAACTGTTTCAAGCCAAGAAGTAATTAGTTATTAGATGCACTCTGTCTGCTAACGGAGCAATTAACCCATCTCATTATGTTGGCTGATAGACTGTGACCTCACACACTCATTACAGAAGTAATGTTACTTAACATGTATTTATAGTGGTGCTCACATTGAAAGGTGCACCCCGACAACACTCACTGCGCCCCCCAAAGTGCACGACCCATTCTTCACAAATGTATGATTAGGGACCAACCACCCCGCATGCATCAGACAAAAATGTAATATAAGGGTTCCGTCTCTAAAGTGCTAATGTGATGTAAAGTGGCCGAGTTCATTGCATAATTCATTACTCACTTGATTAATGGAAGATATTCTACAACTGTCATCTGACGTAGAGACAGCAACTGATGTGCCGAAATGACAATTGATTGTAAAAATGCAGTTTTGAAGTAGTTCATGAGATAACGTGAGATCAAACGAGGAATTAAACGATAGAAAAGAATGCAGTGGAGTAATTACCAGGGGCGCTGGGGGGGGTTGCGTTGGCGCATGGGCCCTAAGGTGGTCCCTTCAGCCCTGTAGAGCAGTGGAAAAGGTGGGCTGCAGAGCAAGGGGCATCAGTATGGAGATAATATATCGTTTTTTGAGGGGTTTGTGATAGGAGCCTGTGAGCAGAGCTTCCATAAAGCAAAATGTCAATGTTTGAGGCTCCTGCTCAGCTGCAAATCCCATCATTCCTTGGATTTAAACATGTAGTGTGAATGAGAAGCAGTTTATATTTACAGGAGCCTTCACAGCATACAGACAGGCATGAATAAATAAGCAAGTTGTTACAGCAGGCAGCACGACAGCATCACGAGGATCTACGATAAAACGTTAGAATCCCATCACCGTCTCCTGTTGAGCAGTGGACAAATAGGAGTTGTTTCCGACCTCAGTATCATAAGCTTTCGCCATTGTTCCCAGCGAGCTTCTGTCGCTCATTCATGATCCGCCTTCGAGGCAAGTTGGAGAGGCTTCAAACGGGGTTATTTCACCTTCCTCTGGATCAACTGTCAGTTAGGCAGGTTATATATAGACTAAAAAGGTTGAACTTGATGGACGTGTGTCTTTTTTCAACCTAACTCACTATGTCACCATGATAGGGGGCAGTGTTAGACTCATAACATCATGAATACAAAAAGGAAAAGCTCAATAATATAAACTGCAATAGAGCTCAGAAGCTGCTCCAGTTTGAGACATTAGTTGCTGGCACAGCTTTAAGTCAAGGATCACGCTCAGAAGAGTCTGAAGCTGGAAATGCATCAACTTATGTTGTTAAACAATGGGGCTTTGGGGTCCTTCCTGACTAAATCCCTCCATGACGTAGCAAATGATACAACTGAGTATCTGTATGAAAGAGTGGAAGGAGTAAAGAGTAACAGCCGACCCACTTCATGTTCTGGTGCCATTTTGGGATCTAAGACCATTTGAGGCACTCACATAACCATCTCTGGGAAGAATCCTGTGGAGACCCTGGGCATTTTCATCCTCACTTCAGTATCAATGATCAAAAACCTACGTGCGCTATAAGCCTTAGTGCCTCAGACACAGATCCGACTGAATATTAAGAGAGTTTTAAGCTAGCCATACACATGGAGATACAATTGTTTTGCCAGGTAACCAAATAAGCCAACATCTGCCCATTTAGACCACACTGAACCAATTCAGGAGTCCAGTCCTTGGCCCCAGGGCCAATCCAATATTATCAGGCAAGAACCACATGAATGCACCCAATAAACCCTTACCAACAAATATCTGGCTGATTTTTGGCCAAATATTGGTTGAACAAGCATTCTTAAGTGACCCATGCACAAGATGAGGCATTTCCAATATGATCTGGCTGGATCAAGTTGGAGGTTATTAATTAGCACATTTATGACCAGCTTAATGTGGAAAGTGAAACTGACTAATTCCTTAAAGGGGAAAATAAAACCTTCCTTCACTTGCATTGCAGAGGACTTTACCAACGGAGGGGGGGGGGGGGGAATCTGAAGAAGCAGGCGCATTCAACACGTGTTCAACAATATCTAGTGATCTTCTGGTTGCTCATCAGTGGTGTAACTTTTAATACTACTATAAGAACTGTTAAGTGGAGCAAATGCTATTAGAAAACAGGCAACATGAAATAAAGGCAGATCGAATAAAACGATTGCTTCCTAGCTGAGATGTTCCTGACCTTGGCTTATGAAGGAAAGACAAATACTGCCATAGTTACCAAAAAGCCAATCTAGAGGCCGCAGACATGAAAGTATTTCGAGTGTCACTTCACTTGCTGTAGAAATGGAGTGTTCTTATTACTTTTCCTACAGACGCGAGAGAACAAAAGCACATTATTACGGGGGGCAGATGGGTCTCAAATGACCTCTGTGGCACCTTGTGGCACCCAACCACATCAAAAAAAGTTTTATTGCTGTCTTATGTGGATCTATGGAACCCCAAATTTACACAACACAGCAGATATATGAGAGTGTATTTCACTCCATAGAAAAATGGAACAAACTTCCATTAAATCTCATAAGACGAGGCTACAAAGAAATGCCTATGAGTGCAGGGGACCTAGTGGGGTCCTAAATAACGAACAATTTATATATATTGCCATTTGAAAGTCCTAAAATGACTATGATTTGGCACCCAGAAAAACGGAATTATACCGCCAACTAGATTCAGGAAGTATCTTCAAAAATGTAACGTTTGGGCAAATGGTTGGTCTGTGATAATGTGAGTGTTAGTAGAAGCCAAAGGTAATGCTGGTTGGGCACAAGGATACCAAAGAAAGATCCAGGACTAAGTAGTTCAAACTGGAGGAGGAACAGCTGAAAAATGGAGATATGTAAAGGTGACCAATAATGTTTTCAACTGAAATGATCGAGAGTGTTCCAGACGCTACAACTTCATGGAAGAAGACGGAGTGATGTAAAAGTTGTCTCAGGCTCTGGTTCAACTGATGGATCGATGTCTACAGAAGAAGATCATAAATGTTGATATTCTGGAGTCAGTATAGCCTTTAGGTACAACTTTGGGGGTTAGGGAGAAATAAACATACCTGGAATCTTCCTTCTCCCATATATCTATATATTTATTTAAATTAATAATCAGAAGATGTTAAATGGCAAAAACAAAACAGCCAATCGGAGCCAACCAACCCCTTACATTCAGGAGAACTAGAACTCGGCAACATAACAGCACGTCAAAGCTGTAATTGTGGGCGATTTGGCTCTTCGGCTCTTTAGGACTTTGGCTCTTTGCCACTTTGGCTCTTTTCCACTTTGGGCCTTCAGTACTTTGGGTCTTTGGCACTTTGGCTCTTCTGGACTTCAGCTGGACTTTGGCACTTTGAGACTTTGGCTCTTCAGGACTGCGGGGCTTCGACCTTCAGCACTTTGGCTCTTCGCGACTTCAGTGGTTCGGGAGCATGATTTTGGTGCTGTCAAGGGGGGTTTGACTAATTGGAAAAGTGCAGCACAGCTGGGCCCCCCTTTAGGTTCGGGCCTGGTATAACAGTACCTCCTGCTCCCCCCTGATGGCAGCCCTGACAAAAGCATGGGTGGCTTTTACAGTGAAAGTGTATACCGAAATCAGCTCCATGTGTGCACTGACAGATGGGTGCATTGTCTGGGGCGAAGGAAGTAAATCGATGTGTGTGACACAGGCTTTAAGCTTGGATTCCCCAGGAAGATTCGCTCACGTGGATTTGGAATTGGACTGAAAGAAATGAGTTGAATATTGGCCTGTGCATGGACATCTTTAGACATAGCAAGAGCCAATTGTGACATTTCCTCCAGTGATGACGTCACTTGGCTGTGCATAAAGTCGCACGGGAGACACAATTCACCTTGATTAGGAATATGAATCATGGAGGGAAAAAAGAAAATCTTAAAATACAAAATTTGTGTTATTTGTACTCATTTGTATTGAATATCGCTCTTTCAATCCTGCACTGCAATTTGTGGACAATACCATACATGCCCCCAGGCTGACTTTGGTAAGGATCTCATTACCCACACAAGCCCAGATATCCTTATGTCACGGGCGCTTCTGATTTATGTGGAAAAAAGGCAAATTACATCTCTCTGTGTTTCCATGACACCCGTGTCATTTTCAGATCATGCCCTCTTAGTGGTAATTCTGACGATGGAGGAATGTGTGTTGAAACAGTATAAATTGAATGCTGGTTTCCTTGGAAGTGACAGTTGCTAATTCACCATGAGACTGTATGAGGGAGAGTGACATTAATGGGCTTATTGGCAAACACTAGAACGCGATGCGTGGAAACATTGTTACATGAACAAAGTCGTCTCTTTAATAAAAGTCTAATGTTTTCATAGAAACGGTTTTAATCAGTGGCAGCCACAGTTGGGATATTGTACATGCACCCATATGCTGGATCGGTACCAGCCCAAATGTTCCATAGCTCAGTTATCTCTCATTTCAGTCCAACTGATAAGGGTTTCATGCATAACCCCAGCATGAACCACATCCAACCCAGAAGGGCTTAATGGATTACTCCAGCATGTACTGAACCTGATCCAACCCAGAAAGGTTTAATAGCCCCAGCATGTAACATAGTAACATAGTAAGTTTGGTTAAAAAAAGACACGTCCATCAAGTGCAACCTTTTAAGTCTGTATATAACCTGCCTAACTGCCAGTTGATCCAAAAAACCCATCTGAAGCCTCTCCAATTTGCCTCAGAGGGGAAAAAATCCTTCCTGACTCTAAAATGCAATGGGACCAGTCCCTGGATCAACTTGTACTATGAGCTATCTCCCATATCCCTGTATTCCCTCACTTGCTAAATAGTCATCCGACCCCACTGAACCAGATCCAACCCAGAAGGGCTTCATTCATAAATCCAGCATGTACTGATCCACATCCAACCCAAAAGAACTTCTTGCATAATCTCGGCATGTACTGAACTAGATCCAACCCAGAAGGGCTTCATGCAGAACCTCATCATGTACTGAACCAGATCCAAACAAAAAGGGCTTCATGCATAACCTCGGCATGTCCTGAACTGGATCCAACCCAGAAAGGCTTCATGCATAATCTCATCATGCACTGATCCACATCCAACCCAGAAGAACTTCATGCATAACCTTGACATGTACTGAACCAGATCCAACCCAGAGGAACTTCATGCATAACCTCGACATGTACTGAACCAGATCCAACCCAGAAGGGCTTCATGCATAATCTCGGCAATTACTGAATCGACTCCAACCCAGAAGGGCTACATGCATAATCTCATCATGTACTGATCCACATCAAACCCAGAAGAACTTCATGCATAACCTCATCATGTACTGATCCACATCCAACCCAGAAGAACTTCATGCATAATCTCGGTATGTACTGATTAGGGATGCACTGAATCCACTATTTTTTTAAAACGTCACGTGATTTCCCTCCCCACCCTGGCCGAATCCGAATCCTGCTGAAAAAGGCCGAATCCTGCCCGAAAACCGAACCGAATCCAGGATTCAGTGCATCCCTAGTACTGATCCACATCCAACCCAGAAGAACTTCATGCATAATCTCGGTATGTACTGATCCACATCCAACCGAGAAGAACTGCCTGCATAACCTCAGCATGTACTGAACCAGATCCAACCCAGAAGAACTTCATGCATAACCTTTATCATGTACTGAACCAGATGAAACCCAGAAGAACTTCATGCATAACATCATCATGTACTGATCCATATCCAACCCAGAAGAACTTCATGCATAATCTCGGTATGTACTGATCCACATCCAACCCAGAAGAACTGCCTGCATAACGTCAGCATGTACTGAACCAGATCCAACCCAGAAGAACTTCATGCATAACCTTTATCATGTACTGAACCAGATCCAACCCAGAAGAACTTCATGCATAACATCATCATGTACTGATCCACATCCAACCCAGAAGAACTTCATGCATAACCTCAGCATGTACTGAACTAGATACCTGACTTTGGAACCAAATGTACAGGGTTTCCCACAGAGCTTATGAAGGAATCCCAGCTGCAGAAGCTACAGAGAATCAGATCTGTGGAGTGTGACAGTGCTGCTTGAAAGGAGTTTCCAGTAAGAAGGTGGAGAAAAGGCTGCATTTTGCTCTGCTTGGGAAAGTATTTAAGCATCAGGGAGAGCCAGTTTCTATCTCCCGCCTGTGGATACTTTGGCCACTGTGTGTTCCTCGGGGTGAGGACAGGTCTTGCTCGTGTACCTGCCACATGGGAGCGGCTACTACTTTCAAAGTTACCTTGGGGCAGGTAGTGCTACCTGGGGACATAAGAACTCTTGGGGAAGGGATGTTGAACATTTATTATTTCTGAACTTAACTTTGGGAACTGTTAATTTATTTGCACAATTCTATAGGTTTACACATGTATATATCCAATTTCTGCCAATATATTGCACAAATTGTTTACATATTTATTGTGTATTCTAAGTGCCTTTTTGTGATATGTACTAGCTGGAGCCACGTCGTCTCGTCTCACTGGGTATTCGTATACTGCTGAGAAGACAATAAAGTTTACTTTGACTTATTCTATTCTACATTTATCCACCAGGTGTGGGGCTGTGGCATTGAGAGACTGTGCCAGGGATTAATAGTCCATACAGGTTCCCCAGAGTAAAGCTATATTGTGTCATTTACAGTTACTAAATAAAGTTTTACATAAAGTTTACATTTGTTTTATGGTTCCTAGTGGTGTGCTTCTCAGTGTTCACTAGGTGGAGGCACTGCGCTGTAAATACCAGTTCCCTGTCATACGCAAAAGGGACTCAGGGCCCTGGATTGCCAAGGGTTAATTGCTATTTAAAGAGACAGTAACCAAATTAGGGTTATAAACACTTACCAGGGAACACGCCTCCTCAGAGAGTAGTCATGCAGGGCTTGACTGTAAAGGAGCACCTTGAAGAGAGTAGGAACTAGGGAGCACCCCATATACTGTGTGTAGTTTTTCTGAAGTTAAGAAGTTATTGGATTACACTATGGGGTACATTTACTAATGGTCGAATATGGAGGGTTAATTAACCCTCGATATTCGAACCTCGAAGTAAAATCCTTTGACTTCGAATATCGAAGTTGAAAGATTTACCGCATTTCATTCGATCGAAAGATCGAAGGAAAAATCTTTAATCGTTTAATCCGTTGATCGAACGATTTTCCTTCAATCAAAAAAAACAAGAAAAGCTTTTGGGGACCTTCCTATAGGCTAACATTGGTGCTCGGTAGGTTTTAGGTGGCGAAGTAGGTAGTCGAAGTTTTTTTTAAAGAGACAGTACTTCGACTATCGAATGGTCGAACGATTTTTAGTTCGAATCGTTCGATTCCAAGTCGTAGTCGAAGGTCGAAGTAGCCAATTCGATGGTCGAGGTAGCCAAAGAAAAACTTCGAAATTCAAAGTATTTTTTATTCTAATCCTTCACTCGAGCTTAGTAAATGTGCCCCTATGTGTCTTATTTATTATTATTATTGAGTTGAGTATAAAAGTGTATCTGACTCCGAGCAGGGCAAACAAAAAACTGAGGAGAGGAAGTGGAGACAGGAAGAGGAGGAGCTACCCCTGAAGACTCTGTTTGTCCTGCTTCCAGATGGGAGAGCATTAACCCCAGACGTCCTGCACTGACAGGTAGGGCCGAACGCATAAATGGTAATTTTTTTTAAATTTTTTTCTTCCAGCTTTATAAAGAAGCCAACACAGGAAGGTCTCAAACCCACACAATGGGGGGAATTCACAAAAGTGTCGGGAACGAAAAAAATGTCTTTTAAATGTCGTAGAAATTCACAGAGCATTTACCCGCCAATTTTCCGACGCTTTTGAAATAGTGTTGGTAAAAGTGGGCGTGGTTTTTATCGCCGCCGATTTCCCCGACGTTTTTATGAATCGCTCATAAATGCATTTGTTTTGCCGACAATTTTTCCGACACATTAGTCTCTCCAAAATGAAAATGTTGGTCAAATCGTCTTTTGAAAACGTTTGTTCTGTCCCACGGAAAGATAGACGTCATTTTAGAAAATTACGAGACATTCAGGAACGTACGACATTTTAGTAATTTGTCTACTGCCATTTCTGGGTTACTTATTTTACCGACACTTTTGTGAATCCCCCCAATGTGTTGGCCCAAACCCGCCCAACCCTCACATCACTACTAATGCCATATATGAGTGAAAGAGTTTGGGAGAGAAGTGACTAATCAGGCTCATTGTTTATTCTGACCTCGCTTGCCATTGGCCCCGTTCCCGCCACTGTGCCCTCCTGCACTGCTGGTTCTCACTTGCGCAGCAGCAGGGGCCAATCAGGACGCAGCAGGACGGGGCACACTCTGCATTTCTTTTATACTATTTCATGCGATTCTGTGCAAATGCACCCAGGCCCCCCAGCTGTTTAAATCCAAAGAATTCCAGTCTGATGCCCTCCTGCTGTTGTTGGACTACAACTCTCAGTGGGGTACTAGGAGTTCTAGATCAACAACAGCAGGAGGGCCGCAGCAGCTTGGGAATCTCTGATTGTACTGCATTTTTGGCTCAGTTTCTTAACTCCGGGACCCGACATGTTTCTGGACTATAACTGCCAACACCTTGAAGGCGCTGTATTGCTTTGGGGTACAAATTTACTTTATTTATCTACCCCCCCCCACACACAAAATAATTGCAGTGTGTGCAAGGGTTAATCTTCAGTGCCGGCGAGAGGATAATTTCCTTTAACTAATATGAGCTGCAGGGAAATGTATCCCATTCTCTGTGCTTCCAGTAATTACCTGTGTTTCCTCATTAATCACAAGTGGCTTATTGAAGCGAGACTTTTATTCTGCAGTGAAACCTGCAAATTCTCTGAATCTGCCCCAGAGACCAAATGTATTCATCTGCCCCGCCCCCAATCTGCCTCCTCCCACTTCTGATCTGCCCACAGCCTGCCCCTCCCAATCACAGAGCTCTCACATCTGGGACTTATTTATTAAAGGGCCACTATAGATCAACACGTTCCTGTTGAATTGTGCTTAGTACAGGGAATACCTATGCTGCCATAGTTTTATGGGATCTCTCTGTACAGACTGTGAGCAAACTTAGGGACTGTTCCTGCTGAACTGTGCTTAGTACAGGGAATACCTATGCTGCCATAGTTTTATGGGATCTCTCTGTACAGACTATGAACAAACTTAGGGACTGTTCCTGCTGAATTGTGCTTAGTACAGGGAATATCTATGCTGCCATAGTTTTATGGGATCTCTCTGTACAGACTATAAGCAAACTTAGGGGACTGTTCCTGCTGAATTGTGCTTAGTACAGGAATACCTATGCTGTCATAGTTTTATGGGATCTCTCTGTACAGACTATAAGCAAACTTAGGGACTGTTCCTGCTGAATTGTGCTTAGTACAGAGGATACCTATACTGCCATAGTTTTATGGGGTCTCTCTGTACAGACTGTGAGCAAACTTAGGGACTGTTCCTGCTGAATTGTGCTTAGTACAGGAAATACCTATGCTGCCATAGTTTTATGGGATCTCTCTGTACAGACTATGAACAAACTTAGGGACTGTTCCTGCTGAATTGTGCTTAGTACAGGGGAATACCTATACTGTCATAGTTTTATGGGATCTCTCTGTACAGACTATGAGTAAACTTAGGGGCTGTTCCTGCTGAATTGTGCTTAGTACAGGGGAATACCTATGCTGCCATAGTTTTATGGGATCTATAGAATTTATGAAACTATTTTAAACAACTATAGGCACCATCTCTCCCTACTATACCTGCTATCCCACAGTCACACTCCCTTCCCAGAGACTATTATCCACTGTTACTATAGGCACCATCTCTCCCTACTATACCTGCTATCCTACAGTCACACTCCCTTCCCAGAGACTATTATCCCACTGTTACTATAGACACAATCTCTCCCTACTATACCTGCTATCCCACAGTCACACTCCTTCCCAGAGACTATTATCCACTGTTACTATAGGCACCATCTCTCCCTACTATACCTGCTATCCCACAGTCACACTCCCTTCCCAGAGACTATTATCCACTGTTACTATAGACACAATCTCTCCCTACTATACCTGCTATCCCACAGTCACACTCCCTTCCCAGAGACTATTATCCACTGTTACTATAGACACCATCTCTCCCTACTATACCTGCTATCCCACAGTCACACTCCCTTCCCAGAGACTATTATCCACTGTTACTATAGGCACCATCTCTCCCTACTATACCTGCTATCCCACAGTCACACTCCCTTCCCAGAGACTATTATCCACTGTTACTATAGACACCATCTCTCCCTACTATACCTGCTATCCCACAGTCACACTCCCTTCCCAGAGACTATTATCCACTGTTACTATAGACACCATCTCTCCCCTACTATACTGCTATCCACAGTCACACTCCCTTCCCAGAGACTATTATCCACTGTTACTATAGGCACCATCTCTCCCTACTATACCTGCTATCCCACAGTCACACTCCCTTCCCAGAGACTATTATCCACTGTTACTATAGGCACCATCTCTCCCTACTATACCTGCTATCCCACAGTTCACACTCCCTTCCCAGGAGACTATTATCCCACTGTTACTATAGACACATCTCTCCCTACTATACCTGCTATCCCACAGTCACACTCCCTTCCCAGAGACTATTATCCACTGTTACTATAGACACCATCTCTCCCTACTATACCCTGCTATCCCACAGTCACACTCCCTTCCCAGAGACTATTATCCACTGTTACTATAGGCACCATCTCTCCCTACTATACCTGCTATCCCACAGTCACACTCCCTTCCCAGAGACTATTATCCCACTGTTACTATAGACACCATCTCTACCTACTATACCTGCTATCCCACAGTCACACTCCCTTCCCAGAGACTATTATCCAATTGTTACTATAGACACCATCTCTCCCTAGTATACCTGATATCCCACAATCACACTCCCTTCCCAGAGACTATTATCCCATTGTTACTATAGGCACCATCTCTCCCTATTATACCTGATATCCCACAGTCACACTCCCTTCCCAGAGACTATTATCCACTGTTACTATAGGCACCATCTCTCCCTACTATACCTGCTATCCCACAGTCACACTCCCTTCCCAGAGACTATTATCCACTGTTACTATAGACACAATCTCTCCCTACTATACCTGCTATCCCACAGTCACACTCCCTTCCCAGAGACTATTATCCACTGTTACTATAGACACCATCTCTCCCTACTATACCTGCTATCCCACAGTCACACTCCCTTCCCAGAGACTATTATCCACTGTTACTATAGACACCATCTCTCCCTACTATACCTGCTATCCCACAGTCACACTCCCTTCCCAGAGACTATTATCCACTGTTACTATAGACACCATCTCTCCCTACTATACCTGCTATCTCACAGTCACACTCCCTTCCCAGAGACTATTATCCACTGTTACTATAGACACCATCTCTCCCTACTATACTGCTATCTCACAGTCACACTCCCTTCCCAGAGACTATTATCCACTGTTACTATAGGCACCATCTCTCCCTACTATACCTGTTATCCCACAGTCACACTCCCTTCCCAGACTATTATCCCACTGTTACTATAGACACCTTCTCTCCCTACTATACCTGCTATCCCACAGTCACACTCCCTTCCCAGAGACTATTATCCACTGTGACTATAGGCACCATCTCTCCCTACTATACCTGCTATCCCACAGTCACACTCCCTTCCCAGAGACTATTATCCACTGTTACTATAGACACCATCTCTCCTTACTATACCTGCTATCCCACAGTCACACTCCCTTCCCAGAGACTATTATCCACTGTTACTATAGGCACCATCTCTCCCTACTATACCTGCTATCCCACAGTCACACTCCCTTCCCAGAGACTATTATCCAGTGTTACTATAGACACCATCTCTCCCTACTATACCTGCTATCCCACAGTCACACTCCCTTCCCAGAGACTATTATCCACTGTTACTATAGACACCATCTCTCCCTACTATACCTGCTATCCCACAGTCACACTCCCTTCCCAGAGACTATTATCCACTGTTACTATAGGCACCATCTCTCCCTACTATACCTGCTATCCCACAGTCACACTCCCTTCCCAGAGACTATTATCCACTGTTACTATAGACACCATCTCTCCCTACTATACCTGCTATCAGACAGTCACACTCCCTTCCCAGAGACTATTATCCACTGTTACTATAGACACCATCTCTCCCTACTATACCTGCTATCCCACAGTCACACTCCCTTCCCAGGAGACTATTATCCACTGTTACTATAGACACCATCTCTCCCTACTATACCTGCTATCCCACAATCACACTCCCTTCCCAGAGACTATTATCCAGTGTTACTATAGACACCATCTCTCCCTACTATACCTGCTATCCCACAGTCACACTCCCTTCCCAGAGACTATTATCCACTGTTACTATAGACACATCTCTCCCTACTATACCTGCTATCCCACAGTCACACTCCCTTCCCAGAGACTATTATCCACTGTTACTATAGACACCATCTCTCCCTACTATACCTGCTATCCCACAGTCACACTCCCTTCCCAGAGACTATTATCCCACTGTTACTATAGGCACCATCTCTCCCTACTATACTTTGTATCCCACAGTCACACTCCCTTCCCAGAGACTATTATCCACTGTTACTATAGTACCATCTCTCCCTACTATACCTGCTATCCCACAGTCACACTCCCTTCCCAGAGACTATTATCCACATTTACTATAGACACCATCTCTCCCTACTATACCTGCTATCCCACAGTCACACTCCCTTCCCAGAGACTATTATCCACATTTACTATAGACACCATCTCTCCCTACTATACCTGCTATCCCACAGTCACACTCCCTTCCCAGAGACTATTATCCACTGTTACTATAGACACCATCTCTCCCTACTATACCTGCTATCCCACAGTCACACTCCCTTCCCAGAGACTATTATCCACATTTACTATAGACACCATCTCTCCCTACTATACCTGCTATCCCACAGTCACACTCCCTTCCCAGAGACTATTATCCACATTTTACTATAGACACCATCTCTCCCTACTATACCTGCTATCCCACAGTCACACTCCCTTCCCAGAGACTATTATCCACTGTTACTATAGGCACCATCTCTCCCTACTATACCTGCTATCCCACAGTCACACTCCCTTCCCAGAGACTATTATCCCACTGTTACTATAGACACCATCTCTCCCTACTATACCTGCTATCCCACAGTCACACTCCCTTCCCAGGGACTATTATCCACTGTTACTATAGACACAATCTCTCCCTACTATACCTGCTATCCCACAGTCACACTCCCTTCCCAGAGACTATTATCCACTGTTACTATAGGCACCATCTCTCCCTACTATACCTGCTATCCCACAGTCACACTCCTTCCCAGAGACTATTATCCACTGTTACTATAGACACCATCTCTCCCTACTATACCTGCTATCCTACAGTCACACTCCCTTCCCAGAGACTATTATCCCACTGTTACTATAGACACAATCTCTCCCTACTATACCTGCTATCCCACAGTCACACTCCTTCCCAGAGACTATTATCCACTGTTACTATAGGCACCATCTCTCCCTACTATACCTGCTATCCCACAGTCACACTCCCTTCCCAGAGACTATTATTCACTTTTACTATAGGCACCATCTCTCCCTACTATACCTGCTATCCCACAGTCACACTCCCTTCCCAGAGACTATTATCCACTGTTACTATAGACACCATCTCTCCCTACTATACCTGCTATCCCACAGTCACACTCCCTTCCCAGAGACTATTATCCACTGTTACTATAGGCACCATCTCTCCCTACTATACCTGCTATCCCACAGTCACACTCCCTTCCCAGAGACTATTATCCACTGTTACTATAGGCACCATCTCTCCCTACTATACCTGTTATCCCACAGTCACACTCCCTTCCCAGACTATTATCCCACTGTTACTATAGACACCTTCTCTCCCTACTATACCTGCTATCCCACAGTCACACTCCCTTCCCAGAGACTATTATCCACTGTGACTATAGGCACCATCTCTCCCTACTATACCTGCTATCCCACAGTCACACTCCCTTCCCAGAGACTATTATCCACTGTTACTATAGACACCATCTCTCCTTACTATACCTTGCTATCCCACAGTCACACTCCCTTCCCAGAGACTATTATCCACTGTTACTATAGGCACCATCTCTCCCTACTATACCTGCTATCCCACAGTCACACTCCCTTCCCAGAGACTATTATCCAGTGTTACTATAGACACCATCTCTCCCTACTATACCTGCTATCCCACAGTCACACTCCCTTCCCAGAGACTATTATCCACTGTTACTATAGACACCATCTCTCCCTACTATACCTGCTATCCCACAGTCACACTCCCTTCCCAGAGACTATTATCCACTGTTACTATAGGCACCATCTCTCCCCTACTATACCTGCTATCCACAGTCACACTCCCTTCCCAGAGACTATTATCCACTGTTACTATAGACACCATCTCTCCCTACTATACCTGCTATCCCACAGTCACACTCCCTTCCCAGAGACTATTATCCACTGTTACTATAGACACCATCTTCTCCCTACTATACCTGCTATCCCACAGTCACACTCCCCTTCCCAGAGACTATTATCCACTGTTACTATAGGCACCATCTCTCCCTACTATACCTGCTATCCCACAGTCACACTCCCTTCCCAGAGACTATTATCCACTGTTACTATAGACACCATCTCTCCCTACTATACCTGCTATCCCACAATCACACTCCCTTCCCAGAGACTATTATCCAGTGTTACTATAGACACCATCTCTCCCTACTATACCTGCTATCCCACAGTCACACTCCCTTCCCAGAGACTATTATCCACTGTTACTATAGACACATCTCTCCCTACTATACCTGCTATCCCACAGTCACACTCCCTTCCCAGAGACTATTATCCACTGTTACTATAGACACCATCTCTCCCTACTATACCTGCTATCCCACAGTCACACTCCCTTCCCAGAGACTATTATCCCACTGTTACTATAGGCACCATCTCTCCCTACTATACTTTGTATCCCACAGTCACACTCCCTTCCCAGAGACTATTATCCACTGTTACTATAGGTACCATCTCTCCCTACTATACCTGCTATCCCACAGTCACACTCCCTTCCCAGAGACTATTATCCACATTTACTATAGACACCATCTCTCCCTACTATACCTGCTATCCCACAGTCACACTCCCTTCCCAGAGACTATTATCCACATTTACTATAGACACCATCTCTCCCTACTATACCTGCTATCCCACAGTCACACTCCCTTCCCAGAGACTATTATCCACTGTTACTATAGACACCATCTCTCCCTACTATACCTGCTATCCCACAGTCACACTCCCTTCCCAGAGACTATTATCCACATTTACTATAGACACCATCTCTCCCTACTATACCTGCTATCCACAGTCACACTCCCTTCCCAGAGACTATTATCCACATTTACTATAGACACCATCTCTCCCTACTATACCTGCTATCCCACAGTCACACTCCCTTCCCAGAGACTATTATCCACTGTTACTATAGCACCATCTCTCCCTACTATACCTGCTATCCCACAGTCACACTCCCTTCCCAGAGACTATTATCCACTGTTACTATAGACACCATCTCTCCCTACTATACCTGCTATCCCACAGTCACACTCCCTTCCCAGAGACTATTATCCACTGTTACTATAGGCACCATCTCTCCCTACTATACCTGCTATCCCACAGTCACACTCCCTTCCCAGAGACTATTATCCACTGTTACTATAGACACCATCTCTCCCTACTATACCTGCTATCCCACAGTCACACTCCCTTCCCAGAGACTATTATCCACTGTTACTATAGACACCATCTCTCCCTACTATACCTGCTATCCCACAGTCACACTCCCTTCCCAGAGACTATTATCCCACTGTTACTATAGGCACCATCTCTCCCTACTATACCTGCTATCCCACAGTCACACTCCCTTCCCAGAGACTATTATCCACTGTTACTATAGACACCATCTCTCCCTACTATACCTGCTATCCCACAATCACACTCCCTTCCCAGAGACTATTATCCAGTGTTACTATAGACACCATCTCTCCCTACTATACCTGCTATCCCACAGTCACACTCCCTTCCCAGAGACTATTATCCACTGTTACTATAGACACATCTCTCCCTACTATACCTGCTATCCCACAGTCACACTCCCTTCCCAGAGACTATTATCCACTGTTACTATAGACACCATCTCTCCCTACTATACCTGCTATCCCACAGTCACACTCCCTTCCCAGAGACTATTATCCCACTGTTACTATAGGCACCATCTCTCCCTACTATACTTTGTATCCCACAGTCACACTCCCTTCCCAGAGACTATTATCCACTGTTACTATAGGTACCATCTCTCCCTACTATACCTGCTATCCACAGTCACACTCCCTTCCCAGAGACTATTATCCACATTTACTATAGACACCATCTCTCCCTACTATACCTGCTATCCCACAGTCACACTCCCTTCCCAGAGACTATTATCCACATTTACTATAGACACCATCTCTCCCTACTATACCTGCTATCCCACAGTCACACTCCCTTCCCAGAGGACTATTATCCACTGTTTACTATAGACACCATCTCTCCCCTACTATACCTGCTATCCCACAGTCACACTCCCTTCCCAGAGACTATTATCCACATTTACTATAGACACCATCTCTCCCTACTATACCTGCTATCCCACAGTCACACTCCCTTCCCAGAGACTATTATCCACATTTACTATAGACACCATCTCTCCCTACTATACCTGCTATCCCACAGTCACACTCCCTTCCCAGAGACTATTATCCACTGTTACTATAGGCACCATCTCTCCCTACTATACCTGTTATCCCACAGTCACACTCCCTTCCCAGAGACTATTATCCACTGTTACTATAGACACATCTCTCCCTACTATACCTGTTATCCCACAGTCACACTCCCTTCCCAGAGACTATTATCCACTGTTACTATAGGCACCATCTCTCCCTACTATACCTGCTATCCCACAGTCACACTCCCTTCCCAGAGACTATTATCCACTGTTACTATAGGTACCATCTCTCCCTACTATACCTGCTATCCCACAGTCACACTCCCTTCCCAGAGACTATTATCCACTGTTACTATAGACACCATCTCTCCCTACTATACCTGCTATCCCACAGTCACACTCCCTTCCCAGAGACTATTATCCACTGTTACTATAGGCACCATCTCTCCCTACTATACCTGCTATCCCACAGTCACACTCCCTTCCCAGAGACTATTATCCACTGTTACTATAGACACATCTCTCCCTACTATACCTGCTATCCCACAGTCACACTCCCTTCCCAGAGACTATTATCCACTGTTACTATAGGCACCATCTCTCCCTACTATACCTGCTATCCCACAGTCACACTCCCTTCCCAGAGACTATTATCCACTGTTACTATAGACACCATCTCTCCCTACTATACCTGCTATCCCACAGTCACACTCCCTTCCCAGAGACTATTATCCACTGTTACTATAGACACCATCTCTCCCTACTATACCTGCTATCCCACAGTCACACTCCCTTCCCAGAGACTATTATCCACTGTTACTATAGGCACCATCTCTCCCTACTATACCTGCTATCCCACAGTCACACTCCCTTCCCAGAGACTATTATCCACTGTTACTATAGGCACCATCTCTCCCTACTATACCTGCTATCCCACAGTCACACTCCCTTCCCAGAGACTATTATCCACTGTTACTATAGGCACCATCTCTCCCTACTATACCTGCTATCCCACAGTCACACTCCCTTCCCAGAGACTATTATCCACTGTTACTATAGACACCATCTCTCCCTACTATACCTGCTATCCCACAGTCCACACTCCCTTCCCAGAGACTATTATCCCACTGTTACTATAGACACCATCTCTCCCTACTATACCTGCTATCCCACAGTCACACTCCCTTCCCAGAGACTATTATCCCACTGTTAATATAGGCACCATCTCTCCCTACTATACCTGCTATCCCACAGTCACACTCCCTTCCCAGAGACTATTATCCACTGTTACTATAGGCACCATCTCTCCCTACTATACCTGCTATATCACAGTCACACTCCCTTCCCAGAGACTATTATCCCACTGTTACTATAGACCCCATCTCTCCCTACTATACCTGCTATCCCACAGTCACACTCCCTTCCCAGAGACTATTATCCACTGTTACTATAGACACCATCTCTCCCTACTATACCTGTTATCCCACAGTCACACTCCCTTCCCAGAGACTATTATCCCACTGTTACTATAGACCCCATCTCTCCCTACTATACCTGCTATCCCACAGTCACACTCCCTTCCCAGAGACTATTATCCAATGTTACTATAGGCACCATCTCCCCCTACTATACCTGCTATCCCACAGTCACACTCCCTTCCCAGAGACTATTATCCACTGTTACTATAGACACCATCTCTCCCTACTATACCTGTTATCCCACAGTCACACTCCCTTCCCAGAGACTATTATCCCACTGTTACTATAGACCCCATCTCTCCCTACTATACCTGCTATCCCACAGTCACACTCCCTTCCCAGAGACTATTATCCAATGTTACTATAGGCACCATCTCCCCCTACTATACCTGCTATCCCACAGTCACACTCCCTTCCCAGAGACTATTATCCACTGTTACTATAGACACCATCTCTCCCTACTATACCTGCTATCCCACAGTCACACTCCCTTCCGAGAGACTATTATCCACTGTTACTATAGACACCATCTCTCCCTACTATACCTGCTATCCCCACAGTCACACTCCCTTCCGAGAGACTATTATCCACTGTTACTATAGACACCATCTCTCCCTACTATACCTGCTATCCCACAGTCACACTCCCTTCCGAGAGACTATTATCCACTGTTACTATAGACACCATCTCTCCCTACTATACCTGCTATCCCACAGTCATACTCCCTTCCCAGAGACTATTATCCACTGTTACTATAGACACCATCTCTCCCTACTATACCTGCTATCCCACAGTCACACTCCCTTCCCAGAGACTATTATCCACTGTTACTATAGACACCATCTCTCCCTACTATACCTGCTATCCCACAGTCACACTCCCTTCCCAGAGACTATTATCCACTGTTACTATAGGCACCATCTCTCCCTACTATACCTGCTATCCCACAGTCACACTCCCTTCCCAGAGACTATTATCCACTGTTACTATAGGCACCATCTCTCCCTACTATACTTTGTATCCCACAGTAACACTCCGAGTACTGAAGAGATATTGCTATTGCTGAACATTATTTATTTACAAATCTGATGCTGTTTTGCAGATAGAGCCAAGAGATAAAAGACTTTGCAGTATAAATAACAATACGTACAAGTACTTTAATGTTCCCTGTGAGTTTGGCTCCTGCTCACTCTGCTCTCACCTTTCTTCTCTCTCCTCATTCTATTCCTGCTTTGTTTTCCTCTCCCGCCCGTCTCTCCTCCATCTCTCTCTCCCCCCATGAAATTGTGCTTATTACTGTTTCATCTTGACATGATTATGTCTCCCCACATGGCCGGGGGTCAGGGTGGGGGCCCTGCAGAGAGAGTGTGTGTTTAGTAGTCGCACTTGACCCTCTGAGCCCCCCCCCTTTCCACAATAACAGTAACTCAAACACATGGGCTCAGGCCTACGTGGACGATTAGAGCCTATTGTTGCGTTGCCATGGGAACAAGTTGTCCTGGTTACAGCTAAGATAACACACTGGCCATTAATCACAGTGGCATTGTGTTATTAATACACACACAGTGTAATTCTCCACTGACTGCCAGGCAATACTCTAGCATTAATAGACCGGCCAGAACAAACGGCCTCAGCGCTACATTCTGCACAACATGAAATAAGATGAAAGAGCAGCCTATTTGTGCTTCTCAGAGAATTACTAATACTCCGAGTATTTGTATTTAGCAGTCACGCAGCACTGCGCTTACCCCTTACTGCAACTCACGCAGCAACTGGCTTTTTGGGGCAGATTTTAAGGGCGAATGTCCGCCGTTAGCAAAATTTCATCAGGGGCATCGGCAGGCGTCGAGGACATTTCGCTAGCGTTCGAGTACATTGCTAACAAATGTTTGTGCCCTAACGCCAGACAAATTTTCTCTCAGGAGAACGATCGTTACTACCAAATTTTTTAATTTTCAATGACGTTACCCCTTTCGCCAGACCTAGCAAACTGATAGGATAAAGCTTCATCTAGGGTTGCCACCTTTTTGTAATTTAGTTACCGGCTGGTGGGGGGACGGGAAGAAAAAGGGGCGGGTGTGACGTCAGAAGGGGCGGGACTATGGAGTAAAAAGAGGCGGGGCCACGGTGCGGAGCTGTGTGTCGTCGAAAAGGGGCGGGCTGCCGCGGCCCTGTGAAGATAGAGGACAGAAAGCTAAGTTTTACAGGGGATTGGGGGCTGGCCGAGAGGGTCTTTTTAAGGGTATTACAAATTTACCGGCAGCTACATTGCCGGTAAATTTGTAATACCGGCCCCGGCCTTGGCTGGTCTTTTACCGGCTAGTAAAATACCGGCCTTGTGGCAACCCTAGCTTCATCCTCCTCAATCTTATGTCAGTGACATCATATCCTGTTAGCCGAAAAGTCATAAAAATGATAAAAAAAACGCTGACCTTCTTTTCATATTTTAAAGCAGAAATTATCTTTAAAAGTTGTAATTGTTAAAGGACCAGTAACATCAAAAAAACATTTTTTAAAAAAATGTGTTTGTATACCACAATAAAAAACCCTCCCCCCTACCCTGGGTAGACCCCCCCTCCCTCCTCCCCCCCAGATGACCTGCCCCCCCCCAGGCAAATGCCCCTAATTTTTAACTCACCCCTCCGTACAGATTCTGGCCTCAGAGTTCACGGACGCCATCTTCTTTCTTCTGTCAGTTTTGGACGTTTCGGTGCATGCACAGTTGAAGTAAATTTCCGGTCCCGAACCACTGCGCATGCACCGTAAGTCACAATAAATTATGAACATTTTTCGGAAATTATCGTGACTTTCGCCGCATGCGCAGTTATTCCTTATAGGAGATAGCCAGGGAGGAGAAATCGAGTCTTGGTGGGGTTTTTTTCGTGGTATACTAACGAATTTTTCTATAAAAAAATTTGATGTTACTGGTCCTTTAAGCATTTTTGTTATAACATTTTTTTAACCATTTCAGGGGCATGCCACATTTGTTTTAAGGTGGGCTCATGTCTAGGGTATAAGAGGATCGTTTGTCTTTATTTTGCTTCCTTGGACATGTGTAATAATAAGTGGCCACTTCAAGCATTTGCACCAATATCTCTAATAAAGACGCATATATGATCTATATGTTCCCGCCCTATTCAAATTGATCTAAGTGTAAGTGTGTTAACGGAGTTTTATTAGGCAGAAATGAACTTTGCCATGAAATGCTGATGAATTTACACTAGCGAAACTTCACCAGCATTCGGTTGCAGAAACGCAACTGTGAATTTTAGTGAATTAGCGTATCGGTAGCGAATTAAAAGGGACCCGTTACCCAAAAAAATTATTCCAAATCCTATTTTATCACATTAGTGAACTTTAATTACACTGTATAAATGATTTGAATATTGTTTCCATCAGTCTGGGAATTCATAATTATAACAAGCAGGCAGGAGCCATTTTGTGGACACTGTTATTAAGACAAGTCTTGTATCATCTCAGAATCTTGTTTGTGCACCAGAATGTGGGACCTGATGTCCATCCCCATGTCCTGGCTACATAATTAAATGGTGAAGAGAACGGGGGGAATGTGGGGAGAGCAGTGACATGTAGGAAGTGCTGAATGGAAAGTGAAAGTAATTGTCTGCTCCGTCTCTATGCGACGGGTTTGTCATTTTTCAGCGACTCTTGGAGGTCTAACTTATGACCAGAGATTTGATTGAAGATCGGTCTTTAGGCCACATGATACACAACAGAGCCACCCAATTGGAGGCCAGATATAGTCCTTGCTGGGGCCCAGATAGAATGGTGATGGAGAGCCAGATTTAACTAACAACTCGATAAGAAATTTACCCTTTTCCTTTAAGGGATAAACTTCAGGGAAGATTTTGGTCAGATTTTGTGGGTCAGATTTTATCCGATCTTGCAGTGCAACTGCGCGAGATTTGTAGGATACTACGATATCTGATCCCCCTATAGCTGGAATGTAAAGCTGGATCAGATGGTGTGGCTTCTTCAGGCATCTACATCCAACATTACTGGGGTTATTTATCAAAAGCTGAATTTTTATGATGTTTTAAATAAAAACAAAAGCCCGACCAAACTGGAATCCATGGTTTGCTCTTATTTAGAAAAAAAAAAAAAAAAAAGATCGGGAAAAACGTGACTTTTCCGGATTTGATGCCCCAAAAAGTCTGAATTTTTCATGAAATCAGCAGAAAAGCCGGAAATGTTTGGATTATCGTACAAAACCCAGTGTAGACAATAATACCTTCAAATTGCAAATAGGACCTCTGCCAGTAAGTATTTCCGGATACTGACTTTTTGCAGCCTCGGGTTATAATCAATCTGGAAAAATTCAAGTTTTTTATTTCCACTTAAAATTCAGATTTTATAGTAAAAAAAAGACTTCAATTCGCACTGCCTCAATGTATTTCAGTGGAAAAGAATAGTCGTCAGATGCTATCAGGATTTTATTTCATTAGACGAGGAATCAAAACATTTGTAGTTTCCAAATCAGATTTTTGTATCAGTCCCATTTGACCCATTTGACTACATCCAACTCGTAGGATGCGATCAGACGCCATCTGACAAAATCTCCCTTGGAGTTTAACCCTTATTGATGAAAACAAAAATAAACACCAATATGTCTTCTAGATTTAACCAAGAAAAACGACAAACATACTTTTTATAAAACATTTAATTATTATTTTGTCCACAAAGAAGCCAAAACCAACGAAAGAAGGTTCCCTTTAAAAGGGACAGTCTGTGCTAATTACAATTCAAATGCGTTAACAATGCTCTAATTAGCTCATAAATTATATCTAACCACAATTTGAATCTCTTTTTCTTTAAAAAAAAATGGTCCCCCTTCTAAATTAAAAGCTTCTCAGAAAACTATTAAAAAAAATTCTACAAAAAGTGTAAAATATCTACAAACCTTTTTGATTTTATTTTTTTTTTTCTTTTTTTTTTTTGTTTTTAGGGCAGAAGGGATTTCAAGGCAAAATTGTATATTTTCTGAATGATGTATAACAACTGTTTCCGCTCTCAGTTTTAAAAGGTTCATTGCCACCCATTTGGAATTCCCAAATTTTAATCTAGGAAAAGAAACCGTGCTGCGTGACTCGTGAGGTTGTTCCTCCTGAGGATACGGAGGGGGAGATGTTTCTGCCTGAGAGAGCTCATTGCGTCTTTTACAAACCTGAGTTTATATCATACACTGAACTGGCTCGTTAAACTGTCACATTAAATCTGTAGGCGAATGCAGGAGCGAAAATTCTGTATTTCTGCTGAAAAACAAAAAATTGTGATTCCAGGAGCTGAGCCACACTGGGGAAATCCTGTTTGTTGTTGCATTGAAAAAACCAGACCAGATCCAGTCCTCGTATAATTTATTTAGAAGGTTTTGAATCTTAATGGGCCTGTAAACGAGTGAAACGAATATCTTGCTCAAAAATTATGACTCTATTGACTAAGACATGACGGGTCAAAAATTGCTGTTATTAAAACTTAAGTGAGCTGCCTGTTCATGGCTCCAGTTTTAAGGCCGATGGTAAATTTCAGATTTGTCCATGAAATAGGTCAACGTTAGATGGCAGGGGCTGGTTTTTTGGTGCTTTATCAGATGTGAATCTAATCATCTCAATCAGGTGCCATCACGCAAAACTATTGTCAACATTTGCACGAATAAGGGAAAAAATTGTTCTCAAACATATTCTCAAAATTATCAGTCAAACTTCAAAAATGCAGAATTGATATCCATAGCGAACGTCTCTCAAAACCCTAAAGCAAATAAAATATTTTCATTGTTTCTAGAATTAAAAAATGAAGGGGCAGATTCATAAAAATAAAAAAAATAGAATTTTCAAAAACTCCAAGCAAAATCAAATTCGAAAATTTGAATGTAAATATTTGATTTATATCCAAAAACTTAAATTTGATCAACTGGAGTTTTTCCGGGACGTAAACTCGATAATTAGAGGGTTTTTTTATCCGTCGTCTTTTAATTCACAGATTTTAATATAAACATGAGAAGAATGAGAATCTTCAAAAACATTGTGTTGTCTACATTTCTCAATTTGGTCAAAATTTTCAGCTACAAAAAATTCTCAGTTGTAGAAAGTAAAACGGTAGAAAATAAAAAATGATCATTGGGAAATAAGTTCTTGCAATTAGTCGTCGAGCATCAAGACCGTATCGGCTTTGCATCTGCCTCATTTTCTGTGAAAGAAGAGAAAAACTGTGTATTTTCACACGAAATTTACAGGATATGTAGATGAGCATTCTGGCTCATCTTCATGTGTCAGAAACTGTCAGAATAAAACTGGAGGTTTTTATTCTAAAAACCAGAGGACCACGCTCACACATTGGGAGTTATTTATCAAAATCTGAAAATATCTTATTATTTTCTGAAAGCTTCTCCGACCAAATCCGAAGCCCAGCTCAGATTAGAATATCTCATTGACTTCTACATGAACTCTGCAGGTCGGAGTTGGAGTCATTTTTTATTCTGATTTTTAACACCCTCAGGGTTTAATAAATTCAGATAAATTTTACTATTTTCCCACTAAAAATTTGGATTTTATAGTATAGTTTTGGCATTCGGACTTTAATAAATAACCCCCATTCTATTACCGTGTTAAGAACATAATTTCATGGGCTCGGGTAATAGGGCAGCAATGTCAAAGGCCGACGATAATCTTCAGGAAACGTTTTTTTCCTTTAATTTGACTTATAGAAGTGAAATATAGAAGAAGTATAGAAGTGAAAACATTTTAGAAATAATTCTTCCATTTGTCTTGAAGGATAAATCTAAATTTCAGTTAATATCTGCCACGAATTTAGTCTTCCCAATGTTTTTTTAAAAAAAAAACGATGAAATTGTCCAGGTTTCAAGAGAATACAAATGTTGACTCAAACATTTGAATGGGGAATCGTGACCTTGGAAGAATGTGAGACTTTATATATAAAGGAAGAGAAAAGGACAGATAACCAGGACCGTTATACTGGGAAGAAGACTTGGCCGCTTATGTCAAGGTCTCGGCCGGCCATTGTACTTTTTGCTCCCGTAAAAGTTTCATTATGCTGAAAAACGCGGCCAAAAAAAAGAGATTTAATCAACAATTCTTTTTTTTTTTTTTAATACTTTTTTAACGATTGCATTTCTTTTAGTTGTCAGCCTACCGTGGGAGCAGGGGTCTTTTTTTAAATTTTCACAGACTATGATTTCACTTGGGCCGTCGTCAAGTTTAAAAAATGGACCCCCCGCCCCTGCACGGCCCATCTTTTAGTGTATTTACTCGGACGGCTGACATCTTCAAATATCTTGCAACACTGAGCCATAAAAAAAAAAACTACATCTCCCCCTTTTTTATCTCATTTTCGCTCCCGGTCTCCCAGGCGACCGACACTTTTAATGCCATGGCGAGAAGAGAGGCAGACACAGGAGAAGGGGGGAGAGACGCTAAGGACCAAGTAGGCCCAATCCGTTGCTATGGATACGAGGCCTAGCTTAATTACGCTCCATTTTCCCTCCCCCCCACTTGTTCCCTCTCCCGTGCCCCCGGCCGAGGTGCCATATTTCAGCGTGTCCCAGTACGCGGGCACAGTTGGAGCGAATTTCTCACTGTGTCTGATATTTCTTTACTCAAATACATTGAAAATTCAAGGGGCTTAACTCTTAATATATACAAAGGCTGTGGAACAGCAATGGGCAGTCTAAGGCGCTTCATCTCCCGGGATAGAAAAATAAATGAATTTGGGGTTGTCGAGGCAAAGAACTTGAAATCTGACAGCAGAAAAAGGGGTTACACTTTAGGGCTCTTTCTTGCCTGTATCTAAAAGGCACAACGGGTCTACACATGAGATACTGGGTAATGGAACGGTATGATGGCGCTTGCTATTCAAAGAAGGGTTTTGTCCTGAACGTCTGTGCAAAGTTCAGGAGGAAAGTAAGGGCAGATATGGCACAGGTAACAATTTAAGGCGTTGGGCTGGATTACGAAAAAAAAAAAAAAAGAAAAACAAAGAGGACACCAAGGGCAGACTTTTTTTTTTGTCCACAGTCTTTTCTCTAGGCCAGAATTGTACCATCGGTGGGAGAACCTCACAGACAAGCGACACGTCAACTATCTTCTCGAACACTGGCACAAAAGGTTCTACCTTCTCCCTTGGCATATTCCTTTCTTCCTTTGTCTCAGATTAAGCCCAAGTTGAGGCCTCATACCATGTCCTCCTCCTCTTTTTACGTTCCTTCATGCTTGCCTTAAGTGCAGTCATATGGGCGCCTCAAGCAAAATGGCTGGTGGCATGGCAAGCAACATGGCTGCTGGTGCAAAGGAAATATTTTGGGTATACTTCATATACTTCAGGCTCACCTATGTAATGCAGAACCTCTAATTGTAGTTTTTGATGGCCTCAACATACTATCATGAACCATAACTTTGGAGAAGAGGTGCAAGAGGCAATCTGCAAGACTTACCCTCCAACTACCAATACTGCTCTGAACACTTTCCCACCTTCATTCCAAGACATCCTGCAACCCACCCCACAAACATCCTACAGTCAGCCCCGCCCAAAAACAAAAAGCTACAAGGACAAAAAATTGCTGGCAGCTGTTTCATACTTTGTAGTAGATGTTGGCAGGGCTCTGGCTGGCCATGTCCTGAACGATATATACAGGGTGTCCATAGTCCCCGCTGACCTTCTCATAGTGAGGGCAAAAGGTGCCCCCGTCAGATGGTCGAAGAGGCATGATGATGTCACTGGGCTCATGGCCGTTGTTGTTACCTCCTCCTCTTTTTGGGGAGGTGATGGATCCTAGAGACAGAGGTGGGAGCCGGGTGTCGCTGTGTTTGGCCTGACGTCTTCGATGGCAGACCCATCCCAATACTCCGAAGACCAGCAGTAGAAGTGCAGCCCCACCAGCAGCGCCAGCTACTAGAGGAACATGGGAGATTGGTAGAGGACCATTTTCCCCTGTCTTGGTTGCATTGCCAGATGTTTCTGCTGAAAAGAAAGAAAATTACAAGCTGGTATGGTCAATATTATCACAATGGAAAATAAGGCATAGTAATGAAGCATGAAGTACCCAAAGAACCTCTTGAGGGGCACCATGAAGCCCAATCGTCCTGTGAGTGAATGATTTTCAATTTTCTGGAATATTTTTGTTTAACTAAATGAGAAGAGAACTGGTCACCCATGGTAACAGCCAATAATTGAATGGGACAGCCATTAGGGGGCATATTTTTACGGTCGAATAATAAATTCTAATTTGAATTTTCGCATTTATTTTTTTGGTCAAAATTCGAATTGTCAATTATCCAAACTCGATTAGAATTTGAATTCGAATTCCAATTTTGAGATTTATCATAACCTATACCCTGGGAATAATTCGACTATTCGCCACCTTTAACCTGCCAAGTTCAAGTTAATTCAAGTTTTTCCGGAGTTTAGTCGAATTCGATTCAAATTTGATTCGAGTTTTCTGGTCGATAATATTCATTCGAGTTATTAAATATTTTTTTCTTAAAAAAGCTCCCATTCGAATTTCGAGTATATTCGAATTTATTAGAAAACTCACATGAATTTGAAATTCTTACCTTTGATAAACGGCCTCTAGCTGAATACATGGTTATTGCATGTATGGTTATTACCCCTGATAAACAAACCCCTACCGATGTTTCTGGTGATAAAGCCTTTAGCAGCTACACAATGAAGCACCAGGAACATGTGGCCCTGAGCATTCCCAGAATTCCAGTGTCATTGCTCTTGGAAGGGAGAGTTGGCTTAGTGCAACTGTAGCAGATGCATAAAGATTTTTGCTGACGCAAGTCTTGTTGGTGTCATTTTGGGGTTCAGATTGAAAATGACTTATGTAGGCTGCACCCATTGATGTGGGAGCCCTGGAGCTACAACCTGGTCTAGAGGTGGCAGTAACCCCAGGGTTCCTCTGTGTCAATAGACGGAGCAGCACTCAATATGGAATAGGGGGGAGGCAGCGGCTGCATTTTGGGGGTGCATTTTGATGTAACTTTAACGAATCAGGGGTGTACGTGCAACTGACTGCAGGGAGCACAACTGCAACTGTTCTTGGGGTCCTTAATGACCCCCTATGGTTTTTAGTAATCGACAGAAGAAATGGGGGCGCAAGACTTGCCACAAGCACTTTAAACAATCTCGATTCGGTAACACTGATATTTTGGGGAATTTCAGCCTCTATTTTGGACAATGTTTACCCTCAGCTGACCCTGGTTCCTCCCAGGCACATGATTGAGGGAATATGACTGGGGCTGAATGGGCTGTCAGGGTTAAATATAGAGCTTTCATTAAGTCTGATTAAAAAGGCTGAAATGAGTGAGAGGCAAGGGGAGGGTGGCAGTGGCCAGTAGCCAGGGTGGGTCTCACTCGGCCAATTTGCTGCTTTATTAAAGGAAATCCTTCAAACTGACACCCTGCTGCCCCCCCCCCCCCGCAGAGTCTTACTCATTCTCTCCTCTGCTTCTATTTATCTGCAATTCCTCTATGAGTACCCCCTATCCACTTCTGTATCCCTCAGCCATTCCATGCCCCCCATTATCCATGTCTATGCCCCCCGTTACCTACTCCTGGTCACATACCAGAACCCCATATTTATTCCCCCCATGTTCTGCCTGAAACCTGTCAAACCATCATTACTCTTATCCCTAATCAATTGCTTCCACCTCCTCCACCTCCTCCTGTTCCCCAAACCGGCCGACCTCAATATTATGTACAGTTAATGCTGATCTATTACCCCATAATTATGTACTGGTACCCCCTTTTCTACTCCTATATCCCCACTTTCTCCCCGAAACCTGCCCTAACCCCAATTTATGCACCATTATCCCCTAACTATTCCTATGCCCCTCCCCTTCTCCTGAACCCACATTTATGTATCTGTTCCAAAACCCCGACTTACCCATATCTACTGGTACAACTTGTCTCTTCCTACTGCCCCACACTGGCCCCGAAACCCTGTGGAATCCTTCATGAACTATTACCCCCCACCTATTCTTGTAGCCCCAGACTCTGCCCCCCTACATTCATACAGTGTTACCCCCACTATTCCTATATCTCCCCCCCTCTGTTCTGTCCCCAGCACCGTCTCCTGATAACCCTATTAATCCCCACATCCATGTACTGATACCCCAAACTATTCCTACAGCCACATTCATATAGTGTTACCAACATTAACTCCTTCTGCACCTGAAGCTGATGGAACACGAGGTATTTCCCGGTGGAGAATCCCCTGAAACTCTCTGTGCCGCCTCCTGTTCATTTCAGTGGAAAGTGTTTGATGCAACTGCCACACGCAGTCCCCACTGAAGTCAACAGGTGGCGCCACAGATTTTCTTGGATAGGAACCTGCAGTTCCCATCATTGTTACCCCACAATTCTTCTAATGCTGCACCCAGAATATTCCTTCTCTATATATTTGTATTTATATTTACAAGTATATTTACAAGTAGGTGCTGCCATATTGCTTCCCTTAGACTCTGCATGATAAGATCTTTATCCTTATGATCAATAAAAAGTCTTTCAAACCCTATCCAGCAGATCAGCACCTCACTATTCCCATACACACAATTCCCACACACATAATTCCCATACACACAATTCCTATACACACAATTCCTATGCACACAATTCCCATACACACAATTCCCATACACATAATTTCCACACACTCAATTCCCACACACTCAATTCCCATACACACAATTCCCATACACACAATTCCCATACACACTATTCCCATGCACACAATTCCCATACACACAATTCCCATACACATTATTCCCATACACACAATTCGTATACACACAATTCGTATACACACAATTCCCATACACACAATTCCTATACACATAATTCCCACACACTCAATTACCACACACACAATTCCCATACACACAATTCCCATACACACAATTCCCACACACACTATTCCCATACACACAATTCCCATACACACAAAAAACATAACAGATTGGCGACGAGGATGGGATGATTATCCATAACAACTGCTTTATTAGGTTCACGGAGATGAACACACAATGGAATACCTCCAGTTTTCTTCATTGTTACAATAATAAAGCCCTGTTCTACTCTACTCATCCTCGGCTACCAAACCATAACAACACACAATTCCCCCACACACACAGATCCCATTGTCCCTAGTGAGGAGTCTCAGCTCATTGTGTGAGTATTGGGACGTACTGTACCTCCAAATTGTGGAATGTCGGGGTTTGGCATAGATGGTGAAATCCCAGAATCCTTTGCTGCAGATGAGGGTCTGCGAGGAGGAGTCGCCCCATTAGGATCTGTGTTGGAGACAGGAATAGGATAGGTAACCATGGAGATGTATCACACACACACACATAACCACAGTCACTTGGACAGACACTTCCAATCATAGCAGTGCTTACAGGCATTGTGGGAAATGGAGTTTAGGCAGGAGCTGGCTTCTGCTATATTCTTTCATGAGTCGGAAACAACAGTGCAGGGAGGGGCGGCCAGATACTGTTTCTACAGCAATTACTTTTGCAGATGGTCGTTAGGCAGGTTTCATTTCAGCACAGAGTTTCATCTAAATGGACTTGTGTCTTTTTTTTTCCAATTGAAATGACTTTTTTACTACTTTATATTAGATCAAGCCCATTGAGATTTGTTATGAATAAATATTATATATAATCTAAGGGGGAACAAAAGGTATGTTGCTGTAGTTCCGCTGTGCCATTGCTCATAGCAGCCATATAATAAAACCTGTGCAAAGAGTACATGACACTATGTTTGCAGCATGGCAGCTCCCACCTATAGTAATAACATGTACACATAGACTTTCACTGTTTTCCCCTGTGCTACGGCTGCTAGTGGTCTCTACCTCCTTCCACTCTTTTCTATAATCCTTCACTTCTCCTGTCGGTTAGATTGCAAGCTCTTTTACGTGGCGCTGACACACTTACTCTGCCCAACCTTTAATGTGACCTTCATGCCTTTGGTCTCACACACTCCTCCTCGAAGGTTCTCCAGCCCGTCCAGCGTCCCATCCGAGGTGGCTGAAATGAGAACAGAGTGTTAGCTCTTTGTTACAGGAGATCAAGTCCAGGTTATATGTGACTGATGGATCTGATTTCCCTGAGAAGCCACTTTCAATGACTTAATTGAATTTTATTTACAAATGGGAACAGAAGGGCGGCTAAAAAATGTCATTTATCCTGAAGGTTACTGTCCCTTTAAGTGCAGAGATATTTATTGATACAAAGTAAAATAAGTGTATTATACACTGAGATGATTTACACAGGGATCATTATATACATATATATTCCAATATAGAGGAGCGGGTCTGTAGTAAAGGGGTGACAGTGGCCAAAGCCTCAGTAATAGTCAGTGACAGTCGTGTTGCCTCCTGTTTCATTAAATCATATTCCCACTGTCCCCGGGTGTCTGAAGAGAGAGCGAGTGGCCAATCAGAGCGCAGGATAAGAGCCGGGCGCAGAGGTGTATAATGACATGCCTATGGGGGACGCCGAGAAATTGGGGGAGAGCACGGCGAGAAAATGAAATTTGCAATCAAGAGAAAATGTAAATATAGGGAAGGCTGGAGAGAGCGCACAGTAGGAGCAGAGACGGGAGAGAGATCACAAGGTGTCTAGTGATATGACTAAAGGGGAAGAGACAGCTCAGAATGAACTGAAAGGGAGACAAGTGGAGATGATGTGCAGGAAAAGGAAAGCGAGTGTCATGAGAAGAGACAAAGGGGGAAAGACACACAGACAGAGATGTGACTGCTGTACAGTGAGAGCGAAGACATGTAAGAAATGTAATATGGGAGAGACATAAAAGCAATGGACTGTGGGACAGGGAGACAGATGTTAATGCAGAACAGTGAGAGATAAAAGAGAGGTGTTTGTACAATACATACAGTACAATGGGTAGAGATGTTAGTACAATAGAAAGAGAGATGTTAGTACAGTAGAGAGAGAGAGATTTTAGTACAGTAGAGAGAGATATTAGTACAGTAGAGAGAGATATTAGTACAATAGAGAGAGAGATGTTAGTACAGTAGAGAGAGAGATGTTAGTACAGTAGAGAGAGAGATGTTAGTACAGTAGAGAGAGAGATGTTAGTACAGTAGAGAGAGAGATGTTAGTACAGTAGAGAGAGAGATGTTAGTACAATAGAGAGAGAGATGTTAGTACAGTAGAGAGAGAGATGTTAGTACAGTAGAGAGAGAGATATTAGTACAATAGAGAGAGAGATGTTAGTACAGTAGAGAGAGAGATGTTAGTACAATAGAGAGAGAGATATTAGTACAATAGAGAGAGAGATGTTAGTACAGTAGAGAGAGAGATGTTAGTACAGTAGAGAGAGAGATATTAGTACAATAGAGAGAGAGATGTTAGTACAGTAGAGAGAGAGATGTTAGTACAGTAGAGAGAGAGGAAGTAGAGATGTTAGTACAGTAGAGAGAGAGGAAGTAGAGATGTTAGTACAGTAGAGAGAGAGGAAGTAGAGATGTTAGTACAGTAGAGAGAGAGGAAGTAGGGATGTTAGTACAGTAGAGAGAGAGAGAGAGAGAGAGAGGAAGTAGAGATGTTAGTACAGTAGAGAGTGAGGAAGTAGAGATGTTAGTACAGTAGAGAGAGAGGAAGTAGAGATGTTAGTACAGTAGAGAGAGAGGAAGTAGAGATGTTAGTACAATAGAGAGAGAGAGAGAGAGAGGAAGTAGAGATGTTAGTACAGTAGAGAGAGAGGAAGTAGAGATGTTAGTACAGTAGAGAGAGAGGAAGTAGAGATGTTAGTACAGTAGAGAGAGAGGAAGTAGAGATGTTAGTACAGTAGAGAGAGGAAGTAGAGATGTTAGTACAGTAGAGAGAGGAAGTAGAGATGTTAGTACAGTAGAGAGAGGAAGTAGAGATGTTAGTACAGTAGAGAGAGAGGAAGTAGAGATGTTAGTACAGTAGAGAGAGAGAGGAAGTAAAGATGTTAGTACAGTAGAGAGAGAGAGGAAGTAGAGATGTTAGTACAGTAGAGAGAGAGGAAGTAGAGATGTTAGTACAGTAGAGAGAGAGGAAGTAGAGATGTTAGTACAGTAGAGAGAGAGGAAGTAGGGATGTTAGTACAGTAGAGAGAGAGAGAGAGAGGAAGTAGAGATGTTAGTACAGTAGAGAGAGAGGAAGTAGAGATGTTAGTACAGTAGAGAGAGAGGAAGTAGAGATGTTAGTACAGTAGAGAGAGAGGAAGTAGAGATGTTAGTACAGTAGAGAGAGAGGAAGTAGGGATGTTAGTACAGTAGAGAGAGAGAGAGAGAGGAAGTAGAGATGTTAGTACAGTAGAGAGAGAGGAAGTAGAGATGTTAGTACAGTAGAGAGAGAGGAAGTAGAGATGTTAGTACAGTAGAGAGAGAGGAAGTAGAGATGTTAGTACAATAGAGAGAGAGAGAGAGAGAGAGGAAGTAGAGATGTTAGTACAGTAGAGAGAGGAAGTAGAGATGTTAGTACAGTAGAGAGAGAGGAAGTAGAGATGTTAGTACAGTAGAGAGAGAGGAAGTAGAGATGTTAGTACAGTAGAGAGAGAGAGGAAGTAGAGGTGTTAGTACAGTAGAGCGAGGGGGAAGAGATATTAGTATAACAGAGAGAGGGGAGGAGAAATGTTAGTACCGTACCCCTATTTTTGACATCCCACATTACCTTGACTAACGATGACTATACATTTGCCAATCAAGTACTATATGCGACCGATTGGACCCTAAATCTCTTCGAAGTGCTTAGGAATATGTTGGTGCTATACAAGAGGAGGTTATTACAAGGGAGAGTAATTAGTGGTAATGGGTCTTACACAGCATGTAGAGGCTGATGGATTGGAACTACAGTGTGGAGGAAAGAAGACAGTACAGACAGTACAGTATGTAGACCAGTGACCCCCAACCAGTAGCTCACAAGTAACATGTTACTCCCAACCCCTTGGATGTTGCTCCCAGTGGCCTCAGAGCAGGTGATTATTTTTTTATTCCTGGTTTGAAGGAAAGATTTAGTTACATAAAAACCAGTTGCACTGCTGAGTCTCCTGCAGGCTGGACACTCATGGGGGGCCACCAAATACCCAATCACAGCCTTTATTGGGCACCCCAGGAAAGAGAGGTACTGTATGTAGGGGCTGATTAGTAGGAAATTCAGTACAGATGGAGGAAAGAGAGGTACGGTACGTAGGGGCTGATTAGTAGGAAACAGACTATGAGTAGAGTAAGAGAGAGGTACAGTATGTACAGTCAGATGTACAGTCAGATGTAATTTTAGGACTGAAATCTTAGGGCTATGCACACATGGAGTTAGCTCTACCGTGTGCTTTGTGCTCCCACCATTTCAGATCCTGAGCCATAGACAAGTGACTAACAAGTGCATTATCAGACTGGAGAGACAGATGCTGCTCATTTCATTACACAATGTAATTATCTTTGATGGCAGTGTATAATCATTGTTGTAGTGCTGTTGTGGGGTTACATCTTGATGGTCCATCTTCAATAAAAGGTCTGAGTGCCTCCAATGTAGAGACAAGAGATGTCTCCCACTATCTCTCAGTCCCAGTGCCTTCTCCTTTAAGCAATCATTGTGCTGCTGTCCTTACTCCCACACATGCCCATTATCCTCTGCCTGTTGGAACCTTCTTCTTTCAAGCAAGCTTGTACTTAGTTCATTCTTAGGAATACTTCAGTTGACCCCCACAAGCCCTATTAATTACTGACTTGTAGCCTCCTTACTGCTAACTTCTGCGCTGCTTCTTTAGAGGACACCATCCTTGCTTTGGACCCATGGAGAAAGAGGTGCAATGTGAAGTCAGTATGGGGAGGTACATGGTGTATGTAGGGGCTGATATGGGTCAGTGGTTGAGTATAGTAAAGAGGATAGGTGTTTAGGGAGCATGTAAATTACTAAGGGACACAGTATGTAGGGACTCAGGGGGCAGTATTAAGCAATGGTGGTACTTTTATGGGGGCCATAGATAGTATGTTATGAAGAGGTACTGCATCCAAAGCATAAAAGATAGATTGTGATCTAGCAGCAGGACTATATGCCTTGAGATATGGCGGCTGGCCTGAATTTGGATGGCAATGAAACATTGTTTTGACATTGCAGCTCTGACAGCAGATCTTGATGGTCCATCTATAGCAAAAGTAAAGTCTGAGCATATAAAGTCTGACTGCAGGGCTCAGATAAAGCCCACCTTCTCTCCCGCACCTTCTCACCCCCTTCTGCTTTCTTCCTTGTCCCAACGCCTTCTCCCTTCAAACAAGGACTATGCTGCTGCCCTCACTCCCACACATGCCCCATTCTTCTCTGCATGTTGGACATCACTCCTGCCATGTAAGTATGTGCTTAGCTAATTGTCAGGAAGAATTCACTTGACCCCACATGCCTTGCTAATTACTACCCCATCTCCCTCTCACTGTCAGCTCCTCAGCTCCTACACTGTTCGGACTTCTACTTCTTTTTTAACTTTACTCTTTTTTGGCCTGAGACATCCCTGTGCACAATACAGAGGGAAGGGATTGGGACTAAATTGGAAGAAGACAAATAGTGATGGGAGAAGTACAGTATGAAGGGACTGATGGGGAGGATGGACAGTATTGAGGATGGGGAGAGGTACATTATGTAGGGACTGATGGAGAGGATGGATAGTATTGAGGATGGGTAGAGGTACAGTATTTAGGAACTGATGGGGAGGATGGATAGTATTGAGGATGGGGAGAGGTACAGTATGTAGGGACTGATGGGGAGGATGGACAGTGTTGATGGTGGGGAGAGGTACATTATGTAGGGACTGCTGGAGAGGATGGATAGTATTGACGGTGGGGAGAGGTACATGATGTAGGGACTGATGGAGAGGATGGACAGTATTGAGGATGGGGAGAGGTACATTATGTAGGGACTGATGGGGAGGATGTACAGTTTTGAGGATGGAGAGAAGTATAGTATGTAGGGACTGATGGAGAGGATGGACAGTACTGAGGATGGGGAGAGGTACAGCATGGTGGAACTGATGGAGAGGATGGATAGTATTGAGGATGGGGAGAGGTACAGTATGTAGGGAGGGATGGGGAGGATGGATAGTATTGAGGATTGGGAAAGGTACATGATGTAGGGACTGATGGAGAGGATGGACAGTATTGATGGTGGGGAGAGGTACATGATGTAGGGACTGATGGAGAGGATGGACAGTATTGAGGATGGGAAGAGGTACATTATGTTGGGACTGATGGAGAGGATGGACAGTATTGAGGATGGGAAGAGGTACATTATGTTGGGACTGATGGAGAGGATGGACAGTATTGATGGTGGGGAGAGGTACATGATGTAGGGACTGATGGAGAGGATGGACAGTATTGATGGTGGGGAGAGGTACATGATGTAGGGACTGATGGAGAGGATGGACAGTATTGAGGATGGGAAGAGGTACATTATGTTGGGACTGATGGAGAGGATGGATAGTATTGAGGATGGTGAGAGGTACAGTATGTAGGGACTGATACAGAGGATGGATAGTATTGAGGATGGGAGAGGTACATGATATAGGGACTGATGGAGAGGATGGAGAGTATTGAGGATGGGGAGAGGTACATTATGTAGGGAGGGATGGGGAGGCTGTGCACTAGTGGGGGTGGGAGAGGTACAGTGCAATGCTGAAGAAGGCAGAAATGCTTGAGGATCAAGGCTGATAAAAAGGACAATAAGTGCCAAAGGGAAAGCAGAGAGCTGTGTTACCATTTATTGTGCAAGGGAAAGTGACAGAGTGCAGGGAAGTCTGAGAGACACTCGGCATTGAGTGACAGGCAGTGAAACCGCAGACTGGGACAGGGAGACCCATTGGAGTGAGGGAGGTGAAACAACTTGGATCATGGAAGGTGAATATGGTACCAAGCGGGAATGAAGGAGGGGGAAGTAGGATCGTCTTTAGCTCATATTCACCATAGACTCCTCTGATCAGTTCACTGTCTAACAGCAGGTAAATACCTCTGGTGTAGATGGGCTTAGCCTTCTCCTATCTGTCTCCATATATCCCGCTCCCTCCCGTCTCCTCCTGACCTAAATGTCACAGCTCGTTACTTCTGCTCAGTGACGGAGGAACAAGAATGTCCCCTAAGGGAAGGGGCGAGAGTGAATGGGAGAGGCAAAGAGAAGGAGAGCTGAGGACAATAAATGCACAATGAAGGGAGGCTAGAGGAGAAAGCCGACATGAACGAGACGGAACAACAGCAAAAAGAAAGGGCAGGGTTGGCCAGGAGCTAAAGGAGGAACATAAAGGCTCACAGCTCAAGATGTTATAATATAAGGCTTCAAGAGGGGCTGAGAGATTTAGCTGTAAGAACATGTTGGGAAATTAAGCATTTGGAGTTAGAGTAGAATAACCAGGGAAGGAACATCAAGGGGAATGGAATGCAAAGGGGAAAAATATAATGGCATGGGGGTCAGAACAAGAAGGGTAAGATTAGGGGCTTGGAACATGAGGGACATTCCTTGATTGAACAGGAGTGATTTGGAAAGAAGGACATCTGGGGTCTGGGCATGGTGGACAGAAGACAAAGTAACATGGAAGCTTGTTAGATGAAGAGAAAGTAAGAGGACAAATTAAGGGGGGGAGACGTTGGCTGCTGGAAAAGGGAATTAATTTAGGCAATGCAAGAGCTGGAGAAGATGGACCCCCAACAATTCAATAAGGCCTGGGCCCTTAGGCAACAAAGTGCCTTAATTAGTTATGCCCAACCTGCAGAATTCCCAACATTCCACCAACAGCCAAAGCTGGGAATGAAAGTTCAATAGCAGTTAGTTGAAACTGTAGATATAAATATACAGTATTACGAGGCAAAGGGGGTTGTCTCTATGCCTGGGGTCTCAGGCTATTTTACCATCTGCACTTCCAGACCAAAGGTCTTGTATCTTATTATTTGCTGTAAAGGAAACCCAACTGTCCAGTCTATCGGCCAGTTTTGTACAACTAAAGCAATCCCTTTCCACATTTTAACATGAACTCTACTAACCCTGTCTCCATAAATGATATCCTTTAATCCCTTTATATGTTTTGTTGCTCTTCTCTGTACTCACCTTACCAGTGCATAGGAGGTTATTACTTATATGGAGAGAATAAGGGGCCAGAAAGCGAGTGAATGGGAAGAGTGAGAGCTCACCAAGGGAAACTTTGGCCAAACTTACCGATAATGTAATAATCCCTCTGAGACTGGAACTCGTGTCCCCACAGATTGGGACTGAACTCCTGAAACTTGATGGTGAAGCGCAGGTCCTGCGAGGGCCGGTCACAGGTCAGGAGGAGGTTGGGAGTTCTTATGATGGAGCAGGACAACATCTCTTCCTTTGTGGCCAACAGGTACAACTTGTAGAACTCATAAGGGTACGAGGAGAACGGGCCCCGGGGCTCAGATCGAGGGCACAACAGGTCCAGCCGGTCTCCGATCTGGGGATAGAGTACGTACCCCTCAGTGTCCTCAAACCTACGGGGGAAACAGGGAATGTTTAAAGCAGTGATATCCCCAACGTCTTGTCAATCCTACAGGACTTGGGATTTAGTTGTAATGGCAGCTACAGCTGACAGTTTTATTATATACTGAGAACAGATGCTACTTCCCCTTTATTAAGAGTACTGTGCCCTTTAATGAAGAGGTAAGAAGGCACCAACATCTGCTGTAAAGATGCCCAGGCCCTGCCGTCCTTCCCTGGAAGTCATGGGCAGATAACTTGTATTTTAAGGGAAAGTTCACCTTTTCATTGTCCAAAAACAGATTGTCTGCGAGACTTCAACCTTTATGTTACTTTTTTATTGCTTTATTTCCCCTTTAAGTTTAGCAGTCTATTATGTGGGAACTAAAGGGTGACAAGGCCTTCACTGCAGATGCCAGAGGCTCTGAGTATTTCTATGGGGTTTCAGGTGGGCTGGCTCACTGGCATTACATTAGGGGACAACTGAAGCATCGAGGGTTTATGGGGTCACCAGGATCACTTTAAGGCTCAACAGAGGAGGGTCTCTTAAATTAAGAACAGCCCATTATATATTTGTGTTAAGGTCAGGTGTTTTCAACCTGCAGGCCCTAACTGTGCTTTAACTAGAAGTCATTGGCATGCTGAGAGTTGTAGTAATACACCAGCTACAATCCCCTGCCCCCATTAGGGTCACCACCCAGGCTGCCTCTCCCATAGAGTTAAAGGTCACATGGCTGAAAGTATAGGCATTTATTAATTGCATAACTGGCATCAGGCAGTTGCCATTTAGCCGCCATTTAGTGGAAGGCAGAAGTGGCAGTTTAATACCCCATATTCCATGTGACTTGAGCACAACATGGCGGCTGCAGAAATTGAATAAACAACTTGTCAGTATTTTCATCATGTGAAAATACTGCCCACCCAGAATGCATTGCAAGAAGAACTCTGTGCACCCCCAATAGCAGCCCCACATGGGTCAGTCCCAGCAGCACACACCAAAAACACATTGGGGGTTGAAAGATGGTGACGAGCAGAATTCAATGGCCGCCTCCTGCCTGGGCATCTCACTCCCGACAAGTCAACCAAAAAGAAACCACATTGGCCTCCCCCACCCCCAAATCCAACCACACCCCCCTCTATTGTAGTAGCTTCCCAGGATGGACAGTCAGCAGACAGGACAAAGGACCTTCCAAATGGGAAGGGGGGGGGGGTAATTGTACAAACATCTGCTAATGCACAGACTCTACACATCCATAATGTACTTGTACCTTCAGGCAAACTCCTTCCATTTACCTCCCTCATTACCTGACAGACCTATGGCATCTCCCGACCTATGGTTCAACCAGTCAGACTTGCACTGCCTTCCCCATCCATTAATTCCCTTACTGGAGCTGCCATATTGGTTCACTTACCAACTGAATGTATAGCTCCTACTGTGTGCTTCATCATACTGTATGTTTATATGTATTTATATAGAGCCAACACTTTCACAACACTTACTATTAATTGAATAAATAAGGGGAATTTATATCCTTATCATTTACAGTTGGGGGTAGATTATCCCTTATAATACATGAGTGATACTCAGAGTTCCCTGTATAACTCAGCCTGCAGCCTTGTGTCTTTATATGGTCACAGAACAACCCCTCAGTGATTTCTAATATCCTTATCATTTACAGTAGGGGGTACATTATCCCTTATAATACATGAGTGATACTCAGAGTTCCCTGTATAACTCAGCCTGCAGCCTTGTGCCTTTATATGGTCACAGAACAACTCCTCAGTGACTTCTAATATCCTTATCATTTACAGTAGGGGGTACATTATCCCTTATAATACATGAGTGATACTCAGAGTTCCCTGTATAACTCAGCCTGCAGCCTTGTGTCTTTATATGGTCACAGAACAACCCCTCAGTGACTTCTAATATCCTTATCATTTACAGTAGGGGGTACATTATCCTTATAATACATGAGTGATACTCAGAGTTCCCTGTATAACTCAGCCTGCAGCCTTGTGCCTTTATATGGTCACAGAACAACCCCTCAGTGACTTCTAATATCCTTATCATTTACAGTAGGGGGTACAGTATCCCTTATAATACATGAGTGATACTCAGAGTTCCCTGTATAACTCAGCCTGCAGCCTTGTGCCTTTATATGGTCACAGAACAACCCCTCAGTGACTTCTAATATCCTTATCATTTACAGTAGGGGGTACATTGTCCCTTATAATACATGAGTGAGAGTGGCAGTTACAGAGCAGGCAGTTTCGTGTTACTCTGGGTGATGAACATAAATATCCATTTCTATTTCAGGAGTTGCTGCTGAGAGACTGAAAGTGTTGAGTTCTTTATACAAATAATATGAATTTCGGGAGGTGGGAATCTTATTTTAGCCCCGGCTTATTCACAGCTCTGGGGGATAATAAGGAGGAATGGAGGATGATGTCAGTGGAAGGGGAAGTTAACCTTACAAATGTTTAATTCTTGAATGATTTATCCTTTAGGATATAAATACCTGAAGGAAAAGGTTAAGTCAAGGCTGAACTGACCCTTTAATTCCTAGACTCACAATTGAGAGGGGAGTATTTAATGTGCAAGAGGAATTGTGATTTTATTTTTGGGCACATGTTTAGTGGCAGAGAAAATATTCTCAAAGCAGTTTGACAATTGCGAATTTAAAGGACAGTCAATGTTATTCGTGGGCACATCAATTTGTGCACAGTGGCCGCACTCACGCCAAAACACGTCTCGTTTGCAGCCGAAAATGTCTGCGCCATGTGAACTTGCAAAAAATGGAAAGTCTCCATCTTGTCCCAATATCGTCATCTTTACCTACTGTCTCCATCTTGTCCTACTGCCTTGACCTACTGTCTCCGTCTTGTCCTACTGTCTCCATCTTGTCCTACTGTCTCCGACTTTTCCTACTGTCTCCATCTTGCCCTACTGTCTCCGTCTTTCCCTACTGTCTCAATCTTGTCCTGCTGTCTCCATCTTGTCCTACTGTCTCCATCTTGCCCTACTGTCTCCATCTTTCCCTACTGTCTCCGTCTTGTCCTACTGTCTCCGTCTTGTCCTACTGTCTCCATCTTGTCCTACTGTCTCCGTCTTGTCCTACTGTCTCCATCTTGTCCTGCTGTCTCCGTCTTGTCCTGCTGTCTCTGTCTTGTCCTACTGTCTCCATCTTGTCCTACTGTCACCATCTTGTCCTACTGTCACCATCTTGTCCTACTGTCTCCGTCTTGTCCTACTGTCTCTATCTTGCCCTACTGTCTCCATCTTGTCCTACTGTCTCCATCTTGTCCTACTGTCTCCATCTTGTCCTACTGTCTCCATCTTGTCCTACTGTCTCCATCTTGTCCTACTGTCACCGTCTTGTCCTACTGTCTCCGTCTTGTCCTACTGCCTCCATCTTGCCCTACTGTCTCCATCTTGTCCAGCTGTCTCAGTCTTGTCCTGCTGTCTCTGTCTTGTCCTACTGTCTCCATCTTGTCCTGCTGTCTCCATCTTGTCCAGCTGTCTCCATCTTGTCCTACTGTCACCATCTTGTCCTACTGTCACCATCTTGCCCTACTGTCTCCATCTTGTCCTACTGTCTCCATCTTGTCCTACTGTCTCCATCTTGTCCTACTGTCTCCATCTTGTCCTACTGTCACCGTCTTGTCCTACTGTCTCCGTCTTGTCCTACTGCCTCCATCTTGCCCTACTGTCTCCATCTTGTCCAGCTGTCTCCATCTTGTCCTGCTGTCACCATCTTGTCCTGCTGTCTCAGTCTTGTCCTGCTGTCTCTGTCTTGTCCTACTGTCTCCATCTTGTCCTGCTGTCTCCATCTTGTCCAGCTGTCTCCATCTTGTCCTACTGTCACCATCTTGTCCTACTGTCACCATCTTGCCCTACTGTCTCCATCTTGTCCTGCTGTCTCCATCTTGTCCTGCTGTCTCCATCTTGTCCTACTGTCACCATCTTGTCCTACTGTCTCCGTCTTGTCCTACTGTCTCCATCTTGTCCTACTGTCTCCATCTTGTCCTACTGCCTCCATCTTGTCCTACTGTCTCCGTCTTGTCCTACTGCCTCCATCTTGCCCTACTGTCTCCATCTTGTCCTGCTGTCTCCATCTTGTCCTGCTGTCTCCATCTTGTCCTACTGTCACCATCTTGTCCTACTGTCTCTGTCTTGTCCTACTGTCTCCATCTTGTCCTACTGTCTCCATCTTGTCCTACTGTCTCCGTCTTGTCCTACTGCCTCCATCTTGCCCTACTGTCTCCATCTTGCCCTACTGTCTCCATCTTGCCCTACTGTCTCCATCTTGTCCAGCTGTCTCCATCTTGTCCTGCTGTCTCCATCTTGTCCTACTGTCACCATCTTGTCCTACTGTCTCCGTCTTGTCCTACTGTCTCCATCTTGTCCTACTGTCTCCATCTTGTCCTACTGCCTCCGTCTTGTCCTACTGTCTCCGTCTTGTCCTACTGCCTCCATCTTGCCCTACTGTCTCCATCTTGTCCAGCTGTCTCCATCTTGTCCTGCTGTCTCCATCTTGTCCTACTGTCACCATCTTGTCCTACTGTCTCCGTCTTGTCCTACTGTCTCCATCTTGTCCTACTGTCTCCATCTTGTCCTACTGTCTCCGTCTTGTCCTACTGCCTCCATCTTGCCCTACTGTCTCCATCTTGTCCAGCTGTCTCCATCTTGTCCTGCTGTCTCCATCTTGTCCTACTGTCACCATCTTGTCCTACTGTCTCCGTCTTGTCCTACTGTCTCCATCTTGTCCTACTGTCTCCATCTTGTCCTACTGTCTCCATGTTGTCCTACTGTCTCCATCTTGTCCTACTGTCTCCATCTAGTCCTGCTGTCTCCATCTTGTCCTACTGTCTCCATCTTGTCCTACTGTGTCCATCTAGTCCTGCTGTCCCCATCTTTCAATCTCCTGGCACATTACCTTAGTATAGCTGCTAACTTCTGGTTAAATAAGGGGTCCTGACAAATGGGTCAGGTCGATCACCTGTTTACACCCGCTAAAGACACAATGACGAGTGTTTGAGTGCTCAGGAGTGGAGCATAGGCCCCTAGAGCTTGAGTGCAAGTGAATGCCCAAGTGCTCCATGTCCTGCCCCTCTTGTATTCAGCATTGCTCGGCCCAGGCAGCTCTGAGATGTACTATTTCAAGGTTAAGGTGCTAAATTGTAGGTGCAAAACTGGGCCACAAAGTAAAGTTTGTACAAAATAATGGAACTTTGAGCCTGGGTTTTTTTCCAGTTTTTGCATAAAATCCCTCCCTGCAGAGCCTGACATTAATCAGCTTATTATATGTAATGCAGTCCAACAAGAGGGAAGCCAGTGGCAGCAATGGAGCCGTGTCAGTTACTTGTCTCTCCAGTAAAGTCTTGTTTAACTGGCTGACTCTTTACATTTCCGGATTCTCTTGCTTATTCCTTCCCCAGCCTGTCACATTCCCAGGACTTGTATACAGGAAAGCTACGGCCCCGGGGCCCCCCGCAGGGGCCCATTCATTATATACAGGTTCTGCTAGTTTACTTGTGTCCAGCTAGGAACACCCGCCTCAACCTACTAGACTTTCTACTGGGCAGAAAATAGGAGGTAAAGGGGAAGTAAAGACTGGAGAAAATGAAGACAACTTTTGCATTTAGCATTCCAATTCCCACCTGAACCTAAACACTATTATTACACAATCCTATTACTGCCTCAGGGTCTGCTGGTTACCCAGCCTGGCTCTGACCCCACAGCTGTTACACTTTCACCACCCTGGGAATGAGAGTCTGGGCAACAGCTTGGGAGCTCCCCACTGGTTACTAACAATTTATATATGAGCTTCTCCGGCAATAAATCTACAGCTAAAAGCAAAGATCTCGCCAACTCCAACAGAGCACGTTTACTTAGTGACTTGAACTGGAGGTGCTGGGGGTCAGGCTTTTCCCACAACTTGTCTTCCAAAATAATGAGACGACTATTACCCACATCAGGTCTGTACTGGGATCCAAAGGTGCGAAGATACATTATCCCTTATAATACATGAGTGATACTCAGAGTTCCCTGTATAACTCAGCCTGCAGCCTTGTGTCTTTATATGGTCACAGAACAACCCCTCAGTGACTTCTAATATCCTTATCATTTACAGTAGGGGGTACATTATCCCTTATAATACATGAGTGATACTCAGAGTTCCCTGTATAACTCAGCCTGCAGCCTTGTGCCTTTATATGGTCACAGAACAACCCCTCAGTGACTTCTAATATCCTTATCATTTACAGTAGGGGGTACATTATCCCTTATAATACATGAGTGATACTCAGAGTTCACTGTATAACTCAGCCTGCAGCCTTGTGCCTTTATATGGTCACAGAACAACCCCTCAGTGACTTCTAATATCCTTATCATTTACAGTAGGGGGTACATTATCCCTTATAATACATGAGTGATACTCAGAGTTCCCTGTATAACTCAGCCTGCAGCCTTGTGCCTTTATATGGTCACAGAACAACCCCTCAGTGACTTCTAATATCCTTATCATTTACAGTAGGGGGTACATTATCCCTTATAATACATGAGTGATACTCAGAGTTCCCTGTATAACTCAGCCTGCAGCCTTGTGTCTTTATATGGTCACAGAACAACCCTCAGTGACTTCTAATATCCTTATCATTTACAGTAGGGGGTACATTATCCCTTATAATACATGAGTGATACTCAGAGTTCCCTGTATAACTCAGCCTGCAGCCTTGTGCCTTTATATGGTCACAGAACAACCCCTCAGTGACTTCTAATATCCTTATCATTTACAGTAGGGGGTACATTATCCCTTATAATACATGAGTGATACTCAGAGTTCCCTGTATAACTCAGCCTGCAGCCTTGTGTCTTTATATGGTCACAGAACAACCCCTCAGTGACTTCTAATATCCTTATCATTTACAGTAGGGGGTACATTATCCCTTATAATACATGAGTGATACTCAGAGTTCCCTGTATAACTCAGCCTGCAGCCTTGTGCCTTTATATGGTCACAGAACAACCCCTCAGTGACTTCTAATATCCTTATCATTTACAGTAGGGGGTACATTATCCCTTATAATACATGAGTGATACTCAGAGTTCCCTGTATAACTCAGCCTGCAGCCTTGTGCCTTTATATGGTCACAGAACAACCCCTCAGTGACTTCTAATATCCTTATCATTTACAGTAGGGGGTACATTATCCCTTATAATACATGAGTGATACTCAGAGTTCCCTGTATAACTCAGCCTGTAGCCTTGTGCCTTTATATGGTCACAACCCCTCAGTGACTTCTAATATCCTTATCATTTACAGTAGGGGTACATTATCCCTTATAATACATGAGTGATACTCAGAGTTCCCTGTATAACTCAGCCTGCAGCCTTGTGTCTTTATATGGTCACAGAACAACCCCTCAGTGACTTCTAATATCCTTATCATTTACAGTAGGGGGTGCGTTATCCCTTATAACATGTGGAATGAACTAAACAGTTCCCCTGGCACTTAAGTACCATACCAACATTTTCTGCCGGCATGTTCCCTTTGCAAGTTTTCAGTAGAGATCTTCACTCTGGGCAGTCTGAGTCAAATGTTCTCTATCTGTCACATTTCCAGCTGTAATGAAGATAGAAAGGACAAGGAACGCGTTTCGCACTCTGCAGAGCTTACGCTCTCTCTCTGTACCTGTGAGTAGCACCTACACACTGAATTGTTACATTGGATAGACCCACTGATCTTCATTGTCAAATCTTCCTTTTAGCTGTGAAAAATTAGGAAGAGGGACCAACGCGTTTTGCACTTGACAGAAAAAGGGTGACTTTTTTAAAGCTATAGCTGCGTTTTCTTCTTGTCGTCTAATACAAGGCGACTATTCACCCTCAGCTTGAAACAGGGAGGACATACAATGACTTTTGGTTTTCATTTTTAGGAGAAAAAGGTTTCAGGAAGAAGGAAAAAGATGGCTGAGTAGGAATTGTACTGAAGGAGACTAAACATCCAGCTTGTGGGCAGGAGTAAAAAACAAACCTACAACCCTCTTTAATTTATATTTATATTATATATTATAACATACTGCCCTCATGCCCTTACCCACAATGCCACCTGTTCCTACATTTTGAAAGCCTGTTATTGTAGCTTCTCTCGTAAACAGCAACAAGCGCCCTGAATACTCATCAGTTGGTACCACAGACGCTTTATTCAGTACTGCAGGTTAGTCATTGCTTATGTAGCACAGGGGTAACACTCAGTAACGTGGTACATTAATAAATAACATAGATGCCTCTGTCTGTAGCACCGGTGTGTTGGGAACATATGTGCCTTCAGGTAAACACAGCAATAACACAGGAGCATCAGTCAGTAATAAATGTATCAGTCAGTAACACAGGGGTAACAGTCAGTAATAAATGTATCAGTCAGTAACACAGGGGTAACAGTCAGTAATAAATGTATCAGTCAGTAACACAGGGGTAACAGTCAGTAATAAATGTATCAGTCAATAACACAGGGGCATCAGTCAGTAATAAATGTATCAGTCAGTAACACAGGGGTAACAGTCAGTAATAAATGTATCAGTCAGTAATAAATGTATCAGTCAGTAATAAATGTATCAGTCAGTAACACGGGTACAGTCAGTAATAAATGTATCAGTCAGTAATAAATGTATCAGTCAGTAACACGGGTACAGTCAGTAATAAATGTATCAGTCAATAACACAGGGGTAACAGTCAGTAATAAATGTATCAGTCAGTAACACAGGGGTAACAGTCAGTAATAAATGTATCAGTCAGTAATAAATGTATCAGTCAGTAATAAATGTATCAGTCAGTAACACAGGGGTAACAGTCAGTAATAAATGTATCAGTCAGTAATAAATGTATCAGTCAGTAATAAATGTATCAGTCAGTAACACAGGGGTAACAGTCAGTAATAAATGTATCAGTCAGTAACACAGGGGTAACAGTCAGTAATAAATGTATCAGTCAATAACACAGGGGTAACAGTCAGTAATAAATGTATCAGTCAGTAATAAATGTATCAGTCAGTAATAAATGTATCAGTCAGTAATAAATGTATCAGTCAGTAACACAGGGGTAACAGTCAGTAATAAATGTATCAGTCAATAACACAGGGCATCAGTCAGTAATAAATGTATCAGTCAGTAACACAGGGGTAACAGTCAGTAATAAATGTATCAGTCAGTAACACAGGGGTAACAGTCAGTAATAAATGTATCAGTCAGTAACACAGGGGTAACAGTCAGTAATAAATGTATCAGTCAATAACACAGGGGTAACAGTCAGTAATAAATGTATCAGTCAGTAACACAGGGTACAGTCAGTAATAAATGTATCAGTAAATAACACAGGGGTAACAGTCAGTAATAAATGTATCAGTCAGTAACACAGGGGTAACAGTCAGTAATAAATGTATCAGTCAGTAAAAGGAGTACAGTCAGTAATAAATGTATCAGTCAGTAACACGGGTAACAGTCAGTAATAAATGTATCAGTCAATAACACAGGGGTAACAGTCAGTAATAAATGTATCAGTCAGTAACACAGGGGTAACAGTCAGTAATAAATGTATCAGTCAGTAATAAATGTATCAGTCAGTAATAAATGTATCAGTCAGTAACACAGGGGTAACAGTCAGTAATAAATGTATCAGTCAGTAACACAGGGACAGAGTAAAAACAGTCAGTAATAAATGTATCAGTCAGTAATAAATGTATCAGTCAGTAACACAGGGTACAGTCAGTAATAAATGTATCAGTCAGTAACACAGGGGTAACAGTCAGTAATAAATGTATCAGTCAATAACACAGGGGTAACAGTCAGTAATAAATGTATCAGTCAGTAACACGGGTACAGTCAGTAATAAATGTATCAGTCAATAACACAGGGGTAACAGTCAGTAATAAATGTATCAGTCAGTAACACAGGGGTAACAGTCAGTAATAAATGTATCAGTCAGTAACACAGGGGTAACAGTCAGTAATAAATGTATCAGTCAGTAACACAGGGGTAACAGTCAGTAATAAATGTATCAGTCAGTAATAAATGTATCAGTCAGTAATAAATGTATCAGTCAGTAACACAGGGGTAACAGTCAGTAATAAATGTATCAGTCAGTAACACAGGGGTAACAGTCAGTAATAAATGTATCAGTCAATAACACAGGGGTAACAGTCAGTAATAAATGTATCAGTCAGTAATAAATGTATCAGTCAGTAATAAATGTATCAGTCAGTAACACAGGGGTAACAGTCAGTAATAAATGTATCAGTCAGTAACACAGGGGTAACAGTCAGTAATAAATGTATCAGTCAGTAATAAATGTATCAGTCAGTAATAAATGTATCAGTCAGTAACACAGGGGTAACAGTCAGTAATAAATGTATCAGTCAGTAACACAGGGGTAACAGTCAGTAATAAATGTATCAGTCAATAACACAGGGGTAACAGTCAGTAATAAATGTATCAGTCAGTAACACAGGGGTAACAGTCAGTAATAAATGTATCAGTCAATAACACAGGGGTAACAGTCAGTAATAAATGTATCAGTCAGTAACACAGGGGTAACAGTCAGTAATAAATGTATCAGTCAATAACACAGGAGCATCAGTCAGTAATAAATGTATCAGTCAGTAACACAGGGGTAACAGTCAGTAATTAATGTATCAGTCAATAACACAGGGGTAACAGTCAGTAATAAATGTATCAGTCAGTAACACGTGTACAGTCAGTAATAAATGTATCAGTCAATAACACAGGGGTAACAGTCAGTAATAAATGTATCAGTCAGTAACACAGGGGTAACAGTCAGTAATAAATGTATCAGTCAGTAACACAGGGGTAACAGTCAGTAATAAATGTATCAGTCAATAACACAGGGGTAACAGTCAGTAATAAATGTATCAGTCAGTAACACAGGGGTAACAGTCAGTAATAAATGTATCAGTCAATAACACAGGGGTAACAGTCAGTAATAAATGTATCAGTCAGTAACACAGGGGTAACAGTCAGTAATAAATGTATCAGTCAGTAACACAGGGGTAACAGTCAGTAATAAATGTATCAGTCAGTAACACAGGGGTAACAGTCAGTAATAAATGTATCAGTCAATAACACAGGGGTAACAGTCAGTAATAAATGTATCAGTCAGTAACACAGGGGTAACAGTCAGTAATAAATGTATCAGTCAATAACACAGGGGTAACAGTCAGTAATAAATGTATCAGTCAGTAACACGGGTACAGTCAGTAATAAATGTATCAGTCAGTAACACAGGGGTAACAGTCAGTAATAAATGTATCAGTCAGTAACACAGGGGTAACAGTCAGTAATAAATGTATCAGTCAATAACACAGGGGTAACAGTCAGTAATTAAATTAAACCAGTCATAACACAGGGAACAGTCAGTAATAAATGTATCAGTCAGTAACACAGGGGTAACAGTCAGTAATAAATGTATCAGTCAGTAACACAGGGGTAACAGTCAGTAATAAATGTATCAGTCAGTAACACAGGGGTAACAGTCAGTAATAAATGTATCAGTCAATAACACAGGAGCATCAGTCAGTAATAAATGTATCAGTCAATAACACAGGGGTAACAGTCAGTAATTAATGTATCAGTATAACCAATAAAAAACTGGATACACCAGTAGGAAACCATTTCAACACCCCTCACCCCTCCATAAATGACTTAAGAATCTTAGTTGTTAAAGGGGTGGTTCACCTTAAAGTTAACTTTTAGTATCTTATAGAATGGCCAATTCTAAGCATCTTTTCGATTGGTCTTCTTTATTCCTTTTTTTTTATAGTTTTTAAATTATTTGCCTTCTTCTACCGACTCTTTCCAGCTCTGAAACAGGGGTCACTGACCCCATCTAAAAAACAAAAGCTTACAAATGTATTGTTATTACTACTTTCAGGCCTCAGGCCTCTTCTATTCATATTCCAGTCTCTTATTCATATTAGTGCATGGTTGCTAAGGGAATTTGGATCCTAGAAACCAGACGGCTGAAATTACAAACTGGAGAGCTGCTGAATAACTCAAAAACCACAAATAATAAAAAAATAAAAACCAATTGGAAATTGTCTCAGAATATCCCTCTCTACGTCATACTAAGGGGCCGATTCATCAAGGGTCGAATATCGAGGGTTAATTAACCCTCGATATTCGACTAGGAATTGAAATCCTTCGACTTCGAATATCGAAGTCGAAGGATTTAGCGCAAATTCTGCGATCGTACGATCGAAGGATTATTCCTTCGATCGAACGATTAAATCCTTCGAATCGAACGATTCGAAGGATTTAAATCCAACGATCGAAGGAATAATCCTTCGACCAAAAAAACATGGACAAGCCTATGGGGACCTTCCCCATAGGCTAACATTGACTTCGGTAGCTTTTAGATGGCGAACTAGGGGGTCAAAGTTTTTTTTAAAGAGACAGTACTTCGACTATCGAATGGTCGAATAGTCGAACGATTTTTACTTCGAATCCTTCGATTCGAAGTCGTAGTCGAAGTAGCCCATTCGATGGTCGAAGTAGCCCAAAAAAAACTTCGAAATTCGAAGTTTTTTTACTTCGAATCCTTCACTCGAGCTTGATGAATCGGCCCCTAACAGTTCATTTAAAGGTCAACAACCCCTTTAAGGAATATTTTAAAACAGATAATGAAAGGAATTTCAGTGGCTTTTAGTGATTTATAATGTAGATACCAAAGCCAATCAGGATCTGTATGAATCTCACCGCTATTAGAAATTCAGAATCTTCTAAAAATAAACTTTCCACTTCAATTATTACCATACTCCATACTGATGTATAAACCTCAGCGTCAGACACAGGGAACAAACTGATGCACTTTAATACCTGGGGGTCTGACTCTCCTCTCAATGACACTGGTTAATTGTCTTTTCATTATATTTGTATGTGACAATTGTCATTTATTTCATATAAAGGTCACTTTATTCTCTATGTGCAACTGTCAGACCCAGGGACCGTGGGACATTTCACTCATCCTAGGGACCGTGACAAACAACTCTCTAGTCACATTCATATATTGTCTGACTCCAACCTGTGTTACTGACTTGTGCCTTTATATGGTCACAGAACAACCCCTCAGTGACTTCTAATATCCTTATCATTTACAGTAGGGGTATATTATCCCTTATAATACATGAGTGATACTCAGAGTTCCCTGTATAACTCAGCCTGCAGCCTTGTGTCTTTATATGGTCACAGAACCCCTCAGTGACTTCTAATATCCTTATCATTTACAGTAGGGGGTACATTATCCTTATAATACATGAGTGATACTCAGAGTTCCCTGTATAACTCAGCCTGCAGCCTTGTGTCTTTATATGGTCACAGAACAACCCCTCAGTGACTTCTAATATCCTTATCATTTACAGTAGGGGGTATATTATCCCTTATAATACATGAGTGATACTCAGAGTTCCCTGTATAACTCAGCCTGCAGCCTTGTGTCTTTATATGGTCACAGAACAACCCCTCAGTGACTTCTAATATCCTTATCATTTACAGTAGGGGGTACATTATCCCTTATAATACATGAGTGATACTCAGAGTTCCCTGTATAACTCAGCCTGCAGCCTTGTGTCTTTATATGGTCACAGAACCCCTCAGTGACTTCTAATATCCTTATCATTTACAGTAGGGGGTACATTATCCCTTATAATACATGAGTGATACTCAGAGTTCCCTGTATAACTCAGCCTGCAGCCTTGTGTCTTTATATGGTCACAGAACAACCCCTCAGTGACTTCTAATATCCTTATCATTTACAGTAGGGGGTATATTATCCCTTATAATACATGAGTGATACTCAGAGTTCCCTGTATAACTCAGCCTGCAGCCTTGTGTCTTTATATGGTCACAGAACCCCTCAGTGACTTCTAATATCCTTATCATTTACAGTAGGGGGTACATTATCCCTTATAATACATGAGTGATACTCAGAGTTCCCTGTATAACTCAGCCTGCAGCCTTGTGTCTTTATATGGTCACAGAACAACCCCTCAGTGGACTTCTAATATCCTTATCATTTACAGTAGGGGGTATATTATCCCTTATAATACATGAGTGATACTCAGAGTTCCCTGTATAACTCAGCCTGCAGCCTTGTGTCTTTATATGGTCACAGAACAACCCCTCAGTGACTTCTAATATCCTTATCATTTACAGTAGGGGGTACATTATCCCTTATAATACATGAGTGATACTCAGAGTTCCCTGTATAACTCAGCCTGCAGCCTTGTGCCTTTATATGGTCACAGAACAACCCCTCAGTGACTTCTAATATCCTTATCATTTACAGTAGGGGGTACATTATCCCTTATAATACATGAGTGATACTCAGAGTTCCCTGTATAACTCAGCCTGCAGCCTTGTGTCTTTATATGGTCACAGAACAACCCCTCAGTGACTTCTAATATCCTTATCATTTACAGTAGGGGGTACATTAACCCTTATAATACATTAGTGACACTCAGAGTTCCCTGTATAACTCAGCCTGCAGCCTTGTGTCTTTATATGGTCACAGAACAACCCCTCAGTGACTTCTAATATCCTTATCATTTACAGTAGGGGGTACATTATCCCTTATAATACATGAGTGATACTCAGATTTCTGGCCAATCACAGGACAGGATAGGGTGCAGAATGATGACAGACAATATGGAGGAATGATAAGGATTGTGGGAGAGTGGGGGGAGGGGTGGTGGGTGCCAGACGGGTGCAGATGGTGGAAATGACAAATACACAGACACTGTGACAATAAATAAAACGTTAGTAGAGACATTTTGGAATCTCAGTTGAGAAACCTGATTATGTTGAAAGCTCATGTCGCGTATAAATAATTTTGTTCTTGGGGGCTCAGTCTGTGGGACACCCCACTGTACCCCACTGTGTGAATGTGGGTGGGTGTTTAGAGGGAGAACAGATGGTGCTGGAGGAGAAAATGCAGGCAGTGCATGTATACTGAGAGGGAACTGCAGTGCAGGAGGACAGAGGGAGAACTGGCAGTGCAGGAGGAAAGAGGCAGAACTGGCAGTGCATGTATACTGAGGGAGAACTGGCAGTGCAGGAGGAATGATGGAGAACTGGCAGTGCATTTATACTGAGGGATAACTGGCAGTGCAGGAGGAAAGAGGGAGAACTGACAGTGCAGGAGTTAAGAGGGAGAACTGGCAGTGCAGTTATACTGAGAGATAACTGACAGTGCAGGAGGAAAGAGGGAGAACTGACAGTGTAGGAGGAAAGAGGGAGAACTGGCAGTGCAGGAGGACAAAGGGAGAACTGGCAGTGCAGGAGGACAGAGGGAAAACTGACAGTGCAGGAGGATAGAGGGAGAACTGACAGTGCAGGAGGATAGAGGGAGAACTGACAGTGCAGGAGGATAGAGGGAGAACTGACAGTGCAGGAGGATAGAGGGAGAACTGACAGTGCAGGAGGACAGAGGGAAAACTGACAGTGCAGGAGGATAGAGGGAGAACTGACAGTGCAGGAGGACAGAGGGAGAACTGGCAGTGCAGAAGGACAGAGGGAGAACTGGCAGTGCAGGAGGACAAAGGGAGAACTGGCAGTGCAGGAGGAAAGAGGGAGACACAGCGGGTGCATGTACATCTGTCAGGCAATAAAGTGGGAAAGCGCAACTTACAGACAGAGACATTGGTACATCAGGGTGATCTCTCATCATTGCCATTGTAATTAATTGAATGCTCGTTAGCTAATGACGATTTTTGGAGCTGACAGCCAATGTATCTAATTAATGCAGCTAATTACAGAAAATTGGTAGAAAAGAATGAAAATGTATAATATGCCGGGGGCCTAATTATCAGAACAAAGGCAGAATTAGGTGCAGTAGTAAATACAAACAGACATACAAATGCGACTCCAACTGTCTCCCCCCCCGCATATAAACCACTTGGTACGCCCCTCCCTGGGGCTCAAAGCCTGAGGTTACAATTCCCTGTGTCTATAAAAGAATCCCGGGAATTCAGCTCAGGCTGATAATGTGATCAGTGGCTACTGGCACCTTCCAACTGGCCTCTCTGAGATCACATCTCCCTCCTATAGTAACAAGAGACTGTGGAATCACTTATTCCACCTATAGCAACTAACCACTGTGGAATCACTTCTCCCACCTATAGCAACTAACCACTGTGGAATCACTTATCACACCTATAGCAACTAACCACTGTGGCATCACTTCTCCCACCTATAGCAACTAACCACTGTGGCATCACTTATCACACCTATAGCAACTAACCACTGTGGCATCACTTCTCCCACCTATAGCAACTAACCACTGTGGCATCACTTATCACACCTATAGCAACAAGTGACTGTGGCATCACTTCTCCCACCTATAGCAACTAATGACTGTCGCATCATTTCTCCCACCTATAGCAAATAACGACTGTGGCATCACTTATCACACCTATAGCAACTAATGACTGTGGCATCACTTATCACACCTATAGCAACAAGTGACTGTGGCATCACTTCTCCCACCTATAGCAACAAGCGACTGTGGCATCATTTCTCACACCTATAGCAAATAACGACTGTGGCATCACTTATCACACCTATAGCAACAAGTGCCTGTGACATCACTTCTCCCACCTATAGCAACTAATGACTGTGGCATCATTTCTCCCACCTATAGCAAATAACTACTGTGGCATCACTTATCACACCTATAGCAACTAATGACTGTGGCATCACTTATCACACCTATAGCAACAAGTGACTGGGGCATCACTTCTCCCACCTATAGCAAATAACGACTGTGGCATCACTTATCACACCTATAGCAACTAGGTATGCACCGAATCCTTTGCAAAAGATTTGGCCGAATACCGAATACAAATCCTAATTTGCATATGCAATATGCAAATTAGGGGTGGAAAGGGGAAAACCTTTTTTACTTCCTTGTTTTGTGACAAAAAGTCACGTGATTGCAAATTAGGATTCAGATTCGGTTCGGCCGGGCAGAAGGAAATGGCCGAATCCAAATCCTGCTGAAAAAGGCCGAATCCTGCCCGAATTCCGAACCGAATCCTGGATTCGGTGCATCCCTGATAGCAACTAATGACTGTGGCATCACTTCTCCCACCTATAGCAACAAGCAACTGTGGCATAATTTATCCCACCAATAGCAACTAGCGACTGTGGCATTACTTATCCCACCTATAGTAATTGGTGACTGTGGCATCACTTATCCCACCTATAGCAACCACCGACATCACTTATCCCACCTATACCAACTGGCGACTGTGGCATCACTTCTCCCACCTATAACAATTAGTGACTGTGGCATCACTTCATCCACCTAAAGCAACTGGCGACTGTGGCATCACTTCTTCAAGTTATAACAACTAGTGACTGTGGCATCACTTATCCCAGCTACAGCAACTAGTCACTATGGCATCACTTATCACACCTATAGCAACTGGCGACTGTGGCATCACTTATCCCACCTATAGTAACAAGCGACTGTGGCATCACTTATGCCACTTATAGCATCACTTCATCCACCTAAAGCAACTAATGGCTGTGGCATTACTTATTTCACCAATAGCAACTAGTCACTGTGGCATCACTTATCACACCTATAGCAACTAGCGACATCACTTATCCCACCTATTGCAACTGGCGACCGTGGCATCACTTCTTACAGCTATAACAACTAGTGACTATGACATCACTTATCCCAGCTACAGCAACTAGTCACTGTGGCATCACTTATCACACCTATAGCAAATGGCGACTGTGGCATCACTTATCCAACCTATAGCAACTAGCAACTTGGCAGCACTTATCCCACCTATAGCAACAAGCGACTGTGGCATCACTTATCCCACCTATAACAACTAACGACTGTGGCATCACTTCTCCCACCTAAAGCAACTAACGACTGTGTCATCACTTTTCCCACCTATAGCAACTAATGACTGTTGAATCACTTATCCCACTTATAGCAACTAGTCACTGTGGCATCACTTATCCCACCTATAGCAACTAGTCACTGTTGCATCACTTATCCCACCTATAGCAACTAGTCACTGTTGCATCACTTATCACACGTATAGCAACTAGCGACTGTGGCATCACTTATCCCATCTATAGCAACTAGCGACTGTGGCATCACTTATCCCATCTATAGCAACTAGCGACTGTGGCATCAATTATCCCACCTATAGCAACAAGCGACTGTGGCATTACTTATCTCACCTTTAGCAACTAACGACTGTTGCATCACTTATCACACTTATAGAAACTACGCACTGTGGCATCACTTATCCCACCTATAGCAACTAGTCACTGTGGCATCACTTATCACACCTATAGCAACTGGTTACTGTGGCATCACTTATCCCATCTATAGCAACTAGCAAATGTGGCATCAATTATCCCACCTATAGCAACAAGCAACTGTGGCATCACTTATCCCACCTATAGCAACAAGTCACTGTGGTATCACTTATCCCACCTATAACTAGTCACTGTGGCATCACTTATCCCACATATAACAACTAGTCACTGTGGCATCACTTATCTCACCTATAACAGCTAGTGACTGTGGCATGAGATCCCTCCTATAGCAACAAGTGACTTTGGCATCACTTATCTCTCCTATAGCAACTGTGGCATTACTTATCCCACCTATAACAACTAATGACTGTGGCATCACTTATCCCCTCCATGTTGGCAGTTAATGTATGGTCAGCTTAATGTATTGTACAGTGAATAGAGGCTCTTGGGAGCTTTGGGAATAGATAACATGGTGCTCCCTTGTTGCTTGGGTCTCCAGACTAAAGAAATGCCCAAGACTGGCAGTTTTTATGGGAGTTAATAGGGTGGGCACTGGTTGGCACAAGCAGAGCCCAGATCTTATTAGTGTCAGGCACACTCCCTGGCTCAGTGCTGTTTGGCCGACATCTCCAGGTCACCGTCCTGACCCACAGAAAGGATTGTGAGACAATGAGTGTCAGCTCCATGCCAAGCTCACCTTCCCTGTAGCTATTACAGTACCAGTGGGGCAGAGTCCTGTGCCAACACAGCAAACCCAAGGCTTGGCATCTACCATATAAATACATGAATGTATCTGTTAGCAAACTGCCAGCTGTCTGACTCTGTGCCAGCCAGTGCCATGCCAAGCTCTGCTATTTCATTGCCTGTCCAGCTCTGCTCTCCGCCAGCTACACATCCACCAGCACTGACACCCCCAAACTGGCACTTTCCATCACCCATAGTGGAATCAATCCCTGCACCCCCATAACAGCTGTCAGACCTCTCCAACACTACACGTACCCCCTTCACCATGTCAAAGCCACATCTTACACGACATGCGCCATCAGTAACTGTATATCGGTAATTATTGCTTAATCACCCCACGTTTTATACAGGAAGAGGGGACCCTGTGTCCCGGCTAAACCTGCCCCCCACTATTGAGTCTCTGGTCCCCCAATGTAAAGATGCAAAACAGCACAATTTGCTGCATCTGATCATTTACACGGATATCGCCGATTTTCATGCAATAATTTCTGTTCAGATTTCACATCTCAAATAAAACCTTTCCACACTATCCTTTACCCACGATATATGTTACATGACACCCCAATTTATATAAATAGATTATTTCAGCCTTTCCCCACGTACTGAGAGCTCACACCCCCTTTCTATTAGGGTAACCCAGTGCCCAGGGTGCCCCAGAACAATACCCCCTGTGTGTGGCACATATACAGCTGCCGGCACTTACACATCATATAAACACACAATTAACCAATTTCCTAATCACTGAAACCAAAAAAACTCTATTTCATCCCAATCCCATTGCACCAGTGGAACCAACTGATTATCCACAGATTTCTGCTTCATTTCCCATTAATCTGCAGTTTATATCAGAGATTTCATGATGTGGAGCTGAATAATTATTCCTCTGGTCCATAAATAACAAGAACCCCATTTTTCTCCATATGTAAATATAATTACTATTGGCAGGACCCCAACACATATACATATTGTAGTAACCCCCGATACAGAGATCCCCCATATATACACACTGAGCCAGTACCCTCGATACAGGGACCACATATTTACATACTGAGCCAGTACCCCTAATCCACAGTGACCCCAATATCAACATGCTGAGCCAGTAACTCCGATACAGTGACCCCCCATATTTACATACTGAGCCAGTACCCCCGATACACAGAGACCCCCATATTTACATACTAAGCCAGTACCCCTAATACACAGAGACCCCCATATTTACATACTGAGCCAGTACCCCTAATACATAGAGACCCCCATATAAATATACTGAGCCAGTACCCCTGATACAGTGACCCCCCCATATAAACATATTACAGGAGCCAGTACCCCTGATACACAGTGACCCCCATATAAACAAACAGTAGGTGCCCCATATAAATTGTATAATAGAGTATTTAGTGTAAGATGAAAACCAACTGGGATTTGGGAAAGGCAAAAGAATCCCTGAATATCCCCCGGGTTCTCTGACAGTTGTTAGTGCCAGTGGGATGAGCCCCCCTTGTTACCCCCATACGTAGAGGCAACGCTCGCTGTCCCCCCATGTCGTACCTTTTGTTGGAGCTGTTCCAGTAAATGGGGTCCAGGCTGAGGGCTGAGATCATAGAGAAATCCCACCAGGTGAAGAGCATCCGTATGTACAAAGCCGTGGCCAACTCCCGGCCAAACATCATGTTTCAAGGGGAAATTCAATGGGAAATGCACAAAAGGACGGGGGGCAATGGAGGTTTTTGGGTGGGACGGGGGCTTCTTTTGCTCCTTTGTTGTCGCTGGATTTGCTGCTGTTCAGGGGAAGGGGGGAAAGTTTAGCAGGAGAAGTTTTCCCATATTTCATGGAAAGACTCGGGGTCTTTAGGATTGGAGGGTCTTCTGGAGACCATTGGGGGGCTGCTGAGAAGTGGGGGAGGGGGGCTGCATGTTACTCATGAGAGTGGGGGTTTTGTCTGGTCCCTGTCTCTCCCCCTCTCTCTGCTGCTGCTGCCGCTTCTCCTGCTGCAAAGTCTGATCTGGAATAAATCCCCCCTCTCCCAGGAGCAAGAAAGGGAAGGTGGGAGGAGTCACAGATGCAAATCCGGGGCTGGAGGAGGAGGGGTTATGGGGGGGGATGTGAGTTCAGGCTCTAAAGAAGCATCACTGGGGGGTCTGTGGGAGAGGCAGGTAGATTGTCAGCTTCTTGTATCAACTGGAGTTACTGGTGCAGCTCTATACAGAGGGGTTACTGAGGGAGAAGCTGCAGCTCTATACAGAGGGGTTAGTGGGGAAGAAGGTGCAGCTCTATACAGAGGGGTTAGTGGGGGAGAAGGTGCAGATCTATACAGAGGGGTTGCTGGGGGGAGAAGTCGCAAATCTATACAGAGGGGTTACTGAGGGAGAAGGTGCAGCTCTATACAGAGGGGTTACTGGGAGAGAAGATGCAGCTCTATACAGAGGGTTTACTGAGGGAGAAGGTACAGCTCTAAACAGAGGGGTTACTGGGAGAGAAGGTGCAGATCTATACAGAGGGGTTGCTGGGGGAGAAGGTGCAGATCTATACAGAGGGGTTACTGGGAGAGAAGGTGCAGATCTATACAGAGGGGTTGCTGGGGGAGAAGGTACAGCTCTATACAGAGGGGTTACTGGGAGAGAAGGTGCAGCTCTATACAGAGGGGTTACTGGGAGAGAAGGTGCAGCTCTATACAGAGGGGTTACTGGGGGAGAAGGTGCAGATCTATACAGAGGGGTTACTGGGGGAGAAGGTGCAGATCTATACAGAGGGGTTACTAAAGGAGAAGGTACAGCTTTATACACAGGGGTTATTAGGGAAGAAGGTGCAGCTCTATACAGAGGGGTCACTGGGAGAGAAGGTGCAGCTCTATACAGAGGGGTTGTTGGGGGAGAAGGTGCAGCTCTATACAGAGGGGTTGCTGGGGGGAGAAGTCGCAAATCTATACAGAGGGGTTACTGGGGGAGAAGGTGCAGCTCTATACAGAGGGGTTACTGAGGGAGAAGGTGCTGATCTATACAGAGGGGTTAGTGGGGGAGAAGGTGCAGCTCTATACAGAGGGGTTGCTGGGGGAGAAGGTGCAGATCTATACAGATGGGTTACTGGGAGAGAAGATGCATCTCTATACAGAGGGGTTGCTGGGGGGAGAAGTCGCAAATCTATACAGAGGGGTTACTGGGGGAGAAGGTGCAGCTCTATACAGAGGGGTTACTGAGGGAGAAGGTGCTGATCTATACAGAGTGGTTACTGGGAGAGAAGGTGCAGCTCTATACAGAGGGGTTGCTGGGGGAGAAGGTGCAGATCTATACAGATGGGTTACTGGGAGAGAAGATGCAGCTCTATACAGAGGGGTTACTAAGGGAGAAGGTACAGCTCTATACAGAGGGGTTAGTGGGAGAGAAGGTGCAGATCTACAGTATACAGAGGGGTTACTGGGGGAGAAGGTGCAGCTCTATACAGAGGGGTTACTGGGGGAGAAGGTGCAGATCTATACAGAGGAGTTAGTGGGAGAGAAGGTGCAGATCTATACAGAGTGGTTACTGGGGGAGAAGGTGCAGATCTATACAGAGGGGTTACTGGTGCAGCTCTATACAGAGGGGTTACTGGGAGAGAAGGTGCAGCTCTATACAGAGGGGTTACTGAGGGAGAAGGTGCAGATCTATACAGTGCGGTTACTGGGGGAGAAGGTGCAGATCTATACAGAGGGGTTACTAAGGGAGAAGGTGCAGATCTATACAGAGGGGTTACTGGGGGAGAAGGTGCAGATCTATACAGAGGGGTTACTGGGGGAGAAGGTGCAGATCTATACAGAGGGGTTACTGGGAGAGAATGTGCAGCTCTATACAGAGGGGTTACTGAGGGAGAAGGTGCAGATCTATACAGAGGGGTTACTGAGGGAGAAGGTGCAGATCTATACAGAGGGGTTACTGGGGGAGAAGGTGCAGATCTATACAGAGGGGCTACTGGGGAGAAGGTACAGCTCTATACAGAGGGGTTACTGGGAGAGAAGATGCAGCTCTATACAGAGGGGTTACTAAGGGAGAAGGTACAGCTCTATACAGAGGGGTTACTGGGAGAGAAGGTGCAGATCTATACAGAGGGGTTACTGGGAGAGAAAGTGCAGCTCTATACAGAGGGGTCACTGGGAGAGAAAGTGCAGCTCTATACAGAGGGGTTACTGACGGAGAAGGTACAGATCTATACAGAGGGGTTACTGGTGCAGCTCTATACAGAGGGGTTACTGGGGGAGAATGTGCAGCTCTATACAGAGGGGCTACTGGGGGAGAAGGTGCAGCTCTATACAGAGGGGTCACTGGGAGAGAAGGTGCAGCTCTATACAAAGGGGTTACTGAGGGAGAAGGTGCAGATCTATACAGAGGGGTCACTGGGAGAGAAGGTGCAGCTCTATACAAAGGGGTTACTGAGGGAGAAGGTGCAGCTCCATACAGAGGGGTTAGTGGGGGAGAAGGTGCAGCTCCATACAGAGGAGTTAGTGGGGTAGAAGGTGCAGATCTATACAGAGGGGTTACTGGGGGAGAAGGTGCAGCTCTATACAGAGGAGTTAGTGGGGGAGAAGGTGCAGCTCTATACAGAGGGGTTAGTGGGGGAGAAGGTGCAGATCTATACAGAGGGGTTAGTGGGGGAGAAGGTGCAGCTCCATACAGAGGAGTTAGTGGGGGAGAAGGTGCAGCTCTATACAGAGGGGTTAGTGGGGTAGAAGGTGCAGCTCTATACAGAGGGGTTACTGGGGGAGAAGGTGCAGCTCTATACAGAGGATTCAGTGGGGAAGAAGGTGCAGCTCTATACAGAGGGGTTAGTGGGGGAGAAGGTGCAGATCTATACAGAGGGGTTAGTGGGGGAGAAGGTGCAGATCTATACAGAGGGGTTAGTGGGGGAGAAGGTGCAGATCTATACAGAGGGGTTTCTTGAAGAGAAGGTGCAGCTTTATACAGAGGGGTTGCTGGGGGAGAAGGTGCCGCTCTATACAGAGGGTCAGTTGGTCCTATCAATCACCATGAAGAAACTATTGGGGCAGTCCTTGGTAACACCCTGGGGGAATGGTAGAATAACAGAACTAAAAAAATACACACACTGTGTGGGGTGGGGTGTCTGTGGGGGATGGACTTGACTCAGATTTGCAATAAAATGTCACATTTTTTTTTCTACTGGTTTGAAGCCACTTCAATCAATCACCATTTTAAAAATATCCATGGAGATCCCTCAAAATATCCTCTAACTGGCTGTGCCAGTCTAATCTGATGAAAAAAACACATATAGCAGAACTCTGTACTGTAGTTCCGCAACTTCTAGGCCCCTCAGAGAGTCCACCACTTCTCTATGTTAGCACAGTGGCCATAATGAGCTCACGATAGACATGGCACCATACAGGACACTCCTACTAGTGGACATTCAACAGTGAAATATCAAGTAGCTGGTGATGCTTTTCTAATAGTGAAGTCTGAGGGACAAATGTGAAATATGATTGGTCCATTGACCAGATGAATCATTCTGGGCAGTGGTATAGCACTCAAGAACACAACTTGGAACCATCTGAAGAACCACTTGTTGATGGTTCTGTTCCATACTAGTCTTTAATCATAACTCCAAACTGAATCCCTGAGGACTTGGACTAGGTGGTCTCAAAGTCAGCATTAGAGCATTAGAGCACCCTACAGCTGTTGGAGTTCGCTGTCAATTCAGCTTGGATGTCCTGCCAGGTGGTAGCAGTAGGATCTTCTGCCTCTGAAACGTTGGGATCCCCCACAAGATTTCTAGAAAGAGTGAAATGATTGGTGACTGTGAGCGTCATCTCTCTAGAGCTATGGTGAGTTCCCTCTCCATCCAATGTAGGCACCCTGACAGATCACAGCAGAAGGGTCTCGCACCTTAAGCAGCCTTGGTATTTCCCCCAAGAGTTCTGGAAAAGGGCAGGGTGAGGCTGGGATTCTACTAGAAGGAGGCTGGTGATGTTTTTCTAATATTGGAGTGGAGGGACAAATCTAAAATGCGATCAGTGGTATAGCACTCAAGAACACAACTGAAGAGCCACTTGTTGATGGTCCTGCTCAATACTAGTCTTTATTCATAACTCCAAACTGAAACCCTGAGGACTTGGACTAGGTGGTCTCAAAGTCAACATTAGAGCACTAAAGCACAAGGACAAATATGGGAGGGTCTGAAGGAAAAGAAAGACAAGAAATGTATGGCATGGTGGGGGGTCACCAGCAGTCATCTCCCTGCATATATGGGGGGTTCCTTGTCAGTCCACTGTAGGTGGTCTCCTACTTTGGTATCCTTGGCATTGCCCACAAGAGTTCTGGAGAAGAGCAGGGTGAAGCTGGGGCTAAAATATATGGAAACATGGATGCCACCTGCAGTTATCTACCTACAGCTTGGGGTTCCCTGTCAATCCAATGTAGATGCCCTACCAGATGTTGTCAGTAGAAGTTCCTACTTTCAGACATCTCCCTACATATGTGGGGGTTCCTTGTCAATCCAATGTAGGTGGCAGAGTCTCCTACCTTGGAAACCTTAGAATTTCCCACAAGAGTTATGGAGAAGAGCAGGAATAGGAATGAAATGAATAGAGGTATGGGTGCAACCTAAAGTCATTTCCCTACAGCTGTTGGGGTTCGCTGTCAATTCAGCTTGGATGTCCTGCCAGGTGGAAGCAGTAGGATCTTCTGCCTCTGAAACTTTGGGAGCCCCCACAGGGTTTCTAGAAAGAGTGAAATGTTTGGTGGTGGTGGGCGCCACTCATAGTCATCTCCCTAGAGCTATGGGGAGTTCCCTTTCCATCCAATGTGGGTACCCTGCCAGATCAGAGCAGAAGGGTCTCCCACCTTAAGCAGCCTTGGGATTTCACACAAGAGTTCTGGAAAAGGGCAGAATGAGGTTGGAATTCCACTAGACCAGTGATCCCCAACCAGTAGCTCGTGAGTAACATGTTGCTCTCCAACCCCTTGGATGTTGCTCCCAGTGGCCTCAAAGCAGGAGCTTATTTTTGAATTCCAGGCTTGGAGGCAAGTTTAAGTTGTATCACAACTAGGTGTACTGCCAAACAGAGCCTCAATGTAGGTGGACAATCTACATAGGGGCTACCAAATGGCCAATCACAGCACTGATTTGGCACACCAAGAACATTTTTCATGCTAGTGTTGCTCCCCAACTATTTTACTTCTGAATGTTGCTCATGGGTTGAAAAGGTTGAGGATCCCTGCACTAGAAGGAGGCTGGTGACTATGGAAAGAAGAGAAGGATGAAGAAAGGAGGGGGGGAGTAGCACATATCTACTGGCTTCCATGTAGAATACCTTTGGGTGTAAGGGACTTCAGCCGTGTCATGAATCAGAACCAGCAGTGCAGAGAATAGAAACTCCAAGCGGAAAAAGCCTCGGAGGGTAAATAAGCCCCCCCGGCATGACGACACTGCTTGGGAAGGTGATGGGAAGTGAAAGGGTCCCTCTGCTTCCCATTATCCATCTCCCCTCCCGAAATGCCTTAGGGGTCAGTGGAAAAGGTCACAGTGGGGCTATTCACAGTCACTCAACCTGCCAATCACACAACAGACCCTTTCACTGGGGGGGTTTCCGTTCCAGACGGTGCGGGGGTCCCTCCTCTGATCACAGGGGTCTGTACATTATCCAGAACTGCCCAAAAGTTTTTCATTCAGGCCAAGGCTTCCCCCCTAATGATCCTGCGCCCCGGGATCCACTGGATCTCTCCGTCTCAGCCCCCCATTTGTACAACTTGTCTGCAGCGCCCCCTACACACTGATAGAAGCAACTTCTTTGTCTTACCATTAACAGTCAAGTGAATCTGTAGAAACCGAGAACGTGTTTAGCCCCCCATAAAAACACAAAGCGTTCTCTGTCTCCCTCCAGTGGTGAAATAGGAGCAGTACTTCTCCCTCAGCCTTTTCAATTTCATTTATTATTTGTGGTTTTTGAGTTATTTCGCTTTTTATTCAGCAGCTCTCCTATTTGCTATTTCAGCAATGTGGTTGCTAATGTCCGAATGTCCCTAGCAACCACGCACTGATTTGAATCAGAGACAGGAATGTGAATAGGAGAAACTGAATAGAAAGATGAGGAATAAAAAGTATTAATAACAATACATTTTTAGCTTTACAGAGCATTTGTTTTTTTGTTTTTTTAGATTTTAAAATGGGAGAAAGTCAGACGAAAAAGGCAAATCATTTTAAAATGATAAAAAAAATAACCGGCCCTTTAAATAGAAATCTCTTATCAGTGCCGTAACATCGGTGAGATACATTTAATCACCCGCTACCATTTTATTCTTTTACATATTATTTCATTTCTATTCCCAGCTGTACATTAGCAATTGTATAATGACAATGAAAGTGCCGCCGTACAATACACAAAGATTGTATATACAGTATATAAAGGATATAATCATTCCACCAAAGGGAAGGGGTAAATAGTTTCATTACACTATATGGGTCGGTACCAGACACTAGAGAACTACTGTTCAACCCACTGGCAAGTACAACAGTGTGTAGAAGCGACACAACTTACTACAAACTCACACTGTACCAGAAAAGCAAGATCTGCAGCACTTGTACCCTTTCACTGCTGATGTGTTTAGTTATACATGCATACAGCATCCACCTATCAGGATTATGTAGTATCCCATAGCAGCCAATTGCATGAATGCCTTTATGGCTTAATGGCTGCCCCCATGGCTACACAGCAGCTTGTTTATATAAACTATAGTAGTATTTAGCTGTTATCTACTGTGTATCCTGTGCTTGAATGGCTGCCCCCATGGCTACACAGCAGCTTGTTTATATAAACTATAGTAGTACTTATCTGTTATCTACTGTGTGTCCTGTGCTTGAATGGCTGCCCCCGTGGCTACACAGCAGCTTGTTTATATAAACTATAGTAGTACTTATCTGTTATCTACTGTGTATCCTGTGCTTGAATGGCTGCCCCCGTGGCTACACAGCAGCTTGTTTATATAAACTATAGTAGTACTTATCTGTTATCTACTGTGTATCCTGTGCTTGAATGGCTGCCCCCGTGGCTACACAGCAGCTTGTTTATATAAACTATAGTAGTACTTATCCGTTATCTACTGTGTATCCTGTGCTTGTTTATATAAACTATAATAGTACTTATCTGTTATCTACTGTGTATCCTGTGCTTGAATGGCTGCCCCCATGGCTACACAGCAGATTGTTTATATAAACTATAGTAGTACTAATCTGTTATCTACTGTGTATCCTGTGCTTGAATGGCTGCCCCCATGGCTACACAGCAGATTGTTTATATAAACTATAGTAGTACTAATCTGTTATCTACTGTGTATCCTGTGCTTGAATGGCTGCCCCCATGGCTACACAGCAGCTTGTTTATATAAACTATAGTAGTACTTATCTGTTATCTACTGTGTATCCTGTGCTTGAATGGCTGCCCCCATGGCTACACAGCAGCTTGTTTATATAAACTATAGTAGTACTTATCTGTTATCTACTGTGTATCCTGTGCTTGAATGGCTGCCCCCATGGCTACACAGCAGCTTGTTTATATAAACTATAGTAGTACTTATGTGTTATCTACTGTGTATCCTGTGCTTGAATGGCTGCCCCCATGGCTACACAGCAGCTTGTTTATATAAACTATAGTAGTACTAATTTGTTATCTACTGTGTATCCTGTGCTTGAATGGCTGCCCCCATGGCTACACAGCAGCTTGTTTATATAAACTATAGTAGTACTTATCTGTTATCTACTGTGTATCCTGTGCTTGAATGGCTGCCCCTGTGGCTACACAGCAGCTTGTTTATATAAACTATAGTAGTACTTATCTGTTATCTACTGTGTATCCTGTGCTTGAATGGCTGCCCCCATGGCTACACAGCAGATTGTTTATATAAACTATAGTAGTACTAATCTGTTATCTACTGTGTATCCTGTGCTTGAATGGCTGCCCCCATGGCTACACAGCAGCTTGTTTATATAAACTATAGTAGTACTTATCTGTTATCTACTGTGTATCCTGTGCTTGAATGGCTGCCCCCATGGCTACACAGCAGCTTGTTTATATAAACTATAGTAGTACTTATCCGTTATCTACTGTGTATCCTGTGCTTGTTTATATAAACTATAATAGTACTTATCTGTTATCTACTGTGTATCCTGTGCTTGAATGGCTGCCCCCATGGCTACACAGCAGATTGTTTATATAAACTATAGTAGTACTAATCTGTTATCTACTGTGTATCCTGTGCTTGAATGGCTGCCCCCATGGCTACACAGCAGCTTGTTTATATAAACTATAGTAGTACTTATCTGTTATCTACTGTGTATCCTGTGCTTGAATGGCTGCCCCCATGGCTACACAGCAGCTTGTTTATATAAACTATAGTAGTACTTATCTGTTATCTACTGTGTATCCTGTGCTTGAATGGCTGCCCCCATGGCTACACAGCAGCTTGTTTATATAAACTATAGTAGTACTTATGTGTTATCTACTGTGTATCCTGTGCTTGAATGGCTGCCCCCATGGCTACACAGCAGCTTGTTTATATAAACTATAGTAGTACTAATCTGTTATCTACTGTGTATCCTGTGCTTGAATGGCTGCCCCCATGGCTACACAGCAGCTTGTTTATATAAACTATAGTAGTACTTATCTGTTATCTACTGTGTATCCTGTGCTTGAATGGCTGCCCCTGTGGCTACACAGCAGCTTGTTTATATAAACTATAGTAGTACTTATCTGTTATCTACTGTGTATCCTGTGCTTGAATGGCTGCCCCCATGGCTACACAGCAGATTGTTTATATAAACTATAGTAAGTACTAATCTGTTATCTACTGTGTATCCTGTGCTTGAATGGCTGCCCCCATGGCTACACAGCAGCTTGTTTATATAAACTATAGTAGTACTTATCTGTTATCTACTGTGTATCCTGTGCTTGAATGGCTGCCCCCATGGCTACACAGCAGCTTGTTTATATAAACTATAGTAGTACTTATCTGTTATCTACTGTGTATCCTGTGCTTGAATGGCTGCCCCCATGGCTACACAGCAGCTTGTTTATATAAACTATAGTAGTACTTATGTGTTATCTACTGTGTATCCTGTGCTTGAATGGCTGCCCCCATGGCTACACAGCAGCTTGTTTATATAAACTATAGTAGTACTTATCTGTTATCTACTGTGTATCCTGTGCTTGAATGGCTGCCCCCATGGCTACACAGCAGCTTGTTTATATAAACTATAGTAGTACTTATCTGTTATCTACTGTGTATCCTGTGCTTGAATGGCTGCCCCCGTGGCTACACAGCAGCTTGTTTATATAAACTATAGTAGTACTTATCTGTTATCTACTGTGTATCCTGTGCTTGAATGGCTGCCCCCGTGGCTACACAGCAGCTTGTTTATATAAACTATAGTAGTACTTATCTGTTATCTACTGTGTATCCTGTGCTTGAATGGCTGCCCCCGTGGCTACACAGCAGCTTGTTTATATAAACTATAGTAGTACTTATCTGTTATCTACTGTGTATCCTGTGCTTGTTTATATAAACTATAGTAGTACTTATCTGTTATCTACTGTGTATCCTGTGCTTGAATGGCTGCCCCCATGGCTACACAGCAGCTTGTTTATATAAACTATAGTAGTACTTATGTGTTATCTACTGTGTATCCTGTGCTTGAATGGCTGCCCCCATGGCTACACAGCAGCTTGTTTATATAAACTATAGTAGTACTAATCTGTTATCTACTGTGTATCCTGTGCTTGAATGGCTGCCCCCATGGCTACACAGCAGCTTGTTTATATAAACTATAGTAGTACTTATCTGTTATCTACTGTGTATCCTGTGCTTGAATGGCTGCCCCTGTGGCTACACAGCAGCTTGTTTATATAAACTATAGTAGTACTTATCTGTTATCTACTGTGTATCCTGTGCTTGAATGGCTGCCCCCGTGGCTACACAGCAGCTTGTTTATATAAACTATAGTAGTACTAATCTGTTATCTACTGTGTATCCTGTGCTTGAATGGCTGCCCCCATGGCTACACAGCAGCTTGTTTATATAAACTATAGTAGTACTTATCTGTTATCTACTGTGTATCCTGTGCTTGAATGGCTGCCACCATGGCTACACAGCAGCTTGTTTATATAAACTATAGTAGTACTTATCTGTTATCTACTGTGTATCCTGTGCTTGAATGGCTGCCCCCATGGCTACACAGCAGCTTGTTTATATAAACTATAGTAGTACTAATCTGTTATCTACTGTGTATCCTGTGCTTGAATGGCTGCCCCCATGGCTACACAGCAGCTTGTTTATATAAAACTATAGTAGTACTTATCTGTTATCTACTGTGTATCCTGTGCTTGAATGGCTGCCCCCGTGGCTACACAGCAGCTTGTTTATATAAACTATAGTAGTACTTATCTGTTATCTACTGTGTATCCTGTGCTTGAATGGCTGCCCCCGTGGCTACACAGCAGCTTGTTTATATAAACTATAGTAGTACTTATCTGTTATCTACTGTGTATCCTGTGCTTGTTTATATAAACTATAATAGTACTTATCTGTTATCTACTGTGTATCCTGTGCTTGAATGACTGCCCCCATGGCTACACAGCAGATTGTTTATATAAACTATAGTAGTACTAATCTGTTATCTACTGTGTATCCTGTGCTTGAATGGCTGCCCCCATGGCTACACAGCAGATTGTTTATATAAACTATAGTAGTACTAATCTGTTATCTACTGTGTATCCTGTGCTTGAATGGCTGCCCCCATGGCTACACAGCAGCTTGTTTATATAAACTATAGTAGTACTTATCTGTTATCTACTGTGTATCCTGTGCTTGAATGGCTGCCCCCATGGCTACACAGCAGCTTGTTTATATAAACTATAGTAGTACTTATCTGTTATCTACTGTGTATCCTGTGCTTGAATGGCTGCCCCCATGGCTACACAGCAGCTTGTTTATATAAACTATAGTAGTACTTATGTGTTATCTACTGTGTATCCTGTGCTTGAATGGCTGCCCCCATGGCTACACAGCAGCTTGTTTATATAAACTATAGTAGTACTAATCTGTTATCTACTGTGTATGCTGTGCTTGAATGGCTGCCCCCATGGCTACACAGCAGCTTGTTTATATAAACTATAGTAGTACTTATCTGTTATATACTGTGTATCCTGTGCTTGAATGGCTGCCCCCATGGCTACACAGCAGCTTGTTTATATAAACTATAGTAGTACTTATGTGTTATCTACTGTGTATCCTGTGCTTGAATGGCTGCCCCCATGGCTACACAGCAGCTTGTTTATATAAACTATAGTAGTACTAATCTGTTATCTACTGTGTATCATGTGCTTGAATGGCTGCCCCCATGGCTACACAGCAGCTTGTTTATATAAACTATAGTAGTACTTATCTGTTATCTACTGTGTATCCTGTGCTTGAATGGCGGCCCCGTGGCTACACAGCAGCTTGTTTATATAAACTATAGTAGTACTTATCTGTTATCTACTGTGTATCCTGTGCTTGAATGGCTGCCCCCATGTCTACACAGCAGCTTGTTTATATAAACTATAGTAGTACTTATCTGTTATCTACTGTGTATCCTGTGCTTGAATGGCTGCCCCCATGGCTACACAGCAGATTGTTTATATAAACTATAGTAGTACTAATCTGTTATCTACTGTGTATCCTGTGCTTGAATGGCTGCCCCCATGGCTACACAGCAGATTGTTTATATAAACTATAGTAGTACTAATCTGTTATCTACTGTGTATCCTGTGCTTGAATGGCTGCCCCCATGGCTACACAGCAGCTTGTTTATATAAACTATAGTAGTACTTATCTGTTATCTACTGTGTATCCTGTGCTTGAATGGCTGCCCCCATGGCTACACAGCAGCTTGTTTATATAAACTATAGTAGTACTTATCTGTTATCTACTGTGTATCCTGTGCTTGAATGGCTGCCCCCGTGGCTACACAGCAGCTTGTTTATATAAACTATAGTAGTACTTATCTGTTATCTACTGTGTATCCTGTGCTTGAATGGCTGCCCCCGTGGCTACACAGCAGCTTGTTTATATAAACTATAGTAGTACTTATCTGTTATCTACTGTGTATCCTGTGCTTGTTTATATAAACTATAATAGTACTTATCTGTTATCTACTGTGTATCCTGTGCTTGAATGGCTGCCCCCATGGCTACACAGCAGATTGTTTATATAAACTATAGTAGTACTAATCTGTTATCTACTGTGTATCCTGTGCTTGAATGGCTGCCCCCATGGCTACACAGCAGATTGTTTATATAAACTATAGTAGTACTAATCTGTTATCTACTGTGTATCCTGTGCTTGAATGGCTGCCCCCATGGCTACACAGCAGCTTGTTTATATAAACTATAGTAGTACTTATCTGTTATCTACTGTGTATCCTGTGCTTGAATGGCTGCCACCATGGCTACACAGCAGCTTGTTTATATAAACTATAGTAGTACTTATCTGTTATCTAATGTGTATCCTGTGCTTGAATGGCTGCCCCCATGGCTACACAGCAGCTTGTTTATATAAACTATAGTAGTACTTATCTGTTATCTACTGTGTATCCTGTGCTTGAATGGCTGCCCCCATGGCTACACAGCAGCTGATACTACAGGGCTGATTATTACATGATGCAGACAGCACTGGATTGAGCTGCGATGCAATGGGAGTCTAAAGAAGGCTGCATTTGTTTGAATGGAGGCCCTATTGTTCTTGGGACTGGGAGTTGCTGACTGCCGGGGGCAGGTCTAGTTGTTTATTTTAACCACTCCCCTCCATGGCTCAATGCAGGTGTGAATGGGGAGGCAATTCTGGGGGAAGGGGTCAGATATATATATTTTTTTTTTAAGTTTTTACTTAACACTTGGCTATACATGAAATCAGTGCAACATTACAAGTACACAAATAGTCATATATCGTACCAAACCATTCACAGACAGTGGAACCATGTCAGTACACAGAACAAAATTCTGGAAAACCTTACTCATTAGTTGGTATGGGAAATACATCCACCCACTGACCCCTTGTCGGGAAGCCCTCTTGCTTCGTAGGTCAGTTTTATTAATTCACCAGATGAGTCCACTGTTTAATTGTGGGGGGTTGGGGTTGGATCCACTGCATAATAATAACCTTTCTTGCATAGAATAGTAAGGTTCTATACATAATTCTGGTGTGATTATAGGGAACTAGCTCGGCTACAGCACCCAGTAAGCAGCCTGAGGGGACAACACCAGGTCTAGATAATCACCGAGGCATCTCACCACGTTCCTCCAAAACGGTAGAATTACAGGACACTCCCAAATCATGTGAATGAAGTTTGCAGAAAGTTGATGGCAACGTGGACAGGCTGAGGATTTGTTAGGGAAAAGCCTATGTAATCTTGCAGGGGAGTAGTAGTGGAAATGTAAAATGTTAAAGTTGATTAATCTGTCTCTTGTTGAAACTAAGAAGTTGTAGCATTATCAGTGGCTTCTTCCCAGATATCCTCCGACATTGCTGGTATTGCCCCTTACCATTTGCGATGGGCCAGTTGGAAGGGAGAGGCCTCCCCCTCCTGCAGATTCTTATATAGGGAAGACACCAACTTCAGGGAGGTTGCCTTATGAAGAGTATTTCCAATGCCAAATTTGTGCATTATTGGGTTGTATCCCCTAAATTGAGCATTGAATGCATGTTTCAGTTGCATATATCTAAACTGGTCTATGGGAGTACCCAGCAGCCTCTCCTGTAGCTGGAGATGGAAAGGCACCTTAATCCAGTAGGTCACCCAGAGTTTTGACTTGTAACTTGGTCCAGTAAATAAAATCTGGGAGATTGCGGAAGTGCGTGAGATGTGAGTTGCCCCAAAGAGGGGTGTATGGCGAAATCAGAAATGGGGAGATTTTGTACATCCGCAGGGCGATTTGCCAGGCCAGATATGGTGTCCGAAGGAAAGGAGGCATTGGGTTTGAATCCTTCAATTTACGCATAGGACAGTGGATTAAAGACTCTAATGAGCCTAATTTTAGTTTGTGTAGAAGCATATTAGGGGTTTCAGCATTGGGATTGAACCGCTCTTGAATGTGGGACAGTTGTGCCGCTATGTAGTGCAACCATAGATCAGGAAGACTAAGACCCCCACGTGATGTGGGCGCTGTAAGGGATTTCCAAGAGATTCTAGGCTGTTTCCCAGCCCATATGAAGGTTAATAGCTCCGTGTTGAGCTTTCTAAAAAACTCTTTTGGTATAGCTGTTGGGGCAGAAATTTTGGGAGATAAATCATCTTGAAAATGTTGATCCTACCCCACATGGTAAGTGGAAGTTTTCGCCACTGTGTGACTGCTGTTGTGAATTTCGCCAATTGTGGAGATAGATTAAGATCTCGAAACTCTGATTCCTTCGGTGATATGTGGATTTCCCAGATATTTTATTTTGGACGCCCATTAAGGCTGTTATTTGCTGCTGAGAGGGAATATTGTCAATTGGCATTATAAGGGACTTGTCTCAGTTGATTTTAGACCAGAGTGACTACCAAAGTCTCGAATAATATCCAAAGCTGCCTGAAGTGATGGGCCGGGATCTGCCAAAAACAGGTGTATATCGTCCGCATACAAGGCAATACGCTCTTCCCAAGTCTTGTAGCGCAGACAATGGATTATGTCAGCCTTGCGTATCGCTATTGCAAGGGGTTCTATCGCTACAGCGAAGAGCAGGGGGGATAGCGGGCAACCCTGACAAGTGCCTCGGTGCAGTTTGAAGGGTTTAGAAATATTGTTATTGATGCGGACTTGTGCAGTGGGTTCTGCGTATAGCAATTGTGTCCAAGATATAAATTTAGGTCCGAAACCAAAGGCCTTGAGCGTCTCCCATAGATAGAGCCAATCTACGGTGTCGAAGGCTTTAGCGGAGTCTAAAGACACTATCACCCTTGAACCGGTGTTATCTTGCTCGAGTTGCAAGTTTGTATAAAGCCTACGTAAATGAATGGTAGTAGATTTACTTGGCATAAAACCTGACTGATCAGGGTGTATTATTGTTGTTATAACTTTCAGAAGTCTAGTGGCGAGCACTCTGGCCAGTAATTTTGCGTCAGTGTTGATCAATGAGATCGGCCGATAAGAGTCACATAAATCTGGGTTTTTGCCTGTTTTATGAATTAGTACTATAAGCGCCGAATATAGGGAGGGTGGAAGTTTGGGGTCAGATATTTTGCCTGTGGGGGAGCAGGACAATGGCCTCCTCCTTGTAGATGACACGTGATACCAACTGGGTGCCACTCACCCTGAGCTTGTTCACGCCTTTATATCGTCATGGTGACTTATCATATCCTTATATGTGACAACAGGGGGTACATTATTCACCATATAATCCCAAATGTGTAATTAAAACCTTCTTCTCCTCAAGTTCACAATAGAGACCATAGTGTGATTTGTTAAAGGGCCAGCACTCGTGTTTAGCAGGCTGAATAAATCATGGAATTGTGGGATCCCTTGCAGCACTAATTCAATGCTGTATTGGAGTGTATGGATGGAAGCAGCAGCCACCCATTGCCAGAAAGGGGAGGGATGACTATGGGTGCCGGGGCCCAGCCCAATCACTTAATGCTTCCAAGTGTCAGATTCTAAGCAGGAGGCGGAGTCAGTGACCCAGGAAGGCTCATTCGTTTTGCACCCTGCCCCAATCTGTCCAGAGCAGGATCATGGCTGTGCAGGAGGAGGAGGGCTGCCTCTCCCAGGGCTTTGCCCTCATTGGGGTGATCACCGTGGCCTATCTGGCCATCACCCAGGGCTGGAGGATTCTCTGTGGCTTCAGAGCCCACTTTCTCTCCCACTGGTGGAAGCCCAACCTCAGCCAGTATGGAACCTGGGCAGGTAAGTCACTCACTGTATGTAACTGCGCTACTGCATATGTGTCTGCACTGGCAACATCACAACTCTGATTACAGTGCAGGCAGCAGCATTACCACCCCTACCCCTTACACAGCACTGCCCCATACCCTGTATCCACAGTAGCAGCATCAGCACAGAGCAGGCAGTAACACGCCCGCCCCTTGTGTTTCTACAATAACTGGCAGTTTGCCCTGGCGGGTTAATGTCCACACAGACAAGTTAATACAAAACCTGCAGCAGAGACGGAATGTTTCTCACAGAATCTCATCATTTGTGTAGCGCACGCGCCTTCTTATACTGGTCTCCCAATAAGCCGACTTCTGCACAATTGTTTCATGAATGAGAACCAGCAGTGCAGCAAATATAAGCAGCTTAACAGATACTTTTGTCAACAGCAACTGGGCTGAGTTATACAGGTTGGGCAGGTTTGGGCAGGTAACCGCTATTTTACCAGATCATGTGACGGTAACAGCCCTGACTGTGTCTAATGGTCTCCAGCTGCCTTTCCTTTATTATACAGGATTATACAGCTCTGAGTATCACTCATTTATTATATGTGATAATGTACCCCCTACTGTAAATGATAAGGATATTAGAAGTCACTGAGGGGTTGTTCTGTGACCATATAAAGGCACAAGGCTGCAGGCTGAGTTATACAGGGAACTCTGAGTATCACTCATGTATTATAAGGATAATGTACCCCCTACTGTAAATGATAAGGATATTAGAAGTCACTGAGGGGTTGTTCTGTGACCATATAAAGACACAAGGCTGCAGGCTGAGTTATACAGGGAACTCTGAGTATCACTCATGTATTATAAGGGATAATGTACCCCCTACTGTAAATGATAAGGATATTAGAAGTCACTGAGGGGTTGTTCTGTGACCATATAAAGACACAAGGCTGCAGGCTGAGTTATACAGGGAACTCTGAGTATCACTCATGTATTATTAGGGATAATGTACCCCCTACTGTAAATGATAAGGATATTAGAAGTCACTGAGGGGTTGTTCTGTGACCATATAAAGGCACAAGGCTGCAGGCTGAGTTATACAGGGAACTCTGAGTGTCACTAATGTATTATAAGGGATAATGTACCCCCTACTGTAAATGATAAGGATATTAGAAGTCACTGAGGGGTTGTTCTGTGACCATATAAAGACACAAGGCTGCAGGCTGAGTTATACAGGGAACTCTGAGTATCACTCATGTATTATAAGGGATAATGTACCCCCTACTGTAAATGATAAGGATATTAGAAGTCACTGAGGGGTTGTTCTGTGACCATATAAAGACACAAGGCTGCAGGCTGAGTTATACAGGGAACTCTGAGTATCACTCATGTATTATTATGGATAATGTACCCCCTACTGTAAATGATAAGGATATTAGAAGTCACTGAGGGGTTGTTCTGTGACCATATAAAGACACAAGGCTGCAGGCTGAGTTATACAGGGAACTCTGAGTATCAATCATGTATTATAAGGGATAATGTACCCCCTACTGTAAATGATAAGGATATTAGAAGTCACTGAGAGGTTCTGTGACCATATAAAGGCACAAGGCTGCAGGCTGAGTTATACAGGGAACTCTGAGTATCACTCATGTATTATAAGGGATAATGTACCCCCTACTGTAAATGATAAGGATATTAGAAGTCACTGAGGGGTTGTTCTGTGACCATATAAAGACACAAGGCTGCAGGCTGAGTTATACAGGGAACTCTGAGTATCACTCATGTATTATAAGGGATAATGTACCCCCTACTGTAAATGATAAGGATATTAGAAGTCACTGAGGGGTTGTTCTGTGACCATATAAAGGCACAAGGCTGCAGGCTGAGTTATACAGGGAACTCTGAGTATCACTCATGTATTATAAGGGATAATGTACCCCCTACTGTAAATGATAAGGATATTAGAAGTCACTGAGGGGTTGTTCTGTCACCATATAAAGACACAAGGCTGCAGGCTGAGTTATACAGGGAACTCTGAGTATCACTCATGTATTATAAGGGATAATGTACCCCCTACTGTAAATGATAAGAATATTAGAAGTCACTGAGGGGTTGTTCTGTGACCATATAAAGGCACAAGGCTGCAGGCTGAGTTATACAGGGAACTCTGAGTATCACTCATGTATTATAAGGGATAATGTACCCCCTACTGTAAATGATAAGGATATTAGAAGTCACTGAGGGGTTCTGTGACCATATAAAGGCACAAGGCTGCAGGCTGAGTTATACAGGGATAATGGACCCACTAATAGATCTCTTTCCATTGTATTTTAGTGGTAACAGGAGCAACTGATGGGATTGGCAAATCATATGCAGAAGAGGTAAGCATTTACCTTTGGGCTGGTTTCGGTTCCGTACGAAAAATTCTCTTATAATCACATTTTGTCTCTAGTTGGCCCGGAGGGGGTTTGACATTGTGCTCATCAGTCGGAATGTGGAGAAGCTGCAGCGAGTGGCAGAAGGGATCGGTAAGGGGCTGAATTATTGTGAATTATGACCCAAAGCTGGATATGTAGAGTTTATAATAAATATATAGAAGTGAAAGAGGTTGAGAAAGTCAGATGTCCATCAGGTTCTCCAGATCAATCCTACCCTACATCAGGCTGGGCCACAGGAAGGAGAATAACTCCATTTATTTGTCTCTCTATTTCATTACTGTCCCCCCTTATATATTTATATATAGTGATCATATTCCCCTTATATATTTATATATAGTGATCATATCCCCTTATATATTTATATATAGTGATCATATCCCCTTATATATTTATATATAGTGATCATATCCCCCTTATATATTTATATATAGTGATCATATCCCCTTATATATTTATATATAGTGATCATATTCCCCTATATATTTATATATAGTGATCATATCCCCTTATATATTATATATAGTGATCATATTCCCCTTATATATTATATATATAGTGATCATATCCCCTTATATATTATATATAGTGATCATATCCCCTTATATATTTATATATAGTGATCATATTCCCCTTATATATTTATATATAGTGATCATATCCCCTTATATATTATATATAGTGATCATATCCCCTTATATATTTATATATAGTGATCATATCCCCTTATATATTTATATATAGTGATCATATCCCCCTTATATATTTATATATAGTGATCATATTCCCCCTTATTATTTATATATAGTGATCATATCCCCTTATATATTTATATATAGTGATCATATTCCCCTTATATATTTATAATATATGATCATATCCCCTTATATATTTATATATATGATCATAGGGCCCCTTATATATTTATATATAGTGATCAATCCTCCCTTTATATTATATATAATGATCATATCCCCTTACTATATTATATATAGTGATCATATCCCCTTATACATTTATATATAGTGATCATACCCCCCTTATTTATTTATATATAGTGATCATATCCCCTTATACATTATATATAGTGATCATTACCCCCTTATATATTTATATATAGTGATCATATCCCCTTATATATTTATATATAGTGATCATATCCCCCTTATATATTTATATATAGTGATCATATCCCCTTATATATTTATATATAGTGATCATATCCCCTTATATATTTATATATAGTGATCATATCCCCCTTATATATTTATATATAGTGATCATATCCCCTTATATATTTATATATAGTGATCATATTCCCCTTATATATTTATATATAGTGATCATATCCCCTTATATATTTATATATAGTGATCATATCCCCCTTATATATTTATATATAGTGATCATATCCCCCTTATATATTTATATATAGTGATCATATCCCCTTATATATTTATATATAGTGATCATATTCCCCTTTATATATTTATATATAGTGATCATATCCCCTTATATATTTATATATAGTGATCATATCCCCTTTATATATTTATATATAGTGATCATATCCCCTTATATATTTATATATAGTGATCATATCCCCTTATATATTTATATATAGTGATCATATCCCCCTTAACTGTCTCTTCTCCAGTGTAACAATCCCAACTTGTCTTTCCCCATAACTGATCCCTTCCATTCCCTTTATCAGCTTAGTCGCTCTTCTCTGTACTTTTTCTATGACTAATGACCCTTTTAAGCACTGGAAACCAAAACTGCACTCCTATTGTAGGTGAGACCCCTTTGTAAAGGTGAGAGAACCCCAAACGTAAATCTATACCCCTTTAATACAGGACAGAACCTTCCTGGCATTGCTTGCCACAGTTAAGTGTATTATTAACAGATATTTCTAGGTCAGTCTAGGATTTATTAGCACTGAATCTCACCATTCTTCTCCTGTCTTGTCCTTCTACTCATTAGAACAGAAGAGCGGGCGCAAGACCAAGATAATCCAGGCAGACTTCACAGGAGATGTTGGGATCTACACACCCATAGAGGAAGGTCTGAAGGGACTGGATATAGGAATCCTGGGTAATATAGATCCAACACAATGATTCAATATTTGTCATTTAGGCCAGAGATACACAATGCAAAAGTATAAATATTATAATTTAAAAAAGACTAACAATATACAGCCAGATATGGTGTATATATGAACCTGAGGCCCACGGTGAGATTTACAACCTTAAATGGTAACTATCCAAATGAAAATGTAATATAAGCTTCACCACACCGAAATATGTAAATTTCTAAAAATAATAAAAATTCTGTAATGTTTCTGGAATAATTAAGTTAGTCTTCACAATTCTCCTCCCATCGCCTCTCTCTTCATGCAAGAGTCGGAGTGAGATTAGGGGGCCGATTCACCAAGCGTCGAATATCGAGGGTTAATTAACCCTCGATATTCGACTGGGAATTAAAATCCTTCGACTTCGAATATCGAAGTCGAAGGATTTTAGCGCAAATAGTTTGATCGAAGGAATAATCGTCCGATCGAACGATTAAATCCTTCGGATCGAACGATTCGAAGGATTTTAATCCAACGATCGAACGATTATCCTTCGACCAAAAAAATTTAGGAAAGCCTATGGGGACCTTCCCCATAGGCTAACATTGGGTTCGGTAGCTTTTAGATGGCGAACTAGGGGGTCGAAGTTTTTTCTTATAGAGACAGTACTTCGACTATCGAATAGTCGAATAGTCGAACGATTTTTAGTTCGAATCCTTCGATTCGAAGTCAAAGGTCGAAGTAGCCCATTCAATGGTCGAAGTAGCCCAAAAAACACTTCGAAATTCGAAGTTTTTTTACTTCGAATCCTTCACTCGAGCTTGGTGAATTGGCCCCTAGGTGTAATACAGCCTTTGGGGGTCTCCTTTTGCCTAGAAGATGTATTAGGGCTGACTAGAAATCCTGTCTCTCTAGATGCAGGCTATGTGCCAGAGTCAGTTATTTTGTTAGATTTCGTTTGTGCTGGAATTGAGTGAACTCTAACACATCTGTTAGGAAAGGGAGCCCCTCAGGAAAGATATATTAGATCTGTCAATCAACATCTGACTCCTGCATGAAGAGCGGCAGAAGAAGAAGGAGTTCTTTTTTCTACAACTGCATTTTAGATAAGCCTGGCTGCTTCAGTAATCCATGGATCTGTAACTTCCTCCTCCTTCCCCAGTATGTCTCGTCTCTTTCGCTCTTTCTTTGTGAGCATGTGTTTATAAGTTTGGTTACTCACTTGAAATAAGGTGGTCTCTTATCTGCACATTAGGGTGTAGGGTGGTGTATCTATCCAACCAAGACAGACTGAGAATGCAATCTAGAGCTGGACATACATGACCAGATTTGGCCAAATGTACTGTACCATCCATGTCCTTAGGGTTCAGCCAAGCACCCTGTTTTACCATTACATTGCAGCTGATCTATCCAAACTGCCAGTTCTGCTTGTTGGTGGCAGATGAGAAGGTGAATTGCAGAAGGCACTGTGCAAAGTGCAAAAAGAGTCAAATTTCCCTCGAAGAGGGGTGCAAAGTCCAAAAAGAGTCCAAGCCTTTGGCAATGCTCTATCCAAGAGGGGTACAAAGTGCAACTTTCCGGGGGGGGGGCAATTGTGCTCCTTAATGCCCTAGCACTTGCACCCTAGGGAAAAGCATATGACCCCCATGTGTATGGCCAACCATATGGTTTGCAGCTGACTAGTCAGGCACCATGATGATCACACAATGTGCAACGTCTCGGAAACTGGCACAAAGCAGGGACACATTTTACTTTGTTATTGGGGATTAATGGATTTTGGAAAGAGCCTTCCTACAGCAGCTAGGAGAAAGTCCAGGGGGGTCCTGACACAGCCATAGTGAACCCCAATGTCTCAGAAGAAAAATGCCCCTAGCCAGGAGCTACACATGCTGCTTACTCAACAACAACCACCTTAGCAGAGGGAGTTTTTTTCCAGACCCCTTGGGATGAACCGGTTTCTCCACAATGTACCTTCAGGGTGGCTGAGCAACATTCCATGTCCCTCACTGCCAATTCTACCCTGAAAATGGGGAACTGTGTGAAAAAGGGGAAAGCACATTCCTTCAGCCAAACAACATGGACTTGTATAGCTCAGCATTGGTCACAATGGGCAACTGTTGTCTGACCACCTTTACTTTACACCCTATGCTTCTTCTCTGTTACAGTAAATAATGTTGGGATGACATATTCTGATAATGCAGCCAGATTCCTTGATGTTCCAAATGTTAAAAAGGTAAGCAGCATTTATGGTCCATGCAGACCTCCATGTTTTAGTTCATTCTCAATTATTTTTTATGACGCCTCTCTCCAGAACTGCTAATTTGTTGATTTGTGACCCTAGTATCAGCCAGATATCAGACATGATTTACCATTAGTCTTACTATACATGCCTTCTTCTGCTCTATCATTCAGCCAGCTTCCTGGTTGTTGGGAGTAGTTGGGAATACAGTGGTGGGTGAAAGTTTTTGAACCCTTTACAATTTTTCTATAACATCATCTGATTTTCAAACAAGTAATAAAAGTAGATGAAGGAAACCTAGTTAAACAAATGAAACAAATTATTATATTTGGCCATGTATTTATTGAAAAACATGATCCAATAACATTTCTGTGTGTGGCAAAAGTAAGTGAGTCTGCATTCTCTTACTTTCGCACAGTATATGGTGTGACTACAATAATGGCAACTAAACATTTTGCCATGATTCTCACTCCATGGCACTAGCTACTATGTATTCAATCATTAACTTGATGTATCTGAAAACAGAGATAATCAAGGTTGTTTGGCTTTAAAATAAGGAGATGTTCTCTTAGGGCAGAAACATACATGGAGATTTGGGGAGATTTAGTCACCTGGCGACAAATAGGGTTGCCACCTTTTCTGGAAAAAAATAGATCTATCTTTTTTTAATAACATTGGGATTGATCATCATTTTTACCGACCAGGCCGGTAAAATACCGGCCAGATGGCAACCCTAGCAACAAATCGCCTCTCCTTGGACGACTAATCTTCCCGGACTGCCTTCCCGCTGGCTAGGATGCCATCACCGGCAGGATGGCACTCGGAATCCTTTCTTTTTCTGCCCGAAGTTTCCTCTTGAAGCAACTTTGGAAAATGAATCGCTCTGCCATCCCACCGGCAATTTAGATTCTAGCCAGTGGGAAGGCAGTTCGTTGAGATTAGTCATCTGAAGAAGAGGTGATTTGTCGCCGGCTACGAATCTCCCCGAATCTTCACGTGTGTCCCTGCCCTTACTGCAGAGCAGGAAAGCCCAGAGATAGGACCTTCATGCCATTGGTGATATACATTGCTGGTATTCAGTCATGTGACTTTGGCTGTGTTGGTCACAGATGGAAAGTCTCTGGGTCTTCTAAAGCTATGTGCCTGATCTCCATTAGAATGAATACCAACCCTAATAAGTTCTCATGAGCCACCTTTCACAGTCAAAAGGGATTAGCACCAGTCGCAAATTCAGAATTGGGAATAAAACTTCCACCAAACTGAGGCATGCATGGTGGGCCAATTAGATAGCAGTATAGGTAGACTACTTTAGGTACGAGCCAGGATCTTGATTACGTTGAAACCAATGACAGCTGATCCTATGGGAAACATTTGGCGAGAATAGCCAGTCCAGTCAGTTTTGTACAGTAAGAACCTCCCCAAAAAGGACCTGTAGCTGACTATGTTTATTGGGGGTCTTCTACCCAGGGTGCAGGATGAATTCAGGCTTCCTACAATGACATAATCTTGCAGTAGTGGTTATCAACTTTAGGGTTGGTACCGTTGCTCAAAGCAGAGGACAGGGTACCCAAGCACGAAGATCAAATGGAATTACATGTTGTAATACATAGACTCTACTTAAAGAACAAGGAAAGTCCCTAAACCTGCACTTCGTCTAAAGGTGGCCATAGACAGAGTGAGCAGATCTCTCCCCAATATGCCCACCTTGAGGTGGGAAATATCGGACCGATCCTTAGGGCCCAACGATGGGATCATAGTACAGGTGGTTGAGTTGTGGGACCACATCAACGAACAGATGCGATCCAACTGGATTTTAAGCCCTGCCCGATCAACATCTGGCCCACTTTCGACCAGATATTGATCGGGAAAGCCTTTTTGAAGGGCCACATACACGGGCCAATAAAAGTTGAATACAGACGAGTCAGCAGCTTTTATTGGCCAGTGTATGGCCACCTTCACAAAAGTCCACCCCAGCCTCCTGCTAACTGCTGCATTTTATTCCCTGAAATCTCCTTACTTTTAAAAAATAAGAGCCCAAGAAAATCCTCCTCGTTTTCAAGATTGCAGGGGCCATATTGGATCCACTTACATCATCATTCTGACTCCTTGTGCACATTTGCCACCTAGTGGCAACCATGGTTTTTGTTAATTTTACTGGGTTTCTGTGTGCTGGGTCTTGGGGATTATTTATTAAAGTCCATTTTTTGCTGGTCAGACTTTTAAAGGGGAAAAACACAATTTTTTCATAGTAAAAAAATTATGGTGTTAAAAGTCAGAATGAAAAAGTACTCTAACTCAGACCTGCCGAGTTCATGTAGAAGTCAATGGCAAATGTCCCATTGATATGCGATTCATTCCGAAGATTTAGTGGCTTTCAGGTGTCAAATCCAAAAAAGTCGGAGGTTTTGGGCATCAAATCCAAAAATGTTGGAGGTTTCAGGCCTCTAAAAAAAGTCACAGTTTTAGAAGCTGGGTAAGAGGTTTCAGTTTGCTTTTTATGCATTCTTTCAGACGGGCAACATTTAATTCTACATCAGACAAGTAACAGATGTGCCAACACTATACCAAACTGTCTGTCCACCACCAGTTGGCAGTTCCAACACACCAATGAATCCCAATGAAATACATTTTTTTTCTTCATGAGTTCAACTACCAACAGCATTGCCAAATAATCCTGCCGACTATGGCATTTGCTGTGCAGAGGTCAATAGGAACTAGAAATGCCGATGAACTCACAGAGACACAGGACTGAAAGGCTTAATAATATTAATTTAAAAAAAATTTATGACAGTATGTTTCACTAAATCTCAATGTGAATGGTCAGACAGAGAGTCCATGGCTAACCATGCAGTATATATAGTGAGGACCATGTATGTGTGTGGTTTAGCCCCCCCCATGTCACCCTAGGGTTGCCACCTCGCCTATATTTTACCAGCCTTATAAAAGGGTTACTGACAATATTATCAACAGTTGCCCTTTCGCACCAAAGGGTAATAATATTGTTACTCTGCTTGTGATGAGAGGACCGGAGGAAAATCTAATATTAAATGGAGCTGCTGCCAAAGGGGAAAAACAAATATGGGCCTGGTTTGGGCAGGGCTGTGAGACTTATTGGATATGAACTGCCAGATTAGTCAACCTTCAGAATTATTTACCAAGTAAACAGGCCCTGCCTTATATCCTAACCTCATTTATTTTCTCTTATTTTCCCACAGCGGGTAATAGAGGTCATCAACTGCAACGTCATGTCCGTATTGCACGTAAGAGACTTTTAGATCCTCTTGAAGGGACCAACACTCCCATGGTAGGGCCACACAGACAGAAGGGGCTGTGAGTTTTCCCCTCCACTTCAGAAGGTTCAACCCCCTGTAAGGGAGGCACTATGAAGCCAACAGAAGGCCCTCCCCTTATAGGGTGACACAATGATGCTATAGTGACTGTCTAACATTTTTTTCTGCAGATGACCAACATTGTGCTTCCAGACATGCTGAAGAAGTAAGTATAAGGTTCATTGTATCCGTGTACCACCCCTATGTGACTATGTCTTTGATAACATGAGAGGCAACCATGGGGCACCTGACGCAAAGGTGTGTAATGAAGTGCTGGGAAATGTATTTCAGCAACATCTGTATAAGGCTGTATAAGTGTCTTCAAAACCTAGTAGGGTGGATGTTAAACATGTACTCAATGTCACCGGCCATCCTTCTCTTTCTCTTAGGAAGAAAGGTCTTATCATCAATATCGCCTCTGAAGCTGGAACTCTTCCCTACCCCATGATTGCAGTGTACAGTTCAACTAAGGTACAAATTCCCAAACTGGACTAAGGACCCATGGATTCACTCAAAACAGGGGATGCACAGTATGCCTTTCTCACTTAAAGGGGTGCAGCTCACTTTAAAATTAACTTTAAGGGTGATGTGATGCAGACTGTAATATTCTAAGGTTGTATTACTTGAATCTCACAACTAACAGCTAGGCAGATTAAAATACAGTCAAAAGGTTATACTTGATGGACGTGTGTCTTTTCAACCTAACTTACTATGTTAGTATGTCTTGTCTATTGGTTACTGGGGTCAGTGACAACCATAAATTGTTTTCAGTCGCAGGATGGAAATAAAAAGATTGATAAGGCTGAACAGATCATTGAAATAATTAAGCTACAGCTAATTGTGCATCCAGAACAATCCTTCTCTACATGTGGAGTTGCTCTTTTGTTTTAATTAGACTGTCATGGAGTTTCTATGCAATGAGCCATGGTTGACCTGAAACACATGATGAACTGCTGGTTGACCACCAGTTGGGCAGGTTAGGGTTGAGTGCAGGTCAGACCGGGGAAGTACATTAATCCACTGCTCTCAAAGATTCCCTGTCTTGGAAGCACAGGCTGGTACAGAAATAGGGTGCAAAGAGAGAAGACGTGGGTAAGGGTTGGGCATGAGTCCTACAACGGCAACAATTAGCAGGTTATGGTCAGGTGTGGGATAAGGTTTTGTGGGTTAAGGTCGGATGCAGGTTGTTTTTCCAGACCTACACGCCACTAAAAGGCAGCTATAGAAATCCCAGTGCTCTCCAACTGATCAGGCCACGGGCCCAACGGACAAAGATCGTATGATGGGCCACACGCATTATTGGCATCTTTACATTCTTCTGATCTTTGGTGCAACGAGCACAAATGATTATAACAGCAGGTAGTGAAAAGGGTCTATGGCCAACATTTTATATTGGCAGATTTAATGTTCAAATGTGTGTGATCCCCGAGCCGACCGATATCCAAAGCACCTAAGAATTGGTGGGTCACATAAAATATTTCTTTGTTTCATACCATATTATTATTATTTAGTTCTTCTTGAGCTAAATATGTCTCTCATTCTATTTCACTCTCGTATAATTTTCCTTGTTTTTCTTTTCCATAGGTCTTTGTGGATTACTTCTCTCGATGCCTGCAAACAGAATACAGTTCCCAAGGAATCAGAGTCCAGGTAAATCTTCCTGTGCAGAGGCAGCTCCTACAATCAGAAGAAATGGAATACTGGAGCTTTCAGTCATTTCTATAACAAGAAACCAGCAGCAGGCTGGTGTTATAGGGTTTGTGAACTCATTTCATCGTTTCCAACCCTACTGGGGGAAACGGAGTCGGACTGGCACGCTGGGAACTGTGAGAAACCTGGTGGGCCCACTTTGGCACATTGGCAGGCAATATGGAGCACAGAGAGGAAATTTGTCCCGTGTTTATAAATGAGCTCATGCGTGTTATACGGATTGCAGGAAGAATATGTAAGGAATTATTATCTTATGAAATTACTACAGTTTATATTCATATTTTTTGGTTTTCTCTTTAATCTTTAGAGGTTTATAGGTGCTGAACGGTGACATACCGTATATACTCGAGTATAAGCCGTCCCGAGTATAAGCCGAGGTACCTAATTTTACCTCCCAAAACTGGGAAAGCTTATTGACTCGAGTATAAGCCGAGGGTGAGAAATGCAGCAGCTTCTGGTAAGTTTCAATCAAAAAATTGAGGGTTTCTGCTCCCATCGGAGGTGCCGGCGTCTCGTTTTTGGATGCCGGCGACCATTCTTGGACGCCGGCGAATATTCTTGGAGACTATTCTTGGACGCCGGCGACTATTTTTGGAGGCGGGCGACTATTCTTGGACGCCGGCGACCGTTTTTGAACTTGACCCGCGTATAAGCCGAGGTAGAGTTTTTCAGCATATTTTGGGGGATGAAAAACTCGGCTTATACTCGAGTATATACGGCAGGGGTCCCCAACCTTTTTTTACCCGTGAGCCACATTCAAATGTAAAAAGAGTTGGAGAGCAACACAAGCATAAAATAGTCCCTTGGGGTGCCAAATAAGGACTGTGATTGGCTCTTTGGTTGCCCCTATGTGGACTGGCAGCCTACAAGAGGCTCTACTTGGTACTATACTTAGTTTTTATGCAATTAAAACTTGCTTCCAAGCCTGGAATTCAAAAATAAGCTTCTGCTTTGAGGACACAGAGAGCAACATCGCGGGCTACTGGTTGGGGATCACTGATATACGGTATACATGTAGGATAAGCCTATACAAAGGCATACTACTTAATGTTCCCAAATGAAAAATCTGGACAATGTAGACATGTTCCCAGCCTGCCCAGCTGCATGCAACCATGCCTCCAAATCACCCAAACACTTGCCACTTTACCATAAAGTCTTATTTTTGGGTCCACAAATCGGGATTGTCCTTTCTAAGAGGGGCGGTTGGGAGGTATGCAAAGTGTGAGGAGTTACAGTTATCAGTTGTGTTATCGCTGTGCTTTGTGCTTACTGTATGTAGTTAAATATATGGGAACCCAGACAGGTCTAACCAACCAGCTTGGGGCAGATATATTAACGTGTGGTATAAGAGTTCATCACAAAAAAAACTCACCCAGTTTCTATTTACAATTTGATACATTACATTCTTACAATGCCTAGCTTGTACTAGTAGACTGAGGCTAGCCTCAACCTGTAATCAGATAGAGACATTAGAGATCGAGCAAGCTGACTATAGTGGTGATTCTGATTCTCTTGGTTCAGCATTTTTCATAAAGTAGGAAAAACATTGTGCAGAACGTTGTCATTTTCCAAGGACTTATTACCACCCTTCTCTCTTCACAGTCAGTCTTGCCTCTCTTGGTTTCCACCAATATGACGTTTGGGATAAAGAGTAACATATTCGTGAAGAGCTCAGACAGCTTTGCCTATGATGCGCTAAACACAGTAGGAGTCACCACTCGTACTCATGGCTGCCTCTCTCATGATCTTCAGGTACGTTCTAATACTGCTCTCCTTTGTCACAAAAAGCAGTTGAGATGGTGAGAAGAAGCCAGGAGAACTAATTTAGAGTTGTGCATCAGAAGAAGGACACTTTGTCATAAGAACATTGGTTTTGAGAATTTATTTTTTAGGTTTCTACACTGTGGATTAGATGCTTGATAATAATTAATCATATCATTCAATTAATTAACTTTCCGTCTGCAGCCTTATATCCTCTGGCTGCAAAATCAATGTACGAACTAAGGATTGAGAATGAACATCTAGTAGCCAAATACTATACAACAAAATCCATAAAGGGTAGAAGTGCATAATGAAATCTGTTATTATGCCTGTTTTTTGCAATTTGCACCCCACCTTCCACATCATAAATGACCTCTAATGTTAATTTTAGCAGAAAAAGCATGGAAATTGAGATTATTCTTACACATATTTCTAAATCTGTGTAAGAGTTATAATTTACATTGGCACTAGTTTAACACCACGGCATGGAAAATCAAACACATTTATAAATCTGTATAATCTTTGCAGCCATGTTACATAGTTACATAGTTAAATTGGGTTGAAAAAAGACAAAGTCCATCAAGTTCAACCCCTCCAAATGAAAACCTAGCCCCATATACATACCCCTCCCTACTTTTAATTAAATTATATATACCCATATCTATATTAACTATAGAGCTTAATATCACAATAGCCTTTGTATTATGTCTGTCCAAAAAATCATCCAAGCCATTCTTAAAGGCATTAACTGAATCAGCATCACAACATCACCCGGCAGTGCATTCCCCAACCTCACTGTCCTCACTGTGATGAACCCCCTACTCTGTTCCTTTAAATGAAACTTCTTTTCCTCTAGTCTGAAGGGGAGGCCTCTGGTACGTGATTCTCTTTATGGGTAAAAAGGTCCCCTGCTATTTGTCTATAATGTCCTCTAATGTACTTGTAAAGTCTAATCATGTCCCCTCACAAGCGCCTTTTTTCCCCCAGAGAAAACAACCCCAACCTTGTCAGTCTCCCCTCATAATTTAACTCTTCCCTCCCTCTAACCAGTTTAGTTGCACTTAGTCTCTGCACTCTCTCCAGCTCATTTATATCCCTCTTAAGGACTGGAGTCCAAAACTGCCCCCATACTCCAGATGAGGCCTCACCAGGGACCTATAATGAGACATAATTATGTTTTCATCCCTTGAGTTAATGCCCTTTTTTATACAAGAACTTTATTTGCTTTAGTAGCCACAGAATGACACTGCCCAGAATTGGACAACTTGTTATCTACAAAGACCCCAAGATCCTTCTCATTTAAGGAAACTCCCAACACACTGCCATTTAGTGTATAACTTGCGTTTATATTATTTTTGCCAAAGTGCATAACCTGCATTTATCAACATTGAACCTCATTTTCCAGTTTGCTGCCCAGTTTTCCAGTTTAGACAAATCACTGTGCAAAGTGGCAGCATCCTGCGTGGTACCTATAGTTCTGCACAATTTAGTCTCATCTGCACAAATAGAAACAGTACTTTCAATGGCCACCTCCAGGTCATTAATAAACAAGTTGAAAAGCAAGGGACCTAGTACAGAGCCCTGCGGTACTCCACTAACAACACTGGTCCAATTAGAAAATGTTCCATTTACCACCACTCTTTGTAGTCTATCTTTTAGCCAGTTCTCTATCCAGGTACAAATACTATGTTCCAGGCCAACATTCCTTCATTTAACCAGTAACCTTTTGTGTGGCACTGTATCAAATGCTTTAGCAAAGTCTAAGTAAATCACATCCACTGCCATCCCAGAATCCAGGTCTCTACTTACATTCTCATAAAAAGAAATTAAGTTAGTCTGGCGAGATCTATTACGCATAAAACCATGCTGGCACAAACTATTAGTATTATGATTTGCTATGAAGTCCAGTATCTTATCCATTATTAACCCTTCAAAAAGCTTTCCTATCACTGACGTCAGACTAACTGGCCTATAGTTTTGAGAACGGGATCCTTTTTTGAATAGAGGCACCACATTAGCAATTCGCCAGTCTCTCGGCACTATGCCAGATCTAAATGAGTCCTGAAAAATTAAGTAAAGAGGTTTGGCAATCACAGAGCTAAGCTCGCTAATTACCCTGGGATGAATACCATCTGGCCCCGGACCTTTGTTAATCTTAACATGTTCTAGTCTCTTTTGAATTTCCTCATGTGTGAACCATGCATCATTAGTTGTATTACTAGAATTGGGACTGTTAAGAAGGAAACCTTCATTAACTGGTTCCTCATTTGTGTAGACAGATGAAAAATATGAGTTCAGAATCTGCGCTTTTATTTTGTTTTCATCAACCAGCTGAACCCCCTCTGATAGTAAAGGTTCCACCCCTTCCTGCTTCATTTTTTTACTATTAACACATTTAAAAAAATAATTTTGGATTTTTTTTTTACTGCTTGCTGCAATATCCTTTTCTATATCAATTTTAGCTTGCCTTATAGCTTCTTTGCATGATTTATTGGCCTCCTTGTACCTTATAAATGATTCGGCTGTACCAGCTAACTTGAAAGCCTTAAAAGCAGGTCTTTTCTTACCCACCTCAACACCAACGCTTCTATTGAACCAAAAAGGTTTTGCTTTGCAACGACATTCCTTGCTTACAAGTGGAATATACTGACAGGTATATTTATTAAGCAGCATTTTAAAGACTTCCCATTTTTGTTCTGTGTTTAACCCTGTGAAAAGCATTTCCCACTCAATATGTTGCAGAGATGCCCTTATACTGTCACAGTTTGCACGTCTGAAATTTAGTGTTTTAGTTCCTCCCTTATAGAATTGCTTCTGCAACAAGGGTTGTAACCATTTAAATTCACAATCCAGTCACATGCTTCATCCCACCAGGTCTCAGTCATACCAATGTGATACTGACAAACTCTGTGCATTTGCCAGCATACAGCAAATCTGGTGTAGAAAGAGGTACTAGCTTGAAAAGTAGTGTCAAAATGGGTGCGCCACTTTTTTTACATTATAATTTTTTCTCTGGCAAGAAAAACAATTGAGTAAAACAATGGAGTAATTTTAGGTGTTAGTCTTCTGAAGAAAACATGTTCCCTCCATTCTCGGTTTGAAACATTTTCCTGCTTTTCTCTTTGCAGCATTTCTTCGTACATCTTTTTATCACAGATTTTATCCTCTCCTCAAGTGCCACCAATTTCTTTATTTTGAGAGCTACAAAGGCACTAGAGAAGATGGGAACCATGAAAAAAGACTAGATGTGTCAAGAGGCTGTGTGGCAAGAGTCATTGTATCCAGCAACAAGTTCAAGCTGCCAACTGTGTTCATGGGATTCATTAAAGCCTATAATTTTAAAATAAAAAAAGTTTTGGCGGCCGTAATGTTTGAATTATGAATTATGAAGTTATCTAATTTAAAATACCATAAAGACATCAATTAACATAGGCGGTAAGGTTGCAAAACAACCCCCAAATTCCTCAAAGAAAGAGAAAGGAAACATAGTACATTCAAATAACTCACAGTATTGTCTAAATACGATGAGATTAACAGTACTCCGAAATTTACTGATTTTCGAGGTTGAGGAAAGAAAATTTGAATCAACAAATGCAGTGACAATTTAACACAAAAATGTGGCAGACTATTCCTGGGCACATTTTTTTCTTAGAACAAGTTGCATGCCAACGAGAATCATTTAAATGAGGCTAAAAAAACTCGAGTATTTTAATGAACTGGCAAAATAAAGGTGTTAGAGACTATTCATCGACTTGGATGTCTTAAGGAATCATATGGGCTCGAAATGATTTCAGGTATCACAATAAGTAGGCGTTCTAAAAGTGGAGATTTCCAAAATGTATTCCAATGATTCTTTTGATGTGTTTTTGTAATAAACAAACTGTGCCACTTTTTTTTTTAGGACAGTCCTAAATTTTTGAGCTACAATGAGAGCCACATTGTCATGAAATGCTCTTGATGAGGCCACTTCTGTCCAGTGTGGATCTATTGTATGTACATTGTTCTGCTGTACATTGCTGAATACATAAGTAACATTATATAAATAATAATATACATAGAGAATTATATGGCACTAAATGGATCATTTAAAACACCACTGCTGCTTTACTGTCCAATCCTAAGTAAAAATATTGTCCACTGTAATTTTACTCTTTATCTTCCATAACATTTTAAAAACATTACTAGCAACAGTAGTGCCCACTGGGCAGTCATGTATGTACACAAGGCACTTATTTATTAAAATGCCAAAGAAGCAATTGTGGGCACTACATTCACTAGGATATATTGGAACACGGATTTGTGGAAGTTGTATAAAGGCATGTGGACAACTTTTTCACTGTGGTATTAAGGAAGGAGGGAGCACACCTTCTCCACTAACAGGCCCCACTACCACCAAAGTAAGTTTTATTCCTGGACACTCCAGGTCCCCTTCAAGGTTTAGGGGGAGTTGGTATGCAACCCATGCCAATGCAAAGAGGGAAATAGAAGGAGCCCATGCAGGTCCCTCCTTCAAGCAGAATCACAAACGGATAAAGCACTCTACCATTTATTGCTGTGCAATGAATCCTTCATTGAGCTAGGTTTACCACCTAAGAAAGGGAGGTGTAGACCCTCCGAAAAGTTTTTCTGCATATTTGCTCACTGTAAAGGTGGCCATACACGTAGAGATCATTTGGTGGCCATACACGAAGGGATCTGTCCCTGATACTGGGCTGATCCAATCATAGGCCCTAGGGACCAATGATTGGATCATAATGCAGGCAACACAGGGGTAATCGTGGGGCCGCATCAATGACACAATCCGACTGGATTTTTAGCCCTGGCCGATCTACATCGGGCCAAATTGGGGAAGCCCATTGGAGGGTCCCACACACGGCCCGTGTATGGCCACCTTAAGACAGAGGGAAAACCCCGGTAGAACCAGACTTTGCTAATACAGTTTTGGGACGTTGGAGCTTTCTTCTTTGTCGTAAACCTGGCTCAATAAAGGATTCACTGCACAGCAAGAAATGGTAGAGTGCTTTATCCATTTGTGATTCTGCTGTGATGATGCGTCTATGAGTCTAAGAATAGCACCAGAGAAGTGTGAGTAGTGCTACCTTTCCAAATATATTCATGGTCCCTTCTTCAAGACACGAGCAGCCATGGACATACCCCAGACATAGCCTTAGCAGAAGCCCAGTGAGATTACAGATTATATTGAATCATCCTTCCAAGTCCTACCCGAAGGCATGGGCTACTTTGCCCAAGCTGTTCCCAGCTACCGCCAGCGAACAGCTTGAACGGGCGGGTCCCCCTTCACCGAAGCTAGGGAGGGCCCACCATCCCCGCCCCCCGAAGGGGTTTGGGGGTGTTTGGACTCCCCTTCGCCGAAGCTAGGGGGAGCCCCGTCTACCCTGGGTTCTGCCGAAGCTTCCCCCAGGGCGTGTCATGGCCTGCGAGTCCAGCCAAAAGACCGTGACCCCATCCAGGGTGCTCAAACCAGACACAAAAAAGGTGCTGGAGTGGGCGGTGCAAGGCCATTAGTTGCCTTTTGCAAGGCTCTGGTTGGCAGCCAGAAAAAGAAAAGACTTCCCGCCCACCCAATGGTAAGAGCAAAGGAAGTAAAGCTTGATTAAGCATAGGTACATGTGCATCTCCCCTGACTCAAAACGCAAGTCAGGGGCCTCCCTCATGGGAGCACAGCGACCCAGCTTTCATCAAGCTTCCGCTTGTCAGCCTAGTCCAGAGGACCAATGGTTTCTCCGTTCTTCAGATAGGATCATAAGAACAGATACTCCTCTTTGGTCTTGCCAGCCAGAGGACCAAGTGGTTCCAAAGGTAGTACACTTGATCTTAGCCAAAAGGCTGAGAAGAGATTACAGATACCTTAGACACAGCCATGGCCGGGATATACTATTATAATAAAATGAACAGATTGTTTAACCAGTATCTGCTGCGCTTGAAAACGGTTTATATGAGCTCACCGGTGTAACCGTTGGGCCCGGGTGCACACGCCCCAGACCTTCAGCAAGGGGAGTCAAACACCAGAAAACTTCAAAGGAGGCTGGCACAAGCCTGGACCCACCAAGTAGTAAAGCCGGAGTCAGGTTGTATAAGAGTTAAAAAAGCTTACATTTTATTTTCCATAATTAAGAAACAGGCCTGACGCGTTTTGTGTCTACCAGGGACACTTACTCATAGGCTAATTACTCATATACTATTATAATACACAAAATGCATTTGGAGTGAGAAAAAATTGTTGCGCGTAAAGAAAAAAATTGACACCTACTGACTTCAATGTGCTCACTATAAATTGGCCCTTGTTCTGTCCCTGAACTGTGAAAAATTAAAACCCTTGTTTGCAAAAAAGAAAACATTTGCATCCTGTGATGACATTATGAAAAAGGCTAAAAACTAAATATTACTATAGGTATATTTGCCCATTATATTCTGCTAAATTAGCCCTTTTTGTCCCTAAATTTTGGGTCTGTTTATGGGTAACTGTATGTGGCCACTGCTGTAATCTAAAGCTGGCCATACATACACAGGTCTGCTTATTTGGTGAGGTTGCCAAATGAGCATATCTTTACTCAATATGCCAACCTTGAGGTGGGCTATATCAGGATGATATAATTGTGAGCCCTAGGACCCAACGATCGGAGGCGGTCGGTTGGAGGACCGCATCAACAAACTAATGAGGTCCACGATCAGACAGGATTTTTAAACCTCCCCAATCAACACCTGGCCCAATACACTTAGCTCACTGTAAAGGTGGCCATACACGTAGAGATCGTTTGGTGGCCATACATGAAGGGATCTCTCCCTGATATTGGGCTGATCCAATCGTAGGCCCTAGGGACCAATGATTCGATCATAATGCAGGCAATACAGGGGTCGGATCGTGGGACCACATCAATGACGCGATCTGACGGGATTTTTAGCCCTGCCCGATCGACATCTGGCCAATACAGGGAAGCCCGTTGGAGGGCCCCACATGGCTCGTGTATGGCCACCTTAAGACAGGGGGGAAACCCCTGGTAGAACCAGCCTTCACGAATACTGTTTTGGGACACTGGAGCTTTCTTCTGCTGAGCTGATGGGGATCCTGGACACCTGAACCGTAGAGTCCATTTTCTGTCAATTTCACCCACTGCTTTTTACTTAAATGTGTCCTTGTTCTGTTCTTAAATTGTAACAAATCTCGTTTTTATAATTAATTGGGATCCTCATCAGGGACATATTTTGTTCCAGCGCTTGCCAGGGTCAGAATGGGCCAGTGAGACACCAGGTTAAACCCAGTGGTGCTGTGGGTCCTGGTGGCCTCAATCCCCGCCGGTGCTCCCAAGGCCGCTGATCTCCCTCCTCCGGATGTGCTGTAGGGGGGCTCCTTGGTGGGTGCGGGACGGCAGCTCCATTAGGGCAGAGACAGATGAGAAGATCCGGGGAGATTTAGCGGAAAAACTTCCCGAACTGCCTCCCTGCCGGCTACTAACTAAATAGTTGCCACTCGGAGAGACTTGTTTTCCGAAGTCGCCCAGTTTCCTCGTGAGGCAAGTTCAGAAAACAAAGAGTGTCGTCCCACTGGTGATTTAGATCGTAGCCGGCGGGGAGATTAGTCGCCCGATGATGAGGTTATTTGTCGCTGGGTCACTAATCTCCCCGTGTGTCTCTACCCTCAGGTCCTGTACTCACCCGTCCGACCCCTGCCACTTGCACCACTGGGCCCCTCCCCCCACCTGCTCTGGAGCCGAATTTCACCATTAAATCTGATGTGTTCAGATACTTTACATTTTTACTTTAAAACCATTTTATCAAATATATTCCCCGCCCCCAAAGCAAAACCGCAGGCCCTCGACCGCCAATATATAAATATCGATGAACAGCATCGGAATGGCCCACTCCTCGATCCGCTGCCCCGCCCAATAATATAATACGCAGACCGGCGCACTGGAGTTCAGGGGGGGATACGTTTGGAAGCAGGAGGGCCCCCAATAGGGTTGTCACAGGACTGGTAAAAATGATGGTTGATCCCAATGTTAATAATAGGGGAATAAGTTAAACATATAGGAAGGCCGGGGTTTTTCCAGAAAACGTGGCACCCCTAGATCCCAATGGTTCAGTCCGACTGTAGAATAAATTTGCTCAGATTCTACTAAATTATCCCTCGTTTCCGCTCCAATTCTGGAAATTCGTTCCTTTTTTGGACAAAAAATAAAAAAAAACCATAAAAAGCTTAAATAATTTACAGCCAGGAAAAATTTCCCACGAGCTGCCAGCAGAGGCAATTAAAAATAAGCAGCATCTGAGAAACGCGCGGATTATAAATACCTCATCCATGTGTGACGTTACTTAGCCACTCCCCCAAGGCGGATACGTGCCGCGTCAGGACGCTTATGCCTTGCGTGTACGTGACGCCCTTTTCTCGCGAGATGAGACTTGTAAAGCCTGGGTTCTCCGTTCTGAGGGAGTTCGGGAGTTTGTAGTTACCGGTGCTGCGGGACTTTTCGACGGTTATTCGTGACTGGGACTGTGAGAAGAATATCGGGAGCGTCTGAGGAAAGGCCTCGGTGTTGTTTGGTAGGAACTTGTCTCCTTTTTCTCTCAACTCCTCCCCCAGTCTGAGAACGTGTGTGTCTTGTGCTGAGGAGCTTCTCCTTCCCTCACGTACAAGTATCTCATACACTGACTCAGTCCACACAACTTGGCTCCTCCTCTTTACTTTCCTCATTTCAAATGGGGGTCACCGACCCCATCTAAAAAACAAATGCTCTGTAAGGCTACAAATGTATTGTTATTGTTACTTTTAATTTCTCCTCGTTCTATTCAGGCCTCTCCTATTCATATTCCAGTCTCTTATTCAAATCAGTGATTGGTTGCTAGGGGAATATGGACCCTAGCAACCACTCACTGCAAACTGGATAATGAAAAGCTAAATAACTCCAAAGCCACAAATAATAAAAAATGAAAACCAATTGCAAATTGTCTCAGAATATGCCTGTGTGTGTGTATATGTATATATATATATATATATATATATATATATATATATATATATATATATATATATATATATATGTGTGTTAGTGAGGGGTGCAGAGTTTCCAGGTCTAATTTTCAAAAACCAGCCCAAAACTAGCCAAGAATCGCTTCAAAAGTAGCCCAAAAATAGCCCAATTTGTGCAGTAAAATAAAGTCTAATTAATAAAAAAAAATCACAAATTTTTCCATGAAGCAAAATGGGACAGATTCGCCCGTCAGCAGGGGGTTAACTACAGAGGGGGCCCAGGAGGTATAGGGGTCCCTAATTCATATACAATTACATTAAATATTAGTAAAACAGCTCAACCCCTAGGTAATTTGGTGGGCAGCAGATTTTTGTCCCAAAATTGTCTGAAATTGAGGAAAGTCCCTGGAAAATGTGAGAGACGGGAGACAGAGGCCAAAATCTGTTAACTCCCGACTTCTACACTAGTCAGTCCCATTGCATGCTGGGTATTGTAGTCTTACATTCCACTTGGCAAATTGTTACACAAAAAACAACATTACCCAACATGCACTGGGAGACACAGACTTGGCACGCTTTCCAAAGTACAAACCAGCCCAAAAAGTAGCCCTAATCCGCACCTTGGCTAGTTTGTCTTTCAAAACTGCCTGGGTTTTAAATTAGTAGCCCAATTTGGCTGGAAAACTGGTAACCTGGCAACCCTGGTGGGGTGAGAGATCAGAATTAAGAAGAAGGAGGAGGATCAGTGGGGAGTTGTAAGGTTAGAGGTGAATATAAGGCTGGAGTTGTGATATTGTTGTGTAAAGCAAAGTGTGAGGTTAATAAAGAGGAATATAAGGGGAGAGCAGTGTTCCACAACCAAACTTTGGCCTTTTAGTTTGACCGATTCTTATGTACAAACCACTGCTGAAACACAGAAAACCAGTTATAAAAAGAAATGAAAGTGGAGCCAGAAGGGTAAATATTGTCACTGCAAGACTCTTGTGTAAATACACACTGGAATATGTTTAGAGAAGTTCTACTGGGGATGGTTTAATAAGCCTAGAGGAATACACGGCATCTAGATTACTACATGTGGTGCAGGAGTGTCACTGTGGAGTTAATTTAAGGCTCGTTTGGGGGTCGGTATAAGAATGAAGATGTTTCAGTGTAGAGTTAATGGTGAGAATAAAGCTTGTGAAGTGCCAGTGTGGGGTCGGTGTGAGGCTTGTGGGGTTGTCATTGGGGGTTAGGTAGTTGGTATAAGATTGGAGTAGTGTCAGTGTGGGTTTATGGGTGAGTATAAGGCCGGTGACAGTGTGGGGTTATAGGGGTGTTCTAACACTGGAGAGCAAGTGTGGGGTCAGTGTAAGGCAGGAATAGTGCCATTTTGGTATTGGGGAGGGAGTATAAATTTGTAGTAGTGTCAGTGTTGGGTTAGAGGTGACCGTAAGGCTTGAGGAGTGTTTATGGGTTGAGGAGGTCAGTGTAAGGCTGGAGTAGTGTCGCTGTGGGGTTATGGGATCAGTGTAAGACTGGAGGTGTCATTGTGTAGTTAAGGGGTATTATAACACTGGAGTGATGTTGGTGTAGGATTAGGGTGAGCATAAGGCTGAGGGACTCTTCTTGTGTTTAAAGCGGACACCTCACCCAAAAATTCCAAATCCTATTTATCACATTAGTCAAGCAAAATGAACTTTAATTACACTATATACATTATTTGAATCTTGTTTCCTTCAGTCTGGGAATTCATAATTATAACTAGCAGGCAGGAGCCATTTTGTGGGACACTGTTATTAAGACAAAAGTTTCATCATCTCAAAATCTTGTTTGTGCACCAGAATGGGGGACCCACTGTCCATCCCCATGTCCTGGTTACACAATTAAATGGTGAAGAGAACGGGGGAATGTGGGGGGAGCAGTGACATATGGAAAGTGAAAGTAATTGCAGGCAATATTTGATTGACAGCTAAGATATTTTATTGCGTTTACAACAGCTATGAATGCTGTAATAAAGAAAAGAATTTGGATTTCATGTTTAATTTGAAAAGGACTTGTATTATACATTTTTTCATGTCTGGGTGACAGGTCCCCTTTAAGGGGTCAGAGTTGTCATTGTGTGGTTAAGGGATGATTATAAGGCTTGAGTAGTATCAGTGTGGGGGGTTAGAAGTGAGGTTGAAGGAGTTTCAGAGTGAGGTTAGAGGCTGGTATAAGGTTGGAGAGGTTTCAGAGTGAGGTTAGAGGTTGGTATAAGGTTGGAGAGGTTTCAGAGTGAGGTTAGAGGTTGGTATAAGGCTGGAGGAGTTTTGGAGCGAGGTTAGAGACAAGATTTACAAGGATAGTGCTTGAGCTGCAAGGTACCTTTTGATGATGGTGTTTGAGTGCTATGGGTTAGGGTGGCTAGTTTGTTGGGAATAAAACAAGAAATAACCCATATTCCCATTCTGTACAGTTTGAGGGAAAATTCAACTCTGGTTTAAAGGCAGATTTTCATTTATAGAATGAGTGCAGACTAGAGGGTCTATGAGAGGGAACATTGTCTGAAGCATTTTTGCAAGAGGTCCGCATGGCAAATAGCCTTCTGTAGGATCCATCAATACCCTAGAGCTCAGTCTAGAGCATTCATGGAGTCTTCAGGAGAGCCTTGTGGGATGCCTTTCTAATGAATTGTGCTTACGTCATTCCAAAGTGGCCTTGAGTATTTTCATAGAGATCACACAAAGTGATGACGTGTGTTTAGCACAGGGATCCTAGGCCATCGCGACTGGTGTATGTAAGGCTCGGCACGCTCTATTTTTTACCAGGCGCTTGCGAGGCATTTATGTGGGTGGGCTCATTCTTAGAAGAATACTAGCACTTTACTTCTGATTGAGGCTTATTTTCTCTAATGCCGTTTCTCTTCCTCAGGTAGGAAATGGGTTTGTCCGGGCAAGAAGACCTCACAACTTCAGAAGACGAATTCACCAAATTTCAAAAAGTCAAGGTACGACTCTCTTCCATCCCGCGTCCCTGTGTAACACAGTGGTGACCGTCTCCTGTACCCGGGTTATTACACCGATATTATCACAATATAATCACATTATTGTCACTTCGTGGCTGTAGACCCTAAATCAGGAAGACACAGTATCATAAATACAGTTCTCAGGCACTTGTGTGTGTGTGTGTTTAATTTTGTTGCATCTGTTTTGTTCTAGGAGGTAATGGTGCCCCCTGGGGAACATCCGCTCCAGTACAAATACACATTCTGGTACTCTAGGAGAACCCCGTCAAGACCTGCAAGTACCCACAACTATGAACAGAATATCCGCCCGTTTGGAACAGTAGCATCGGTCAGTTGCCTGTTTAGGAGAGGGCCTTCCGAGGCAGGGCCAGAATTATACACTTGCATAACATTGTCCTGTTTTTGTCCTGTAGGTGGAGCAATTCTGGAGAATCTACAGCCATATTGTACGTCCGGGGGATCTCTCTGGCTATAGTGACTTTCATCTCTTCAAGGATGGCATCAAACCCATGTGGGAGGTGAGTACCAACATGCCACTCACTGGAAGGGAAGCAATTTCAGCTGCTTTTAAGATAAAATGGTGTATTACTGCCAACACAGGCCTAACTTGGGGGACATATTTGTGAAAGAGTAATAAGACCAGTTGCTGTTTGTCTGTTTATATTCTCATGATTACGGCTAATTATGTTTTGCAGGACGAAGCCAATAAGAATGGTGGAAAGTGGATCATTCGCCTACGGAAAGGCCTGGCTTCCCGATCCTGGGAGAATATTATCTTGGCCATGTTAGGGGAGCAGTTTATGGTCGGGGAAGAGATCTGCGGGGTGGTCGTATCGATCCGCTTCCAGGTAGGTTTGCAGACTTCTGCCATGAAACATGGGGATGCCTGCTTTGATCTTCTGAGCATTCTCCATGGAGTAGGCAGAAGAGGCAAGTGACTAGGGTGCAATGGTGATATAGCTCTTCTGCCAGCCTACTCCAGGTTACAACTCTTCTCAAACTCCAGGCATCAGTAATCTGGAGGAATTTATTATACAAATTGGTAACAAGGGGGGGGTTGTCCTTGGAAATTTTACCATTGGACACTTTATTTGGTTCTTCATACAGGAGGATATCCTGTCCATCTGGAACAAGACAGCCAATGATCAGTTCAGCACAGTAAGAATCCGGGACACGCTAAGGAGAGTACTGAATCTGCCTCCCAACACCATAATGGAATACAAAACCCACACCGACAGCCTCAAGTAAGTACCACTAGGGTGTCACATTCTGCCGAATGATTAGTGCACAACTAAAGCAGTTAGAAACAAATCTGGCAGGATAGTCTATCTGCCTCCTGGTTGCTACGGTTATTGTCCTGCATGGCAGCTTGCTGAGAGACACAATGTAGATTACGCACTCTGATGAAATGGATGAAAAGGGTGATAGATGGGGGTCAGGGAAGTTTTGTATAACAGCACATTATAAAGTGGCACATTACTTATTCTTTAATGTTTTTTGTGGGTGAATTGTAAATGTGCTGATTCTGTGTCATTGACTCATTCATTCATTGAAGCTTGTTCCACATAATAGCTGGTTCCAAATAACCACAGTGTCGGGTTCAATTAGTGAGCTCATTCATTCTGGGAATAAACAGGAGTCAATTCGGGCGATTATTTAAAGGACCGGTAATGTAAAAAAAAAAAAACTGTATAGAATAGAAAAAAAACACCCAAGACGTATGTAACTTTAAAATCACAAAGTCTTTATTAAAAAATAACTTACCGATTCACCGCTTGCATTCCTCTTTAGAAAAGCCGACAGGACGACGATCGATCGTGCGGCGCTCGATTTCTCCTCCCTCGCTATCTCCTTAAGAAGACAGTGAAAAGAAATAGAGCGCCGCACAATGAATCATTGCCCTGTCGCCTTTTCTGTAGAGGAGCACAAGCGGAGAATTGGTAATTTAGTTTTTAATAAAGACTTTGCAGTTTTAAAGTTACATATGTCTTGTGGGTTTGTTTCATTCTATACAAATGAATTTTTGTGACATTACTGGTACTTGAAGGAAGGAGCAAATGTGCAGATGGTTATAGTACATTTCTTTCTGAAACTCTCACTCAAATGGCTCCTTCCACTCATTGTTCAGCCAGCTTTGATTCAAACGTTTATTACAGAGGAAAATACATATAAAGAAGTGCAGAAAATGAGAGGCTGCTCTGCTAAAATGATCTCAAATGCTTTAAAATGGCACCAAAACCTGAAAGCTGTGGATGAAAAGGGATAAAGACCATTGGAATGGATAGAAGAAAATCCAAAATGGCACAGACTCAGCCAATGATCAGCTCCAGGAAGATGAAAGAAGGAGTAAAGTTACCTGTGATACTGTTACAATTAGAAGTGACTATGTGAAGGCAAGAAACCCCCGCAAAGTCCCACCGGTGGAAAAAAAGTGTGCTGAAGAGCTTACAATTTGCCAAACACACTGACTAGCCTTAAGAGAAATGATGCAACATTTTGCCCACTGATAAAAGCAAGATTGTTTTTTTGAGTTTATAAAGAAGAATGCAGACACTGTTATCTTTTGGAAGAGCCTAATATGCTCTTTTCTGCACTTTCTGTAAAAGAATAACACAAATTTGATGAATTTTTTTTTCTTTTTTGTCAATTCAGTTCATGACTGTCATTTGTTTCTCCAGGGATAACTCCAGTTTCCGTAATACAAAGATCACTGTATAGCACTCGGGATCACCGTGGCCAAAATGTGACACTTCCTGTGAACTGCTCCGTGACTGGCTCGTTAATTTTGGTACTTGCATCCGTATTGAGGCAATTGCAGCCCCTTCCCAGCATCGACTGTAAGATACGTGAAAACACAATAAATTATACATATTTTTTTCATCTGCTCTTTGGCTTTTTTTTTTTTTTTAGGAATTTTTTGAGTTCCTTAAGTTTCCCACAGACCTGCATTGTCCGCTTTCAGCTTAAAGGGATACTGTCATGGGAAAAAAACATTTTTTCAAAATGAATCAGTTAATAGTGCTGCTCCAGCAGAATTCTGCACTAAAATCCATTTCTCAAAAGAGCAAACAGATTTTTTTATATTCAATTTTGAAATCTGACATGGGGCTAGATATTTTGTCAATTTCCCAGCTGCCCCATGTCATGTGACTTGTGCCTGCACTTCAGGAGAGAAATGCTTTCTGGCAGGCTGCTGTTTTTCCTACTCAATGTAACAGTGTGTCTCAGTGGGACCTGGATTTTACTATTGAGTGTTGTTCTTCGATCTACCAGGCAGCTGTTATCTTGTGTTAGGGAGCTGTTATCTGGTTACCTTCCCATTGTTCTTTTGTTTGGCTGCTGGGGGAGAAAAGGGAGGGGGGTTATATCACTCCAACTTGCAGTAAAGAGTGATTGAAGTTTATCAGAGCACAAGTCACATGACTGGGGGCAGCTGGGAAATTGACAATATGTCTAGCCCCATGTCAGATTTCAAAATTGAATATAAAAAAATCTGTTTGCTCTTTTGAGAAATGGATTTCAGTGCAGAATTCTGCTGGAGTAGCTCTATTAACTGATTCATTTTGAAAAAATTTTTTTTTCCCATGACAGTATCCCTTTAAACGATTGGTTCAGTGATAGGATTTGGTACATACGTTGCATAAAATTAGGGGGCAGATTTACATAGGGTCGAATATTGAGGGTTAATTAACCCTCGATATTCGACTGCCGAATGTAAATAATTTGACTTCGAATATCGAAGTCGAACGATTTACTGCAAATAGTTTGATCGAACGATTAAATCCTTCGAATCGTTCGATTTGAAGGATTTTAATCCATCGATCAAACGATTTTTCTTCAACCTAAAAAACATTAGAAAGCCTATGGGGACCTTCCCCATATGCTAACATGGCACCTCGGTAGGTTTTAGGCGGCGAAGTAGGGGGTCTAAGAGACAGTACTTCGATTATCGAATGGTCGAATATTCGAACGATTTTTAGTTCGAATTGTTCGAGTCGAAGTAGCCAAAAAAAATCATTCGAAATTCAACGTTTTTTTTATTCTATTCCTTCACTCGAGCTAATTAAATGGGCCCCTAGATGTTTTGGTGGGGAAGCCAGTGCAGGAAAGGCTATGACCAATGAGACTGATTGTATAATATTTGACTTTGTATCATAAAAAAATGAACCAGTGCGGAAATAACTGCACAATGAAAGAAGAGCGAACCGATATACATTAATAATTTACTCTAGTTTTAGTTATTTGTAAATGTTACTGCGCCTGTTCACATTGTCTGCACCCCTTGCGCTGACTCCTGAGACAATGTAGCAGACCTGGAAGAGAAACTGACTCCTCTTACATTGTTTTAAGAGTCAGCCGCTGCTTTTCATTAGCCATTACATTCACATCGCACAACTTTAGTAGCGGTGAAAATGTGCAGTTAATGGTTATTCGGCTTACAGTTATATTTGTGTTCCTTATGCAGATAACCAGATTTTGTGGAGTTCCCCTTTAACGGAGTAAACCAAAAACAATTGTTAGCGGCAATGCTAAACTACGGTTGCCTTCCTAAAAGCTTTTAGTGTAAAAGGGCAATTATGTATAACAAGTCACTTTATGCTGAGGCCGAGCCCGGAAGCCTTGTCATGTGTTTCCTTGTGAGCCTGCAGGAGCCATTAGTGTCCATTGCACTTTGTACAGAAACACGCAGAAAGCACATTTTAGGGATAATTGAAAGTCTTATTAGAGCGCGGCTTTATCTGAATTAATATTGTGGCAGATCTAATGGCAGCTTGTCAGTGTGTCTGTGCACCCTTCCACCTCTGCAGCACGTCTGTGTGTAATACAATTATATGTATATTTAATATCATTAAAAACCGAAAGTTGAGCTCCCCATTTAATTTAATATAAGGTGGGGGTGGGCTGGTACAGAAGCACAAAACATAATGTACAACATTTCTACCTATGTCTTTAGTTCTCCTTTAAACTAACAAAAGCCCTTTAAATAAAACAGGGGATTGTTTGTCCATATATTGCAATATAATACCTGGTGCACAAAGGTAGAGGATCGGCCGCCTCACAAACCGTATTCAGCAGAAAGAATCCCAAGGGAACACCTCCGCCGTGCAGTTGTGCTCTCTCCTCTCTTGCTCACTCACATACACTTGCACATCAAATAATGGTGAACACCTTCAGCCTTGTACAGATACATAACCATATACATTTAATACTATTTCACACACTAAAGATACTTTATCACCCTGGTGAGTGCTACTTTAGTCAGGGGGGTGGATGGTGCTTCCTCTGGTTATCAGGTCTATCTGTTAGTGATGTGCGCATCAGGATTTCCCTAACCCGCCCTCCCTTGGCCCACATCCACACTTCTGGGATATTTTTATAGACCCGCGCCAACCTGCCCCGACGGTGACATAACAAAAGGGGCGGGGCAAGCAGGCGCAGCGTCTGTAAAAGACAACCACGGAAGCCGGCATTTGACGGTGGCAGGCGAGAAGAGCTCCACCCGCCACTCGCGAAGAAGTGTGCGAGGTCGGCCTGAACCCACCCAACCCGCGGCTCCCTCGGATATCGGGTCGGCCTGGACATCAATATTTATCCTTTACCTAGAAGGAAGAAAAAAAAACTACAGTTGCTTTATATCATAATTGCTGTAATTGTGATATAATAAACAAAAGCCATGAATATCCTGTAAATTATATAGTGAATAAAGTACCCCCTCTTGTAAAATATAAGGATATTATAAGTTACCGAGGCGTTTCATGACCATATAAAAATACGAGGCCGAAGGCCGAGTTATAAAGGTCATGAAACTCCGAGGTAATCTTAATATCCTCATATTTTTCAACTGTGGGTACTTTATTATAATACACAAATTTCAGTGAGTCGTGACAGAAATGACATCAGAACTCACCGTTTAAACCTGATGACATCAGAACTCACCGTTTATAAGAATATAATTTACAAGATATTCATGGCTTTTATGTATTATAAGGATATAATACATAAAAGCCATGAATATCTTGTAAATTATATTCTTATAAACGGTGAGTTCTGATGTCATCAGTTATAAACGGTGAGTTCTGATGTCATTTCTGTCACATGACTCACTGAAACTTGTGTATTATAATAAAGTACCCCTTGTTGCAAAATATGAGGATATTAGAAGTTACCTTGGAGTTCCATGACCTGTATAAAAACACTCGACCTTCGGCCTCGTACTTTTATATGGTCATGAAACTCCTCGGTAACTTATAATATCCTTATATTTTACAAGAGGGGGTACTTTATTCACTATATAAATGTCATCCGATATAAACGGAGCTTAGTGATGCCATTTTTGTCACGACTCACTAAAACTTGTGTATCATAAAAATATTTTCTTGTTGGAAAATATGAGGACATTAAAAGTTCCATGACCTGTATAAAAGCACTTGGTCATATGGTCATGGAACTCCTCGGTGACTTATAATATCCTTCTATTTTACAATAGGGGGTACTTTATTTACTATGAAGAAGAAACCACAGGAAAGTTTCATGTATGAAAGCTGTAGTTAAGCAACACCAAACGTCCCACCTGATGATTTCCTGTTTATATACAGTATGTATGTGATTGTGAGAGTCTTTACATTAATGGGAGTGTCTTTGAGCTTGAGTCTGTAGAGAGCCTGTTTGATGATGTATGAGAGTGGGAGAGCATATTTGAGGATTGGTGAGAGTGGGAGAGCCTGACTGATGACAGGTGAGAATGGGAGAGCATGTTTGAGGACGGATGAGAGTGGGAGAGCGTATTCGAGGATGGGTTAGAGTGGGAGAGCCTGTTTGATGATGGGTGAGAGTGGGAGAGCGTATTCGAGGATGGGTGAGAGTGGGAGAGCCTGTTTGATGACGGGTGAGAGTGGGAGATCACGTTTAAGGATTGGGTTTGTGGGAGATCCTGTTTGAGAATTGCAGTGAGTGGGAGAACTTATTTGCAGGTGTGTGGATGTGGGAGAACATGTTTAAGGATGGGTGAGTGGGAGAGCATGTTAGAGGGTGTGCCAAAGTGGGAGCGCATGTGACCTATGAGGTGACTTTTTCTGGTTCTAACCTGCTTCTTGCTGGTACTACACAGGGGACAGTCCACAGCTGCAGACCAGACCCTACTGAAGACAACATGATTCCTCAAGCCCCAAGGTGCCTCTATCATGTTCATGAATCAGGCTAAAGAGGCCTTTTCTATCAACCAGACCCTTTTTATAGGTTCTAGACCTCAGGGCCTCCCATACTTCCAGAACACTTCAGAGAATTCCTCAGCAGGCCCCTTTAGACGTTTCTGAATGACATGTAACCATTTCACTAGATAAGAGAGCAATTAACTAATGACCTCCAGCCAACCAGGCCCTCAGCCAAGTATTTATTCCCTGGTCCTTATCATTTACAGTAGGGGGTACATTATCCCTTATAATACATGAGTGGTACTTAGAGTTCCCTGTATAACTCAGCCTGCAGCCTTGTGCCTTTATATGGTCACAGAACAACCCCTCAGTGACTTCTAATATCCTTATCATTTACAGTAGGGGGTACATTATCCCTTATAATACATGAGTGATACTCAGAGTTCCCTGTATAACTCAGCCTGCAGCCTTGTGCCTTTATATGGTCACAGAACAACCCCTCAGTGACTTCTAATATCCTTATCATTTACAGTAGGGGGTACATTATCCCTTATAATACATGAGTGATACTCAGAGTTCCCTGTATAACTCAGCCTGCAGCCTGTAGCCTTGTGCCTTTATATGGTCACAGAACCGTCTTACTCACACGTTTGGCTTTGGTGCGAGTACTCGGTGACCGAAGAGACACATTAAGGACGATGACACAACTCAAGACGATCAGCGTTGACACAAACATGACAAACATCAGGTACCTGTGCACAAAGAGGCATTTGATTAGCTGAGTGAAGCCAGTTGGGGGGGGGGGTGCTGTGAGTTGTAGTTCATTATTACATAGTTTTATAATTATTTGACCCAGGATACATTCTGGCCAAAGAGTAACATAAAGATGGGGGCACATATTGGCCTCTGTGATGGCTGCCCTTCTATAAGAGCATTTTATTTGATTTTATATGATTTCCAGCCCCAGTTCCCGGCATTCCCAGATGAGTACATTATATTGCTGCAACAGAAGGAGAAATGGGATTTACTTGCCAATGAGCGGCACACTGAGGGACGTCTCCGGGACCATCTGGGCAATAAGGAACAGGAAGACAGTCTGTGCCAGGAGTACGGAGATGGACACTGTGCTGCCCACCGGCTGCAGAGATGGAAAGAGTTGGTGGAAATAACGGCAGTAATTAAACAATCGTTATGGCTACTGTCATGGGGGACCTGAAAATGAATCTGCTCCTCTAATGCACCAAATAGAAGACTTCAGAGTCCATAATTGACCAGTAAAGACCATGGTGCCAAATCTGCCTCCGATGTTCTTGCTATGCCAGAGACATTACATCTGTGTAACGATCGGTATCCCAAAACCCAGAACTAACTCCAATGTTCTGGTCTCGCCCAGCTCTTCTGCATTTAGCACCTGCCTTTGGCTTTGGGTGGAGCCCTCTTAGCTACTTAGATGCCGCCAGGTTTTATTGCGGGAGAACCAGGGAGAGAGTTCTGGGCAAGCACAGGAATCGAACGTATAGGGATAGGACAGCAGAGCAGATAACGGAGTCAAGGAACAGGCCGGGTCAAACCACATGGTATTGAGGTCTCAATGTGGATATCAGGAGCAAGGTAGGGGTCACAAGCCAATGTCATACACAGACAAACATCGAGCTACTAAATGGAATACAGGAGAGTCGTCAGACAGGCAGGGCTCAGTATAGACAGCAAGAAGCAATGTCAGGAACAGGCAAGGGTCAATACACAGGAAAACACACTCAGGATGGCTTTGGAAGCACCCAGGAACCTTTTGTCACAGTTTCAAGTAAAGAGGAATTAGGTTGAAAATAAACCCATCACCCTAATTAGATGGACCGTTGTTACCCTAATGAGATGGATCATTATCACCCTAAAGATATGGAATTAGTTAACTTCTCTTAATAGGTTGGGTTCAGGTTGAGCATCAATGTAATACATAAGAAATTATCAACTGCAGGGTCTGACTGGCCCAGCGGGATACCGGGAAAAAACCCGGTGGGCCCCAGCCCTTATGGGCCCCTGCCGAGCCAGACCCCCTCTCCTGATCTCCTGGGCCTGAAAAAAAGTTTGCAAAGCTGCGCAGCGCTGTGCGGCTGCGTGCGCGCATGCGGCTCCGTGCACTGAAGTGCGCACATGTGTGCCTTCTTGTGCATGTGTGCAAGTATGTAGGTCAGAAGGTCTGGAGGGGGGCCCTGGACAGCGGTCCCGGTGGGCCCTGGGCCCCCCAGTCCGACCTTAATCAACTGTGGGTCATCATCACCGATAACAGCAACTTTCTATTCACGGATCCACACACACACACAAATTTTCTGCAGTGGGGAAAGTGCCCCTTCTTTTTATTTGTTTACACCACCAATATCAACTTTTCAGGGTACAACCTCCCTTCATCAGGATAGGAGGGCACTTTCCCCACTGCGGTGCGGATCCGTGAATAGAAAGTTGCTGTTACTAAGCGACCGGGCCGGGTCTGCGGACAACCAGCACCACTACTGCAGAGAGTAAATTCTGTGTGTGCGGTATACCTACTACATTGCATCATCACCGATAAACAGTATATACTTTATTACTGGTATAGGGCACCCAGTACAGACCACCATGTAGGCTAGAACTGCCCCTGAAAGACTCACCAAAGGCTGTATATCATGGTAACCGTAGAGCGGATTTAAATGCAGAAGAACAATATGGAACATCACGGGATGGCTTTACAGAAGAACCTGATGATACATGATGGCACATGGATGTGTGCTTGAGTGCTCACCTTTGGCTGGTAGGAAGTAGACTAACACCACCAGGGACGAGATAAGGACACATGGAACAATGATGTTAATGATATAGAAGAGAGGCTTCCTCTGGATGATGATGTTGAAGGCAATCTCCTGGTAGCGCAGGTCTTCTTTAGAGTACTTGGGGTTTATAATCTTTCTGGCAGGACGGTGCATTATTGCCCATTCGCCATTCTCTAAAATATTTAAGGAAGGTTAAGAAAGGAAGAGAATCAACAATAAAGTCTAAAAATAGGAACGTGATATCATTTGCACTAAATCTCCAGCTCTGACTAGGGAGGTTCATTCCACATGCCACCAAAATTAGGGATGCACAAATCCACTATTTGGGATATGGATGAATCCCTGAATCCTTTGTGAAAGATTCAGCCGAATACCGAACCGAATCCTAATTTGCAAATGCGAATTAGTGACAGGAAGGTAAAAAGGGGAAAAAAACATTTTTTACTTCCTTGTTTTGTGACAAAAAGTTATGTGATTCCACTTCCTGCCCCTAATTCGCATATGCAAATTCAGATTCGGTTCAGCCAGGTAAAAGGATTTGGCCGAATCGGAATCCTGCTGGAAAAGGTCAAAACCTGGATTCGGTGTATCCCTAACCAAAATACTAAAAAGTCTTCTTGAAACCTTTATCTACAAAGATTCTTTTAGAGTGTTGGGGGTATCCTTAACTGAGAAGGATCTGGGAGATTTTATAGATAACAAGTTGTGTAGCTCTAGACAGTGTCATTCAGTGGCTACTAAAGCAAATAAAGCAATGTCTTGAAAAAAAGTCCATTCACTTGATGTATGGGAACATCATTTTACACCCCTTTAGACTAGAGCAGTGATCCCCAACCAGTAACTCTTGAGTAACATGTTGCTCTCCAATCCCTTGGATGTTGCTCTCAGTGGCCTCAAAGCAGGAGCTTATTTTTGAATTTCGGGCTTGGAAGCAAGTTTTAATAGCATAAAAACTAAGTATACTGCCAAGTAGAGTCTCCTGTTGGCTACCAGTCCCCATAGTGGCTACCAAATAGCCAATTACAGTCCTTATTTTACACCATCCAAGAAAATTTTTTATGCTTGTGTTGCTCCCCAACTCTTTTTATATCTGAATGTTGCTCACGGGTGAAAAAGGTTGGGGACCCCTGGACTAGAGGAACAAAACTTTCATTTGAGGCAGTGTAGGTGGTTCTCCAGTGAGGTTGAGGATCACCCACTATTCCTATAGCTCCCAGATAAGGGAAAATCCTCATTCCCAGAGTCAGAAGGGTTGGTTGGTCACCTGTGAAGGCTTCACGATCGATGTCCACCTGATCGAATGGTAACCTGGTCTCCTCATTAGTAACTAACTGCAGATCTATCTCGTAAGCACTGTATGTCTTAGATCTACAGAGACAATACAAAAACACAACTTCTCAGAGAAGGTCCAAGTGACACAAGTTCTGCTGTTCAGCCTTTCTAACATGGCAATTGCCTTGATTTTTTTTTATTTTTCAAATGCTGATTTGTGTGTGTGTGTTTTTTGTGCTTATCAATCTGGGGGTTTATCTCTTTGCCGGATTTGTAGTGACCCATTCTTGTGCATTGTTTTTTTTTTTTATATAACTTTTTATTTATTGAATATTTACACATCAACTTACAATACTAATTTTCATTTGCATATCAATACAATGAATAAAGAACATTTTTGTTATGCATTCTTTGTCTTTTTGTGTAATTTTTGATTTTCTTCTACCTGGCCAGAAGGCCAACATTTGTGATTAAAGGGAAAATAAAGAGGGGGTTGAGGATGGCAGGGGGAGCGGTTCGGTGAATGAGATATTACAGCTATCTTTATATTGTATGAACAACCATATATTCCAAACGTCTTCAAATTTGCTTAATTTGCTTAATTTATTGTTCATTAGTGCTGTGAGTTTCTCCATCGTCCACCAAAGTTTGTTTTGTATCTCTTGCATTGTTGGTGGTGTTCCTTTCCTTTTTCTAGCCATCAGACATTATGTGGTTAGGCATTGTTGTGTACATAATTTATGTTCATTTGCTGTGGTCTGGTTTGGTTTTCGTATAAAAAAAAACCAGCCATGGGTCGAGTGGTAAGTCCATTGCCAGTGTTTCATTTATAGTTTTAAATAACTATTTCCGTGTCTGTCTTATCATGGGACATGTCCACCGCATTTCGTCTGCTATTTCCCCACATCCGCGTGGGCATAAGTTTGATGCGTGAAACCATTTATGTATTTTTTGGGCATATAATACCAGTCATGATATAGTTTGTATACATTTTCATTTATGCAGATCTTAATAGATGCTTTGTCATATTCCAGGAGGGAAAGCTGGATCATGGAATAGAGGTGTAAACAGAGATAATCGTTTATGGGGGTATAATGATGATTTTATTTTCTCCCATTCCATTACTGAGTATTTGAGAATTGTGTTATTCAAGCTTTTTTTTGGGTCTGTGTTTGAGTTCTAACCATAACAGATCTGCAGCCCTACCAGGAGCAGTTTTCGATTTCCACCCACTGTTATTGCTGTTGGTTGAATGCCACTTGACTATTTGGGCTAGGATGGCTGCCTTTCTGTAACTTTCCAAATGTGGGAAAGCTAAGCCCCCTTTCACGGATGATTGATAGCATATACGTTTGCTTATTCTGTGTCGTTTTTGGTGCTATATGAAATCTAACAGTTGTTGTTGTAATTTGTCTAGTTCTTTCTTTGGTGGAGGCACGGGCAGAGCGCTGAATACCAATTTTATCCTTCCCAACCATGAGGCATTTTGTGCCACTGCTGGATGTTTTTTTGCAATGAGGCCAGGAGAAGTCTGTTGATATCTGATATTTGGTTAGTTTTAGGAGGGATCATCACCCCAATCATCACTTCAATCCTCTCTTGGCCCACTGGAATTTAAAGTTCAGTTCTAGAAGTTTTTGGGTCGGTCTATCCAGTGACACATTTAGGGCTTCTGATTTATTGTTATTGATTTTAAAGCCTGATATATTGGTGAAATCGTGTATTTATAGGTTGGGTAATGTAGTCTGAGGTCTAGTTATTGAGAATAATGCAAATAATGCAATCTTATATGTGTGAGATCCTATTGTAGTTCCTGTAATATTTGGATTGCGTCGTATTCTATGTGCTAGAGGCTCTATACACATGGCAAATATTAAGGGAGATAACGGGCACCCCTGTCTGGTACCATTTTTGAATGGAAATGGGGATGAATAGTATCCTCCCATTGCTATTTTGTGCATTGTTTTTAAATGACTTGGGGTACTTGGGGCAAACCATTTTTAAAAAAAAACAACATTTTTATTAGGTGCCCATTGTTGTTTGGAAAATTGTGACCATGAACTGTTTGAGAACCAGATTATTTGGGGATTTTATTTATTTCCAAAAATGTATGGATTTTGTATATTACTCCATTTTGTGTGGTGATTGAATAGAGGATTTTTTTAGATGTATGTTTTAAAATCGTTTGGGGGAAGTTGTGATCTGGGATTTTTGGCTTTTGTTTTTACCATTGATTTTTTTTGTAGCCACTCATAGCTTTTGATTCTGCCATTATTTTGTATACAGTGGGTAATTGTTTCCTTTGTGGACATTTATTTGTGGATTGTTTTTGCAGGACATAATTGTTTCATGCATATTTCTGATTTGTTAATTAGTAACCATTATTGGGGTTTTTGTTTAATGACGTTGAAACGGTTGAAAGTAAATGCACCTCATCAGGCTGAACAATACCCAGTTCTAAAGGAACATCTTGGAAGATTGAGGTTTTCTCCTGCACTGGGAATCTTGCCCAATATAAATAGGGATATCGAAATGGAAACTCACCTGAACACCAGTGAGCAGTTTTGCCAGTCAAATGGAAAATAAGTGATCTCAATGTTACAGGTGCTCCTGAAAATGGCAGGTGGAAGCCAGTTGATTGTTCCTGTACTGAACACAATGACATTGGAATAGTACGCCACTTCAAAATTCCCATCAATGCTGCCAGGGGATAAAGGCAATATATGATTATTTGTCACCACGTCACCCTTCATGGGGAGGGGCAGACCCACGCTCCTGCCTGTGCCAATGTATAAATCAGCAGGGGGCACCATAATTGCCCCGGCAAGGGGACTCACTTATTTTCGAGGACAAGGTCAGGAAGCCACATAATATCATGCGGAACCCGTACAACAAGAAGTCCTCCATATTCTGTCTCATTCCAGACCAGACGATCATCTTGCTATTCCTTGGAGGAGTGGAAAATGTGATTAGGAAAACATTGATCATTTTCACCTCTCACTCAACTGGTCCATACTTTCCTGCAATGGAGACATAGGCTAAGTGATGTAGCCTCCAGCTACTCTAGGGCAAATTACATGTTATGAACAATCTCAACCTTAGGGGTAGCACTCAGACCCTAGATATCCAGTCCCAATGTGCTGTCTCTTACAGTGTTGCCTCAAAGATATGCCCCTATCCTGGGCCTAAATACTTGAGTCCTAACTCTAGGGCAGTGATTGCCAAAGCCCTACTTGAAAGTGCAACCTTGGCTAGAGTCCCCTATATCTATGGCAACAAATACTGTATATATTCACCCCACATTGCACCCTAACTGACCTTCACTCTGGGGTTTTAGGTGTCTCTAGGAGAACAAATGACCATTGTCCCTTAGTCTTCACGCAAACTATCTACAGGTTGAGCCCTCTGCCACTGCTCAAAGTCCCCAGTGAGGCCAGCCTCACATTTTAAGAAGGACTGCTCTAGAGGGTGTTCTTGTGGATACTTAGCAAAAAAGATTCCCTAATTTCCCCTGAGTCTCTCCTGATAATAGTTGCCTAGTGCTGGCTGGAGGGGTCGGCACCTCTCCCAACAATATCTGCACAAAAATTTGCCAAACACCGCAGGCTAGTGTAGCGGGGATCTGCCCTGCACGTTTATTTCGTCAAGTGGATACTTACCCATTAGTTTTCTTGTGTGGTGTATAGAATTGCTAATACCATGTACCATACATCTCTCTTACAAAGGTCTCCAGACCATAACACTCTAAAAGGGAGTCCAAAGAGGCTGATTATGCTGTGTACATACATATAGAGTTTGAGGTTGGCATCACCCAAGTGAGGGAACATTGCATGTCATTGTAATGAGCCCACTGTCCTTGTGATACTTACTATCTGTACCCAAACATTGGTTGTCAGGGTTTCTTCTTTCTCATTCTGGAAGGAAAAGAACAGAGGCTATGGTGATGGCCATATTATGTAAATACTTCAGAAATGTTCCTTGAAATAGTAAGTATTAACTGTGATTTATGTTTTGCTGCTTGATAACAAGGGAATCTTAATATGAATATGGTATAAGAGCTAACATTATAGTTCTAGTGCAAGATGGGCCAGTGATACTTTTGGAGAAGAGCTGACACTTTGTTATTACAGAGGAAATATGTAGTACTGTAGGGATAAGGACAATATCAAAGTTCCAATATTTGTAGCTAATTTAGCCAGAAGTCACCGATGGGAGGTGACATTTGGATAGAAGCTGGCAATCGGTTTTACAAAGGGGAGGCGAGTGCAAGAAGAGTTGACACTATTTTTATATACAGGTGGTACCTGAGGCATATTCAGTGTTTATTATTCTAACAATTACTCTTATTCTCCATAATTACACCTTCTGGTCATATGGAATAGGTACCAAGTCAATCAGGTTGGTTAATGTGAGCTTCATTGAAACAGGAACAACATCATCGAGGCCTTTTGAAGGACAAGCTTTCTTGTCATAGTTGGTAAATATGTGCTTTATCAGCCGGCTCTCCTCGTTCTCACTGGCCATGGAATCTGGTGGAAAAATCACACCCAAGATGATCATTTGGTCTACAGACTCTTTAACGCTTCATTCATGAAGAACCAACTTTAGTGAAAGTGAAATATTCACTGGATCATTCTGGCTATGGAATCCATGTGCTCCTCCATTGGCTGCTTTGTACTCTGAAACATGCAGCCTAAAGTGCAAGGGACTCCCTTTAGCCATAATTATCCATAAATGCCAGTGTGACCACTACAGAATATGGATAATGAGCATACTAATCCCAGACATGTAAGAATGATCACTGCAGAAATGGACAATAAGCACTCCATTAACCCCAGACATACTGGTAAAATCACTGCAGAAAATGGATAATAATCATATTAACCCCAGACATGCTGGTAACATCACTGCAAAATTATGAGCACATTAACCCCAGACAGATCCGTAGGATGGAATAACTGGCTTCTGGAAAAAAAAAATGGGCAGTAAGATAGTAAGAAGTGGATGTTAGCAACTAAATGGGGCAGATAGCTTTTGAGCATTGGTGGTGGGCAGGTTCATACAGCCAGGGGGTTATTATGATAAAGATCCACTCAATTCCTGCATACCTATAACCTAAACCACTTACCGCTAGTCCAGTAATCCCCAACCACTGGCTCGTGAACAACATGTTGCTCACCAGCCCCCTTGGATGTTGGTCTCAGTGGACAGTTGCTTATTTTTGAATCCCTGGCTTGGAGGCAAGCTTTAGTTGCATAAAACAAGGCAAACTGCCAAATAGAGCCTCTTGTAGGCTGCCAGGGCAAATAGAGGCTACCAAATACTCAATCAAAGCCCTTATTTGGCAACCCCTGGAACTTTTTTCATGCTTGTGTTTGTGTTCATGCTTGAATGTGGCTCATGGAGGAACGAGGTTGGGAACACCTGACCTAGCCAAATTCACTCACTAGTTATATCGCAATCAAATCAAAACCTGTTTTAGAAATTCTGATGAAGACTACTGCATAACGCCAGGAGTCCACAAAAGGACAACCTAGCCTTGGGCCAATTCTGCTAATTTCTTGTAGGTGCCACCATTGTGCCAGCTCCCATCACTTCAAGGGTGCTTAGTTTCTACTGCCAGCAGTGGGAGACTGGGAGTGGAACACACATCTAAGGTTATTTAGGTTTGGGAGCGGTGGGAACAAAAGAACTAGTGGTAGCATGTAGCACTGTAGTGTTCAGACTAATAGTTCGACAGTCAGTCAGATGTGGTTGGTGGGGCCCACCAGGATTGGACCCATTGTTCCAATAAGCTAGTCTGATCCTGATTAGGCATCATATATTATTTATCATTGGCTTTGTGATAAAGGTGATTTTAAAAAATGCTGTATAGCCCTTTAAGTTCACTGATGGCCACACATTCACTAGTACTATGCCTTATAGAAGTCATAATACTAATTATCTTGCCTTACTATTTATATACTGCCTTACTTCCCTCATCTTGCTCTACTGCCTCCATCTTATCCTACTGTCTCCATCTTGCCCTACTGTTCCACCTTGTCCTACTGTCTCCATCTTGCCCTACTCCCTCCATCTTGACATACTGTCTCCACATTTTCCTACTGTCTCCATCTTTCCCTACTGTCTCCATCTTGTCCTACTGTCTCCATCTTGCTTCCTGTCTCCATCTTACCCTACTTTCTCCATCTTGCCCTACTGTCTCCATCGTGTCCTACTCTCTCCATCTTGTCCTACTGTCTCCATCTTGTTGTACTGTCTCCATTTTGTCCTACTGTCTCCATCTTGCCTTATTGTCACCATTTTGTCCTACTGTCTCCATCTTGCCTTATTGTCACCATTTTGTCCTACTGTCTCCATTCTGTTGCCTTTGAATGGAACGGTGATTGGGAATAACAGCACGCGTGGTCCTGAGAATGGGATTGTTAGTCGTGTGTTTGTGCTGTATCGGCAGGTACAAGTGGCACCTAAAAATAAAGTGACATTTAGGTGTTGGGGCAGCTGATTGTTTTGTTGCTATGCCTTGTGCCCTTATCTTGCATTGACATCACATGGGAATTTATTTTCCCCATAAGACCCTGTTTGTCCCTGATGCCACCAAGTCACCAAGGCAAAGCATTCTGGGATCAGCCTTAAATCTGCTTAAAATGGGAAAAGCATTTTGTTTTTACTATAGAATGTGGTGCTAAAGCATTAGGTGGGGGTGCAATGAGGTGGTGATCACGTTAAGACAAGAGATTCCTCTGAACGTCATATCAATAGAGAGGGGACAAAATGCTTTAATGTCCTTATATTGGTCACGAGCAGCGAGTGCAGAGGACGTTTTGTCTTATTTGGGAGTATTTTGGTTTCAGCATGTTCCAGGCAACACTGATATGAATTGGGAGTAACATTGAGGAGTCCAACATGTCATTCCCACATCATTCAGCAGACATGGGCCCCTCTCTTGTATATTCCCAACTAATTAACAGGGGCAGGGAGGGAATCTTTGTTGCTCCAGGCTGGGGAGGGGGGGCCATGTGCTGCTCATTCCTCTGCCGAATATCTGGAATTCCATTAAGGTATCAGAAAACGCTGACAGAGAAATGTCTGGGATTCGAGAAGCGGCTCCTCTCTTCATCCAGCCAGTACTGCATTAAACTACTAGTTGTACTTCTACAGAATAAATAGAATAAAACTGGGAAATCACTCAAAAGATCGGATACAACAATGGGCATTTGCTGTTTCTGTGTGACATGGAGCAGCAGGAGAAGGAGGAGCAGGAGGAAAGAATATTTGCAGAGTTTGCATTTTGGTATCTAGAACTTACTGGTGGGCCCCTGGCACTCCGTCCTGAAAATTGGGTAACATTAGTCTAAGTGGGAGGAAAGGCTTCGGCTTTACTCAGGAGATCAGGTCTCGGCTGCCCATAGTTTCATTAAACTGCTACCTGGTTGCCAGGGACACTGAACCTAGCAACCAGAGAGCTATTACAGTGACCGGCTCCAGAAAAGAAGCACAAAAGGCTGTGCCAAGGAAGGAAAGTGCTCTGAATTAATTACAAGTATAATCATCTTGCTTCAGGATAATTCTGATTTCCAATTGCCGGGATTCCCTAGCAACAAGATGGCAGTTTAAAAGCCAGGACGGGCATGACGTCAATGAGAAACCACAAACAACACAATACAAATAAGAAGCAACTGTAAAAAGACCGAGTTCCATATCAAGCAGCTGCTGTAGGAGGCTAGAGCTTCGAGAAAAGGCTAGAGCTTCGAGAAAGGGTTAGAGCTTCGAGAAAAGTGTTGGGGCCCCACCATGGAGCCAATGATCATACAATATATCCACAAGCATTTATACTCTGGCTGGGGATTAGGGGGTGTAACCTACGGAGGATACTGAGGGACCCAATATACGTTAATACGTCTTATTCACAAAGTTTAGGGGCCCTGTAGCTCCTGAGGGTGTTCTCTGAGAATTGGGGGTCCCCAGACCCCTAGAGTGAGCCCCCCCACACCAGACACACAGCCCTTGTACAGACTCACTGCGCAGGAGGATTAGTACAGACAGAATTCCGACCCCCAGCTCCATCGCTGCCCACTGGCACAATCCAAGAGGGGAAAGATACAAAAGATGGAGTTATTTAGACAGGAAGTAATATTTCCTATGGGAAGAAACTGGATCCTCTTCAAGGCCGCTCCCCACTTCTCCCTCTCAGAGACCCTCCAACCAATGTGTCCCCCCCACCCGGTCCTGTTTCCCACAGCTGTCCCCAGTGTCACTCACAGCCCAGCACTTATTAACCTCTCCCACTTCAATGAATAGACAGGGGCTGCTGCCTTAAAGGCACAGGAACACATTAAACCTGCGAAATGCAATTCAAAAATTTCAACGGGTTTCCTTAAAATGTTGTTTCAGTAGCATATTGGGCTTTTTTTTGTGCTTTCAGAATATACTTTTTCATTTTTTTTTTAAAGGCACAGCAGCTGTTCAGTTTGAATCTGCTGTGGGGTCCCAGGTGCCCTAGCAACCAAGTAGTTGTACCTGTTAGGGTAGAAGGTAAATAAGGAAAGGCTGGGACAGCAGATCAGTAATGAAAATAATAAATGATGTTGAATAGGGGATCTGAACCACAAGCTACCGGTTAGCTATTGTTGGACTACTAATCCCAACATACTTATCAAGCCTTGAAGCATTCTGGGAGCTGTGGTCCAGCAACATTAGGGTTGTTTTCCAATATTGCAATATTGCTTCCCCCAGCTCTCCGGGTCCAGCGCCCTATTAATGCAAAGGAATCATCCAATGAAAATCCCAGCTGATCTGAGTCAGTTTGGCTCCATGTTCTTTGTTGCTGCAACTGGAGCTGGAAGGGTTAAAGCCACGTTTATTATGGCAGAATATGCAAACTGCCATATTACCCTGCATTTAGAACTAGGTCCTTGCTTAGCAGTGCTCTCATTGGTGAGCTCTCCTGCATCTGTAATTAGATTCTTGCAAAGCAGCATTCTCATTGCTGAACTCTAGGGGGCGCAGTAGGATGGCTTTATGGAGGGTATAGATTTCCCTTAATGGGATTTTGTCATTATTTTTATGGTTTACACTGCAAGTAATTCTACCATATAACATTCCTGAATCTCAGGTCATTTTGCCTGGTCATGTGCTTTCAGAAAGAGCCAGCACTTTAGGATGGAACTGCTTTCTGACAGGCTGCTGTTTCTCCTACTCAATGTAACTGAAGGAGTCGGACTTGGATTTTTACTATTGAGTGTTGTTCTTAGATCTACGAGGGAGCAGTTATCTGGTTACCTTCCCATTGTTCTGTTGTTAGGCTGCTGGGGGAGAGATATCACTCCAACTAGCTGTGCAGCAGTAAAAAATGACTAAAGTTTATCAGAGCACAAGTCACATGACTGGGGGCAGCTGGGAAACTGACAATATGTCTAGCCCCATGTCAGATTTCAAAATTAAATATAAAAAATCAGTTTGCTGTTTTGAAAAACTGATTTCAGTGCAGAATTCTGCTGGAGCAGCACTATTAACTGATGCATTTTTTTGGGGGGGGGGGGGAAATTCCCATGGCAGTATCCCCATGGCAGTATCCCCTTAAACAGGCAGTGGTAGAAAGACAGAGAAGAGGGAGGTACAAAAACATTTGCTTGGTATATTTTTAAAATGTAAACCAACTGCATGGCTGCTTATAAAAGGGGAAGGGCATATTTAATTCATTGATTTCATTGATTAAAACCGATAATAGCGAATAAACTGCACACGGTTTGTTGGTTCTGTTTCCTGAACTCCAGGTCAGACTCACAGGAACCCATCAACCAAACACCAATGAAACCATTGATATAATCGGAGGTAAAACCACGGCAAGCAAATGCACGTGTCTGCCTGTTCCTACTCTCTACGCTGGAACAATGTAGCATAAGCTGAATGAACAGACTCGCTGATACAATGTTTCAATAGGACAGAATGGACGAACAGACACGGCCATCAACAGCGCTTCCATTTGCAAATACCCCGAAAACCAGCGACCCCGGGTAATGCTTATATATAGGGAAACTGCTTTGAATGATATTTTCTTTCATTAGGCAAAGAAAGTTTTTGTCGTTGCAGTTGTCCTTTAATGTAGCAGAATGCTAAGATGGGAGTAGAATGACATGTAGTCCCCTATTCTGTGTTGTTATAATGAGACAAAACGTAGGGAAACTCAATGTCTGTTGCTTTTCTTGGGTGAATTTTATGGAGAGGGTCCCTTTAAGTGGCTGCACTTTGGGCTTAGCGGCTGCTCATTGGCAACGTTGCCCCTGTGCTAGCCATAATAACCCCACAAGTTATTTTCCCTACAGAATAGCTCAAGGACTATAATTTAAAGGACTCTGGGGGTTTCACGCCAATGTCGAGTGGCGCCTGAAAGATCCTCTGTCACTTTTGTGCTGCTTTTTTCAATAGCCAATGAAATGTGCCCACGATTTACTGTAAAAAATAAACCCCAAAAGTAAAAAAAACAAAAAAAAACATTAAAAACATGAGGATAAAATGCTGAATATCAAACTACAGTATAGGAAAATATGGGCAATGCCGAGTGCCGCCACCCTGGACCTTTATGCCAATTCTTCCTTTATCTCTGTCCTGCATTAAAGGCCAACATAGGATTTTATTTTTTTCATTTACAAACTGCCAGTTTAAAGTGCAGCTAAATACATTGTTATATTAAAATTCTATTGATCTCCTCAAACCACAAATGCCAATGGGATGTTGCGGCTGATGAAACCAAGGTATGTGCCGCCTGCCCACAATGAGCAGAGGTGGAAAACAGGAGACACCCAGTAATGACCCCCCCGTGCAGGTGGCATTTATACCAGAACCAGCTGCCAGGACCCCCATGTGGTACATAAATACACGTTGGTGGGACAGTGAAGTGCATCATGGGGGGAGGCCTCCGGGACAGCAGCATTCACCCCCCAACAAGGACCTCAGTAGAATAAAGACATGACTCTTGGGGGATGAGTGACACAGGCACATGCAGGGGGGGGGGCACATGAATCGTGTTAATAAGACAGGGGTAGGGGGCAGGAATGCCGTGTAAGAAGGAAGGATTAAGGGGGGCTCTTACTTCACAGGACTCATTTTTCCCCCTTCTCAGGAGCTTAAAATAGAGGCGACAGTTTCCGGCCGCTCAGCATTAATATCCTGAGAAACATTATACTGCCAAGTAGGTGCTTGTGACTGTCGTCTCCGAAATATCTGTGGGCCCTCACACCGAGCCCTTCGTCTGGTTCTTCAGCCAAACCAACGTGTGCCGAATGCTCCTCCCACCCAATTAGTTAGAAGCTTTATCCACAAACCTGAAGCCTCCCCTGAACATGTGGTTGAACAGGTCTATCCATGTGATGGTTCCAAATTTTGATTGGCTGTGGCCTGGCTCCTTGCCCCACCTACATCACTTAAATAAGGACACAATGAAGTACTTTGCCCCCAAAAAATGGATTTAGCAGGGGCATTCCCCCCCAAAATGCCACCCAATTTCCTTGAATACACTTGAAAACCCAGCTTGAACTAGGGCTGGATGCATGCGTTAGAGTCCTGCAGCAGGTTACCCACATAAACCTGCGGGTTGCGGGTCAGTAGTTCTGTGGGTCGGGCCGCGGGTCTCCTAAATAGTGATTTTTACTCCTTTTTTCTGATCACGCCTACTTCCGATCACGTCACTTCCGGTTTACAATGACAGCTCTTCCTGCTTCTTGATGGTCAGCAAGTCGCGGTTAGGTACTTGCGGGTCGGGTAGCGGGTCCAAGTGCGTAAGAATGCGGGTTCAGGTTGCGGATTGCAGGTTTGGGGTACAGGACCCACGCAGGACTCTAGCATGCATCGAACTGGGGGGTCCAGGGCTGCCTTTGCAGGGCCCTGAACTTCCCCCCAGGCACCATTTTTTTAATCTCGTTGCGTCTGAGATCGGAGCTGGCAAGGGGTAAGTAAGGGTGCAGCACCCAGGACGAGGAGCAGGTCTGGATCAGCAGAATCCACATGGGCTAGGGGTCACCTGTTTTTTTCCCCGGCATCAACCGCCCAAGTTCTACCCTGGCTGAATGGCTTCAATGGTTATAAGAGATTAAAGGAGATAAGTGACATAACTAAGCTCCAATAATAATTGTTGCCTCTCCCCCATTTTCTTTGTTAAAAGTCTCTATAACTGATCAAAGTAGCTAATGAATTTCAAGCAGAGATATACACTCTAAACACACACATTTCCTTTCAAGCTTCAAGAACTTTAGGGAATTCTATCCTTCTTATAATTGTACTTATTTCCCTTTAAATATCCTCAGAAATAGCCAGAGGAAACAGCAGGGCAGCAGTGATAAGGCTGGTGCGAGTGAGGTCAATACTCGGAGGGTAATGGCACGACACATCCGTGAGCGGTAAGAACACAATTGCTCTTAAAAGGACATCTGTAGGCCTTCCCTGGTTCTTTGGGGTTGGGGGTCCCCCAGCTTTCCCTATCATACTGCAGAGTCAATGTATTTTACTTTAGTTAAAGGAGAACTAAAATATGGCTAGGAATGACTGTAACCAGAGGTCTAGCAATGATCCAGATGACCTTTTTATCCCATCCGTTTTTATATTTTTTTTTTTAGGTTTTTGAATTTTAAAAACTTGTTTTATAACAAAAATGTAACACTAAGACCAATAAAAAAAGGTTCATTTTCCACCCAGACTATATTTTTCCATGTTGTCTTTTTCAGCCTATGACAAACTCCCCCTACAAGCTGCGTGACGCAATGGCCCCACCATGAGGAGTTGGTTCTTGTTGGTTCTCAGACTCTTGGTCTCTAGAACGACCTGTTCTCCGTCCTGCACCAGTGAGAAGAACATAGTGAAGGACAAGCAATAGACGCAGTGTACACACATGGCTCTTACCTCTATCCCTTTAACTGATATTCTAAGTAACACTGCCATCCTTTCCTTGAAATTCTTGACGTCCATCACCACCTTGTGGACTTGTGTAGCAATTCAAAGACCAGCATTAAGGTAGACTTGGCGTTGGGCTTGGAAGAACTCAACTTGGCCAACAATACCACATCCGAAACCTCTCCCTGAATAAGCTCATTCTATCCAACAATTAGACAACCTCTGTGCCTTCCACAATCTACAGAACCTCCAGAAAAAAAGAATTGGTTCTCTCTCAGAACAGCTCAGAACACACATATACGTTCTTGCTATTTGTGGATGTGGCATGTCTCTGTCTTTATCTATAGATATCACATACTTCTATTTTTAAAGCATTTTCTTCTCTTTTTTAAATGATCACCACCACATCCAAGACCTTTTTTTACTATTTCATTTCAAGCCTCTTTGGAGTCCATCACTGGTTCCAGGCCTGTTTTAGACAATAAGAAGGCAACAGATATATAAAAACATTGAACTACAAGACATTTAGACATAGTTCCAAGAATATGTAGGACAGGGAGTTTCGTGCAAATCTCAAGATTAATGATTTACAGGCTAAACTCTCTGGATTATCTTGGGCAGCACAGATATACTCTTTCTAAATCACCCCCTCACAGAGATTCAGGCTGAAAACAAATCCCTTTTCTCTAATGTCTTGTTTGTTCCTCACCCTATTACCTCTGCCTGTGCCAGCTAAACTGTGAACTTCTGATTTACTGATATAACAGCAAGTTCTTTCAGGTAACCCTGAGCAGGTGTTTGAACACTCACAGCAGCTACACAACTTGGAGCTCTCCTACAACAAGCTGGTAATTGTCCCACAGCTGAGAAACTGGACAAGTTTTATCTCACAACCTGACCTATTGTCTACCTGGACAACAATGCCTTCCAACTGCGCCTTAGAAAACTTCAAGACTTGTGTGGAGGAGAACACGTTTAACATTTGTACCATGCAAGATCTCCATCTTGAGATAAAACCCAAGATGAATTCAGCGTGGTCTGTGCATCACCATATAAAGTTCCTCTTTTGAACTTTCCTATGGATCGCTAAATCACAAGGAGGCCAACAAATCATGCAAAAAGGCGAGACAAGCTAAAATCGATATGGAAAAGGATATTGCAGCAAGCAGTAAAATGAATCCAAAATTATTTTTTAAATATGTAAATAGTAAAAAAATGAAGCAGGAAGGGGATGGAGCCTTAATGTCAGAGGGGGGTCAGCAGGTTGATGAGGACAAAAAAAAAAGCTGTGATTCTGAACTCATATTTTTCATCTGTCTAAGCAACCCGTTAATGAAGGTTTCCTTCTTAATAGTCCCAATTCTAGTAATACAACTAATGATGCATGGTTCACACATGAGGAAATTCAAAAGAAACTAGAACATGTTAAGATAAACAAAGGTCCGGGGCCAGGTGGTATTCATCCCAGGGTACTTAGCTACCTCGGGCAAATTGCTAATGTGGTGTAATGTGGCGCCTCTGTTCAAAAAGGGATTCTCGTCTTAGCCTCAAAACTATAGGCCAGTTAGTCTGACGTCAGTGGTAGAAAAGTTTTTTGAAGGGTTAATAAAGGATAAGATACTGGACTTCATAGCAAATCATAATACTATGAGTGTGTGCCACCATGGTTTTATGTGTAATAGACCTTGCCAGACTAACTTAATTTTTTTTTAATGAGAAGGTGAGCAGGGACCTGGATTCTGGGATGGCAGTGGATGTGATTTACTTAGACTTTGCTAAAGCATTTGATACAGTGCCACACAGAAGGTTACTGGTTAAATGAAGGAATGTTGGCCTGGAACATAGTATTTGTACCTGGATAGAGAACTGACTAAAAGATAGACTACAAAGAGTGGTGGTAAATAGAACATTTTCTAATTTTCTGGACAAATATCCCTTCCAATGCAACTGCACCTTAGAAAATGTCAAGGCTTGGGTGGAGGAGAAGATGTTTAACATTTATACCATGAAGGATGGAGCAATAACCCTTGATGAGCACAGTGTGGTCTGCGAATCTCTGTATAAAGTGCAACTTCTGAACTTCTCTATGGACCACTGTAGCACTGAGCCAAACCGATAACTACCACCCCTAAAGTGACACGTTATGTAGAATCAACCCAAAAAGCAAGCGTTTTTAAGTTGGGTACACATGGACCCACCACTGAGCCTGAAACCTCTACTCAGGAAGAGTCTTCAACAAGATCAACCCAAACACCAACAGTTCCAACAATTCCACTCACAGATGTTCCACTAATGACCACCCTTGCATCGGAACCATCCACAACCATAAAGGCACAGACCACTTTCGAAGTAGAAATGTCATCCGTTCCAAATGCCACAAGCACTCAGAGCAGCACGTGGCCAGTGGTGGAAGTTCACAGCACACCAACCAACCAGACACACAAAATGGGTGGTTCCAGTTCTGGCTGGAAGAAACCATTCTCAGAAACTGCTGTCTCTTTCGACTGCTCCTCTACCTTTCAGCCATCCTCCTGGTTCTACTGCAGGTGGTGGTATTTAGCATGTGGCTTATGTGGGCATGTAACCCTCACTACAAACATTACCACACACTTATGGATAAACCACCCAGCATTTGGCTGATACGGAGACTGAAAGAGGAGATTCAGCAGGCACACGTAGCAGCACAGGAACCTAAATACATAAGAAATAAATTAATTTTGAGGCAGATTATAGCCAAGATTATAACCCTGGAGTACTGAAAATACTATAAGGAACATTGCAGCCCCAGGACTACGGTAGAAGGACATATGGTGCATTTTTTGAAAGCAAAATATAATCCCGATCAAGGGCAGCCATGACTGGTCTATCTGGTTTGATTGGGGGTGGCTGACTGTCACTTCCCCTCCCCCCCTCGGGCCCATAGAATTCTGCACCTACTGGTTCGTTCTGCACTGACTTTGTGGAGTTTAAAGAGACATGAACATGGAAAGATGAATCCGTAAGGAAAAACTCACACTGTCTTCAGCATTTGTTCATATATTTCTGAGGAAGATAGTGGTAAAATGGTACTAAACGGGGGCAAACTGCTGGTGCCAATGCTAATCTGTGCCTACCTGTCTATATTTACCCACAAAGTGCAGACAAAGGGCACATCCCAACCCCTGCGCCCCCCCCCTGTATCCTCAACTTTAGAGGGTTTATATCCAATAAAACTCCCATACCTACCCCTGCACCCAAAGTTCCTCAGCTGTAGAATGGGGGTGTCCCGTAGAGACAGCAGCACAAATACAAACTCTCGTATATATATATGTGTGTGAGGGTTTATGGGGTACTTGCATGATCCAATAAACAGCTTTAAAACTCCCATACCTACCCCTGCACCCCCAGGGATGTGGTTTCTCTATTAAGACACATACAATAGTGCATACAGTATATGTAAGAGCAGAGGTCCCAATAGCTCACCAGCCAATCACACACACATTTAACCATTGAATCCCCCGGAGGAGGCAGAGGGAACGCAGGAAAGCTGCATGGCAGTCCCGCAATGTCACAGGAGGAGGCGGGGCCAGGAAACAGGAGGGGAGTCTCCCAAGGGGCAGGTTGTCCGTTGGTGTCACATAGAAAGGTCTCCAGTTCATCTCTTATCCGCTGAGGAAAAAATTCTTGTAGTATTTGTTCATCTGCTCCAGGAAAATGAAGGTGAGAACGGTGTGAGGCCCGAGACGCGCGTAATACGGGGTGAAGCCCTTCCACAGGCTGAAGAAGCCCTCGTGTCGCACCACCTTAGCCAGTACGTCCTGCGCACGGAAACACAGGGTCACATTACTGAAATCACCTTCATTAACTTGCCTTAATGGCAGGGATAGGGTTAATAGTGATGTGCTTATTAACTCATACACAGCACAACAACAACATCCCTTATAATACACGAGTGATACTCAGAGTTCCCTGTATAACTCAGCCTGCAGCCTTGTGCCTTTATATAGTCACAGAACAACCCCTCAGTGACTTCTAATATCCTTATCATTTACAGTAGGGGGTACATTATCCCTTATAATACATGAGTGATACTCAGTTCCCTGTATAACTCAGCCTGCAGCCTTGTGTCTTCATATGGTCACAGAACAACCCCTCAGTGACTTCTAATATCCTTATCATTTACAGTAGGGGGTACATTATCCCTTATAATACATGAGTGATACTCAGAGTTCCCTGTATAACTCAGCCTGCAGCCTTGTGCCTTTATATGGTCACAGAACAACCCCTCAGTGACTTCTAATATCCTTATCATTTACAGTAGGGGGTACATTATCCCTTATAATACATGAGTGATACTCAAGAGTTCCCTGTATAACTCAGCCTGCAGCCTTGTGTCTTTATATGGTCACAGAACAACTCCTCAGTGACTTCTAATATCCTTATCATTTACAGTAGGGGGTACATTATCCCTTATAATACATGAGTGATACTCAGAGTTCCCTGTATAACTCAGCCTGCAGCCTTGTGCCTTTATATGGTCACAGAACAACTCCTCAGTGACTTCTAATATCCTTATCATTTACAGTAGGGGGTACATTATCCCTTATAATACATGAGTGATACTCAGAGTTCCCTGTATAACTCAGCCTGCAGCCTTGTGCCTTTATATGGTCACAGAACAACCCCTCAGTGACTTCTAATATCCTTATCATTTACAGTAGGGGGTACATTATACCTTATAATACATGAGTGATACTCAGAGTTCCCTGTATAACTCAGCCTCCAGCCTTGTGTCTTTATATGGTCACAGAACAACTCCTCAGTGACTTCTAATATCCTTATCATTTACAGTAGGGGGTACATTATCCCTTATAATACATGAGTGATACTCAGAGTTCCCTGTATAACTCAGCCTGCAGCCTTGTGCCTTTATATGGTCACAGAACAACCCCTCAGTGACTTCTAATATCCTTATCATTTACAGTAGGGGGTACATATCCCTTATAATACATGAGTGATACTCAGAGTTCCCTGTATAACTCAGCCTGTAGCCTTGTGCCTTTATATGGTCACAGAACAACCCCTCAGTGACTTCTAATATCCTTATCATTTACAGTAGGGGGTACATTATCCCTTATAATACATGAGTGATACTCAGAATTCCCTGTATAACTCAGCCTGCAGCCTTGTGCCTTTATATGGTCACAGAACAACCCCTCAGTGACTTCTAATATTCTTATCATTTACATAGGGGGTACATTATCCTTATAATACATGAAGTTCAGGTGCACAGGAGGTAATGACTCACCAGTCCGTTCTTATACTCGGGTTTCCCATCGATCATGCGCATGTTCTGTATCCTGCAGGGAAATGAGTCAAACAAACACTATTAGCCGGGCACACAAAGGTAAATGAGGTGTGCAGAGTGAAAGAGATAAAGCAAACAGGCAATTAATTATTGGTCAGATATGGGCTGAGGAGTCAGGAGACAGAGGTGATGGTGCTGCCATGTTGGAAAAGAGGGAGACGAAAAAGGCATGCTGGGTAACATGGGTTAGGAATAGGCCAGTAATATAATATTATGGGTGGGGGAGGGGTTGGCAGGGAGGAAGCACTTACCTGGTTTTTGCAATGTCCACTGGCATGGAGGCGGCAGTTGTGACCAGCCCACTGATCATACTGGCACAGAAGTGGCACAGAATGTCATCCCTAAAGTAGCCTATAGGAGCACAAGGCAAGGAGTCAGGTGTTGCACACTATACTAACACTGAGTATCACACACTGTGCAACTGTCAGTCCTACATACCCTGCACCCGTATCTGCTTCTCACATTCCATGTGTAAAATATACATGTGCCAGGGAAGGGTCACAGAATGCCAGGGCTATGGATGCCACGCCCCTTCCCACCTATGTATGGAAACTCTGAGCAGCACGGGGCACAGTCATGTGACAAGTACCTACCTGAGTCCAGCAGGAACTGTTTGGATTGTGAGTAGGAGGCCAGCTGAGCAGCATTGACAACAACAGCGCGAGCCATGGTGGGTATACATCCCTGTGACACACACACAAATGTCATGTTACACGTGCAACTGCCACCCAATAGTGACACACATAGAATGTCATGTTACAAGGGCAACTGCCACCCAATAGTAACACACACACGTCATGTTACAAGGGCAACTGCCACCCAATAGTAAGACCCTTTGGCTATACAAATGCCAGCTTCTCATTGGCTGCCCTGATTGGCATGAGGGAAGCACAAAGCCTGTGCCAATATAGGTGAGGTGTGGGTGCCACATGGGTGATGAGAGGGGAGTCTGTCTCATTATTACTGGGAGCAGTTTTGTCACCCTCTGTGGTCCCTGGTCAGTGAGGTGCTGGGCCCCATTCCCTTGTCTTTATTGTGAGTTTCTGACCCACTTACCCTCCAGAGCGTCGTTATTCCCTCCTCCCTCGTCATCCTCACTAGTGCATTAAACACATTGGTGTAACCCCTCCTCTGATCAACGGGCATCCTGCAACAGAAAAACAATGTCACTTCCTCCTCTGCAGAACCCTCCCTTCTACTTCCTGTCTTCAGCCATATACTCCTCCCCTGAGGAACCTCCAACCCACCTTCTACCTTACCCCCCAGCCTTATACTGTAGCAAAGAGAAGTCACAATGAACTGCTTTCTGGTTGTAGCTTCAGTTGCGGATACCCACGCTGCCACTAGTGACCCCGTTTCAGTGTCACAGTTTCCCCTGGGTGGCACATAATGGGCACATTGTATCCAGATCACTGACAGGTAAGGGCACAATGTGGCGTCTGGAACATTCTGGTTCTGTTATTGTGAGTCATATTGACACAACACTGCCTGTGCCACCCATCTAGCCACGCCCCCCACTGCCCCATTCTGCCAATTCATTTAGTCTCACGTCTATTCTATTGCTGAACTGGACTCTAACACGTGCTCCTACCCCAACTCTCTCACTTACCGGCCGTCGGCTGTCATTCTGATCAGTGCAACCTCCGCCGGGGTCCCCACAAAAGCGCCAGTGGCCCCAGCAGTCATTCCAATAGCCGCTTTCATGAAGAAGTTGGGGGGGGTCCCATCAGCCTTTGTGAACTTCTCAAACAGTATTGTGTATATGCCCAGGCGCGTGGTGGTGTAGGTGGCCTGGCGCAGCAGCCCGGCCGATAAACTGCCCCCAAGAAAAAACAATGAGAGGACAGTGACCACTTATCCATTCATGCCAACTGGCTGATACAAGTGTGTGTGTCTCCTCATACTTAATATACAGGGTCCTCTCTTTTCCTGTACTTCTTACCACTCCATTACCCACTGGATTTTCTCTAAAAGGCCATTTATTTGGTTATATGGCACATGACTAGGGGGCACCAAGTACATAGTTCTTCTCCCTGGCTGCCCCTAGTTCCTAACTCGTGAAGAGCTTGACCACTCAGTACTCCTGCCTCCATGCCCGTCTGGGTGTTATCACAGGAGTGACACGTGGGTGTAGGGCACAGTGATGAGGGCGCGATGCATTGGGCGCACTAGTGACTTGGTCGGACTCTGCTCCCAACTATAGGGAATGTCAGAACTCAGTTCAGTTATTGTTGGCAAAGCTTATCAATAGCAGACTTGAGATGCGGAAGCAATGCCTATCTGTCAGCTCTAAGCACCACCCCCAATAGAAAGTGCCATCTGGAGATCAGGGGAGAGGTGTAAGGTCCCTGGCTTATTGAAGGTATCTCAGTTAGGGATCTTGTGCTGTGATTAGAGCGTTACCTCCTATGAACTCACGCTCTGCCTCCGCCAATGAGCTGCAATTTTCCCTAGGGTTGCCACCTGGATAGTGTTTAACTGACCAGTAAAAATTAATGTAAATATACAGTGACAACCCTAATTACCTCCCCCAATAAGTGTCGGCCATGACGGTTGCCCCTCACCCGGTGTAGATGCCTCGGAGGCCCTCGTTGCGCAGAATGCTGCCGACTGCGTGGAAACTGGTCTTGTATTCCTTGGTCTTGGCTCCTGCCCCGCTCAGCTGCATGCGGTTCTTCACCAGGTCCAGCGGCTGCACAAACACCGTGGCCCCCATCCTAGGGACACAAACAGGGCCCAGATATACACTATATATATATATATATATATACACACACTATTTATATACACACACTACATTTAGCAGCCCTCCTCTTTGCTTTATGGCATCATCACAAACAAAAGTGTCACATTTTTGGGTGTAAGAGACAGACAGGAATTAAGTCCCATATATAACAGCCCAGTGACAACTAAAACCCCACAGAAGCCTGAGCAATGGCCAAACACTGGGCACAACAGCCTGGATGTCACACATTCCTATAGGGACACATATAACTATGGAAGTGAGAGAAATGTACCACAGAACAGTCCTGCTCCCACATATATATCAGCTCGGGGCATACCATATAGAAGCAACACAGGGGGAGCCACAGAGAAAAACTAGCGGCCTCTGCTCCCATTAAATCCCATCCCCGTGCCCAAGGGCATTACCCTGCCAGTCCCCCGAACAGAAACTTCACAGCCTTGGGCGACGTCCTTTGCCTCCCTGCTTCTGCCATCTTGTTACCGACTGAACGGAGAGACCCCCAAGGTGACACCGGCTGCCGGTCAGACAGAGAGAGGATAGAGAGCCGCGCTGGCTGATGACGTACGATGAGGAACTGGAGCGGACATCTTGCTAAAGGGAAATGTACGCGGCTATTAGAGAGTCCGCCATAATAAGTGCGGGCAAACTCTGTCGCTTAAGTAACTTGAGGCCTGGGTGTCCGTTTTTCAAATGGGCAGCACTAGTGTTCGGCATAGGGAAGAAGACATCTTTACTGAGGGCACTCTGATTTAGAACACAGGCTGTTGTTATTAGTATATTACAAGATGTTGAATAGTCACTAGGTGTATATTATAGCCACATAGTGTCTTTTAACAACAGCCCCAGCATCACCATTTACATAAAGCTTTCTGTTTGTTGCTATGGGTCTTCTTGTTGTTGTTGCCAGTAGACAGATGCATAGAGACCACACACACACACACACACACACACACACACACACACACACACACACACACACACACACACACACACACACACACACACACACACACACACACACACACACAACACACACACACACACACACACACACACACACACACCACACACACACACACACACACACACACACACACACACACACACACACACACACACACACACACACACACACACACACACACACACACACACACACACACACATATCCCTTACATGTGCCATTGCTTTCTCTTGTAGGAGCAGCAGAACCATTCCTGAGAATTCTACTGAGGAAAAACCTCATTATAAACACAAAAAGAACTGTACAAACACAACCCTGATGTTACTGGACTACAGCTCCCAGCATGCCTCTGCCTTCCTTATAATGTTACGTTAGTCTGGGACTTGTAGTCCTGCGGCAACTGAGTAAAGTTTGGTTGAGCAGCACAGCAGCCTTCACTGCCCCATGGGATGTGCCTTATAATGGGCCAAGTGATAAAAATGGCAGCCACTAAATAACAGGTGGTGTTGATACATGGATTTTCCTCCCACAATACTCCCACAAGGTTGATGCTTCTGTTGAAGTGACATAGAGGTCACGAAACGCGTCAAGCACACATCCCCTGCCCGCGTGTGATTTTAGATGGAGTTTCAATAAAGTATATACAATTTTATCAAGCTGGTTTCCACGTGATTATCATGTTGTCCGGTGAAGTCCGTCTCTCTATCCCCTGAAGCACAAGGATTATGGTTAACCATATGCAAAATCAACCAATCATTTAGCTGGGAGTAAAGATTTCACAGGGTAAAGATTTCACAGCAACGGGGCCCTGAGATCAAACCCCTCCAGAGCAATATCTGGGCGCACAATTCACAAGTGTCAATTTGTATCAAGACTCCACATAGTTTCACAGTAATAAAGCAAATGTGAGGGGAAGGTACCAGCCGGCAGTTGTTCCCTGGTTCTGGGTGACATTATTGTTCTGAGTTGACAGAGTGGAACCAGTAGGTCACACCGATTTCTCCTTATAAAGATTCCTGAGGCTCAGCATTTGCCCCTCTATCTCTCTCTCTGCATATTCATACTGTATACTAATATTGTATACTCATACGGTATACTCATACTTTATACTAATATTGTATACTCATACGGTATACTCATACTTTATACTAATATTGTATACTGATCATACTATCATACTATCATATTATCATATTATCATACTATATATATTGTATACTGATACTATATACTCATACTGTATACTCATACTGTATACTCATAGTGTATACTCATACTATATACTAATACTGTATACTCATACTATATACTCTTACTGTATACTCATACTATATACTCATACTGTATACTCATACTGTATACTCATACTGTATACTCATACTATATACTCATACTGTATACTCATACTATATACTCTTACTGTATACTCATACTATATACTCATACTGTATACTCATATTGTATACTCACACTTAATACTCACACTGCAGGGGGCACAGGAACGTGGAACAACCCAGGCAGGAAGGGGCAAGATATGGATACGACAATGGGGCTGCCCATGAACCCCCACAACTATCAGGGCCCCAGTGCATTGCCCGACAGAGGATGAAGGGGCACATACAATAAAGTGTTGCTGAGCTTTTGCTTGTGCCTAAAAACTGTACCCCCACCCCTAGTACATGTTGATCCAGGGACTGGTCCCATTGCATCTTGGGAGTCAGGAAGGAATTTCTCCCCCTCTGAGGCAAATTGGAGAGACTTCAGATGTTTTTTTTTTGCCTTCCTCTGGATCAACTGGCAGTTAGGCAGGTTATATATAGAGTTAATAGGTTGAACTTGATGGGTGTGTTCAACCTAACTTACTATATTACTATGTTCCTATATTACTTATATTACCTATATTACTATGTTACAATATTACTATTACAATATTACTATGTTACTGTGTTACTATGTTACTATATTACAATGTTTTTTTTTATCACTATGTTACTATATTACTGTGTTACTATATCACTACGTTACTATATTACTATGTTACTATTTAACTATGTTACTATATTACTATATTATTATGTTACTATATCACTATGTTACTATATCACTATGTTACTATATCACTACGTTACTATATTACTATGTTACTATTTAACTATGTTACTATATTACCATGTTACTATATTACTATGTTACTATATTCCTATTTTACTATGTTCCTATGTAACTAAATTACTATGCTACTATATGAATATGTTACTACAGTACTATGTTACTATATTACTATACTACTATGTTACTACATTACTATTACTTCCTTATGTGCCAATACAGCCTATAGGGCAGCAGTGAAACACTTGGGGGCGTGGCATGTGGACCAAGGGTGCCCTGGGCTCAGCATTATCATATGTTTCCATCCTACCCATGATGCACTGTAAAGACCAACATCTCTGCTGACTTTTCTCTTTTTATTAAGCTCCAGTTATGCTTCAAATCCAAAAAAAACCCCAGTGCGTAGAAAAGAAAGGACCAACATCCCCGACCTTGCCGGCCAAAAGGCTAAAGGTTCTGCCTTCATCCCTTTGTCCCAATCGCTGCGGCCAAAAGACACTTCAGGTCCCCCAGGTCTTAAGAGCCAGAAGCACCTTGACCCAAAGTCACACATAAAAAGTGAAGTGACATAAAAAAGGCAAAAATAAATTAGTAAATAAAAATCCATAGTAAAAAGTGTGTGTGATAATAGTGAGGCCAGTGTAGGTCACTACAACTCCCAGCACCCCCTCCCTGACTGCAGCCCACTATCACAATCCCCCCTGCTGCACATTCTAATGATCAGAACTCAATGCTGATTGGCCGCTGACGTGCACTTGTTTTCTGAATTCACCTACTGAGGCAGATCCTCACCAGAACAGAGAGGGTTAAAGGGGGAGGGGCAATTACTAACTAATTGGGCTCAGGTTAATTAACAAGCCCAGAACTCTCTGTGTAGTCACTGAGAAATGATCATCCCCCTGTTTGGCCTTAGGATTCTGTGATTTTAAAGAGAAACTGTTTATACCAGATCCCCCTCGCCTCTCGGAGGCACCAAATAATGGCTTTTACCCTCCTGCTCAGGTAAGTGCAACTCATCTACTGTGTGTGTGTTGCCATATAGATTGGCAGTTGCACTGAGAGAGGAGCAGGTGAGTATTTGTGGTTTGGCCCAGAATATACTGGGTTTTCATTTCATCCCTACAACCTTGGTCACATATTAAATCCACATGTTGCTGGGCTGGTTACTAATAAATGCTGTGAGCATATTTATATGTAATGTGTCTTATATACCTGAGACTTTTGGGTAACAGTCACCCTACTATAGTTTCAGGGGTACCCAGGGCACAAATAAGCACTCACCCCAAATCTCCCCCTAACTGACCTTCAGACTGGGCCCCCTTAGCTCATAACAAGGTTACAGATATATAGAAACATTGGGGTATCACCCTGCAATAGTTCCAGGGGTACCCAGGGTACAAATAATCACTCACCCCAAATCTCCCCCTAACTGACCTTCAGACTGGGCCCCCTTAGCTCATAACAAGGTTACAGATATATAGAAACATTGGGGTGTCACCCTGCTATAGTTCCAGGGGTACCCAGGGTACAAATAAGCACTCACCCCAAATCTCCCCCTAACTGACCTTCAGACTGGGCCCCCTTAGCTCATAACAAGGTTACAGATATATAGAAACATTGGGGTGTCACCCTGCTATAGTTCCAGGGGTACCCAGGGCACAAATAAGCACTCACCCCAAATCTCCCCCTAACTGACCTTCAGACTGGGCCCCCTTAGCTCATAACAAGGTTACAGATATATAGAAACATTGGGGTGTCACCCTGCTATAGTTCCAGGGGTACCCAGGGTACAAATAAGCACTCACCCCAAATCTCCCCCTAACTGACCTTCAGACTGGGCCCCCTTAGCTCATAACAAGGTTACAGATATATAGAAACATTGGGGTGTCACCCTGCTATAGTTCCAGGGGTACCCAGGGCACAAATAAGCACTCACCCCAAATCTCCCCCTAACTGACCTTCAGACTGGGCCCCCTTAGCTCATAACAAGGCTACAGATATATAGAAACATTGGGGTGTCACCCTGCTATAGTTCCAGGGGTACCCAGGGTACAAATAAACACTCACCCCAAATCTCCCCCTAACTGACCTTCAGACTGGGCCCCCTTAGCTCATAACAAGGTTACAGATATATAGAAACATTGGGGTGTCACCCTGCTATAGTTCAAGGGGTACCCAGGGTACAAATAAGCCCTCACCCCAAATCTCCCCCTAACTGACCTTCAGACTGGGCCCCCTTAGCTTATAACAAGGTTACAGATATATAGACCATACTGTACCCTGGTTCTGGGCCATCATTACAAATGTGCATATGTACTAAATGTTATACAGTAAATGCTATAAAATTCTCTTTGGTGATTTTATTTAGGGTTGTCGGGCTCTGTTTGTTGCTGCCCTGCATTGTGCTCTCTGCGTATTTCCCCAGTGGTGAGTATTAGAATGTGTAACAATAACATAGATAAGGTTAAATGACAACTAAAGTAGTATATGCTTGCCAATGGCACTGCACATGCTCAGTTTCAACTTCAAAAAATATCTAAAGCTCTGGAGATCTCTCAAGCCTCACCAAAGGCTTTGTAGACCACATCTTCTGTAATGTTACTGCCCAACTTTCCCACCAACTCTCTAACTAAATACATTTGTTGGATGGGATGTCTTCCCTGCAAGATCATACTGGTTATGTTCATTGCAATTCTCTAAATTAGGACTATTTTTTTTATATGTCAGTGGTCAAGATTTTAGGTCGTACAGCTCTTGAATAGTTAGCCCTTAAACAAGCAGGGGGCTTGGCATCTAACCTGAGGTATTATGACCTTTCCTCCTATATGCTGGAAACAGAAGACCAGATGGAAATAATGGCTCTGTAAAACAATGATTGTAAGTGTATTCCCTCAAGTCCAGGAGGTTTGGAGTCTGATAATAGGACAACTGTGGTGGTAATATAAATGTCTCATGCAGGTGTATCCAAGGCAGAGTGTCTGAATCGTACCTTCTGGATATGGGTCGACAAGAATTTTATAGGATCAAACGAATGGCACTTAGAAGTTGTCAGTAAGTAGACCAAATAAATGTCCAGCTTGTAGACCAAATGAATGTCCAGCTTAAAGAGTTGTTGTTGGTCTACCGCGTGGACCACCCTTGTGACTTGAGTGTACGTGAAGAGCATCTTGTTGCCTGTGTCTCCATGAGGGTAGGCCCTGTTAACATTGTTCCTTGAAGGGCTTGGATCTAACTTCCATTTTATTGCAGATGAAACTGGAACGCCAGTTCTGCTTGATGCTGAACTTGCTTCACAGTGTGGCTATTCCATAACCATAGACATATATGGCAATCTGGAAATGAGAATCTCCTTCTTGGCATGTTGGGTTGTCAACATGGTATGTGTCCTCTCACTGAACACTGTGGTAGTTGCCTTTTATCTTGATTGTTTTCCTTACTCCACTGCCTCTTCCCTTTAGAACGACCTCCAATTTGACCTTAAGGTGCAGATTCTCATAAGACAAGATGGCGGATTCATCCCTTACCCAGTGTCACTGTCCTGCCGGATCAATGACCCATGGAATGTACGGGAGGTTCTCTGTGAGGAGAACTTTATGGAGGTGAGACAACCTTTTTGTTTTGATTCAAGCTTGTTATGGGTTCTTATACACCAACGTCTGGAAGAGGTACAGACTCCTGAAGGAAAATCATAAAGATCATGACTGCAAGGAGGAGTTGTCAATTTGCTCTTCAACATGTGAGGTCATTTAAGGCAAAGGCTCTGTGGCAAGAACAAAAACTGGAGAAGGCAGCCTTTAATTGACATTGTTTCTGGTTTGGTCTAAGCTGCGGTGGCACTGAATCCTGTTTGACCCACAGGAATGTAACTGCTGGGGAGAATAAATATGAATTATATCATTTGTGAAACCAGCAGTGTTCTTAGTCTCCCATAGCAATGTCACTTGAGTTTGACTACTTTGCAGAAGTGGCTCAAAAGTGAGATTGCTGAGGTGTAGCCCATCATGTTCTTAGTCCTCATTAAAACCTGTTAAAGCTAGTTGCGACAAACATGGACTTAGATATCCATATGACACTTGGTGTTCTGAAAATGTTTCGGCAACAACACTTTGGTCTCCTCAGGTCTCTGTCAGAAGAATAGTTCCCTGGATCGTGGATTGGATGACTGAAGACTTGCAGGCAGTGTGGCCGGTGGTAAGTCTGCCAGGAGTTGGTGAGGAGGTCACATTAATGTGTAAGCCATAACGTATGAGCATTGTAAATAAGGGTATAGGGGTCACTACAGCATTCTGGGACTTCAGACTAGTGCATTTATATGGTCAACTCCTCAGCAACTTCTAATATCCTTATAATTTACAGTGGGGGGGTACATTATTCCTTGAAAAATTGTATTTCTGTTGACAGACAGAGGGAGGAATATCTCAGAGGTGGCAGGTTGAGTTCCAAATGCCAGATCTTAGTACCATCATGGTGAGTGCTGTAGAAGCACAAAGGATGGGCTATGGGCTCAACGCTACAGCAACCAGGGTTGTCTTCAGAGCCCCCTACAACACGTCCGAGTCTCAGATCATAAAGGTGAGGATAGTATAAAAAAAATGGGATGGGGTAGAGGCGAGACCAGAACTCAAAAAAACCTCATCTCTTTGGTAGGTTGGAAGCTATAAACTTGAAGTGATCCTGGCCAAGATGTACTATTCTCAGCCTTTAATTCGACTCATTGTGGACACCACCACTGCATGCCCTTCTGGTAAGTGGCAGAGCCTTACAGCCTGAGACATTAAACAATGTAATTTAATGCAGCTGAATTTGCCGCACCAACCAATCAGGTGGTAAGCAAAGGGTTGACAGGTTGCAAAGGGTTACTGGGCCAAGGTAAAGCTTTCCCAATGTAACCTACATAAACCTTTGGATCTTCAAGTTTTGCTTAGTCTATTATAAAATCTAACCTTACCGTCTTTCCTCTTAAAGATGCTCCTATCATAACCAAGACCTCAATCTTCTGGCTGACCCCTGCTATTCTTAAACCTCTGGTCCTTGACCTTGTGGCCTATAAAGACAGGGGGGTTTCCATGGGTGTGGATGGTAGGTTGCTTGACTCCAGTGTAATAGCAGCCAATGGCTACAGCCTCAGTAAGAATGCCACCACTGTGAACATGACGGTGCCAATCGGTGCACCTGGTGGTTATACAGAGGTAAGTGGCAAAATTCTACTTCTAGTTATGTACCCTGGTACTATTCAGTTATATGCTAAAGCAAGTTGAGGTGCCAGAGACTGCTTCATCTGTGACACTTGTTAACCTGCATATTCAAATGTAATGTCTAGGTAAGGAGGGCACTCGTGTTTTGAATCATGCCTGAACCCCTCCACCATGCCCTGGGTTTGCAGACAGCTGTTTGCACAGCCATGGGGCTTGGTGGCCCTGACTTAATTCAGCTTTGTCTTACAGAGTGATATTGTCAACAACACCTATGGGACCACATACCATATACATCTCCTGTTAGTGAACCATTGGCGAGGGGCCACTGCTGACACCACCAGACACTCTGTTATTAAACCAATTATTACCCCTTTTCTGCCTTTGCTGCCCATCTTCTTTAACAGTGAGTACTAACTTACACCGCAGAGTAGCTGGTGGGGGCTGTAAACGGGATTAGTATGCCAAGCTAGAGAAGGAGTTGGGGCTGCATTATGGGTATGGATATTGGGAAAGGGGGCATCTAGGAACATGGCTGAATGTATTTAATATTGCATTTATTTTCTGGTGCCCTAGAATGTTTCTTATGCAACTGAAGGGTTCTTGGGTCTTCTGTAAATAAAACAACCAGAATAATACCCACAACAGATGGTTATCCTTGTCTTTCTGTGCTCCGACCATCAAATACTAAACTTCCCATCCTCATATTTCAGGAACGGTACCGGAAAACCGTTACTTTAACGTTTCCCTGGGTAACTTCTTCCCCGACGTGGGTCTGAAGGCTTTCATCATAAGGACAGTGATGGTCACCTTGGATGAGGCAAACCGGAGAGGTTTCAGAGTGCAAACCACGGACAATGGAAATGGCACAAGGGCTTTTGTCCTTCAAGTGCCCTTTAGTGATCCACTTGTGGAACAGAAGGTGAATGTTGAAGCACCCTCGTGTCTTGAGAATCCAAGTCCTATCTAGTACAATACTAATAAGGCCTTTCAATAGCCGTTGTGCCATTCAACTCCTTAGTAGAAGGAGCTATCTATGATGGCATTATTATGGTACTGTACAGGCTATGAGATCTTTGGAGCTATCTCTGTTACAGAGTGTGCCATTTTAGCAGACTGCAACTTCATGAGCCCTCCTTCCCACATCTACACCCTTTACCTCCTTGACTTTCATGGGGTTGGCCTGGTTCACCAGGGCCCACCAGGTTTTCCTCTTGGTATCCCACCAGCCTGGCCAACCCTGGCCCATGCTCCCACAGTTAATATAGCAAGTTCCTGTAATACTAGGCCAACCCCTCACTGCTGTGTGCAAGGGCTTTGTTGCTTTCTTCCTCTGTAGCTTCTGGGAAGAGTTTACTAACTGGCCTTGCATTTTTTTTAGCCTAGTTTCTCTTGAATTTCCTCAGCCTTCTGCATCATAACACAATAATATTGAATGAATTAAACTGTAAAATCTAACGGATAAGATAAAAGCAATCTGAGTTCCTGCCAGGGAAAAATTAAATCGAACTACAACTGCCAGCATTCCCTAAGAGTCTTTAGTTTCTGGAACACTGGGAGTTGTAGATGACCATCTAGTTGGTGACCGTTTTGGCTGTGCTTGTCCTATGTGACTTGTATTATTGACTTTCCTCCCAGTACCTGGAGGGCAACAAGCGAATGTACATCCTTTCTGTCACCTACATCTTGACCCTTCTGAACAAGAAAAAGGATTTTACGTACACGGATGTGGTGGAGTGTCTGTTACAAGATGTGGGTGAGTCTGGTCCCAAACTGAAGTCAAGAGTATGTGGTGAGGGGGTTCTTGGTCCCTAAAAGATATGTTGTGCTACTTTTGGATAATGTACAGTTTAATTGCAAAACTTAACTGAATCAATGTTAACCACCCACCACATTTTTTTTTTAGTTCCCCCCAATTATGATCAAATCTGTGAAAAAGACCGTCTAATCCTGAACATGACCCGAGGAAACATGGATATGTATTGGATCCCGTACATCCGAAATCTACCACTGACTGAAGCCCTAGCGACATCCCAGAATTACAAGATAACCCAACGTGGCTTAACGTTGCTCATTGAAATCCCGCTCTTCTCTGTAGGCCTGGTCTACGAGGTAACGCCATATCCATGTGCAGAACGATGCCTTCCAGTCTGACTGTGAAACTAAGGGGCCTTAGAGTTCATCATAGCGGAACCCAAGCCCTCTGTTTGCTTGTATGAGGATTTTAGGGGAATATTTTGTTGTTAGGGATGCACCAAATTCAGGATTCCGTTATGGATTCGGATGTTGAGAAACTGAATTTGATGGGCTTTTGTGCATGAATTTATGGCATTTAGTGTATCTCGGAATTTCTAACTTTTTAAATATTTCTTTATACCAGACAGGAGTTATTTTGTCTGACTGTGGCCTGTTCTTTAATCCACACCTGTAGGATATAACACTGAGGGGGATCAAGGCTCGTGTGGACTTTTCACTAAAGGACAACAAGACCCTTCAAGTTAGGAGCAACTATTCATTTGTGTGTAACTTTCCGACTGACCGACTATTATGTGAGTAAGGTCACAGGGAAACCCTAGGCCAGTTTTTATCCCCTGTGCCCACTTTATCCTCCTCCAACCTCTATTTTTTGGTCCTCTTCTAGTGTGCCTTCCCAATGGTACCATGAAAGCTACAGTATTCAGCCTTGACACCAAACCTCGCTTTGACCCCCGACAAACCCATCTGAAGGACCCAACGTGCAAGCCTCAGGAGGCCGATAATGATCGTGCTCTGTTCTCCTTTTCTGTCTTCTCCTGCGGCACAACTAGGCAGGTGATGAATACTTCTCCATATGACCACATAATGGCTTTCTCCTGAGATTCTCACTGGTAGGGGAGTGGCGCTGGGTTTGTATAGAACTGGGGCAGAACACTAAAGGAAAATGTCTTCATCTTCCTTACAGTTTGTTGGAGACTATTTGGTGTATGAGAATGAAGTAACCTTTGATCGAAAGGGGTTACCTCCAATCAAACCAATCATCTCTCGAAATTCCACATATAGGTCAGTGTTCTGTACCTTTTATCCAAGGAAAATGCATTTGCTATGGCTACCCAGAGTCGGCCTTTAGGAGTCCCAACCCATCAGTGAGAGAACTACTGCTTTAAAGTTTTACTGACTCAGATTGCAGTTTGCCATTGTCTCTCAGGCTGTCTGAACACAAGCTTCTCTCTCATAAGCCTTCTATTGTGTTATACTTCCCTAGCAAAAATGCTAATTGTAGTTGTGCTCAAGGAATATTGTATGATGTTTTCCTTTTATAGTCAAACAGGGCTGTCCAACAGAAGTCTCCATAACGGGGACACCACTTTTAAATGGTGATGGACCTTTATGGTGACCTGCTTCAATACACACTTGGCAAAATCGTATATCTTTATATTTGCACATATTGCCCATTAAGTGAACTTTCTCAATTTTTAGGTTAAATTCTGTCCTCACTGCTATAAAACTGACTTAACATGAATTTTTAAATAAAGGACAAGTTATACGGCAGTGGTTGATGGGTAATAGTTTTGAAGTAGAATAATTGAGTCTTTATCCTTACTAAGATTAAGGGCAGTAATACGCTGCTATTTCAGGAGATTAATCGCCCAGCGACAAATCTCTTCTTATTCAGGCAACTAATCTCCCTGAACTGCCAGCTAGAATGTTTTTGCCAGCAGGATGGCACTCAGAAAGCTTCGTTTTCCAAACTGCCTCATGAGAAAACTTCGGGCAACTTCGGAAAGCCTAAACGATCAGAGTGTCATCCCGCCGGCGATTTACATTCTAGCCGTCGGGAAGTCCGTTCGGGGAGATTAGTCGCCCGAAAAGAAGCGATTTATAGCTGGGCGACTAATCTCCTGAAATAGCAGCGGGTGTCTCTGCCCTAAGCCAAATGGCTTCTATAACACTCTGAATTTTGAATATACACTCCCATCCTTTACAGACTATAAGGAACTATATTAAACACTATGTAAAGTAATCATGCCATTCTTACCTTGATTTAGGTTGACCCTGCGCTGTAGGTACCCTCTCATGGACACTCAGAGGCTGGGGGGTAGATACGATACCATCATTGGCCGCCGTGGGTTTTCAGCCGACCCTGTTAGTGAGCAAGCTAAAGGTGACTGGCATGTAGGGATGGCCAACTATAATGGTAATCTATACTCTGCCTTGTTGGTGGGGGAATCAAGGAGTCCAAAGTTAATCCTCCCTTCCTTTTTTTTAATGCAGTTATTAGGAAGAGAGATGAGCGTGCACAAGCTTCAGATCTAAAAGTAGCCAAAGGTATTTGTCAACCTCTCCAAGCTTTAGCTAAACCATCTTCTCTGTGTTATTGTGTTTGCTTGGATAACTAGAATTAGGACAGGCAACATATATCAGTGTTCAGCATTGGTAATCTTCCAATGGCTAGCAGGTTATGCCTTGATAGAATCTAGAACCATCTATTTGCAGATGAGACATTCTCTTCATTCTACCATCCTGGGGACTTCCCAATACTAATCCAGCAAGAGGAGACCCTTTATTTCGAGGTGGATGAACGGCGAGTGACGTCCCCCACACATGACGTCAGACTGCACGAGTGCTGGGCTACTCCCGCCCAAAGGACAGATGGATTCCCTCAGTGGGACCTTATTGTGGATGGGTAAGTTCAGCAGCAAGAAGAGGGTTTAATGCTCTTGAAATATCAAAGTGCCCTTGTCCCAGAATCCATTAGTCTCGCTCACATTTTAGGTGTTCGTCCATAATTATTCTCCACATCTGCCTTGGAACACTTCATTGAAAGCTGCTAGGTTCTCTAGGTATTTAATTTGATACAAAAGCTGTTATTGACCATCATACCTTGTAGATGTGCCCAAAAAGGAAATAATTACTCGGCAGACTTGGTACAAGGCTCTCCTTCACGATTCCAGCTGAGGATTGAAGGAAGCCTGAGTGATCAGGTGGGTTAAACCTACTGTATAAATTTAGCCAATGGTCGATTTGCTCCTAAATAACTTTATTTTTTTTTTATTTTTCCTTGCTACCCCATACCAGCTGTACGTATACTGTCAGGGTCTGATCTGTGACTCTCTACTTGAAGCTGAGAGATGCCAAAGCTCCTGCAAAGAAGCAAAACCCGGAGTGTGTAAGTGTTCTTGAATACCATGTCTTTCTTGTATCCAGACATCTCCTCCCCAGAGATGTGGCACTTTTTCCCCCAACCTAAATATAGATTGGCAAATAAGGAACAAACTAGCTAGAAAGGTGGTTGATTCCAATGATAAGAGCTTCTTGGTTATTGAACAAGATCATGGTGTAAGTATGGTGCCAACTACTGGTATTGCATCACATACTCCTATGTACATGTAACCAGCCTTTGTTGTATGAAGGCCGTACTCTGGTCCATTCCTGTTCTTAGATGCGTATTCTCGAGTTTCCACCTGGAAATGGCTTCACACACTCTTCTGTATTGCAGGGAGAAGAACCGTCCCTGTGCTGGAGCCCTATGAGCTCTGGTCTACAGGCCCAATTCGGATTGGCACAGGAGAATCGGAAGTACAGTATCGGCATGTGGGTGAGTTTGGCTGGATCCAGAGCAGGAAGTTGGCAGTGCAAAAGCCAGGTTTACTTGCTTCAGTTTCTGTTCTCTCATTACAGAGGAGAAGAGCTGGAAGACCTGGATGTGGCTTCTGTCAGTTGGCCTTGCCTTCGTCGCAGCTTTCACTGTTGGATTAGTTATATTGGCAATGCGGCTTTTTGTGTGTTAAAATAAAAAAAAGTTTTCTAGTTATCTGGGGTTTTTTTTTCATAATTGCTCTTTCCATGTCAGATAGATATTGGCTTGGTTGGTGAGCAGTGTCGGACTGGGACACCAGGGGCCCGCCAAAAAACCTTAGACCATTATTATTTTTCTTCTCCTCACTCAACCTCTATTCTCCTAGTCTCTTTTCTTTACATACTATAATCTATTGTTCCATCTATTTAGCCCCTTTCTTTACATAGAAATAGGGAATGGCCATGAAATAGGCCAAATGTTTAGAAGCAAGAGGCCACTGACACCTGGGCCCACCGGGACTTTTCCTGGTATCCCGGTGGGCCAGTCCGACACTGTTGGTGAGTGAGTGGGTCAATCAAGTGGATCTTGTTGGCCACCCAATATAAGAATGCAGTAGAACAAAAGTTCAGTTTGGGATTCTGCTATATCCTAGCATTTTTAAAATTCCAAGGTTTCACCTGAAACTTTAGTCATGTGACTTCAACGTTCTGGACCCTAGATTTTCTGCAGTTGAATAAATTCATCATGAGCATTTCTCGGGCGAGTGTAAGTAATGGGTTCCTTTATGTAGGAGGGTGGTGCATGGATTTGTGTGATTCCCTAAGACATTAACATACAGCATAACCTCAATTTCCATACCGTCATTCTAACACCACTTTTTGTTGGCCCACCAATATATAATGCCTAATGCAGGGATCCCCAACCTTTTAAACCCGTGAGCAACATTCAGAAGTAAAAGTAGTTGGGGAGCAACACTAGCATAAAAAATCTTCTTGGGGTGCCAAATTAGTGCTGTGATTGGCTATTTAGCCCCTATGAGGATTGTCAACCTACATTGAGACTCTGTTTGGCAGTACACCTGGTTTTTATGCAACTAAAACTTGCCTCCAAACCTGGAATTCAAAAATAAGCACCTGCTTTGAGGCCACTGGGAGCAACATCGAACGGGTAGGAGAGCAACATGTTGCTCACGAGCTACTGGTTGGGGATCACTGGCCTAATGCATCGCTGTGATTTTACACCATTTTTTATGGTCCCCGTAAAATGGGGATTCTACTGAAAATCTCTCCAACCTTCTCATTGGGTTCCATTTTGTTCAGCTCTACAGTAATAGAGGCACCTTCCTCTATAAAGTAGGAGTCAAGTGAAGAAGTCTCTGGAGAAATACTGCTAAATGTGCCTCCCAGCCAACCATAGCCTGGCACTGCCCTCCAGCTTGGAGGATGAACGCTCAATGTCAGGCCGGCAACGGTGTGAGTTTGACACTGAACCGAGGCTGCCGGAGCCTGGGACTATGGTGCTATAATGTCAACATTTCTTCACATGGTGAAGGAAGCTGAAAACAACTGTTGGAGGATATTAGCACAATACTTATTACACATATTAGTATCCCAGTAGCACTCAACAGGAGTGTGTGTAATTCAGCAGCTAACGGATGTGGGATTCAGTTTCTCCATCTTGTGCAGCTACAGCATCCAACGTGTAGACTCCAAATCCTTGACTTGTTGCCCTACCATTTGGGCAGATCAGTATTGGGTATAAATCCTCATGGCTAAATGAAGCCCACGCTCCTACTAGAACTAGGTATTTTGAGGTTCATAAGGGTAAGCGTTGCGGTTGTAAGTGAAGACCTTTATGTTGCACATAGTAGCTACCCTTCCACCAGATGTGCAGCTCCTTGCTTTGCACTGCAACAACCTTCACGATCAAAGCAACCAGACATTGTGGCCTCACAGGTACCACCCAGGAGAAGCAAAAACAATAAATCCCAAATCACAGTCTATAACGGTGACATCACTGTCAAACAATGTAGTGGAGATCACAAATGAGGTTGAAGGAAAGAAGAAGAAATAAAGAAATTCCAGGCTTTTAGCCAATTACAGAGACCCGTCCCAATGGCGGATTCATTGGCACATTCATTGGCACATTCATGGAGACATTTGCTTATTGTGTCTCTAAGGAAGAAGAGAAGCAGAGGCTGGATCAGTTTCATAGTGATTTGGCTCTTCATTACAGATGAGTTTTGGGGTCCCCTCTTGTATCAATGCTTGTGTCCCTATTACCTTATGCTTCTCTTGTGCAATGTTGGTTACAATACAGTGGGAGCAGAATGGTTTAGTTCTCCTAGTACACTTTGCATCCCATTGGGCTTCAAGACATTCAATGAGTGCTCACCATCTTCTTCCTTATGCGCTTTCTCCATCCCACTTGGTGTTTCCTGGGAAGGTTCTACTTGGGTTTGTTTCATAATTGGGTTAGAATTTTTAAACACAGACACCTGAGTTGAACCTTTGCATGTTATTGGTATAAAGAGTATCAATACATTAGGGATGCACCGAATCCACTATTTTGGATTCGCCCGAACCCCTGAATGGCTATATTCACAGCTTTATCAAGCTACACTGATGTTCTCCTAAACTTTCCGAGGTGGATAACCTCCCTTTTTTTATCCATTCCGACACTGGCCCCTAATCTTTCTGCCATATCTCTGGTTCTTCCCTTGTACTACAGGGTTTCAGATACTTTCAGCCTTGGCTAAGAGGGAGAGAGGAGATCCTCTACTCTACTATCCCAAAATAAATGGGTGCCCAAACCTGTGAGGTTACATTTGTATCCTTTATATAAACACCCAGATTTTATGTATAATAATAAGGCAGCATGTTGGGGGCACAAGCACATGCAAAGCTGAGTTTAAGGGGTCCAGGGAACTTGTGCTAGCAGTAGTTAGGTAGTCAGTAGTTGGGTAGTCAGTAGTTGGGATGAGTGCTGGTTAGGGTTTGTAATAAGTAAGAAGGAGATAGTTGAGCAGGTATAATTCAACAACATCTCAAGGGCAACAGCCGTCCAAATAATGGCCATAGTCCCACCTGTGTAATTCCCAGTGCTACGGACTTTCTACCAGTTCCATACGGCACTTGCTCTGGTCTCATTCAGTCTCTTTCTAGTTCGGAGTAACGAGTAGAGGTGACCCGCCTGCAACTCTACAGGGTCTCAAGGACCACAAATTCATCCAGAACTTGCTCTAAAACCCACCCAGGGTGGAATCTGGATTTCTCTCTTATAAGGGGCAGATTTATCAACGGTCGAATTTCGAGTTTTTTGGAGTTTCTGGAGTTTTCTTAGTAATGGTTGAAATTGAAAAAAGTCTATATGGCACTGGACAAATAATGGATAACAGATAATATTATGTTCTACAGAGATTATCTGCTGTGTAACTTGAGCCTTTTCTACTGCTTGAATGGCTGCCCCCATGGCTACACAGCAGCTTGTTTATATAAACTATAGTAGTACTGATCTGTTATCTACTGTGTATCCTGTGCTTGAATGGCTGCCCCATGGCTACACAGCAGCTTGTTTATATAAACTATAGTAGTACTTATCTGTTATCTACTGTGTATCCTGTGCTTGAATGGCTGCCCCCATGGCTACACAGCAGCTTGTTTATATAAACTATAGTAGTACTTATCTGTTATCTACTGTGTATCCTGTGCTTGAATGGCTGCCCCATGGCTACACAGCAGCTTGTTTATATAAACTATAGTAGTACTTTTCTGTTATCTACTGTGTATCCTGTGCTTGAATGGCTGCCCCCATGGCTACACAGCAGCTTGTTTATATAAACTATAGTAGTACTTATCTGTTATCTACTGTGTATCCTGTGCTTGAATGGCTGCCCCCATGGCTACACAGCAGCTTGTTTATATAAACTATAGTAGTACTTATCTGTTATCTACTGTGTATCCTGTGCTTGAATGGCTGCCCCATGGCTACACAGCAGCTTGTTTATATAAACTATAGTAGTACTTTTCTGTTATCTACTGTGTATCCTGTGCTTGAATGGCTGCCCCCATGGCTACACAGCAGCTTGTTTATATAAACTATAGTAGTACTTATCTGTTATCTACTGTGTATTCTGTGCTTGAATGGCTGCCCCCATGGCTAGACAGCAGCTTGTTTATATAAACTATAGTAGTACTTTTCTGTTATCTACTGTGTATCCTGTGCTTGAATGGCTGCCCCATGGCTACACAGCAGCTTGTTTATATAAACTATAGTAGTACTTTTCTGTTATCTACTGTGTATCCTGTGCTTGAATGGCTGTCCCCATGGCTACACAGCAGCTTGTTTATATAAACTATAGTAGTACTTATCTGTTATCTACTGTGTATTCTGTGCTTGAATGGCTGCCCCCATGGCTAGACAGCAGCTTGTTTATATAAACTATAGTAGTACTTTTCTGTTATCTACTGTGTATCCTGTGCTTGAATGGCTGCCCCCATGGCTACACAGCAGCTTCTTTATATAAACTATAGTAGTACTTATCTGTTATCTACTGTGTATCCTGTGCTTGAATGGCTGCCCCATGGCTACACAGCAGCTTGTTTATATAAACTATAGTAGTACTTTTCTGTTATCTACTGTGTATCCTGTGCTTGAATGGCTGCCCCCATGGCTACACAGCAGCTTGTTTATATAAACTATAGTAGTACTTATCTGTTATCTACTGTGTATTCTGTGCTTGAATGGCTGCCCCCATGGCTAGACAGCAGCTTGTTTATATAAACTATAGTAGTACTTTTCTGTTATCTACTGTGTATCCTGTGCTTGAATGGCTGCCCCATGGCTAGACAGCAGCTTGTTTATATAAACTATAGTAGTACTTATCTGTTATCTACTGTGTATCCTGTGCTTGAATGGCTGCCCCCATGGCTACACAGCAGCTTGTTTATATAAACTATAGTAGTACTTATCTGTTATCTACTGTGTATCCTGTGCTTGAATGGCTGCCCCCATGGCTACACAGCAGCTTGTTTATATAAACTATAGTAGTACTTATCTGTTATCTACTGTGTATCCTGTGCTTGAATGGCTGCCCCCATGGCTACACAGCAGCTTGCTTATATAAACTATAGTAGTACTTATCTGTTATCTACTGTGTATCCTGTGCTTGAATGGCTGCCCCCATGGCTACACAGCAGCTTGTTTATATAAACTATAGTAGTACTTATCTGTTATCTACTGTGTATCCTGTGCTTGAATGGCTGCCCCCATGGCTACACAGCAGCTTGTTTATATAAACTATAGTAGTACTTATCTGTTATCTACTGTGTATCCTGTGCTTGAATGGCTGCCCCCATGGCTACACAGCAGTTTATATAAAGTATATAGATGTTGTGGATGTGGGAATGACTGTTGTTACATAATTATTGGGCTGGTTGGGGATCCTGGGAGCAGCGGTGGAACATGAGCCTAATTCTATTTAATCTCTGTACAAACTGTGTTACAGCCAAGAATGGGGCCACTCTGCATTTCTTTAATCCTCGGTGTCAGGAGAAAGAAAACACATTATCAGGGGCCTCAGTGCGGGGAAAGAAGAAGAATAAATCCAGTAATACAGAGCAGGGTCCTCCAGGCAAGAAGATGTCCCTTAGTAGAAGTCCCACTAGTGATTAGTAATGAAGTAGTGATGTCACAATTATATTCTCCATCTCTTATTCACTATATCCCCCAAAGAACTAAATAAAGGACAGAGGGACCTTTAATGAGATTCTGTCCGAGTTGCAAATCCAGGGGCCCATCTCTAACTGCAGCCCCCATGGGATACTTTGCCTTTAACCCCTTCCCTACAATTTGAATTCCGTATAACACCAGGGCTCACGTTGCTTTCCAAGGAAATACAAGATACGACCCCCAATAGTCCTGTTCTCTTTTCTTTCTCTTGTTGAATTGCTCCTCCAAGTGTCTCACCTGCTCCTTTAGTGACGGCTCAGACTTGGCTCCAGTCTCAGGCCCATGTTCCAGGGTCGGACAACATTAAATGGAGAACAGAATAAAGGGGATCAATATCCAGAAGGGCCGGGGCCCCCAATTCTGTAGCAATTCAGGGATATAAGGGGTTTCTTGTTTGCACCAAGTAGAATTATGGAGCACTTCTCATGAGTCTCTATCACCACAGCTTTATTACACGTTGCTCACAGGTGGGGGGGCTCTTTAGTTTCTCAGGTGGGGGGGCTCTTTAGTTTCTCAGGTGGAAGGTGCTTTTGTCTCATATTTATCTCACAACCAAAGCTACTGACTGATATTAGGCGCCATTGTTTTATTCATGTGGACCTTCCCCATTTATGCCTCTTGGGAAACCTTAGTGGTGAAATATACCAGGGCAGTTGCATTACCTACTTACTGTCACATCTACTGCTCCACCTCCTGCTTCTCCAATGACCCTCATTTGACCGTGAAACAGGGACAGTCGGGAAACTCCTTTCTCATTTGCTACAGGCAGTGATATGGGAAATTTGGTAGCACATGGCGTCCTCTATTCCTGATTCTATGCGGAGTTTCCTGCAGTACTCGCCTGCTTCCTACCCCTTTATACTGCTCTACTTCCTGGTCCAATACAGACTGCACTACTCACCTGCTTCCTACCCCTTTATACTGCTCTACTTCCTGGTCCAATACAGACTGCACTACTCACCTGCTTCCTACCCCCTTATACTTGTCTACTTCCTGGTCCTATGCAGACTGCACTACTCACCTGCTTCCTACCCCCTTATACTGCTCTACTTCCTGGTCCTATACAGACTGCACTACTCACCTGCTTCCTACCCCTTTATACTGCTCTACTTCCTGGTCCTATACAGACTGCACTACTCACCTGCTTCCTACCCCTTTATACTTCTCTACTTCCTGGTCCTATGCAGACTGCACTACTCACCTGCTTCCTACCCCCTTATACTGCTCTACTTCCTGGTCCTATACAGACTGCACTACTCACCTGCTTCCTACCCCTTTATACTGCTCTACTTCCTGGTCCTATACAGACTGCACTACTCGCCTGCTTCCTACCCCTTTATACTTCTCTACTTCCTGGTCCTATGCAGACTGCCCTACTCACCTGCTTCCTACCCCCTTATACTGCTCTACTTCCTGGTCCTATACAGACTGCACTACTCACCTGCTTCCTACCCCTTTATACTTCTCTACTTCCTGGTCCTATGCAGACTGCCCTACTCACCTGCTTCCTACCCCCTTATACTGCTCTACTTCCTGGTCCTATACAGACTGCACTACTCACCTGCTTCCTACCCCTTTATACTGCTCTACTTCCTGGTCCTATACAGACTGCACTACTCACCTGCTTCCTACCCCTTTATACTTCTCTACTTCCTGGTCCTATGCAGACTGCACTACTCACCTGCTTCCTGCCCCTTTATACTTGTCTACTTCCTGGTCCTATGCAGACTGCACTACTCACCTGCTTCCTACCCCCTTATACTGCTCTACTTCCTGGTCCTATACAGACTGCACTACTCACCTGCTTCCTACCCCTTTATACTGCTCTACTTCCTGGTCCTATACAGACTGCACTACTCACCTGCTTCCTACCCCTTTATACTCTCTACTTCCTGGTCCTATGCAGACTGCACTACTCACCTGCTTCCTACCCCCTTATACTGCTCTACTTCCTGGTCCTATACAGACTGCACTACTCACCTGCTTCCTACCCCTTTATACTGCTCTACTTCCTGGTCCTATACAGACTGCACTACTCGCCTGCTTCCTACCCCTTTATACTTCTCTACTTCCTGGTCCTATGCAGACTGCCCTACTCACCTGCTTCCTACCCCCTTATACTGCTCTACTTCCTGGTCCTATACAGACTGCACTACTCACCTGCTTCCTACCCCTTTATACTGCTCTACTTCCTGGTCCTATACAGACTGCACTACTCACCTGCTTCCTACCCCTTTATACTTCTCTACTTCCTGGTCCTATGCAGACTGCACTACTCACCTGCTTCCTACCCCCTTATACTTCTCTACTTCCTGGTCCTATACAGACTGCACTACTCACCTGCTTCCTACCCCTTTATACTGCTCTACTTCCTGGTCCTATACAGACTGCACTACTCGCCTGCTTCCTACCCCTTTATACTTCTCTACTTCCTGGTCCTATGCAGACTGCCCTACTCACCTGCTTCCTACCCCCTTATACTGCTCTACTTCCTGGTCCTATACAGACTGCACTACTCACCTGCTTCCTACCCCTTTATACTTCTCTACTTCCTGGTCCTATGCAGACTGCCCTACTCACCTGCTTCCTACCCCCTTATACTGCTCTACTTCCTGGTCCTATACAGACTGCACTACTCACCTGCTTCCTACCCCTTTATACTGCTCTACTTCCTGGTCCTATACAGACTGCACTACTCACCTGCTTCCTACCCCTTTATACTTCTCTACTTCCTGGTCCTATGCAGACTGCACTACTCACCTGCTTCCTGCCCCTTTATACTTGTCTACTTCCTGGTCCTATGCAGACTGCACTACTCACCTGCTTCCTACCCCCTTATACTGCTCTACTTCCTGGTCCTATACAGACTGCACTACTCACCTGCTTCCTACCCCTTTATACTGCTCTACTTCCTGGTCCTATACAGACTGCACTACTCACCTGCTTCCTACCCCTTTATACTTCTCTACTTCCTGGTCCTATGCAGACTGCACTACTCACCTGCTTCCTACCCCCTTATACTGCTCTACTTCCTGGTCCTATACAGACTGCACTACTCACCTGCTTCCTACCCCTTTATACTGCTCTACTTCCTGGTCCTATACAGACTGCACTACTCGCCTGCTTCCTACCCCTTTATACTTCTCTACTTCCTGGTCCTATGCAGACTGCCCTACTCACCTGCTTCCTACCCCCTTATACTGCTCTACTTCCTGGTCCTATACAGACTGCACTACTCACCTGCTTCCTACCCCTTTATACTTCTCTACTTCCTGGTCCTATACAGACTGCACTACTCACCTGCTTCCTACCCCCTTATACTTCTCTACTTCCTGGTCCTATGCAGACTGCCCTACTCACCTGCTTCCTACCCCCTTATACTGCTCTACTTCCTGGTCCTATACAGACTGCACTACTCACCTGCTTCCTACCCCTTTATACTGCTCTACTTCCTGGTCCTATGCAGACTGCACTACTCACCTGCTTCCTACCCCCTTATACTGCTCTACTTCCTGGTCCTATACAGACTGCACTACTCACCTGCTTCCTACCCCTTTATACTGCTCTACTTCCTGGTCCTATACAGACTGCACTACTCGCCTGCTTCCTACCCCTTTATACTTCTCTACTTCCTGGTCCTATGCAGACTGCCCTACTCACCTGCTTCCTACCCCCTTATACTGCTCTACTTCCTGGTCCTATGCAGACTGCACTACTCACCTGCTTCCTACCCCCTTATACTTCTCTACTTCCTGGTCCTATGCAGACTGCAGTACTCACCTGCTTCCTACCCCCTTATACTGCTCTACTTCCTGGTCCTATGCAGACTGCACTACTCACCTGCTTCCTATTATTGACTACTCTCTACTTCCTGGTCCTATGCAGACTGCACTACTCACCTGCTTCCTATTATTGCCTACTTCTCTACTTGCTGGTCCTATACAGACTGCACTACTCACCTGCTTCCTATTATTGCCTACTTCTCTACTTGCTGGTCCTATACAGACTGCACTACTCACCTGCTTCCTACCCCTTTATACTGCTCTACTTCCTGGTCCTATGCAGACTGCACTACTCACCTGCTTCCTATTATTGCCTACTTCTCTACTTGCTGGTCCTATACAGACTGCACTACTCACCTGCTTCCTACCCCATTATACTGCTCTACTTCCTGGTCCTATGCAGACTGCACAACTCACCTGCTTCCTATTATTGCCTACTCTCTACTTCCTGTCCTATGCAGACTGCAGTATTGGGTGGTGATGTCACACAGGGGTGGGGTGATAACAGAACCAGGTAAGTGAACAGGATGGAGTGGGAGGGGAAATAGGCAGGGAATGGGCAGGCCTATAAGGAGTTATTTCCAGTTTAAGGGAAGGGAGGGATTTATCTGGTGTTAGGAATATACCGACTATTACATTGCTGGTGAATTTTTAATTCCGGACTCAGATGGTGATTTACTGGCTGGGCTGGTTATACAGTATACTGGTCTGGTGGCCACCATAGCTGCACTACTCACCTTCTTCCTATCATTGCCTAGTGCTCTACTTCCTGGTTTTATGCAGATTGCAGTAGTCACCTGCTTTCTTTACATACTTACTACTACTCTACTTCCTGGTTCTCTGTTAAGCTGGGTAGAGGACCCATCTCTTTTCTATCCCCACCTACTGCTCTACCTCCTGATTCTGCACTTTATAGACTTCATTACTCACCTGCTTTCTGTCCTCACCTACTTCTTCACTCCCTTGTTCTGTGTTGAACCAATCTCAGGTCTCCTGATGGGAGTAGAGACAGTCAGGAACTTTTCCAGTTAACTAGTTAGTGATGAGAGTACTTATGGTTACCTCCTACTGACTATCACAGGGTAATTCATCTAATCATTATCTTCTCTGGTTGCCTCAGTCTGAACCTCTATGATGAGACCTTCAGTGGATAATGAACATGTCAGGCCTAATGTGACTACAGATCCTCTCAGTTTGGCAAGTTGCAGAGTTGGGGCCCCTTGTTGATAAGGTTTTCAGTCCAGACAGTAAAAGTGATCCTTGATGACAATATTATTAATCGTCAAATGTAATATTTTGTGGGTAAAGGCATATCTCTGCAGAGGTCAAGAACATGAAGAAGTGGAGACACCAGGGAACATTTCCAGCCAAAAAACTTGTGAAATATATTATTTTTGTGACACAAGCGAAAGAAGAAAAAAGCAGATTATACATATGGGAGGAGGGAGCTGCCATATTGATTCCCTTAGACAGTACAGTATGAGGGTATAGCTTATTGTGTGCCCAGAACATTCCTTCTCTGTATATTTGTATTTATACATATGGGAGGAGGAGGTGCCATATTGATTCCCTTAGACAGTACAGTATGAGGGTATAGCTTATTGTGTGCCCAGAACATTCCTTCTCTGTATATTTGTATTTATACATATGGGAGGAGGAGGTGCCATATTGATTCCCTTAGACAGTACAGTATGAGGGTATAGCTTATTGTGTGCCCAGAACATTCCTTCTCTGTATATTTGTATTTATACATATGGGAGGAGGAGGTGCCATATTGATTCCCTTAGACAGTACAGTATGAGGGTATAGCTTATTGTGTGCCCAGAACATTCCTTCTCTGTATATTTGTATTTATACATATGGGAAGAGGAGGTGCCATATTGATTCCCTTAGACAGTACAGTATGAGGGTATAGCTTATTGTGTGCCCAGAACATTCCTTCTCTGTATATTTGTATTATACATATGGGAGGAGGAGGTACCATATTGATTCCCTTAGACAGTACAGTATGAGGGTATAGCTTATTGTGTGCCCAGAACATTCCTTCTCTGTATATTTGTATTTATACATATGGGAGGAGGAGGTGCCATATTGATTCCCTTAGACAGTACAGTATGAGGGTATAGCTTATTGTGTGCCCAGAACATTCCTTCTCTGTATATTTGTATTTATACATATGGGAGGAGGAGGTGCCATATTGATTCCCTTAGACAGTACAGTATGAGGGTATAGCTTATTGTGTGCCCAGAACATTCCTTCTCTGTATATTTGTATTTATACATATGGGAGGAGGAGGTGCCATATTGATTCCCTTAGACAGTACAGTATGAGGGTATAGCTTATTGTGTGCCCAGAACATTCCTTCTCTGTATATTTGTATTTATACATATGGGAAGAGGAGGTGCCATATTGATTCCCTAGACAGTACAGTATGAGGGTATAGCTTATTGTGTGCCCAGAACATTCCTTCTCTGTATATTTGTATTTATACATATGGGAGGAGGAGGTACCATATTGATTCCCTTAGACAGTACAGTATGAGGGTATAGCTTATTGTGTGCCCAGAACATTCCTTCTCTGTATATTTGTATTTATACATATGGGAGGAGGTGCCATATTGATTCCCTTAGACAGTACAGTATGAGGGTATAGCTTATTGTGTGCCCAGAACATTCCTTCTCTGTATATTTGTATTTATACATATGGGAGGAGGGAGCTGCCATATTGATTCCCTTAGACAGTACAGTATGAGGGTATAGCTTATTGTGTGCCCAGAACATTCCTTCTCTGTATATTTGTATTTAAACATATGGGAGGAGGAGGTGCCATATTGATTCCCTTAGACAGTACAGTATGAGGGTATAGCTTATTGTGTGCCCAGAACATTCCTTCTCTGTATATTTGTATTTATACATATGGGAGGAGGAGGTGCCATATTGATTCCCTTAGACAGTACAGTATGAGGGTATAGCTTATTGTGTGCCCAGAACATTCCTTCTCTGTATATTTGTATTTATACATATGGGAGGAGGAGGTGCCATATTGATTCCCTTAGACAGTACAGTATGAGGGTATAGCTTATTGTGTGCCCAGAACATTCCTTCTCTGTATATTTGTATTTATACATATGGGAGGAGGTGCCATATTGATTCCCTTAGACAGTACAGTATGAGGGTATAGCTTATTGTGTGCCCAGAACATTCCTTCTCTGTATATTTGTATTTATACATATGGGAGGAGGAGGTGCCATATTGATTCCCTTAGACAGTACAGTATGAGGGTATAGCTTATTGTGTGCCCAGAACATTCCTTCTCTGTATATTTGTATTTATACATATGGGAGGAGGTGCTACAGGGTTTCCTAGAGCATGTAGGAATATGTATGGGTAGGAGCTGCCATGAATAAATACAAATAGAGAGGGAAGGCAAGTTGTGAGTATATCCAGTACATGTACGTTGTCTGTAGACAAATAGTCATGAGAAATCTGACTTTAAATAGCAGAATTTTGCTCCGATACAAGGGGAGAGCAGTACTAACTGTGAGAATATTGTTCTGTCTCACCTCTTCGTGCAGCATTCTCTCTCTCTCTCTCTCTCTCTCTCTCTCTCTCTCTCTCTCTCTCTCTCTCTCTCTCTCTCTCTGTCACTCTCCCTCCCGCCTCTCTCATTTTTTTCTCTCCCCTCCCTCCTTCTGTCTCTCGCTCTCTGTTTCCTGTCATTTTTTTAACTTCTCACTGGACGAAGCCCAGGAACCAGAAGAAAACACATAGGCATCTCCTACCAGCTGAGATCCAGTGCTCCTCTCATTCTCTCTACCTGCCTGGCTCCAACCCACCTCCACCATCCAAATCCTACTACTGGGAATCCTGAGCTCCGTCTGACTCTCGTCTTTTTTTGCCCCAGGCACATTATTTTTGGCTCATATTTATATCCAATAAAAGCCTATAGCCCACTTTAATAGTCACTGGATGACATCCAAGGGGCCCAACAAGATGATGGTTGTCCATCCAACTTATGTCACATCTTTCCAGGATGCCGTAATCTTTTTGAGAAGGAATCCGGGTCATATATGGTTTCAAATCCTATTCCTGTTTGTGGATCTGGTGTATATGGATCTCTAAGTCATGTTGGTATCCAGGAATTTGTTCTGTCCAATCAATTCTTCTCCCAGTCCTACTGGATATTGAACCTCTAACTGATCTACTTGTACAGCCCTGGCCTGCAAAGCTGCCATTGTCATTTATTCCAATTTACGGCAACCATGGAATTAGTCGATTTAATGGGATTTAAATATCATTTTGAAAGCCAAATGTTTGGAACTGACACAGATTTTGGACAGATTTATCACAGTTGGAAAGAGTAAAGAAGAATTAACTTGTAGAGAAGGAAATTGACAATGACTCGCTGGCGTAAAAGAGGAGCCGGGAAACGCACTCTGCTCCTACTTATCCTCTTGGCTCTGGTACTAGGGGGCACAGCGCTCTGCTTAGCCTTTGTCAACCTGTTACTGACCACCACAGAATGGGGCAAGAGTCTACACCATGGACAGGTGCTATTGCATCAGGTAAGGGATTGTACTTAGGGTACTCATGGAATAGATCCAGTACAGAAGCCAAATGGTGTGGATGTTTGTTGGTCAGTCAGTCATGGAATAAATTCAATACAGCAGGAAAATGATGTGTATGTTGATTTGCCATTCATGAAATAGATGCAGTAGAGCAGCTGAATGGTGTGTATCTTGGTTGGCCAGACATGGAATAAATCCAGTAGAGCAGCTGAATGGTGTGTATCTTGGTTGGCCAGACATGGAATAGATCCAGTAGAGCAGCTGAATGGTGTGTATTTTGGTTGGGCAGTCATGGAATAGATCCAGTAGAGCAGCTGGATGTTGTGTATTTTGGTTGGGCAGTCATGGAATAGATCCAGTAGAGCAGCTGGATGGTGTGTATTTTGGTTGGGCAGTCATGGAATAGATCCAGTAGAGCAGGAGAATAGTGTGCATGTTGGTTGGCCAATCATGGAATAGATCCAGTACAACAGCTGAATAATGTATATGTTGGTTGCTCTGATTGATCCAGAGGTATTTTGAAGAATGAAAGAAAATGCCATTCGAGGCAACTTGTTTGAAAGCAGCTCCTGGCCTTTGCTATTCTGTGCACTGCTGGTTACCACTACATTTCCCACTGAAAGATGTTGCAAGAAAACCCAGCTCATGATGTACCTGGCACCTAAAAGTCTAACTGATTGCACTTGTAGGCTAAATGGTGCAAGTGGACTCCCACAGGCTGCCCTTGTGTCCCCCATTACATGGTGCAAGCAATTGGCCATTCCAAGTCAGGAGTGAATGTTTCTGTAAGTAGACCCAAAAACTAGTGGGCCAAAAGGCATTCTGTGAAAGCCATGGCACTTTGAACTCACTGGCCCTCTTGTACTGCTGAAAAGGTATTGAGAAATCATTACTGTTAATGGGGCCTGAGGGTAGCCCCTTACATAGTCCAGTGGGTCGCCGTACACCCTTATATAATCTAGAGACCACCACCACCATTGTTAGGCATAGTGGCCTATCAAAGATCACTAATAAGCATAGTGGCCCACCAAAGACCACTCATGAGGACAATGGACCATCAAACATCATTATTGAATAAAGCCAGCCATCAAAGACCACGTATGAGCACTGTGAACCATTAAATATCCCAAAAATATTCAATGGTTTTCTTTCATGACCAACAATTTTCAAGTGAGCCACCAATGATTCCGAATGAGTACAATGGACCGTTAGTGATCACGAGGATACACAGTGGGCTCTAATTAGTACAGTGGACCTCCATAGACCACTAGTGAGTACAGTGGGCCATCAAAGATGACAGGTGAGGCCACAAAAGATCACTCATGAGTTCAATAGACTATCCTAGATCATTAATGAATTCAATGTCAGATCACCAAAAGCCACTGATGATCACAATGGTTCACTCCACATAATTACAGTGGCCTTCAAAGATCACCCACCCATGTTATACAATGAAATAAAGGTATTCCAGATTTCCTAACTGTTTTGGAGACATATATAGAAGGTATATGTCAGTTCTCCAGGCTGGGATTCATCAGCTCCGAGGGTATGTGTATGGCACTATGAGATATGCTTTGCGTACATAGCAAACAGGGAAATACTCTGGACTCTATCAACTTTATAAACTATGATTTGATGAACTTCCCTTGCCAACTAGGTGATATCCTAATAAGGGAGACACGGGCTGTTCATAGATCAAACATATTATTAACAATATCATTAATAAGACGAAGTAACCTGAAAGTCAAGCCAAGGGGCACCTCATGGCCAAAGCCTACAGTAAGTTTACTGATTATCGGACACCTGTGCACCCCTACATTCTCCCCCTATTAGCAATCACCCTACAGAGATCATTTAGAGGCAGTGTGGAACTACGTTAAACGCATCGTCAGAGGGACCACTTGGGAGGAAAAAAAATAAAATAAAAAGTACATATAATATTGTCTGATGATAGTCAAGAAAGGCGCTGAAGACCAGGGAAGAGGAATGGCGAGGGACAGCAGAAAGAGACAGACACCAGTGATGTGTAGGTCGGGATTTCCCCGCCCCGCACTCTACCCTAACCCGCCCTCCTTTATCCTACACCCACCGGCATCCGACTTCCGCGTTGCTTTTATAGACCTGTCCCGCCGATGACATCACAAAAGGGGCAGAGCAAGCAGGCACATCGTCTATAAAAGACAAACCCAGAAATCAGAAGCTGGCATTTGAAGAGCTCAACCTGCACCCGCCCGACCCGCGAGGAAGAGTATGAGGTCGGCCTGAATCCGCCTGACCTGCTGGTAAACCCTCGGGTCCTATTGGTATTGGGCGGGTTTGGGCCGACCTCGCACTCTTCCTTGCAGGTGGCGGGTGGGTGCGGGTTGAGCCCTTCTCTTGCTCTCCCCACCGTCAAATGGCGGCGTCCGGGTTTGTCTTGACGCTGCACCTGCTCGCCCGCCCCTTTTATGACTACATCGGCGGGGCAGCACAGGTCTATAAAAGCAACGCGGAAGTTGGATGTGGGTGGGCGCGGGATAAGGGAGGGCGGGATAATTACGTGTCCACAACACTAATTAGCAACTATTGTATCAATTTTAACAGCTGCCTTTAATGAAACTCAGGGATTTTCCTCAGCAGGGACAAAGGTAAGAAATGTATTAATTTACAGGGTCGGCGACCTCCCCTCCCAGAGCTGCTTTATAAAGTGAAAAATTACACTTTACATAATATCAATATTGTAAAAAAAAAAAAACAGTGACACATAGAAAATAGAAAGTAATTGGAAAAAAGTGGTTATTTCTGGTGATCTATCTGAAAACAACTAGTTGTTTGAAGGTGAACAACCCCTTTAAGGAAAGGGTTTTTTTTTGGTTCATACTCCCTTGAATATGTCCCTGTGCTACATTCCACTAGTGCGGTCCTGCAGCTGCACGGGATCTAAGAATAACCAGGGCCTGGGGGACGGAGGGGGGACATGGGAAAGCTCCGGCACAGATAATGCTGACACAGGGCTCGGCCCTCGCACGTTTCCCCAGCAACTTGTTTGCCTCACTGTAAGGCCCGCCCCGGGGCCTGGTGGGAAATGCAGCATCTGGCACAGATTAACACTCAACATATGTTTTAGCTTGTCATTTATCTAATCACACCATTGGCACGATCATGGTTTGGCAGTGGCGATACACTCGCTTTGTTACACTTGTATTGGCAGCAACATGTACTGCAAGGGATGCTGGGAGATAAAGGGAATAAAAACCTCGCAGAGGTTCGCAGTATATTCCCCCTTTCTTTAATTAAAGTCAAACATCCCTCAATTATTCACAAAGTAGGGCCAAGTACCTCTTAGCTTGTACTGTCTGTGTCGGAGCCTGTCGTGAATATTGTTTTTTGCCTTTAAAGGATTTATCCCGCCAACAGCTGGACGCTGAGACTCAGGTAAGAACCGTATTTAAATGGAATTATAGAAGGTTTCTATATAGACTCATACCCCCTATTCACTATCAACAGGCCCCAGTCACACATTTGTATCGGCTCCTAAATAAAGCAACTCTTGTCCACAAAATGTCCCTATCAAAGCTAAGAGCAGCCCAAAGCTTGATGAGTATATATATATATATATATAAAAGAAGAAATGCTCTTTAGGGTTTACTTTACATATCTTTATAATAAAACCCTTTTTCACACTGTTTTTACCCCCAACAGATCTATTATCAGAATGTGTGGGAGAAGCAGCAGTATCTGTATCAGAAGCTGAGGGAAAAGAGCCGGCCCAGACGTGCAGGTAACCAAGAAATGGGCCGACATATTCCTGCAAAGGGCAAGGAGTAGCCAAACCTCACTCCACTTATGTGTATCATGGAGCAGTCACTGGCACTAGCAATACTGTTAACAGATAATATTATATGCCATTTCTTTACTTTTCAGCAAAGGACAAGAAGAAACGTAAACCACTGCTGTATGCAGCTCATTTTGAAGGTTTGTACTCAAATGATCTGTCCTTTTAATGCCTTCAGTTATAACCCTCCCTATAACTCCTCCTACTGCTCCATATACCCCTCCCTATAACTCCTCCTATCACTCCATATAACCCTCCCTATAACTCCTCCTACTGCTCCATATACCCCTCCCTATAACTCCTCCTATTGCTCAATATACCCCTCCCTATAACTCCTCCTATTGCTCCATATACCCCTCCCTATAACTCCTCCTACTGCTCCTTATAACCCTCCCTATAACTCCTCCTATTGCTCCATATATCCCTCCCTATAACTCCTCCTATTGCTCAATATACCCCTCCCTATAACTCCTCCTACTGCTCCATATAACCCTCCCTATAACTCCTCCTATTGCTCCATATAACCCTCCCTATAACTCCTCCTACTGCTCCTTATAACCCTCCCTATAACTCCTCCTACTGCTCCATATAACCCTCCCTATAACTCCTCCTATTGCTCCATATAACCCTCCTTATACCTCCTCCTATTGCTCCATATACCCCTCCCTATAACTCCTCCTATTGCTCCATATACCCCTCCCTATAACTCCTCCTATTGCTCAATATACCCCTCCTTATAACTCCTCCTATTGCTCCATATACCCCTCCCTATAACTCCTCCTATTTCTCCATATACCCCTCCCTATAACTCCTCCTACTGCTCCTTATAACCCTCCCTATAACTCCTCCTATTGCTCCATATAACCCTCCTTATAACTCCTCCTATTGCTCCATATACCCCTCCTTATAACTCCTCTTATTGCTCCATATACCCCTCCCTATAACTCCTCCTATTGCTCCATATACCCCTCCCTATAACTCCTCATACTGCTCCATATAACCCTCCTTATAACTCCTCCTATTGCTCCATATAACCCTCCTTATAACTCCTCCTATTGCTCCTTATAACCCTCCCTATAACTCCTCCTATTGCTCCATATAACCCTCCCTATAACTCCTCCTATTGCTCCATATAACCCTCCCTATAACTCCTCCTATTTCTTCATATAATCCTCCCAATAACTCCTCATATTGCTCCATATTACCCTCCCTATAACTCTTCCTATTGCTCCATATAACCCTCCCTATAACTCTTCCTATTGCTCCATATAACCCTCCCTATAACTCCTCCTATCGCTCCATATAACCCTCCCTATAACTCCTCCTATCGCTCCATATAACCCTCCCTATAACTCCTCCTATTGCTCCATATAACCCTCCCTATAACTCCTCCTATCGCTCCATATCACCCTCCCTATAACTCCTCCTATTGCTCCATATAACCCTCCCTATAACTCTTCCTATTGCTCCATATACCCCTCCCTATAACTCCTCCTATCGCTCCATATAACCCTCCCTATAACTCCTCCTATCGCTCCATATAACCCTCCCTATAACTCTTCCTATCGCTCCATATAACCCTCCCTATAACTCTTCCTATCGCTCCATATAACCCTCCCTATAACTCCTCCTATCGCTCCATATAACCCTCCCTATAACTCCTCCTATCGCTCCATATAACCCTCCCTATAACTCCTCCTATTGCTCCATATCACCCTCCCTATAACTCCTCCTATTGCTCCATATAACCCTCCCTATAACTCCTCCTATTGCTCCATATAACCCTCCCTATAACTCCTCCTATTGCTCCATATAACCCTCCCTATAACTCCTCCTACTGTATTTCTTCAAATAATCCTCCCAATAACTCCTCATATTGCTCCATATAACCCTCCCTATAACTCCTCCTATTGCTCCATATAACCCTCCCTATAACTCCTCCTATTTCTTCATATAATCCTCCCAATAACTCCTCATATTGCTCCATATTACCCTCCCTATAACTCTTCCTATTGCTCCATATAACCCTCCCTATAACTCTTCCTATTGCTCCATATAACCCTCCCTATAACTCCTCCTATCGCTCCATATAACCCTTCCTATAACTCCTCTATCGCTCCATATAACCCTCCCTATAACTCCTCCTATTGCTCCATATAACCCTCCCTATAACTACTCCTATCGCTCCATATCACCCTCCCTATAACTCCTCCTATTGCTCCATATAACCCTCCCTATAACTCTTCCTATTGCTCCATATACCCCTCCCTATAACTCCTCCTATCGCTCCATATAACCCTCCCTATAACTCCTCCTATCGCTCCATATAACCCTCCCTATAACTCTTCCTATCGCTCCATATAACCCTCCCTATAACTCTTCCTATCGCTCCATATAACCCTCCCTATAACTCCTCCTATCGCTCCATATAACCCTCCCTATAACTCCTCCTATCGCTCCATATAACCCTCCCTATAACTCCTCCTATTGCTCCATATCACCCTCCCTATAACTCCTCCTATTGCTCCATATAACCCTCCCTATAACTCCTCCTATTGCTCCATATAACCCTCCCTATAATTCCTCCTATTGCTCCATATAACCCTCCCTATAACTCCTCCTACTGTATTTCTTCAAATAATCCTCCCAATAACTCCTCATATTGCTCCATATAACCCTCCCTATAACTCCTCCTATTGCTCCATATAACCCTCCCTATAACTCCTCCTATTTCTTCATATAATCCTCCCAATAACTCCTCATATTGCTCCATATTACCCTCCCTATAACTCTTCCTATTGCTCCATATAACCCTCCCTATAACTCTTCCTATTGCTCCATATAACCCTCCCTATAACTCCTCCTATCGCTCCATATAACCCTTCCTATAACTCCTCCTATCGCTCCATATAACCCTCCCTATAACTCCTCCTATTGCTCCATATAACCCTCCCTATAACTCCTCCTATCGCTCCATATAACCCTCCCTATAACTCCTCCTATTGCTCCATATAACCCTTCCTATAACTCCTCCTATTGCTCCATATAACCCTCCCTATAACTCCTCCTATCGCTCCATATAACCCTCCCTATAACTCCTCCTATTGCTCCATATAACCCTCCCTATAACTCCTCCTATTGCTCCATATAACCCTCCCTATAACTCCTCCTATCGCTCCATATCACCCTCCCTATAACTCCTCCTATTGCTCCATATAACCCTCCCTATAACTCTTCCTATTGCTCCATATACCCCTCCCTATAACTCCTCCTATCGTTCCATATAACCCTCCCTATAACTCCTCCTATCGCTCCATATAACCCTCCCTATAACTCCTCCTATTGCTCCATATAACCCTCCCTATAACTCTTCCTATCGCTCCATATAATCCTCCCTATAACTCTTCCTATCGCTCCATATAACCCTCCCTATAACTCTTCCTATCGCTCCATATAACCCTCCCTATAACTCCTCCTATCGCTCCATATAACCCTCCCTATAACTCCTCCTATTATTCCATATAACCATCCCTATAACTCCTCCTATTGCTCCATATAACCCTCCCTATAACTATTCCTATTGCTCCATATAACCCTCCCTATAACTCCTCCTATCACTCCATATAACCCTCCCTATAACTCCTCCTATCACTCCATATAACCCTCCCTATTACTCCTCCTATTGCTCCATATAACCCTCCCTATAACTCCTCCTATTGCTCCATATACCCCTCCCTATAACTCCTCCTATCACTCCATATAACCCTCCCTATAACTCCTCCTATCGCTCCATATAACCCTCCCTATAACTCCTCCTATCGCTCCATATAACCCTCCCTATAACTCTTCCTATCGCTCCATATAATCCTCCCTATAACTCTTCCTATCACTCCATATAACCCTCCCTATAACTCTTCCTATCGCTCCATATAACCCTCCCTATAACTCTTCCTATCGCTCCATATAACCCTCCCTATAACTCCTCCTATCGCTCCATATAACCCTCCCTATAACTCCTCCTATTATTCCATATAACCATCCCTATAACTCCTCCTATTGCTCCATATAACCCTCCCTATAACTATTCCTATTGCTCCATATAACCCTCCCTATAACTCCTCCTATCACTCCATATAACCCTCCCTATAACTCCTCCTATCACTCCATATAACCCTCCCTATTACTCCTCCTATTGCTCCATATAACCCTCCCTATAACTCCTCCTATTGCTCCATATACCCCTCCCTATAACTCCTCCTATCACTCCATATAACCCCTCTCCCACTGATAATGCCTCCTTCTTCTTCATCCCCATTGTATAACTTGTATTACTCTTTACAGCACCTCCCTGTACCTCCTCCTAACTCCACCCACTGTCCCACATAGCTGTCAGCTCCAGTTGCCCTTATTACCCATACAACCTCTCTCTGACATCTCTTTTGTTTCATTGCAGTCAGATCACCCAAAGGATCAGGTCAGACACAGATGGATGCAGGTAGGTCGCACAATATCTTTAACATCAGCAGATACTTACAAATATTTTTTTATCAAAATTCAATTATCTCATGTAGAGATTGCATCTGAAGAACAATGGGCAAAAAAACTTTCATAAGCTGGGCTATCACAACGTCAGCTGATTATTACCCAAAAATCATTATTCCCTTTTCAGACAAAAATGGTACAATCCTGCATTGGGTTGAGGTTCCTCTGAATTCCAGCAGCCCAATCAAGTATGATGGCAAGAGGGGTGAGTTCATCGTGAACCAGAGAGGACTGTACTATCTATATTGTCAGGTAAGCACTGAACACACCTGCCCACTATCTCCTCCCATCTTCTCCTCATCTCCTTACTTCATTATACTTTATTTCTACCCCATCTTTTTTCTTAAAGAAGCAGTAATATTTGTATAGGTATTTGTATATGTCAGAATAAGCAGCCTGTTCTGGTGCTCGCTAAAGCTACAATATACATTGATACTTTGGACTGGACTGTCCCATGCTAACCACAAGGTGGACAATATGGCGTCAAAGTGATTTTACGCCTAACGAATAGCAAATCTTCCATTGTCTCCAAATATCAGCCCAACTGGCCTTCAGGTTGAGCCCACACCTTACCAAGTAGCCCATAATGTGAACTATTCCCTAAGAGAATGATTTGAGCATGAGGTGCTCAATTATAAAACTTAGAGCTTCAACGTTGTATTATGATCACAATTCTCATGAGAATAATTTTACCATCATTCCTAGTGGTTTCATAATGAACCAAGACGCTCTTCACTGCTAAGCAAATAACACGTCTACTTCTTTTGTCCCTCTCTCTCACAGGTTCACTTCAATGAGGCCAGAAGTGTCTACATAAAGCTCGACATCCTTCTAGATGGTTCTTTGATCTTTCGTTGCCTGCAGGAATTCTCCACCACTGCTGCCAGCATCCATGATCCAAAGGTGAAAACTTGCGCTGTGTCAGGCCTTCTCTCCTTGCGCCCCAACGCATCTCTCCGTCTCCGCACTATCCCAGATGCAAGTCTTAGAGTCGACCGATTCCTGACCTACTTTGGACTCTTCCAGGTTCACTGACACAGCGTTCTGTGATATAATCCTAGCACCTCCCAAGAGAGATGGATTGGAGATGGTTTTAGGGATCCCATTCCATGTTGGACTCCTGTATTGCAAATCTGGACCACTGGGTCAAGATTTAATTGTACATTCAGAACCAGGAGGAATCTCACTTACATGGGTCAGAAATGGTTTTTGAGGAGATATATCTAGAATCTAGACGTCGGCACACAGCAATTTGGTTCCACAATGATAGAACCATACACACACCAGCCAATTCTTGTTTGTTACAAATGTGGATTAGTTTTATGAATAACTTTTGCTGGATTCAACAGAACCCCAGACCCAGGGAGAGAATGAGACTGCAGATATTACAAGCCAATGTAATCAATGCTCTGCAATTTCAATGTTCTGTAAATTCCGAATCTGGGAAAAATCCAAAAAGACAGAGATTTATAATGTGGAATAAAAAATAGATGAGGACTACCTGGAGCAGTACTCAACAGAAATATAAAAAAACAAGTGAAAAGATCATGGTCCAGGCTACATGGCTCATCTAGAATGAATGTATAACTGTTTTCCAAAGCTAGACATGATATTGGACACCCAACAACCAGAGGACACTGAAGATCTAGTCTTTCTCTAAAAAGTGAGACTGCTATTATGCTCATCATGCACATTAAACCTTTGGTAAATCCAAGTACAGAGGTGTTTCCGAACCACAATTTTGTCAAGATTTTGGGTTGCTTGAATGCATTTCAAAGCATGGGTGAAACCACTATCCAGTAGGGGTCAAGGTATCCATTTCTTCCAGCAGGTTAATCTGTGCTGCACTGCCTCTTTATAAATAAACCGATTGAAAGGTTCTAACGTGAATGAAGGAGGCCCTGCCTTTGTGTTAAAGCAACAGACTGAACGGCAGAGCGAGAGGGGCTATATCTGTTGTGAACCTTTATCAACATTACAAATATAATTAACTACTGTTGGTCCTGTCAATCAATGAGTTCCATCTTGCTCCTGTATGACCTTCTGTCTTCTCTTGGGGTCTTGTCAATCAAAGAGTTCCATCTTGCTCCTGTATGACCTTCTGTCTTCTCTTGGGGTCCTGTCAACCAAAGAGTTCCATCTTGCTCCTGTATGACCTTCTGTCTTCTCTTGGCAAGTACTGAGGTTAACCAACTAAGAAGTTGTTGGGGAAGAAGCCATCAGTACATATTTTTTGGTAACGGAGACAAATGTAATAGAAACACCTAACTTCCTTCCAACAATTGCTGGAGAATTGCAAGCTGAATGCAAATGATTTAGAACTTGGTCTGTGCCTCTGTTGGTTCTCCTTCTCAATGTGTCTGTACTTGGCATCACATACGGAGACCCAAACTCTCAGCAGGAGCTACAATCTCTGGTCTCCCCATAACAATAGCATTTGTTCTCAGGTCTATCCATCTACTTGCCAAAACAACTCTGATTCCAATACCTATACAAGAGCCGACAAGGGTGCCAAATGTACGGTTGGGTTGGTGAGGTTGCAGAGGGTGCAGAACTTGCATCAAATCAGGCAGAAAAAAACCACAGTCAACGCACATAAGGAAGACCAAGGACCATTGTTTTTAACATTAAACATATAACTATGTCAATATCAGCAGAACCCCAGAGTGTGTTATCCAGTTGCATCAACAGCTCCTGCACTGGTGGAATGTTCCAAAACACACATGTCCCTAGACCCATGCCCATCTCTGTATTCTAGTGATTGGCACATACATGTTTCCAGCCAGCACTGGGACTCTACTAGATGCCAATAAACATATCCATCGCTGCCCATATTGTCATGTCCGTAATGCTGATAGAAGGATGGACTTGTGTTTGATGCATGTAGCAATATGCTTGGTACAACCGGGGTATTGGCCCGCAGGTATCCTATATGGCTAAGCAACAACTTGCTCACCATCTACCAACATAAATGCAAAGTAGTGTCCATTCATTTCATCTGAGCAGTCGTGATGCAATGTCATTGGCTACTGTCTCACCAACACCATCCAATGATCAGAAACTGCTGAAAGGTGCAACTTAGTGTTGTATATTTCATTTAACTGCCTTTTTAGCCCTGCATCCCTCTCTAAATCTCTGAGTAAATCACATACCCTGACTGCCCTTACAGTAAAAAAAAACCCCTGCCTTTGTTGATTGTAAAACCACCTATCCTTTATAGTCTAAAGGTGGCCATAGACATAGAGATCCACTCGTTTGGCGAGCGGATCTCTCCCCGATATGCTCACATTGAGGTGGGTGATATCGGGCTTATCCAAACGTGGACCCTAGGGCCCAACAATCGGATCATAATGCATCCGATACGGGCGGATCACGGGACCACATAAACGCACATATGCGGCCACGATGGGATTTTTTGACCTGCCCGATCGAGATTTGCCAGAATTTCGGCCAGATATCGATCAGGGATGTCCGTCGGATGGCCCCACCCAATAAGCTGCCGACTTTTTGAAACTTGTCCAGTGAATGGCACATCGTGGCACCATCAGGTGATGCACTTGGTAGTTTTCTATAATCGCTTTACTTTGGATTCTAAAGTGCCTTTAATTTAATGCATATTAACAGATTTGTCAGGCATGTCTATAGCTCTGCAACCTCCAGATATCGCTCAACTATAATCTCCACCATTCGCTGGTAGGTGCCAATGACAGGCCGGAATGTCTGTACGGCAGCCATTATTTGTATATTAAAACTATCACTGCACTATACAGGGCTGACTTTGTTGCTGTGTTTTTTTTCAAACTTAACTGTGGAGGGATATTCTGCGAGTCCAGGATTCCGCATGTTTCACAAATCCCGACCTCGTTCTGTATAGGGGTTCATCCATTTGCAGGGGGGTGGCTTTGCGTTTGCCAGATATAATAATATATGCATTTATAACTGTTCCTTATAATAAAGATATATTTTATAAAGAACTTGAAGTCATGTTTCTTGGGGTGTGGGGGGCAGGTAGTATATTACAAATAGGAATGCACCAAATCCAGGATTCGGTTCGGGATTCGGCCTTTTTTCAGCAGGATTCGGCAAATTCTTCTACCACGGCCGAACAAAATCCATATGTATGTGCAAATTTAGATTAGGTATTCTGCCAAATCTTTGGGGTTTTGGCCGATTCCAAAATAGTGGATTCAGTGCAACCCTAACTAGAAATAATATGAATAATAATGATTGCACTCCGTATCTGCACTGGTTTCCCTTCACCTAAAAAAACAAAAACCCTACAGATTACAGGTTAATTGGCTTGTGATAAAGCTGTCCATAGTGCATGTGTGATAGGGACCATTGATTATAAGCTCCCCTGGTGCAGGGGCTGATCTCTATCTGTAGCGTTGCTAGTTTTCGGTTTGTTTACAAGCCTGTTTGTGGGATCTGTAAGTGCCGCTGCCATTCTTCTCCTTTGGTCGGATAACTTCACCTTGAGCTGTAGGTCTGGGACATGAGCACCCAGACCCCACGTATTACTGGTGAGATAATAAACTCATGGGATTTATTAAACGGATAATGGTGATACTGGAGAAGCGTGCAGGAGCAGGCACCGGATTTCCCCAGAAACGCAGGCTCATTTGCATGAAATAATCTTTCCTGGTGACTCATTTAACCCTATGTTTGGGAACACACAGACGTTTTGGGATAAAAAGGGCAGGCGGATGCTTGGCCAACAGCCGGTCAGTCTGTTATTTTCCCTAATCAGAGGGCACAGGTATTCTGATAAGGTAAGTTCTAGGTTCCTAGGCCCTTCTCCCGTTTCTCTCTCTGCTTCTTGGCTCCCCACCAACTCACCTGCCTCTCCATTGCTCCCTCCCCTCACTGTCCATTATGCTCCACATCTCCCCCTTCTCCATGTTTTTTGCTCTTTCACTCTTTACTTTGTAACTTTCGTTTTCCCGCAGACACAACTTTCTTTTCCTTCATTCTCTCGTTCTGTTCATCGATCCCTTCATTCTTCTGGATTCTGCTGTCCCCCCCTCGACTTGCCAACTTGCTTTACCCTTTGCAGCAACTGCTGAGCATTGAGATTCATTGGCTGCCAAAAGACGGTATGTCGGATATGTTCTTTCTCCTCCAGTCCCCAAACTCCCATATTGGTGTTTGATGGTGTCATCCCCTCAGCATTCTCCTGTTTCATTCTGCACCAGGAGTCAGTAGCCCAATACCCCAAGGGCACCTTGTTGAGGATAAAACAGATAAAAGCACAAAATACATGATATTATGTAACCAATGTCAAATATCTTCAGTATTTAGATCAGATATGATTAACTGGGGCCCTCCTGTTGTTGATTTGTCAACCTGATCTGAAACATCACTCCCAACATCAGAATAAAGCTGCAGATATTGGAAAAAGGACTTACGGTTGCCACCTGAACAGTATTATACTAGCCTAGCTCATTAAAAAACACCTCCAGGTCCAAATCAGGCAGGTTCTGGTTCCAAATTGGGGTTACTGTGCGGTTTTTGGTAGCTGGTGAGTCCAGCTTTTAGTATTGCCAGACCTGCCACCCTGAGGCCTTGTCATTATCTTCTGGCGAGCCTTCCATGTTGGTGACATTATGTGCAGGCCCCTCACCCTCCATGATGTTACCTGCAGGTTTGGGTTTGGATCAGAGCAAGGGTCCATGGATGGCTGTGGGTTTCCGAGATGCTCAAACTGTAGTATGATGGTTACCATATGGGAATGCAGGGCTATGTTGTCCTGAGCTATTTAGCAGCCCTATAATAGAATAGAATGTCATTCTCCAGCAGTATAACTGGACTCAATGGCAGCACTAATGTTCTCAGCCTGTAGACGATATAATTATTACTCGTATGGTCCCTGTAACCTTATTCCTTCCTGTCGTTAGTTCATGTTGCAATATTCTCTTCATTCTGTCACGCCCTCCCACTCTTCCTTTAAGCCACTGTCCCCAGTTAAAGAGAAAAAGCCGAAGCTGGAATCCTGATGTCCCACATGGTGACTTGTGAATCTGTTAGCCTGGCACGGGGACTCTGGGGGGGCACAGGAGCCTGGCTGGGGGTCCTCGTTTGCTTCATTGCTCTGATGTGCCAGTCAATCCACATTGGCAACCTCCAGGTGGAGCTCTCCTTGATGAGGAAAACTCAAGAGGAACCGAGGCCGGAGGTGGGTGGCTGACCTTGTGCATTGATTACTATTGTCACTTTCTCTCCCCGATGTAGAAGTACTGGCAGATACATTAGATAGATGATCCCTTGATATATTATACGAGGGTATTGCACAGCAGTGGAAGAGTTATATTATACAGTCTTCTGAAATCACATGACTGTCTAAAAAATATGCAATAAATGTCTCACTAAATAGTACAGTCATGCAAAAGCTGAGTCACACACCGCACCTTCCTACTGGGTCTCTTTATCGGACTCATTAGCTGCTCATCAGCCTCATGCCAGCGAACTGGTTAATGTGTTAAAGGGCCAGACCCATGTATCAAGCTGAGATTCCAAGGGTAATGATATTAATAGATTTTAGGCTGAGCCTTTCCACATCTTTCATGTAGGTGAAAAAGCAGCACAATACAAAGGAAGAAGGCCTGTCAATTTGCCTCAGACAGAAGAGAGACCTCACAAAAGCCAGGAGGTCAAGACATCACGGTGAGGTGAAGCAGAAGGGGTAGGTGAGAATTGGGTGGGAGGATAATATTTTACAGATCATTCTACCTTACTATACCCTTTCTTTTACTCTTGTCAAATGGCCAGTCCTGCGGCTCCATTAGTAGAATTGCGCACATGCTCTTGGTGGGGCTGTATTATTGATCCTATTGGCCACAGGATTTAGTCAACAATTTTATATTTCTTCAATCTGGCACATGAGGTTTTGACAGGGCTTTGATTTTACTTCCATCAGGCATGTCCTCTTGGAGGGACTGCACCATTACTGCCATCAGGCATGTCCTCTTGGTGGGACTGCATCATTACTGCCATTAGGCATGTCCTCTTGGTGGGACTGCATCAAGACTTCCACCAGGCACATCTTCTTGGTGGGACGGCAACATTACTTTTATCAAGCATATCCTGCATCTGCAACTTTACTCTCACCAGACGTATCCTCTTGGCAGAACTGTAACATTACCCCCACCAGACGTATCCTCTTGGCAGAAGTACAACTTTACTTCCGTTAGATGTATACTGGGGCCTGCGTTACTATTCACACTGTGTAAATGATCTGAGTGCTGTGCAGTTAGTACTTGGGACACATGAGTTTGGTAGGTCTCCGACAGTTCCCACTAGACAGATGAACTTGCGGGGCTGCAGCTGAATTCTCAATGGGTTTATGATTCTTCTATATGTGAACAGCGTGTGTCCATATCCACCCATACTAAAGTACATTATATTTTGCATCTAGGAAGTCATTCGTATGTTCACCTGGTGCCTGATCGTTTCTTTACTAATGGTAAGAATTCCTTCCCAGCCCTCACCCTTGCCCCTCAAGCTTGGTGCCCTTCAGAGGTGCTAGACTTCTCATTTTTCCTCTCTAAAGAACAAGCAGCAATTTTGCTTCAGGGTTCCATTCCCTCCTCCCCACCAAGCAATTATGGTGACCTGATGGTTAATGGTAGGAAGGAACCAAACTCTGCAATAGAGAATTTACATTTGAAGTAACATTTGGGATGTTGATGCCAACATTAACTTCCTGGCACACAGACTGGGCACATACACCTGTTCCTTCAGTCTATTCTGCCATGAATCAACACTTTGTTGACGTTTACCAGACAAGTGCTTTGTTTTGACCAGATTGCTCAACCAATGTTCTACCCACTCGCATATATAACTCCAACGCCAGTTCCTCTTGGCTTGGCACAAAATATTTCAACACAGATCTGAGGTTCAGATGAGCATAAATTCCTTAGTCTATGGAGACATAGGGGCAATTACTTTAGGAAAGCTGCAAATTGGCACTGAAATAGACAAAGAACATGAAGGTACATGCAGTGGGGCTTGTTTAATAACATAGGTGCAACCAATCACATCTTTACATTCATAGTAGCTGTTTGATTAAAACTAAAATACCATACTGTAGTATGTAGTACCATCATATCTGAATAAAATATTGTTACTAAGCGCAGATGATTCTAGCCACACCTCCCGCTCTCTGGGGGGTATAAGTATTGGCGACTATCAAATATATGGCAAAGTTAATAGGTGTGTAACTATTTGATTGCTTATTACCGGTTACTGCACCAAAGTTATTTGCTTTAAATGAGTCCTCTGATGAAGTGCCAGAATGAGGCATGAAACGCGTCAGGTGACTAGACATGACATAGTCTCATGGTGGAGAACTGTCTATGTTTTTTATGAAAGCTCGGCAATAAAGTTTTTTTTAATTGAACCCGTCGGCTAGTGAAATCTCCCGTTCACCTTCTGTTTAAATGAGTCCTACTGAGTTTCTTCATTCTCCTGCTAAAATCTATTGTCTTTTTCTTATTATGAACTTCTCCTTTTATCTTCTTCCCACAAAAAAATCCATAAAGATCCTAATTTCTCTCTCCTGCCCTTTGTCTCTTAGAGGCACTGGATTCCACCATCATCTCCTGGAAAGTGTCTATGAAGGAAGGGCGAGCTTTTCAGGCTCGAGATGCTAATGTGACAGTGATAAATTCTGGGATATACTTAGTATATAGCCAGGTATATTATTCTATCTATCTATCTCTCTATCATCTATCTATCTATCCATCCATCTCTCTATCTATCTATCAATCTCTCTATCTATATATCTATCTATCTCTCTATCATCTATCTATATATCTATCCATCTCTCTATCATCTATCTATCTATCTCTCTATCATCTATCTATCATCTCTATATCTATCTCTCTATCATCTATCTCTCTCTCTCTCTCTCTATCTATCTTTCTATCATCTATCTATCTCTCTATCATCTATCTATTTATCCATCTCTCTATCTCTCACTCTATCATCTATCTATCTCTCACTCTATCATCTATCTATCTATCTTTCACTCTATAATCTATCTATCTCTCACTCTATCATATCTATCGCTCTATCATCTCTCTATCATCTCTATCGCTCTATCATCTATCTATCTCTCTATCATCTATCTATCTATCATCTATCTCTCTATCATCTATCTATTTATCCATCTCTCTATCATCTATCTATCTCTCACTCTATCATCTATCTATCTCTCACTCTATCATCTATCTATCTCTCACTCTATCATCTATCTATCTCTCTATCATCTCTATATCTATCTCTCTATCTCTCTATCATCTATCTATCTCTCTATCATCTATCTATCTATCTATCTCTCACTCACTCTATCATCTATCTATCTCTCTATCATCTCTATATCTATCGCTCTATCGTCTCTCTATCATCTCTCTCTCTCATCTATCTATCTATCATCTATCTATCTATCTATCTATCTCTGTATCATCTCACTGAAACCCTTTGTCTAGAAGATACACAGTTATCTCTCGCTCTGTCCCATCTCTGTCTATAAAATACACAGATATCTCGTTATTTATATGTCGAATTATTCCCAACTAGGTTCTGTACAATGATTCCAGATTCACGATGGGACACTTGATAACACGTGACGGGGTCTTTGTAGGAGAGGAGGTGCTACTACGCTGTGTGCAAAACATGCCGCCCAACCAGAGCTTGGCGTATAACACCTGTTACAGTGCTGGTGAGACGTCAAGAATTCTTTGTTGCTCTTCAAAAATGAGTATATAAAACACAGTTGTGTTTATTTAATTACGCTGAGCAAAGCTGCAAGAGTGAAGTAACCAACTGCAACCATTAAGGTTGATCAGCCCCCCCCCCCAGCTCATAATACAGATATATATTTAAAAAAAGTGATGTTTAGGCGATTCTGCCATACTTTCACCCCAAATCTCACCCTAATTATACTTCAAACTGGGTTTACAGGAGTATCGCAGCATAGGGCGATCTCCCTTAAAGAAGAAATAAACCCCCCATACCAAAAGCCCCTCTAAACTGCCCCCCATTGCACCCCCACTCCGTGCTTTAGTCAAAAAAACAACTGACCCTAAAATGCAGAGCAGCGGAACTCCCGGCCACCATCTTCTGCCGCCTTGTATCCACTTTTGGGCTCAACTCTGATTTGAGCCTAAACAATTGAAGCCGATTCCTGACTTGGCCCAACTGTGCAAGTTCCCGCAGGCTTTGTGTGTCGTTGTGGAGTCCTCAAACAACGTGACGTGGTGGAAGATGATGCCCGGGAGCTCCACTGCAATTTAGGGTCAGATCTTTTTAATGGGTTGTTATTTGACTAATTTGAAGTGCGGGGAGGGAGAGGGAAATTACAGGCAGTTAAGGGGTGCTTTTTTGGTATAGGGGGAAAGTTTGGTTCTTCGTTAATTCCATTTAGGGGGGAAGTTTCCCCTGTTCAGATGGTCAGAATGTCTACATCAGCCAATATAATCCTTACTTCATGGATTTAATTGGTTGATATGGTTTTTAATCTGTCACTAAATCCGCAATTGCATATGCTCGTCCAAGGCATGAACATAGATAGATGGAGACCCCAATCCAGAACACTGTTGTATTCTTACTCTCTATACATTCTGCTGATGCCTGGTCTTCTACCCACCAGGAGTTTTCCGCCTCCAAAAGGGGGATTCCATTAGCCTTCTCATACCAAGATCAAATGCCAATCTGGACGCCAGAGGAGAAGCCACCTTCCTTGGTCTTGTCAGGCTTTAAATAGTATAAAGTGTCTGGCACTTTGACTGTCCATTTCCCTGAGAAGAGTGGAGAGTACCTCTGCAAGCGGCTCTTTGTGCCCTAAAGCCAATCCATTATAAACTGAGCAGTAGCAAAATCCCAGAACTGATCAACACAAGAGACTTAAGTCCATGTTGTGCACCATTTTAGTATTCAGTATTGCCTGCGACTCCTATTACAAAGGTGGTACCACGCTGAGATCTGCAATGGCTGAGGAAAAATTGCTTTGCATCCAGGAGGTCCAGTCTAGAAGAACACATGGATGGAGAAGGACAATGATTATGTGAAACCTCTGTAGCCCACTGTGTAAGAGGATGAAAGCAACAGCCCGGTAGAGACAGACTACTCCTTTATCACACCTCTTGGATCTAGAATAGGAAGCAACTCAACTAACCAATGGGATAAGCAGGGTATCATAATGTGCAAGGACCATAGCCGGCTGGGAGTGGTGAGAATGGATGAGAGAAGATGAGATAGAAGTGCATTTTATGGGGGAAACACAACTAATATTATTCTACTTTATTATATTGGTTTATTTTTCATGTATTGTAAATATATGACCATCACAAGCCTTGTATTCACCCCAATAAATCTATTTTGGACATTCAGATTGTGATATTATCTGCCTGTTGTTATGACATTCAGATTCTGATGTTGTCGTCCAGTTTCCTACAGTCACATGATTTATGGTTTTGGCTTGATAAAGGGCCCTGTGAGGCCTGAAACGTGGCCACCTTTTTGTCTACTTGCACAATTGAGCCAATAAAATCACATTGCTGAAATATCAATACAATGGTCAGAGTGCTGCAGTCACTGGATCTCCTACAGTCACATGATTTAAACGGTTCAGATCCGTTCCATGCAGACAGTCGGAAATGTACATCCGAATTGCCAACCAAATTCAGGATTCAGTGCATCCCTCCCGTCAAACATATTATAAACTGGGAAGTTATTCTCCAAAGGTCACCATCAAACAGCCACAAGACCAGGCAATGAATGGCCCCTACAAGTTGGACTTGCCCCGATAGTTACCCGCTTCTGGATTTGTCCAATTATTTGTAAATTAATTTCTCTTCATACCCTAAGTCTACTAGAAAATCATGTAAATATTAAATAAACCCAACAGGCTGGTTTTGCCTCCAATAAGGATTAATTATATCTTAGTTGGGATCAAGTACAAGCGACTGTTCTGAGCCGAATGCAATCCCGCCTGCTTTCTGTCCCCGCCCACTGCTCTGCTTCCTGGTTCTGTGATGAGCCAACTGCAATCCCGCCTGCTTTTTATTCCCGCCCACTGCTCTGCTTCCTGGTTCTGTGATGAGCCAACTGCAATTCTCACCTGCTTTTTATTCCCGCCCACTGCTCTGCTTCCTGGTTCTCTGATGAGCCAACTGCAATTCTCACCTGCTTTCTATCCCCACCCACTACTCTGCTGAGCCAACTGCAATCCCGCCTGCTTTCTATCCCCGCCCACTGCTCTGTTTCTTGGTTCTCTGCTGAGCCAACTGCAATCCCGCCTGCTTTCTATCCCCGCCCACTGCTCTGCTTCCTGGTTCTGTGCTGAGCCAAAAGTGACAGTTTGTAATTGTTGGTTTTTAGTTCTGCGATGTTCTCAATGAACGAGTCAGTAGTGAGCGCACATGGTGGCTCAATGGCTGAACTTTCTGGCTCAGGCTATTGTGCAAATAGGAGGTTTCTGTAGAAGGAGGAGGACACCTTTAGTACATTAGTACAAAGCTTGTGACAGACACAAAAGGTACCTAACGAAAACCCTTATTGTAACTGCTTCACATAATGTTCCTTTATGGCACAATAATGAATGTAATGTACTTAAATCCAGTCACACTTCCCCAAAAAACAAAATAACAACCCAGTCTGCCATTGATAAATGTGTGGAAATCCCAGTGAATATCAGTTGTGGGATCTTCATTTTCCCCTACTTCTCTCTTCACTAAACGTGGCCTATTGTGTCTTGTGAGCACATGCAGCCCATTGATCCACTTGTATTAAAGCTACAGCTGCTGTCAGTTCCAATAAGCTGCGTGCAAAAGTAAGTGCACCTCAGAGATGTAACTTGCAGTACCACTTCTCACCACTGCAAATCCTTCCCATAGATAACAGTAGAAGCGCACCACCCTCTCAAAAAACTCCAAACCACTTGATGACTGAAAAGTATCTGAGATGCCTCCTTATTAAATATGTCTTTCTGTTCACCTTCCTTAGCTCTGCCAGTTATGACTTTTCCTGTCAGCCCTGGGCACTCGCAGGAGCTTGGCATGAATATTCAGCAGTGCTTCCTGAAAGGCTGCAAATGGTAAGGTGCAGTAATCACTTCCCCTTAAGCCCCACCTACCGCTGCACTTCCTGGTTGTGTGCTGAGACAGCAGCAGTAATCACTTCCTCTCAAGCCCCACCTACCGCTGTACTTCCTGGTTGTGTGATCGGCTGCAGTACTGACCTGCTCAATACTGTCTGCTGATCCACTTCCAGGTCATCAGTTCTCCTCAAGAGGCACCTGGGTGCTCATTAACATTTCCCCTTTCCAGAGCCCAGGATGGTACCTGTCTGCTGACCAACAGTGATGACAAGATCCTGCGCAAATATAACCTTCCACCTGAGCTGTATACAGACAACTGGGATATACTGGAGGAAATGGAACTGTAAAGCAGAGGGAGATGTGCTCTTTATAATGTTATTCCATTCTGCCTCACTCCAGGATAATGAGCCTCTGTCTCTCACACACACAGCGCCCTGTTCTGTGTATGGCCGAAGGGGACACCATATAGGACTATTGTTGGTACCCCAATACGAATTCATCTGACCCCACAATCTGCTTGTAAGTAACACAGACCTCTATCCTGCTCAGAGTTCTCTGAATTTGCAATAAAGGGCTGAATATTGGCCCCTGTAGTGATATTTGGCCTAATATAAAGCCCATCATAAATCCTATCAGACGAGGATCTCATAATCTCCATTGACCCCATTATAATGTGATTATTGGCACAGTGTCAGCGGCTCTGGGAGTTTGGTAAATTGTGAGGTTTTTTTTGTCCATTTGTGTTTTCAGCGTGGCCAATCCACGTGTGGGACGCATTCCACGGTCATCTGAAAGTATCGTACCGGCCCTACAACCACTTGGTAATGTCCATGCACCCTGAGGCGGACATGTTCTTACATCTCTCTCTGTCAGAGGATGAACCGACAGTGGCGCACTCAGCTCTTCTCTGGCTTTGAGAAGATGATTCGGGTGTTTGAGGGACTGCGGGTGTCGCCCTACGTTCCGTACGTACATGGGTGTCCAGGCAGTGCTGTGCATGTAGATGGTACATAATGTTTCCTTTAGGGCTTCGCTCCGAGTGCCACCCGGCCGGGCAATTTAGATTGTAGCCAGCAGGAAGGCAGTTTGGGGAGATTAGTCGCCCGAAGAAGAAGCGATTTGTCGCCGGGCAACTAAATCTCCCAGAATCTCCACGTGTCTCTGCCCTTAGGAGAACTCATTTTCTGCTTATCTTCCCCTTTGCCTCTCTCTCTAGATAAGAAGGCGAGTCAGGCCAGGATCATCTCCTGCATCGTGTTCCGTCCCACTCAGGATATTTACGCCTGCGGCTCTTATTCTAAATCTTTGGGATTGTACTCCCGGCAGGAAGGCAATTCTTCAGGGGCATCAGGGAGGCATCACCCACCTGGTTTTCTCTCCTGATGGCAACTGTATTTTCTCAGGTGGAAGAAAGGTGGGAGACCTTAAAACTCCCAGACTTGGCATGGGCAGACTTTTTATTTCCACCTTTGTAATCTTCCCGTCTGGTCACTATGGTAAGAGGTACCCTAGCAACCAGACAGCGGATACATTCCAAGATAAAGAGCTGAATAGCGGTCCATATCCAATCATTTCTGTTTTACAGATGGTTTGGGACATCCGTTACCCCGGCAATGTCCTGCTCTTCATGAAACGCAATGTGGCCACAAACCAGAGGATATACTTTGATATTGAACTGTAAGTCTCACAACGACTCTCTCCCTCTCTCAGTTGTACTCACTTGGGGCATATAATTACAGAATGAGGCATCTGCTATGTTGTAAATAATTTTTATAAGGTGTAATTAAAAACTAGGGATGCACCGAATCCAGGATTCGGCAGAATCCTTCTGCCCGGCTGAACCGAATCCGCATATGCAAATTAGGGGCGGGGAGGGAAATCGTGTGACTTTTTGACACAAAACAATAAAAGTAAAATATGTTTTCCCCTTCCCACCCCTAATTTGCATATGCAAATTATGATTCGTTACTAGACCAAATCTTTCCCGAAGGATTCGGTCAAATCAAAACTAGTAGATTCGGTGCATCCCTATTAAAAACCAGTTAATATTTTAGTACAGACATTTTATTTACCCGTAAAAGGTTCTCAATCAATCAATACAAATAAAAACCTGGCCGGGGCAGGACCCAAAATTCATTCAGTACGAAATTCATAAAAAAGGTCATTATTGATTTACAATTCACCATATTAAAATAAGTTCCCTTATGAATCTTCCTTTGGGACAATTTACTACTAGGTTGTACGCCCAATCTCCAAAAAGACACTTAGTCACAACATAGCGTGAACTAGATCATTGTTCTCCAGAATACATAGGAAAAATTCTGGGGCAAAAAAGGTAGAATTACCTTTTTTTTGGGGAGACGTGTGATCAGAAGAGGGTGGGGGACGCCCCGTTATACCCTTTCCCCCCAGAAATTGTATTGATTGATTGAGAACCTTTTAAGGGTAAATAACATTTCTACACTAAAATATTAACTGGTTTTTAATTAAACCTTTTGAAATTAATTATACATTATTGGTATCCCCAATAGGACGTTGGGGATTAAGGTGTATTAAGGACTGGTTAGAGGTAATAACCCTTTTTCCCCCTTTATGCCACATTACTGTGTATTTATCTGTGAGGTTGTGGAGCCAGACTTTCTAAGTATGAGCCTCTTTCTCCTAGTTCTGGGTCGCAACCCGCCGACCTCCATCGAGCAGGAAGTGATGTTGCTGCAAACCGGAAGTGACATCATCAGAAGTGGGTGGGGCAGAAACAACTTTTGTAAAACTTTAAAAGGAGTTAAATATAGACAAAATTACATAAGAAATTTAGAGGAGACCCGTGGGTGTGTTGTTATAAGCAATGTGTCTCTGAATTGGGAATTAAAGGAGACAATTGGAAACAGTTGAGTATTTATCAGTAGCGTCTCTGTCACTTGCCTCGCTCACTGAACTATTCATAATCAGTTTTCCTGGTATATTGACGTTTGCTTGACCCTGTAGGAGTTAAACATCAATATACAGAAAAACCTTTCTGCTCCCCCCATCTGGTCGCTCCAACAAGAACAGGGTACATTATTCTGATTGGTCTAACAGGAGCCCCTCTGCAATTTCCCTTCATAACTAAACGGTCAGATGATCTCACAGAGATGAAAGTATCCGTTGCCTCTCCTGATTGGTCACACTCCCAACTTATTATAGGCTGCATGGTTACACTCACAGAATAATTTAGGCTGATATAACTATCGTACGATTACTGTCAGGGGCAGAACATCGGCTCATCTGTTCTTTTACTACTTTATTTAATCTGAAAGGTTAGTGGCAGGTCGGGAGATGGAGAAGGAGGATTTGAATGATCGGATCTTTGCATCTATGGCAGCTTTACTGTTCCTATTGCTCAGATAACTCTCCCTCACTTATGGAGTGGTCCGGTGCAACAGAGCCTGGTAGGGAGGGACGGTTGCTCTCCTCCTCAGATGAGGGGGGTGCATGACACTTGTGGGATTTTTGTTTGGAAGCCTCTAATTTTTCTATCAGTTTGTTAAGGGAATCTGCAAGATCTTGGGATGCCATCAGACAATGGGACCATCCAGTTTGGGGGGAGCTTGGGAACCCGCTGTGGGTTCTGAGCCAGTTGGTTCTGTGTCCTACCTGCAGTCTTGTGGAGAAGAGAACCAGAAGGGGCGGATGGCTGAGATATTGTGCCGAGCCTGTGCAATGGGAGGAACCCCCTGTGCTGCAGCCAATGAGGGAAACGGCACGAAGAGGGGTTCATGCTCAGCGCACCCTGAGGTACAGGCAGAGACCGGAAGAGGGAAGCCAAACTTTGCGGCTGTGGTTCTGTGATTACCGCAGAGGGACCTGGGTAGGGATGCCCCCCCCGGTGTGCAAATGTGTGGAGGCCAACAGGTGTGCGTCAGGGTGCTGTGGAAGGAAATGGTGCCGCGCCTCACTTACCATGATAGGTAGTGTAACCCGTGGTGACGCATACCCTCCTTCCAGCTAGCCGTCTGCTGCTTAGGAAGGAGCAGGGAACGCTAGGTGACTTGCGCTGGATGCGCCTCCAGCCCTGGAAGGGATCCAACAAAGGGGGAGTCTAGATTGGGCTACAGGGGTAGCATCAGAAACATCCCCTGGTGTCCCGACTTGTCTGGGACTGAAGTCAATCATCTTGTGTGTGTGTAGGTCTGCTAAGGCCATGTCCATACCTCATGAGGACACTAGAAAAACTGAGTCTCCGCCTTAGGTTATAGCCTATGTGGGAGGAGACTTTTGATCCTAGTGGTAGAAGCTAGTTCCTGTGTCCCCCAAGTAGCTGTACGAGAAAACGATAGTAGACTTTCTGAAGCAAACACACCAGTTTATATTCTATTTTCATTACATTAAAAACACTTTCATTTTTTGGTGTTACTGTTCCTATAACCTTCAGTTCTCCTTTAAGCGGGGAGTGCCAACCATTACTTTCTCTAAAGCTGAAGTGGGGGAGCTGAATTAAAAAAAGAAGGAAAATACAGATTTGACATGAACCTTGGGAGATCATGAAGTACCCATAACCCTATTGGGGGAAAGCTCTCTACAAAATATTATTTCTACCAGAATACTAATTAGAACGTGTATCAAAAAGCTGAAGGAGTTGGAAATTGGATTTAAAGGAGAAGGAAAGTTGTCTTGCACTTGGGGGTGCTAAATGTTAGGCTCCCCCAAGTGATTGTATTGACTTACCTGAAACCCAGGGCTGGGAAAAGCCGAACGTTAACTAAAAAGTCGGCTTTTTCGTTCAACTGCGCTTGCGTTTGCCCCAGGTAATTTGAAGAAAGAAGAAGCCGGAAGAGGATCGCTCTGTGGGGTTTCAGGCAAGTCAATACAATCACTTGGGGAAGTACAAGACGACTTTCTTTCTCCTTTAAACTGTGGATTTTTGGATCTTTTTTTACAGGCTACGTTGAATTTTGGCACAAGTCTGCCATCTGCCGGGAGTAGCAAGTCTAAACACGTTATCCCCACTGCCTTTAAGATACTCAGTTGAGGGCTCTGCCACGGATGTTGCATGAATTGGCCTTTATGCCACCATTACAGCTATTACTATTGTCAACTGATTGTAAGCTCTTGTGAGCAGGGCCCTCTGATTCCATTTCTCCTTTGTTAAATGAGTTTCATACCAGTAATGCATTTATCTATAGAAATAAACGAAGCGGATTTACGTCACATGAATTCTACTGAAGAGAATCTCGGTTACTTGGTTAACACTGGCCGCACAATTTTGCCTTGAGGAAGAAGTGTGATTTTGTCCTTGGATCTTCTCTGGTGCATCAAGTAGATAAACGTGCAAGGAATTCAGATTGTTCTACCTGCTGGAGCTGAACTGGGGAGGAGCAGCTAAAATGACATTAGACAACAGATCTATTAGTAGCAGACATAATTTTATTTGAAGAGCAATAACATCACCCTCTTCGTCATTCCTCCGTTTTCATATCCAACCTTTATACAATTTGCTACATAAAATATTTTTGTATTTTTTTGTATTACCTCCTAAATCTGTCTTGTCGGTTTACAAAAATAACGATTCCGTCCCACGTCATCGAACACCGCGATTGTCACCCTCTGTCCGGCCAAGTTGAAATCACCAGGGAATAAAAGATTATTTGTAAATAAAAGCCACTTTTTAAAGTTTTTGTTTGTTTTTTTTTTTTGGTTCAGTCTCGGCATTGTGAAATTTGGCTTTGCCCGCAGGGAGGCGCCACTAGTTTTGCTCTCACAGAGCGGGTTGAAGTAGGAAAGTTGACGCGTTACTCTAGAAGCTTTCCATGTCCCCTTAGAAGAGAGGCGCTTGGCCCTGCTAAATATTTGAGGCGGGGAACGTCTCTTCTGAGCATGTTAAAGTCCAGTCGTTTCCATAAAAGCTTGTTCACTGCTCGTCCCACATTAACGGAAGTCTGGCTGTGCAACCGCACCCCGACAAACACACACAGCGACAAAGCGCCACAAGGCAACACCCCACACACTTTTTTCCCCCAATTACAAGCGGACCTAGAAGGTGAGGCTGAAAGAGTAAGGTAGGAGAACGCCCCGGAGCCTGGCCGGCAGATTAGACAAACAAACTAAAGGTAAGAAACACGCCACTTAAAGCTGAAGGAGGACAGAGGGCGCCGGTGTAAAACGACTCGGTTCTTCATTTACACCAGGGCCCCCTGATTGTGACTGCTAGTAATTATACAGCTGATAAAGTGCCTTTATATTAAACTCGATTATGGGAATCTTCTTTTTTTTTTTATATCAAAGTGTCAACTGCATTTTATAAGCGCCGTGACCCTATTCGTTCATAGGAATCCGTGAGCGTGCAAATCTGTCATCTCCCATCGGAGGTCCCATGAACCTTCACTCTGCGGCTCATTGTGTGAGACCTAAGTGCCTAGCAGCTTGGTGGGGTTTATCTAAAGAGCTCAGGGAAGGACCTCATTGACCAACCAGAATGCTCGTTGGCACATTCCCTGAGCCCAGGGCAAATCACTGTCCATCTCTTTATCCCCTTTATCCATTGAAAACTGGAGGTGTGCTGGGCTTCTAGTGTTAGAGAACACCTCAATAAATTAGACTGCAGCCAAACTAAAAGCAAACAAGAGGCACTGTAGTCTGGAGTTAAGAAGCATCGGAACAGGGGCAGTTGAAAAAAGAAAAAAAAAGACGAGGGGACTCCAGTGTGTAGGGTATGGGGAGAGCACTCTCTTGCTTCCAGCCTCACAGGCTCTTCTCTCTCACCAGTTCATGATACAGCTGCGATTCAGGGTCATGAAATACACCTGGCTGCTCCCGCCGGAACGCACCGAGGCAAAAAACACCTGAAAAGTAGGAAAACGTAAATAAAGGTGTTACAGGTGCACTACGTTCCTGCGAGACTTCATGCCAATGGTTAGAAGGGGGAATAGAACCACAAGGAGCTCAACGCTGGTCTAGAGGGAAAGCGCATTACAGATACACGGTCATTTCTTACCAATAGCAGATGGAGACTCCAGGATCAACACCCCCCATTTATTTGCACCCCATCAAAGAGCAAACATAATCCCTTTAAATATAAGATACCCAAACAAAAGACTACATTATTGTACTAGATATGGGACCTGTTATCCAGAATGCTTGGGACCCAGGGTTTTCCAGATAACGATCTTTCTGTTTGGATCTTCATACCTTAAGTCTACTAGAAAATCATATAAACATGAACTAAACCCAATAGGCTGGTTTTGCTTCCAATAAGGATTAATTATATCTTAGTTGGGATCAAGTACAAAACTACTGTTTTATTATTACACAGAAAAAGGAAATACTTTTAAAAATGTGGATTATTTGGATAAAATGTAGATCTATGTGAGACGTTTGGAGCTTTCTGGATAACAGGTTTCCAAATAAAGGATCCCATACCTGTACAGGTTTCCAGACAACGGATCCTATAACTGTAGGGCCAACCTTTTTTTTTTTTTTACCGTGAGCCACATTAAAAAATTGTTGGGGAGCAACACAAGCATGAAAAAAATGCTGGAGGTGCCAAATAAGGGCTGTGATTGGCTATTTGGTAGATTGACAGCCTACAGGAGGCTCTGTTTGACAGGACACCTGGTTTTTTATGCAACTAAACTTTCATCCAAACCAGAAGTTAAAAAATAATCACCAGATTTGAGGCCACTGGGAGAAACATACAAGGGGTTGGCCAGCATCATGTTGCTCGTGAGCCAATGGTTGGGGATGACTGCTGTAGGGTTTTCTAGACTGTGGATCCCTTACTTGTAGGGCTTTCTAGACAGTGGATCCCATACTTGTAGGGTTTTCTAGACCATGGATCCCTTACTTGTAGGGTTTTCTAGACCGTGGATCCCTTACTTGTAGGGTTTTCTAGACCGTGGATCCCATACTTGTAGGGTTTTCTAGACCATGGATCCCATACTTGTAGGGTTTTCTAGACCGTGGATCCCATACTTGTAGGGTTTTCTAGACCGTGGATCCCATACTTGTAGGGTTTTCTAGACAGTGGATCCCTTACTTGTAGGGTTTTCTAGACAGTGGATCCCATACTTGTAGGGTTCTGCGTGTCCTTACTTGTAGGGTTTTCTAGACCGTGGATCCCTTACTTGTAGGGTTTTCTAGACCGTGGATCCCTTACTTGTAGGGTTTTCTAGACCGTGGATCCCTTACTTGTAGGGTTTTCTAGACCGTGGATCCCTTACTTGTAGGGTTTTCTAGACCGTGGATCCCTTACTTGTAGGGTTTTCTAGACCGTGGATCCCTTACTTGTAGGGTTTTCTAGACAGTGGATCCCATACTTGTAGGGTTTTCATGAGAGCAGATCCCATACTTGTAGGGTTTCCTAGACAGTGGATCCCATACTTGTAGAGTTTTCTAGACAGCGGATCCCATACTTGTACAGTTTTCTAGAGAACGGATCCCATACTTGTAGGGTTCTATCCCGTTTGATTGGAAACATATTCAGATTCATAAACACAGGTGCATTGTGGTCACGGATATTGAAGACATTCCCATAATGAATGGTCATAGGGGGCAGGAAAGAACGTGCCCTTATGTTTTCTCTTATGAGGTTTCCTGATCACCATTATTTATAGGACAGGTAGGTAGTAGCGCTTTATGGGTGTTGTATCTGAAAACACCCAAAATAAGACATTTGCTCTATTCCAATCACCTTGTCATTTCGCTCACACAGGAACTTCAGCCGCTGAGCTCTCTTGTGCATGAAGACTCCATCCAGGTGTCCCGTCTCCACTGAGCGGATTTCAATGGCCTTTTCTCCCCAGCCCATGATCTGGTTGGAGCAAATATACGCTACACGGGAGGGAGAGAGAGAGTAGGCCGGCAGTTTATACACTTACACTTAAAGGACATGTAAACCCCTCACACAAAAATGTAATCACTGAAGAGCCTCTTTGAAATCTTTAAATACCTGCCACCTGTTAAACAGATAACAGCAAGGCTGCAGCATCCTTTTAATCACTTAGGATTCTTTCTGCTCCTCTAACCCACTCCCCTCAGGAATTTCCTTTGGCTGTTGGCTCATGAGCATGCTCAGTCCTTCTCAGCTACTGGTTCCCATCGAAACTCTGCTCTAGCTGTCTGATCCTATTTTTAAATCCTATCCCCCTCTCCTGAGCTCAGAGTAACCATTACAGTGCTCAATCCAAGCAGGACTTTATTCATTATAGTAAACTCGTTAGCCTGCATTCTTTAATTGTATGAACTTTACATCGCATATTTGTGCTGTTTGCTAATATAAATGCGCTGATGATGTGTTAGAGGGAAAATGGCCGCCGGGTTAAAGCCATTTGTTTTAGGGAAATGTAAGGACGCTGGCAAACGGAGGGGATGTATGTAGTACAAATAATGCAATTTGGGTGGGGGGGGGGGGGAGATGTGCCAATTTATATACATGGTAGAAAATGTAGGCTTTACATGTCCTTTTAGTTTTATCTCAGAAGTGTCCATCACTTACCAACAGAGGTGGGCATCTCTCCCCACTGCAGCACCACGTCCTTAATGATACGGCCGTAGGTGTTCACATAGACTCCCTCATCCTCGTAGCACAGTAACATCTCCATGCCGTCGGTGTTTGGCAGAAAGATGATGGCATGGGGATTAATCTGACTCTGGATCTAAAAAACAAAAGGACAGCAGCTGATTAAGAAGAGGGGATTGAATATATAGTGACTAAAGTACCCCCTCTTGTAAAATATAAGAATACTGTAAGTCACAGAGGAGATTCATTTACACAGGTCATGGAACTCCGAGGTTACTTCTAATAGCCTCGTATTTTACAACAAGGGGAACTTTATTTATTATAATACACAAGGTTTAGTGAGTCATATGACAAAAATTACATCACTACTCACTGTTTATAAATGATGACATCACCAAGAGCAGGTAATAAGGATATAATTTACAGGATATTAATGTCTTTTGTGTATTATATAGTGAATAAAGTACCCCCTCTTGTAAAATATAAGGATATTATGAGTTTCATGACCGTATAAAAGCACAAGGCAGACGGCGGAGTGCTTTTATACAGGTCATGGAACTCCGAGGTAACTTCTTATATTTTCTAAAGTACTTTATTATAATACACAAGTTTCAGTGAGTCACGTGACAGAAATTACATCACTACTCACTGTTTATAACTGATGACATCAGTACTCACCATTTATAAGGATATCATTTACAAGATATTCAAGGCTTTTTTTGTGTATCATATAGGATATATGGTCCACTGGGCAAATAAAAGAATGAAACATTGAACAAGTTCTCGGCTTGACCTGTGCCCAATGGCCTTGCTCTCCTCTCTAGAATGATTCTAAATGATGAGTAAAAAGGGCAAGGGCCTACCACAGCCTGGAGCTCAAGTCACTTACATGGACAGGGATGTAAATATCGTAGTTGTTGCCAGAGTCAACATCTACAGCGTGGAATCCTGATGAAGAACCGTAGATGACCTTAAGCCTTTGGCCTTCCTCCACTGTTAGGTCAACCAGCTGGGGCCGGTGGGGGATATCTGTAAACGACTAGATTGGTTGAGAGAGGACATTAGTAAGACCCCATGATAGAGATACAGTAACAGTGACATGGGCTTGCACAATTTACTGTCCCTTACCTTAAAAGCCATAAACTTGTGGTAGGGTTTAGGGGCCCAGGCGTAAACCTCTACAGAGTTTTTCAGTGCAATCACAAGGAACTTGATGCGCTCGTATTTTACTGAGAGGAGTAAAACAAGGGGCAATTAATTCTGGCCCTGCTCTGTTTTATTCTTCATAGTTATGAGAAAGGTGGCCCTTACCAACTTTGTAATGCACACAGCCGTCCATGTCTCCCACTGTGCTCCAGCCTTGCTTCTTCTCCACCTCAGGATCATTATGGAGGATCTTGTTGCGCAGCCAAGAGAGATAATACACCCGCAGCTTGTTCCTCTTACCTGCGTTTCAAAGAGGGAGCTCATTAGCAAACTAGATGCACCTCATTTCATACAGAGATGCTTTTAACTCCAGTAAATTGACAGAGATGTGAGTAGGGATGCACTGAATGCACTATTTTGGATGCGGCCGAACCCCCAAATCCTTTGCAAAAGATTCTGTCGAATACCGAACCCGAATTTGCATATGCAAATTAGGGATAGGAAGGGGAAAACATTGTTTACTTCCTTGTTTTCTGACATATAATCCCGCGATTTCCCTCCTGCCCCTAATTTGCACATGCAAAATAAGCTTTGGATTTGGTTCAGCTGGGCAGAAGGATTCGGCCGAATACGAATCCACCTGAAAAAGGCCGAATCCCAAATCGAATCCTGGATTCGGTGCATCCTTAGATGTGAGTGACCTGTGAACACTGTAATCTTCTGCTTGGCTACAGGTTGATTTAGCACTTATATCTAGAAGAAGTAAATCTAGAGCAACTGGACTTGCGGAGTAATCATTGAAGACGTTTTACTACTCATCCGAGCAGCTTCTTCAGTTCAACTGACTGGTGTGGGAATTCCTTGGCATTTAAACTCTTCTAATAATCCAATCACAATTGCAACTGTAACTCTTCAGAGAGGTGACAAGTGAAACTCACAGAGGTGTGATTACTGTGTATTCAATTAGTGGAAGAGTTTATATGCCGAGGATTTCCCACACCAGTCAGTTGTACTGAAGAAGCTGCTCGGATGAATAGTGAAACGTCTTCAATGATTACTCAGCAAGTCCAGTTGCTCTAGATTTGCTTCTACTAGAAATACCATGACCTGGATGAATGAAAACCTTCATAGACCTATTTCTAGCCAGTAGTTCTTTGGTTCTGCCAATGAACTGTGATTGGATTAGTGGAAGAGTCTATATGCAGAGGATTTCCCACACCAGTCAGTTGTACTGAAGAAGCTGCTCGGATGAGTAGTGAAACATCTTCAATGATTACTCAGCAAGTGCAGTTGTTTAAGATTTACTTCTACTAGATACCATGACCTGGACGAATGAAGACCTTCATAGACACACTTACCACTTATAGTAATGAGCAAGTTGAGTCCCTCCAGGACGTCCATCTGTTGGAAGCGTCGGCGGGTAATCAGGGTGTATACTTTGCCCTGACCACTGCGGTCCAATAGCATCAGTCCATTTTCTGTGCCGACCAACAGGTTCACCCCTGCGGGAAAGTAAGGAACAAATAAGAGGAAAAAAACAAAACTAAAAGCACTGCCAAGAAGTCTGACTCTTTCCACCCGTCTCACCCCAAAGAGCGGCACAAAGGATTTCTGAGTTGAATCTCTTCTTGTACTTTCTGATCTCTGGCGTATCGCTGTGTGGCCTCGTGTTGGTCGGATTCACATTCACCACAGATCCCTTCCGGGCTTCGTATTTCAGCTGCTCCAGTCGGGCTGGGTCTCCACTCACATAGGACGCTGCAAAAGAACAGGCATGAGAGCGTTATTAACCATATAACAGAGTTAAAACTGCAAAAACAAAAGTGAACCCTCAGAATTTTTTCTTTATCACAGTTCCTCCACTGGATCATCAAATAAAGATACAATTATAGATCAGCGCAACAGGCTACGGAAAAAACAGGGCCCAGTGCAATATTGTTAATATTCAGTGCCGCCACCAAATTGTTACAGCACTAATCTGTGTGTGTCTTGAACCATAGAAAGTCCATGCACAGATTTTTCTTGTGTGTTCTAAAGTGCTACATCCCAAAAATAAAATGATAACGGAGCCAAACTTCAAAAGGTGAAATGAATTAAAATAAGGTGCAATGGTGTTTTCTTCAATCAATAAAACTCAGCATGTGGCTTTTCCACAAGATTCCCGATTCCCGATTTCAAAACAGCATATCGATATCAACTCCAGGGTATTCGCTATTGCACTTTAGAACACACAAGAAAAATCCGTGCATAGACTTTCTATGGTTCAAGACACACACAGATTAGTGTTGTAACACTTTTGTACTGAATAATAACAATATCGCACTAGGTTCTGTTATTTGTTTTTTTTTCCCATAGCCTGTGGTGCTGATCTATAATTGTATCTTGATGAAAGCGGTACGGATGCCTGAAGCTGTAAAGGATAAGTAAACCTTTAAAATAAGTGAATGTAACATTGATGAGGGGGATATTTTAAGCATTTTTTCAATGTAGATTCATTATTTATTTTCTTTTGATTCCAAGATATTAAAGGACCAGTAACATCAATTTTTTTTTTTACAAAATTCGTTAGTATACATCGAAAAAAAACACCAACACAAATTAAACTTTAAAATAGCAAAGCCTTTATTAAGAAATAAACTTACTGAAACTCCACTTCCGGTCCTCTTCAGAAAAGGCGACACGGCAACCATCCATCCTGCGGCGCTTGATTTCTTCTCCTGGCTATTGTAGTGACAGCATGTGAAGGAGTCCGATTTACAACTTTGCCGGCCGAATTGGTGCTTTTTGACTCAATGGATGCGCTGCCCTCCTCTCCTTTGCTACACATCATGCGGACTCGGGCAGGCGAATCGCTTCTCCCCGGTGTGGGTTTGCAGGATCCTCTGCAACTCGTCCCAGTGTGTGAATCTGTTGCCCGCAGAAAAGCCAGTTGCAGACAAGGGTCGCTTCCCGGTGTAGCAGCGCAGGTGCACTTTTAGATGCGACTGAAGTGTCCCAGTCCTGCTGCACTGTAGTCCGTGCCAGTTGGGAGTGGAGGAAGCCCTGCAGAGCACCGGTGTAGAAGAAGCCGGCTCCAGTCAGTTCCTCAGGGCTCCCGTGGCCAGGTGTGGAAGGAGCCCAGACGGACCTGTTGCACAGACATCTCGGGGTACACTGGCTCGCTGGTGCAGTCCGGTTCTTCCCTAGAAAGCTGCCCCAATACCTGTCCATACCTGTGGCCTGGTGCCCCATTGCTGTTGGAGGAAAGAACTTGCGGTGTCCGGACTGTCCCCCGGCTACCAGCTCCTCCGGATCCCCCCACAGAAGAAACACTGAACTTTGTCCCTGGGCCCCAGGTAATAGAACCCTGAACGGGCCAGTTCCACAGGGGAGTGGTGGGGGCAAGAGTGGGGCCAAGCCCTAAAAGTCCGCTGTCTCGCTCCTCATGCTGGGACACACCATCCCCGGCGCCCCCCATCCGCTCAGCGGCTGCTCCCTATAGCCAGCCATTCTCAGCGTTTTTTGGGTGTCCCAGCAGCCTTGGGATACGGACTATAGTGCAGCAGGACTGGGACACTTCAGTCGCATCTTAAAGTGCACCTGCGCTGCTACACCGGGAAGCGACCCTTGTCTGCAACTGGCTTTTCTGCGGGCAACAGATTCACACACTGGGACGAGCTGCAGAGGATCCTGCAAACCCACACCGGGGAGAAGCGATTCGCCTGCCCGAGTCCGCATGATGTGTAGCAAAGGAGAGGAGGGCAGCGCGTCCATTGAGTCACCGAAAGTTGCCAAATAAAGGACCATTCAAAAGCACCAGTTCGACCAGCAAAGCTGTAAATCAGACTCCTTCACATGCTGTCACTGCAATAGCCAGGAGAAGAAATCAAGCGCCGTAGGATGGATGGTCGCCGTGTCACCTTTTCTGAAGAGGACCGGAAGTGGAGTTTCGGTAAGTTATTTCTTAATAAAGGCTTTGCTATTTTAAAGTTTAATTTGTGTTGGTGTTGGTGTTTTTTTTCGATGTATACTAACGAATTTTGTAAAAAAAAATTTTGATGTTACTGGTCCTTTAAGGGATACATGTACTGTTAATAGGAATGAATTGTGTTACAACAGCGCCACCTGCTGGTCAGTTTCCCACCAGTCTGACCAGCAAGTAGTCAAGGAAGTTGTCAGGAGAAAGAAAGAGGCTGATGTTCTTCTGCTTAGGAATAAAATTAGAAACAACTGATTACCTGCTACGGGAATCGTGTCTCCTCCTCCCCCCGATGACTGATACAGTCCCAGGTCTACAAACATTGTAAATGAGGTTTTGGGAGGTGCTTTCACCAAACCACGAGACTGGTACTGGGTAAAAGGAAGAGAAGAGAACTTGTTACTCAGACAGCGACCCTCTTGCTTCTGTAAGTCACCGGTTTGACTGTGTTTTATAAGAGTATATCAGTGCTGCCAATCAATCAGCCTGGTATATACAAACCTATGACTAACTGCCAACAAGGCACAAAACGTGTAAGGCTCTTTTTAGATTTGTTTCGCTTAAATAAATACTTTTTAACTGGATTCACTACTGCAGTGTGCTCCTATTTTGTGCCAGCCTATCACTACGGATTAACATGTGGTTTGCCTCCCTGAGCTGAAGGTCTGGGGCTTGAGAACCTAGACCCCCCCCCCCCATCATATTTGGTGAGTTAACCCCTACTCTTACCATGCTCAACATTGAATGTTTCAGTATATACAAATCCTGTTAACTAGAGATGCACCGAATTCAGGATTCAGCCTTTTTCAACAGGATTGGGCCGAATCCTTGTGCATGGCCGAACCAAATCCGAATCCTAATTTGCATATGTAAATTAGGTGTGGGAAGGGAAATCACGTGACTTTTTGGTCACAAAACAAGGAAGTAAAAACCATTTTTCAAACCTTTTCTGTTCCAGCTGCTAATTTGCATATGCAAATTAGGATTCGGTTTGGTATTCGGCCAAATCTTTCATTAGGGATTCGGCCGAATCCCAAAAAGTGGATTTGATCCATCCCTACTGTAACTACTGGCCACTTCTTGATGCTTATGGTGTAAAGTTGATCCCATTGTATTAGTGTTCCCCCCTTACATCTGAGCCGTTGCCCTCCTTGCTGGGAGACGTGCCCTTGGGCTCGGTGGGTGAATGGCTCGGTTGCACCACATCAGGCAGGTTGGTATATCCATTACTGTCAGCATGAAGCAGATTACGCTCCTCCTCCGGCGTCTACAAAGGAAAGGAGCTACCATTATCTTAGCAGGCCATTAATTAACAAACCCCTTAACACACACACAATGGTCATTGCACGAAATGAATCAGCGGCAATTAAAGGGGTTGTTCACCTTTAAATTAAAGTATGACGTAGAGAGTGATATTCTGAGACAATTTGCAATTGGTTTTCATTTTTTATTATTTGTGGTTTTTGACTTATTTAGCTTTTTATTCAGCAGCTCTCCCGTTTGCAATTTCAGTAATCTGGTTGCTAGGATCCAAATTATCCTATCAACCATGCACTGATATGAATAAGAGACTGGAATATGAATAAGAGAGGCCTGAATAGAAAGTAGCAAAAACAATACAATTGTAGCCTTACAGAGCATTTGTTTTTTAGATGGGGTCAGTGACCCCCCATTTGAAAGCTGGAAATAATCAGAAGACGGAGGCAAATAATTGACTATAAGAAATGAATAATAAAGACCAATTGAAAAGTTGCTTCGAAATGGCCATTCTATAACATACTAAAAGTTATTTTAAAGGTGAACCATCCCTTTAACCTGTCCCACCTCCTAATTGTGAAATGGATTAAATCCGTGTCTCTTCCTACAGGGAACACAAAGGGAAGGGGGGAATCCGTGTGACCCAGAGGGGGATTTCAGGCGTACAAGTCTCATACACAGGCACAACAAATAACATCTCACTCTCTGAACAACCATGGTGCCGTCTCCATAGGAACTGTCAGATGTGCTCCCCATCATCTCCTCCACATCATGTACCACCATAGTACTGACGCTGTCTGTATCCGCATCTCGACCACTCCTGCTGTAAGAGAAACACTGATCAGTGACATGAACATTATACCCTCTCCCCCCCCAAGCAATACAGGTAAGAGAGTCATCACCCTGACTAACATATTATATCAGATATCATTATACCTGGCTCCTGAACTGTCCCTGTTGGGCTCCTGCCTCTCAGCATCGCCCTCTTCTTCCTCTTCATCACTACTGTCCAGTTCATCGCTGGAGGAAGAGTAGTCCAAGGCTTTCTTGGGAGGTTTCGGCACATCTTCAGGCCGGTCCTTCACCAGTAGGTGATCCTATTAAAGAAAAAAAAGGGAGAAAAAAGGCAAATTGAGGTGTTGGAAAAGGGGCAGAGGAAAGCTAAATGCAAAGCAGAAGCAGAGGAAAAACAAAAGGAAGAGAAGTAATAAAAAGGAGCAGACAGAAAAAACACAATAAAAAAAAAGAACAAAATCAAGAAAGGATAGAAAATAAAAACTATGTTGACGGATACACCAATGTCATACATACATTGAGCCTACAGCAACACCAGGTACCCCTTAAGTCTCCGTGCACCCTACAGTTACTCTCTGCCACATTGTGTTGCAGCAGCATCGTGCCCACCCAATATGTTCCCCCAAGTCCGTTCCAAGTGCATGAAGAGTATAACACGGAGACGGAGCAGAGAGTTGTCATTGACATGCAAGTGTTCGAGCGGGAACTAACCTCTCCTATGGCTCTCTTATAGCTCTGACAGCAGCAGATAGAAGGAGAGAAAAGGAAAGGTAAGTGGATTGAGCACAAGGAAAAGAAATCAGGTTGGAGGACAGGAGAACAGCGTCAGGATAATGAAAAGAAACATGGATACAGTACATGAGATCAAAGCCTCAGCAAACTGGCGGAAACAAGTCAAGTGCCAGTGCTTCCCAAGTCACATGAGTGATAGGACTTTCCTAATTCAGGGCAACTTAAGAGAGAGGAGAAGATGCCCCTATATGTGAGGAAGAACATCCCATCTCTTCATGAGACTAAATTACTGAACTACTCCAATGACTGCGCTTGTAAATAAACCCTCGTATCTTACCTACTTCGACTTCATACCCGCACAATATGGCTTCTGCCCAAAACATTTAACACAAAAGTGGCCAACAACCTTCTTGGTGTGAAATTATGTTCATTAAATGATATTATTTATTTCTAATTTACTAGTAGAGTCATAGAAGCCAAATAATAGCAGTGTGGGGTTCAATAAGTGAGCTCATTCGTTCTGGGAATTAACAGGAGTCAATTGGGGCCTTTATTTAAGGAATGAGCAAATGTTGTGCTGCTGGTTATACTGCATCTCTCTCTGAAACCTCACTCAATTGGCTCCTTCCACTCATTGTTCAGAAGAACAGCCGACTTTGATTCAAACGTTGATTGGAGAGGGGAAACAGAAAAAAGTGCAGAAAATGAGAGGCTGCTCAGCTAAAATGATCTCAAATGCTTTATAGGGCATGTAAAGGCAAAAAAATATACTTTAATTCAAAAATGTGTACCGTTTTTATAAGAAACCTGACTGTATGCAGTGAAATTCTCCCTTCATTTACTGCTGTGGATAGGAATTGTCAGACGGTCCCTAACTGCTCTGCAGGGAAACAATCATACTTATGTACAGCAGGGGGAGCCCCCACCTTACTTCCCAGCCATGCAGAACTCAAGCAGCTTTGTTTGTTTCCCTGTAGAGCAGTCGGCGACTGTGTACAGATTTGTATTGGATTTTATTTTTGCCTTTACATCCCCTTTACTGTTTCCAACTCCAGCTGCAGGGACAAAGATCATGGAGCCAGATTTAAACAGATAAACTGGGATTCTATTTGGAGGATTATTTTGCTGCAGCCACTGGTTCTGCAGAGTTGGAGAAAGTTTGTATTAAACAATACAAAAACTATAAAATCCACATTAGATTACATGACAACACAGGACCCAGTGCAGTCTGTATATTCTGATTATTAATCAGTCTTGTTGTATCGGCTTCTGGCAGATATTATTTGACTTGTGCTGTTTTGATCATTTATGACGATCCCTAAGCAGCCCAGATCACACTGAGCATGTGCACAGTCTTGGTCTTGCAAAGACGTATAACAAAGTTACAAGATGGTGACCCCTGTGGCCAACTTTGAAAGCATAAATCATTTGTTTGATTAGGCTTGTGGTGCAGTAAGTTCATGTTTATAATATATATCCAGAGTTTGGGAATCCACACACTGTAGGCATTTTTATTGTTCGTCCACACGACATGTTTCGGGCACCAAGGCCCTTTTTCAAGTGTGTAAAACGAGTGTATAATAGACAATTTTATAACACCACACTGAAAACTAATAGAGTCAGTCCTGTTTGTTATTAAAATAGAGATGTAATGTTGCTTTTAACGTTTGTAACCTTTTGTATACTTTTTTTACCTAGTGATAACTCTCACGATGGTCATTAATTTGCACTTCACAATTGGACTATGAACATTACTCATCACAGATGAATTATATCTTAACAGACTTTAAAAAAAAAGATTTTTAAGCCCTTAACAAGGACTAAAGAGTTAATTGGCTTCACCAGGAATTTGGTGGATGGCGTTTTCGTTGTGGTGTTATAAAATTGTTTGTTATACACTCATTTTACACACTTGAAAAAGGGCCTTGGTGCCCGAAACATGTCGTGTGGACGAACAATAAAAATGTAACTTGCAGTTATTCTGCCTACAGTGTGTGATTCCCAAACTCTGGATATATATTGTTAATACAAGGAGGAGGCCAGGGACAGAGCCTCCAGGGAACCACTACAACGGACTACTAAAAAGTACGGCTAATGTGTGTAAATCTATTATTGGAAGTTCATGTTTATGTTTAGTATACAAAATAAAGCATTTGTCGCCTTATTCTGTCTTAGACTTTACTTCCCCTTTAAAATGGCACCAAAACCTGAAAGCTCTGGAGGGAAAAAAAAGACCATTGGAATGGATAGAAGAAAATCCAAAATGGCAAAGACTCACAAGCATCATGATATAGGGGTGTTTCTCATACTCTGGTGTTGGGCCTATTTATCACTTTATACCAGGGACCATGGATCAGTTTCAATCCAAACACTTGTCATGTTGCCTTATGCCCAAGAGCAAATGTCCTTGAAATAGGGTTCAACAAGACAACGAGCCAAACACACCAGTAACTGAGCAACATCTTGGTTCCACACCAACAAGATTGACGTGAAGGCCCCCCAATCCAATAGAAAACGTGTTTATATGTGGTAAATGTAGGAGATATTATAAAGTAGGAAATCATCTAATCATAAACTCACTGCTGGGCGCCCAGGCCGCGATCGATGCTCTTCTCCTGGGGTTTTGCTCCCTGGAGGACTAATCGAGGATTCCTCCAGCTTGTGGGGGGCTGTAAAGAAAAACATGTGGCTTGAAAAAATAACTTTATAAGCTTTTATGTTCAACAATTTTGTTTTGGGGGTATGTAAGTGGCACATGTAGAGAGTGTCCAGCCTCTTACAACAGCATACATTGGGAAAAAGGGTTCAATTAACAATAGGCAAGTATTTGTATGCATGTTGGCTAGTGACATACCTATGCGATTCCTCTCCAGAGAGCCAGCCTGTGGCAAGTTAGGGTGCGGGGACTGTAGCAAAGAGTCTCCTCTCTCCCAGCCACTCTCTGCTCTTCGCAAATCTGGGTTACTGGAGAGAAAAAAAAAAAACCAGACAACGATCAGTAGACCATTGGAGCAATCTTCTGATACAAGTCCCACACATGAGAATGGGGCCAATACAAAATACCATTGGAGCAATCTTCTGATACAAGTCCCACACATGAGCATGGGGCCAATACAGAAAACCATTGGAGCAATCTTCTGATACAAGTCCCACACATGAGCATGGGACCAATACAGAAAACCATTGGAGCAATCTTCTGATACAAGTCCCACACATGAGGATGGGGCAAATACAGAAGACCGTTGGAGCAATCTTCTGATACAAGTCCCACACATGAGCATGGGGCCAATACAGAAGACCATTGGAGCAATCTTCTGATAAAAGTCCCACATACGAGCATGGGGCCAATACAGAAGACCATTGGAGCAATCTTCTGATACAAGTCCCACACATGAGCATGGGGCCAATACAGAAGACAATTGGAGCAATCTTCTGATACAAGTCCCACACATGAGCATGGGGCCAATATAGAAGACCATTGGAGCAATCTTCTGATAAAAGTCCCTCACACGAGCATGGGGCCAATAAAGAAAACCATTGGAGCAATCTTCTGATAAAAGTCCCACACATGAGCATGGGGCCAATACAGAAGACCATTGGAGCAATCTTCTGATACAAGTCCCACACATGAGCATGGGGCCAATACAGAAGACCATTGGAGCAATCTTCTGATACAAGTCCCACACATGAGCATGGAGGCCAATACAGCAAGCAACAAAACCCTGAAATCACTTGTAATGAAATATTGAGAGTGTATATGCAACTCACTGAAATGCATCTAAAGCCCCTAATGCATCTCATTATTAGGCTCATGTAGCAAGGGATTCCCTCCTATGTGCCCAACGATCGAATTGTCTGGAAAAACTTGCAATTATGGTTACCTGGCTCTCACGGCCTGCACTGGCCGGCTCCCTCCTGAACCACTTGTATTCAGTGCTGTGGCTATTGACGTTGTTCTCTGGGGAACCTGAATAGGTGGGAAAAAGGCAAAGAGACTGACTTAGTAGGGCTCAAAAGAAAGAAAGAATGGTAAGGAGAAAAGGCAGAGAGAGAAGGGGACATAAGGTAGGAAGAAGTTGGGAGTGGAAGGAGAGGGATCAGGGAGTAGTGTCTAAGTGTTTAAGGCAGGCAATAGGAAGTATGGAGTAAACAAGTGTAAGACAGAAGAATGAGTTGATGGGAAAGGATATGGAGGTCAGTGAGCAGAAGACAAAGTGATTGATGTGACAAGACAGAGACTGAATGTCTAAGTCATGAGTAATGGATGGTTACACAGAAGGGAAAGTCTCACACAAGCAATTTAGAAAATCGCACACCCTCAAAGAAATCAGCCCGGTGCACAATATCAGAGGATCAGCAACCTCACAATTGGAGACAGAAGAAGGATATCGGCACACGAGGCAATTAGCGTTGCAGGGAACAACCTGCTCGTTTATTATGCGGTGATGCAACGTTTCGGGGACACTCCGCTTTGCTTGACAAAAGGGAGTGTCCCAGGAACGTTGCATCACCGCATAATAAACGAGCAGGTAGTTCCCTACAACGCTGATTGCCTCGTGTGCCGATGTCCTTCTTCTATACACAGAAGGGAAAGCAACGGAGAATTCAGCAACAGAGAAGAAGACAAAGAAGGAATGATGGGTATTGTAAACTCTGGTATTCTATAAAGGTCAGTCCTCACGGTGTTCATGAATATTATTGACTTGCCATTTGCACAAAGAATTACAAGACGAAGCCAACTTGCCCCGCAGTGGGGGGTTGCAGTTGAACACCAGCTTGAAGGCCACACGGTCTTCATACAGGCACAGACAACAACATCCCCCAAATGATATGATCCCAAGATCGTTATTTCCATGGATAGTTCAGGTGTGCAGGTGCTCACAAACTGATATGGTGAAACACCTCCATCCTCCCCCTCGCGTTTAGGGTGAAGGAAATTCCCCAATATATGTGTGTGTGTGTGTGTTAGTAAGGGTGTAGAAAGCTCTCAGGACAACAAGAAGTAGTAGCAGTACAATGATGAGCAGAGACCAGCCCAATCCAGAGAAGGAATCTGAAGGAAGCAACTGCAGTCACCAAGAGAAGTTATTGAGAGTCAAGAGAAGGAGAAGAAAGAGTTTGCTCAGGCAGAAGATCTAGCGCCACACCCTGGTTACCTTGGGAGGGTGCACCTCGGGCTCCAGTTTCACCCAGGGTCCCCTCTCTAGACGAGAAGAGGGTGGCACCCCTTCATCAGGGGATGGGTCAGAGCTCTGGCGGGAATGGTGATTCCGGTTGGCAGGAAGGGGAACAGGAGCATGACGGACAGGGGGTGCCAGCGGGTCCTGCAAGGAGTTGGGTCGGGGAGTTGGCCTGAGTGCTGCACGGTTCTGAGGAGTAATGCGAAGTGGCTGATGGAGGATGCAAAGGGATGAAGGGATGGAATGATGAGTAACTGCCCCAATTTCTACCAGTACATTCTTGCCATTACACCTTGATGTACCTGGATACCAATCACTCAAACCAACATCAGCTCTTGCTTGGAAATTTCCCACCCCAAAATATCATTTCTTTGTCTCGTAACAATAGCAAGGAGGTTAGGAACGAAAAAAATTGTCTTCCCCAAATGACATTAGGGCAGATTTGACACAATGTGAGATTAGAACTCACCACAATCAAACTCACTCACTCCATTGATAAATAGGATTCTAAAAATCCCGTAGGAATGAATAGAAAGTGAGTGAGTTTTATTGTGGGGAGTTCTAATCTTACATTGAGATAAATCTGCCCCTATACTGCCCAGTCACTGAAACTTACAGGGGGACAAGAATCAAGAGATGAAATGGAGACACTGGAGGGATGAGAAAGGTCAGAGCAGATTGGGGAGATGAGATTAAGGAGGCTGCAGTCCTGTGTCATTATCATTGTCTTCCCATGGTTATATTCTGTCATTATACACACTCTCTTCATTCACTGGAACTCATTAATAATGTTACATGTTGTGATCCTGACCTTTCCTGCACCTCAGGGGTCTTTCCTTGTAAACGAGACTGAACATTTTCTAACACTGAAGTTTTATCTGTAAAGGTCCTGTTATACAGATAGCTAGAATCTCAGCTGCCATAAAGCAGGACAGGACTGCTGCTTACAATGGGGATCAGATAGGATCTGTGCAGTCACTGGGACAGAATGTTCTGTTATACAGATAGCTAGAATCTCAGCTGCCATAAAGCAGGGCAGGACTGTTGCTTACAATGGGGATCAGATAGGATCTGTGCAGCCACTGGGACAGAATGTTCTGTTATACAGATAGCTAGAATCTCAGCTGCCATAAAGCAGGGCAGGACTGTTGCTTACAATGGGGATCAGATAGGATCTGTGCAGCCACTGGGACAGAATGTTCTGTTATACAGATAGCTAGAATCTCAGCTGCCATAAAGCAGGACAGGACTGCTGCTTACAATGGGGATCAGATAGGATCTGTGCAGCCACTGGGACAGAATGTTCTGTTATACAGATAGCTAGAATCTCAGCTGCCATAAAGCAGGGCAGGACTGTTGCTTACAATGGGGATCAGATAGGATCTGTGCAGCCACTGGGACAGAATGTTCTGTTATACAGATAGCTAGAATCTCAGCTGCCATAAAGCAGGACAGGACTGCTGCTTACAATGGGGATCAGATAGGATCTGTGCAGCCACTGGGACAGAATGTTCTGTTATACAGATAGCTAGAATCTCAGCTGCCATAAAGCAGGACAGGACTGCTGCTTACAATGGGGATCACATAGGATCTGTGCAGCCACTGGGACAGAATGTTCTGTTATACAGATAGAATCTCAGCTGCCATAAAGCAGGACAGGACTGCTGCTTACAATGGGGATCAGATAGGATCTGTGCAGCCACTGGGACAGAATGTTCTGTTATACAGATAGCTAGAATCTCAGCTGCCATAAAGCAGGGCAGGACTGTTGCTTACAATGGGGATCAGATAGGATCTGTGCAGCCACTGGGACAGAATGTTCTGTTATACAGATAGCTAGAATCTCAGCTGCCATAAAGCAGGACAGGACTGCTGCTTACAATGGGGATCAGATAGGATCTGTGCAGCCACTGGGACAGAATGTTCTGTTATACAGATAGCTAGAATCTCAGCTGCCATAAAGCAGGACAGGACTGCTGCTTACAATGGGGATCATATAGGATCTGTGCAGCCACTGGGACAGAATGTTCTGTTATACAGATAGCTAGAATCTCAGCTGCCATAAAGCAGGACAGGACTGCTGCTTACAATGGGGATCAGATAGGATCTGTGCAGCCACTGGGACAGAATGTTCTGTTATACAGATAGCTAGAATCTCAGCTGCCATAAAGCAGGACAGGACTGCTGCTTACAATGGGGATCAGATAGGATCTGTGCAGCCACTGGGACAGAATGTTCTGTTATACAGATAGCTAGAATCTCAGCTGCCATAAAGCAGGGCAGGACTGTTGCTTACAATGGGGATCAGATAGGATCTGTGCAGCCACTGGGACAGAATGTTCTGTTATACAGATAGCTAGAATCTCAGCTGCCATAAAGCAGGACAGGACTGCTGCTTACAATGGGGATCACATAGGATCTGTGCAGCCACTGGGACAGAATGTTCTGTTATACAGATAGAATCTCAGCTGCCATAAAGCAGGACAGGACTGCTGCTTACAATGGGGATCAGATAGGATCTGTGCAGCCACTGGGACAGAATGTTCTGTTATACAGATAGCTAGAATCTCAGCTGCCATAAAGCAGGACAGGACTGCTGCTTACAATGGGGATCAGATAGGATCTGTGCAGCCACTGGGACAAAATGCTCTGTTATACAGATAGCTAGAATCTCAGCTGCCATAAAGCAGGGCAGGACTGCTGCTTACAATGGGGATCAGATAGGATCTGTGCAGCCACTGGGACAGAATGCTCTGTATCTCAACTGCCATAAAGCATGACAGGACAGCTACTTGCCCTCTCTTTGGATCTTTGCTTAGAAATGCAGCTATACAAATATTACCTTGTGCTCCTGTATCTCTGGAGGCCGCTGTGAGGGTGGTGTTTGTGATGGGTTCCCAGCAGACTCCACCGAGCTTAGTTTAGATAGTGGGGAACTCTGCTTGTTGAGCCTCGAACGCTCCTCTACCTGGAAAAAAAGCAAAGAGAGGCTGCCATGAATGTGTGTTGTGAGGATTCATCTGAAATCAATACACTGGTTATCAGTTCATTCAATAACATATAGAGCTAGAGCTTGCTATTCTGCACCAGAATGATGGAGTTCAGGCTGAAAACAGAATAGCAAGTACGGTTGTGGTGGAAAGCTTGAAATCAAGGCTTCTATAGCTGCACAATCATTATGCAAAGAGAAACTGCTCACTATTATCATCTGATGATTTGGAATTTCAGTACCAAAAACAAGCCCTAAAGGTACATCAGCTTCTATAAGCCAAGCAGCATTTATTGACGCATATGCAATTCAAACAGCTTTGTTTGGTCAGCAAGGGGCACCCCAAAAAGCTCTATGTGGCTGCAGTGAATGATATAGCTGTCCTTTGCACTGATCTAGTCTGGCTCCCTTGGATTCGGTTTTGGGCAGTGGGGAAAGATAATCACAGGCAAGAGGGATTTGCAGTTTCCTTAACCTCCGGACAGGAAACTCACAGAGGTGTGATTCTATCACAATAACTACACATATTCACACCTCTGTGAGTTTCAGGTGTCTCCTCTCTGAAGAGTTAAGGTGGCCATACATGAAGAGATCAGCTCGTTTGGCGATGTCGCGAAACGAGCGGATCTCCCTCCGATATGCCCACCTTGAGGTGGGCAATATCGGGCCGATCCGATCGTGGGCCCTAGGGCCCAACGATCGGATCCTAGCGAACGCAAAAGGGCGGTCGGATCGCGGGACCGTATCAACGAACAGATGCGGCTGCGATCCGACGGGATTTTTAATCCCATCCGATCGAGATCTGGCCGACTTTCGGGGAAGCCTGTCGGGGGCCCCCATACACGGGCCAATAAGCTGCCGATCGGTCTTTTCGGCAGCTTTAATTGGCCCATGTATGGCCACCTTTACAATGTGCCATTGTGATTGGATTAGTAGAAGAGTTTATATGCAGAGGATTTCCCACACCAGTCAGTTGTACTGAAGAAGCTGCTCGGATGAGTAGTGAAACGTCTTCATTGATCACTCAGCAAGTCCAGTTGTTTTACAGTGACTTACCGATATATTAGATATACCATGACCTGGATGAATAAAAATCATTAAAGTCATATATCTGTGCTCACCTCTCTAGCCCAGGCCGGTTTCTCGCTGGGGTTCATAACCCCCCGGTTGTAATGGTAAAGAGGCTTCTTTTCCTGCTGCTGCTGCTGCTGAAGGGACTTGAGATAAGCATGTTCTTGCTGAAGCTGTCTCTGCAGGCGCTCCGACTGTCTCTGCTCCTCCAGCTGCTTCCGCTTGTACTCCTGCATAAGCAAGACTTGTTTTATATAGATATCCAACCTGCCTGCCATGTAATAACTACCAGGACAAGGTAACCCAGTATCACTCGTGTATTATAAGGGATAATGTACCCCCTACTGTAAATGATAAGGATATTAGAAGTCACTGAGGGGTTGTTCTGTGACCATATAAAGACACAAGGCTGCAGGCTGAGTTATACAGGGAACTCTGAGTATCACTCGTGTATTATAAGGGATAATGTACCCCCTACTGTAAATGATAAGGATATTAGAAGTCACTGAGGGGTTGTTCTGTGACCATATAAAGGCACAAGGCTGCAGGCTGAGTTATACAGGGAACTCTGAGTATCACTCATGTATTATAAGGGATAATGTACCCCCTACTGTAAATGATAAGGATATTAGAAGTCACTGAGGGGTTGTTCTGTGACCATATAAAGGCACAAGGCTGCAGGCTGAGTTATACAGGGAACTGTGAGTATCACTCATGTATTATAAGGGATAATGTAGCCCCTACTGTAAATGATAAGGATATTAGAAGTCACTGAGGGATTGTTCTGTGACCATATAAAGACACAAGGCTGCAGGCTGAGTTATACAGGGAACTCTTGAGTATCACTCATGTATTATAAGGGATAATGTACCCCCTACTGTAAATGATAAGGATATTAGAAGTCACTGAGGGGTTGTTCTGTGACCATATAAAGGCACAAGGCTGCAGGCTGAGTTATACAGGGAACTGTGAGTATCACTCATGTATTATAAGGGATAATGTACCCCCTACTGTATTTCACAAGGATCTGTCCTATGTCTCTGCTAAGCAGGGCACTGATATCCTACTAAGGCTCCTATGTGGCTTCTATACAGACAGACAGCAGTATCTTTATGATAATTTCTATGCCCTTTGTGTGCCTCAATATTTCGGTTGCAGGGATCAGTCATTGTGAAGTGTGATAATGAAGGTGCTCAGGACATAAAGGTAACACATGACAAGGGTGTAGACTTGGAAACAAGACAGATGTGAGAAATCCTAAATAACAGTTATTATAAAACGAGGGAAAAGACAAGAGGGTCTCAGAGGAGGAGGAGGAGACTCCTGTACGTTTGCGTGCTGCTCTCATCCAATCAAAGGCCCAGTTGAACCCCATATAATGTCACAGGGTCTGTGAATAACTATTGTTACTATTACTATCGTTGGACAGTTCCCTCTTATAGGGATGGTGAGAGGTTGTGTTACTGTGTGGCCCTTAGTTGACTGTATTATGTGCAATGAATGGTGGGAGATCAAGCTGTGTAACATGCCATGGTGTAGTACAGAAATAAATTGCACATGGAGGCAATGAGGCAGCTGGAGGGAAGCAAATGCAGTGGCACATTATGGAGGTACAAGAGGATTACCAGTAATAGTGCCTGCTCCTGTAGAAGCTGCTGCTGAAGGATTTCTAACTGTCTCTGTTCTTCCTCTAACTTGTGCCTGATATATTCCTAGAGAAGGAAGGAGAGATACAGAGAAAGCAAAGAGGAGTGCAGCAGTAAAAACAGGGAGAATCACAGAAATCTTACCGATGGAAAGGGCAGATTTGTGTAATGATGAGGAACCTACTAACTGGGTATATAGGTCTGTCCTTGCATCTCAACTGAGACAATCTGCCTGCCATGTCCCTACCAAGTCACTTAAAGGGGTTGTTCACCTTTAAATTAACTTTTAGTATGACGTAGAGAGGGATATTCTGAGAGAATTTGCATTTGGTTTTAATTTTTTATTATTTGTGTTTTTTGGAGTTATTTATTCAGCAGCTCTCCAGTCAGCCATCTTTGCCAGGATCCAAATTCCCCTAGCAACCATGCACTGATTTGTATATGAGACTGGAATATGAATAGGAGAGGGTCTGCATAGAAAGATGGGGAATAAAAAGTAGCAATAACAATACATTTGTAGCCTTACAGAGCATTTGATTTTAAATGGGGTCAATGACCCCCATTTGAAATCTGAAAATAAATTAAAAAACTATAAAATAAATAAATCATGAAGACCAATTGAAAAGTTGCTTAGAATTTTATAACATACTTAAAGTTAACTTAAAGGTGAACCATCCCTTTAAGTCCATGCTTAAGCTGGCCATAGATGTTGAGATTTTTAAAAGATCAGATCCTGATCGTGAGACCAATATCTTCTCAGAACGATCGTACGATCGTACGAATTGACCATCAACTAAAAAGACCAATTTGGCAGGAAAACAAAGGGGAGCTGCCTGCTTGGCCCTGCAAACATAGAGAGATTGCACTGGGACCGACAAAGATTTTTTGACCTGGCCGATCAATTTCCCGACAGATGTCGGCCGAAAAATCGTAAGATGTACGATCGTTCGAATACCACTAACCGCACGATAATTTCGAAGGATTGGTCGGACTTCCCTAAAATCGGTCGTTCGGCAAGAAGAATCGTCGCGTCTATGGGGACCTTTAGTGTGTTATACTGTTACTTATGAGCAGGACATGGGTATAAGGGTCAGAGACAATACTAATAGGAGTGTTCATTAGGGAGCAGAGTTGTGAGTCTGTCCCACAAGGAACCATCTCCTGTAAGGTAACAGACACAATGATCTAAGGGGTTATACCCAAATAACAGGGTAACAGACAGAGTGTAGTTGCCAGACCCCAACCCAGTGGGAGATGAAGACAGAAGGGAATTCCAGAAACAAAAAGAGTGATAAAGAGAGAGGGCTATAAGGTCTGTAATTCTTCGGGACAGATAAAGGGAAGCCAACAATCTACTCCCAGAAGAGTGACATGGAAGGAGTCCCACCCTGGTCCCTATTCAGTAGAGTGAAGGACATGTTCCCTACTGTGCCAGGGAAACAATCACAAGATAATTATACGTCACTTCTAACAATGGACAAGTGATTTACTCCACAGATCATTAACTAGTAGAATTCTAGAGCAACTGGACTTGCTGAGTAATCAATGAAGACGTTTCACTACTCATCCGAGCAGCTTCTTCAGTACAACTGACTGGTGTGGGAAGTCCTCGGCATATAAACTCTTCCACTAATCCAATCACAATAACTACACAGTGATCACACCTCTGTGAGTTTCAGGTGTCACCTCTTTGAAGAGTTACAATGTGCCGTTGTGATTGGATTAGTGGAAGAGTTTATATGGTGAGGATTTCCCACACCAGTCAGTTGTACTGAAGAAGCTGCTCGGATGAGTAGTGAAACGTCTTCATTGATTACTCAGCAAGTCCAGTTGTTTTTAGATTTACTTCTACTAGATATACCATGACCTGGATGAATGGAAATCTTCATAGTCATAATGTGTAAGGCATTCAATGAAATCTCTCTCATATTTCGGGAGCTTCCAGCTGACCATAAGGGGAAAGCATACATAGCTACGATTCTTAGCAATTAGTATAGAGGTCTGACCTTGAGTCCTGCGCAGAGCCAATTTCTAAAACCCAGACCCGCATATTTACCCACTTTGATCTGCTACCGGACCTGCAACTGGCTTATCTGCAACCCGACCCACAACCCGCCAACCACCATCAGACAGGAAGTGATGGTGTTGCAAACCGGAAGTGACTTCATCAAAAGTGGACAAGGACAGAAACAAGTTTTGTAAAACTTTAAAAGGAGTAAAATATAGACAATATTACATAAGATAGGAAATTTAGATGAGACCCGCAGCTGAAAATCCTGCCCTCATTCCGCAGGGTTCCCGCTTTTTTTGCGGGTACCCAACCCGCTGCAGGACTCTAGTCTGACCAATCTATGCTAGGAGTTGAATCGGGGTCCTGTACAGATGCCGCCATCGTGTATAGCTCAATAAAAAGGAAAGATACATCTACTGCTCCAATTCATAGGGGCAAGGAGAGTCTCTAAAAGCGCACAATGGAGGAAGTCTGTATATCCATTTACCTATTAATTGTGTACAGTATTGCAGAATAGGTGGTTTGTCTTATTAAAGGACCACTAACATCAATTTTTAAAAAAAAAAAAAAAAAATTTGTTAGTACAGAACGAAAAAAAAACCCCACAAAGACAAATTAAATCACTAAGTCTTTGTTAAGAAATAACTTACCGAAACTCCACTTGCGCTCCTCTTCAGAAAAGGCGATGAATCATGCGGCATTCGATTTCTCCTCCCTGGCTATCTCCTATAAGCAGGGCAGGTAGGAGAAATCGTGCGCCGCATCACTTGTTCTGAAGAGGAGCACAAGCGGGGGTTTCGGTAAGTTAGGTCTTAATTTCTTAATTAGCCAAAAATGTAATGTATAAAGGCTGGAGTGACTGGATGTGTAACATAATAGCCAGAACACTACTTCCTGCTTTTCAGCACTTTCTTCCTGCTTTTCAGCTTGCTTTCCTCTGATTGGTTACCAGGCAGTAACCAATCCGTGACTTGAGGGGGGGGGGCGCACATCCTCAATTATGGGCTTGTGTTGGGATTGCCATTTACCTGCTCTCTCTCGGCCATCCTCCTCTCTTCCTCCCGGCGTATATCATCACGTCTCCGTTGCTGCTCCTTCTCCTGCTGTTTCCTTTGCTCTCTCTCCCGCCGCTGTTGCTGTAAGAATAAATATCAAGAGGAGTCAAGGTTCAGACTGGTTTCTATGCCTGGGGCTCGACTCCCAAAAGCTGTATCTAAGTCATGTGTTTAATGGGTTAAAAATATGCAGACTAATGACAATGAACTGGTTATTAGGTCCATCCCATTTAGGGGTAAAGCTGTAACCATAGCGTTTAAAGGAAAATTTCAGCTTAAAAATAAAAACCGGGTAAATAGAGATAGGCTGTGCAAAATAAACAATGTTTCGAATATAGTAAGTTAGGCAAAAATGTAATGTATAAAGGCTGGAGTGAGTGGATGTGTAACATAATAGCCAGAACACTACTTCCTGCTTTTTAGCTCTCTAACTCTGCGTTAGTCAGTGACTATAAGGGGAGCCACATGGGACATATCTGTTCAGTGAGTTTGTAATTGATTCTCAGCATTCAAGGGAAACTATCCACACACCTCATATTGTCCCACTATAAGGTAAGCCGACCCACGTTTATCCAGCAGTAACTATTTAGTATTCCACACAGCTGGGACACTCCCATCAACCCAGTCAACTTCAGCCTTTTTTGCTATACCCCTGTACATCTGTATTATTTCTTTCCATTTAAAGGGGAACTATGGCAAAAAGGAAAATTAACATAAGCATCATACTGAAATAAGAAACTTTCTTAATACAATTAAAAGTTCTGCATTGTTTCTGAAATAATCAAGTTGATCTTCACTATTCCTCTCTCAGCATCTGTTTCTCTTCATTCTGTCTTCATGCAGCAGTTGGGTGTCAGATATTCATTGACAGTTAGATCCAATATATCTTATAGGGGGGCTCCTTTTGCCTAGAAGATGTATTCGAGCTCACTCAAATAATGGTTCCACTACAAAATGTAATAAAATAACTGCCTTTTGCAGAAATCCTGCATGTAGAGAGACATGATGTCTGGTGATTTTAATAAAGTGAGCTCTAATACATCTTCTAGGCCAGGGATCCCCAACCTTTTGAACCCGTGAGCAACATTCAGAAGTAAAAGGAGTTGGGGAGCAACACTAGCATGAAAAATGTTCTTGGGGTGGCAAATAAGGTCTGTAATTGCCCATTTGGTAGCCCCATGTGGATTGTCCTCCTACATTGAGGCTCTGTTTGACAGTACACCTGGTATTTATGCAACCAAAACTTGCCTCCAAGCCAGGAATTCAAAAATAAGCCCCTGATTGAGGCCACTGAGAGCAACATCCAAGCGGTTGGAGAGTAACATGTTGCTCACGAGCTACTGGTTGGGGATCACTGGTCTAGGCAAAAGGAGCCCCCCTATAAGATATATTTGATCTAACTGTCAATGAGACATGATGTCTGGTGATCTGAATAGAGAGAGCTCTAATATATCTTCATATATAAGAGATATTGGATCTAACTGTCAGTGAATATCTGACACCCAACTGCTGCATGAAGAGAGAATGAAGAGAAACAGATGCTGAGAGAGGGATAGTGAACATAAACTTGATTGTATTTAGAAAGTTTCTTATTTCAGTACGAGGAAGCTTATATATAATTTTCATTTTTGCGATAGTTCCCCTTTCAGCTCAGATTCAAAAGCAACAGTTATGTCCCATGTGCCCCCCCTCCAGTCATGGATTGGTTTGTGCCTGGTAACCAATCAGTGGAAACCAAGAGAGCTGAAAAGCAGGAAGTAGTGTTCTGGCTATTATGTTACACATCCACTCACTCCAGCCTTTATACATTACATTTATAGCTAACTAACTATATTAGACATGTTTTATTTTGCACCGCCTATTTACCCAGTTTTTATTTTTATACTGAACAATGTAATACCTGTACATGTCTTTGTGTGATACAGAAGTGAGTGGTAAGACAGAACCAGCAGATAATGACATAGAAGAGCAATGGGGCACACAGACATCCCTGCAGATGTGAGTGATAGGGACCATTTCACAAGCTGCAGGTCAATGCATTAGCATGTCTATCACCTGAGATGCAGTATTTTTTTTTGTATTAAACCGGTCATTCTTAAAGGGGAGCCGTCACGAAAATGAAAATTTTATATAAGCTTCCTCGTACTGAAATAAGAAACTTTCTAAATACAATCAAGTTTGTGTTCACTATTCCTCTCTCAGTATCTGTTTCTCTTCATTCTGTCTTCATGCAGCAGTTGGGTGTCACATATTCACTGACAGTTAGATCCAATATCTCTTATATATGAAGATATATTAGAGCTCACTCAATTCAGATCACTGGACGTCTCTCTACATGCAGAATTTGTGCAAAAGGCAGTTATTTTGTTAGATTGTGTTTGTACTGGAATCAGTTATTTGAGTGAGCTCTAATACATCTGCTAGGAAAGGAGCCCCCCTTTAAGATATATGGGATCTAACTGTCAGTGACTATCTGACACCCAACTGCGTGGAATACTAAATAGCTACTGCTGCATAAATGTGGGTCGGCTAACCTTACAGTGGGACAATATGAGGTGTGTGGATTGTGCAAAAGATGTGCAAGGGTTTCCTTGAAGATTCAGCACTCCTAGTATTCATCAGCAAGTGCTGGCAAACCAGAGAATCCTTTTGTATTACAGCAGGGATAGGCAACCTATTACTTGCACTCCCTCTACCTTAAAGGGATACTGTCATGGGAAAAAATGTTTAAAAAAAACAAACAAAACACATCAGTTAATAGTGCTGCTCCAACAGAAGTCTGCAGTGAAATCCATTTCTCAAAAGAGCAAACTGACTTTTTTTATATTTAATTTTGAAATATGACATGGGGCTAGACATATTGTCAGTTTCCCAGCTGCCCCCAGTCACATGACTTGTGCTCTGATAAACTTCGGTCACTCTTTACTGCTGTACTGCAAGTTGGAATGATATCTCCCCCTCCCTTTCTCCCAGCAGCCTAACAACAGAACAATGGAAAGGTAACAGATAACAGCTGCCTGGTAGATCTAAGAACAGCACTCGGTAGTAAAAATCCAGGTCCCACTGAGACACATTCAGTTACATTGAGTAGGAGAAACAACAGGCTGCCAGAAAGCAGTTCCATCCTAAAGTGCTGGCTCTTTCTGAAATCACATGACCAGGCAAAATGACCTGAGATGCACCTACACACCAATATTACAACTAAAAAAAATACACTAGCTGGTTCAGGAATTAAATTTTATATTGTAGAGTGAATTATTTGTAGTGTAAACAGTGTAATTTAGAAATAAATATCATGACAGAATACCTCTAACAAAAAAATATATATACTGTATATATTTACACATCCTAATCCAGGATTAGGTTCGGGATTCGTCCAGGATTCGGCCTTTTTCAGCAGGATTTGGGCGAATCCTTCTGCCTGGCCGAACGGAATCCAAATTTACATATGCAAATTAGGGGCGGGGAGGGAAATCGCGTGACATGTTGTCACAAAACAAGGAAGTAAAATAGTTTATGCATATGCAAATTAGATTAGATTCAGATTCGGTTCGGTATTTGGCCGAATCTCTCATGAAGGTTCGCCGAAACCAAAATAGTGGATTTGGTGCATCCCTAATATTTACTATAGGTCTGTCATAGAGACAGTGTGGTTATAAAGTATGAAGGAAATGAAGTGCCAAATGTCCATGATCAGCACAGCAGCTCCCTGCAAACAGTTCTTACCTCTTCCACTCGGCGGCGCTCTTCCTTTTGCTCCTCTATGCGTCTCTGCCTCTCATGGAGCAGCTGCTTGATGTGCGCCTCAGAGTCCCGGTGCTGAGCTCCTACCTGCTGCTGCTTCAGGGCCTCAGAGTTACTTTTGTTCTCCTGCTGAAGCCTCAGGAACTCCCGTCTCAAAGTGGATTCCCCCGGCACGTTCATTATTGAACTGAAAGGGGCACAAGAAACTCTTAAAAATATTCAACATGGTCATATTTAGTGTGTGAAATAATTTGTGCTCTGCAGGGGCGGGGCAGGGTCACTATGCAACTGTGTGTGCCACTGCAGGGGTGGGGCTATTTCATTGATTGTATTACCCAAGCTTTAGGGTTCCGTTACAAGAGTCGAGTGCCTTACCTTGGTTCTCCCTCCTCTCCATGGTTCTCCTCCTCATCCTCGCTGCCACTGTATTCATATTCGGTCTCATCTGTGTGAAGTAGGAATAGAAGTAACTCAAGTGCCCCAAATTCTGTGAGAACTATAGCAGACAGAGCTCCTGCAATTAGGGACGACTCCTGTGTGTGAAGGGGATTAGGGGAACAGCAGCACTGACTCAGTGGAAGTGTGTTAGGAACAGGCTCATTCCGCACAAACTGCCATTGTTATGTTGTATAGGTGCAGTATACAGGAGCAGAGCTCACCTCTTCAGCTGGCCTATACTACAGTATGTAATAAAAATATACACATTTTGGCACATGGAATAAAACTTAAAGGGTAGAAACTCTTGTGGGTTTTTTAACCACTGTTATCTCCCCGACTGCATCAGTCCAACTACATTCCACTCTATCTGAGCACCAAATACAGAGCTGTACCACAGGGTTGGCTCACATCTTCTCTGTCTATGGTGGCGATACTGGAACAGGACATGGGAGTAGACAACCAGGACCAGGACGGCTTTAGTGCCAATATATATGATCCCCTTCTAGGAATTAAGGCCCCATACATGGGCTGATAAAAGCTGAGTCAGCAGTTTATTGGCCCGTGTGTGGGGCCATCCGACAGGCTTCCCCCATCGATATCTAGCTGAAAGTTGGCCACATCTCGATCGGGCAGGTTAAAAAATCCATTAAAGGAACAGTTCAGTGTAAACATAAAAACTGGGTAAATAAATAGGTTGTGCAAAATAAAAAATGTATCGAATATAGTTAGTTAGGCAAAAATGTAATGTATAAAGGCTGGAGTGAGTGGATGTGTAACATAATAGCCAGAACACTACTTCCTGCTTTTCAGATCTCTAACTCTGAGTTAGTCAGTGACTATAAGGGGGGCCACATGGGACATAACTGTTCAGTGAGTTTGTAATTGATCCTCAGCATTCAGCTCAGATTCAAAAGCAACAGATATGTCCCATGTGCCCCCCCAAGTCACTCATTGGTTACTGCCTGGTAACCAATCAGTGGAAAGCAAGAGAGCTGAAAAGCAGGAAGTAGTGTTCTGGCTATTATGTTACACATCCACTCACTCCAGCCTTTATACATTATAATTTTGGATGCGGCCAAACCCCCGAATACTTTGCGAAAGATTCGGCTGAATACTGAACCGAATCATCATTTGCATATGCAGATTAGGGATGAGAGGGGGACAACATTTTTTACTTCCTTGTTTTGTGCCAAAAAGTCACAATTTCCCTCCCTGCCCCTAATTTGCATATGCAAATTAGGATTTGGATCAGCCCGCAGAAGGATTAGGCTGAATCCTGCTGGAAAAGGCCGAATCCTGTATTTAGTGCATCTTTATTATAGATACATTATTTATTTTGCACAGCTTATTTATTTATCCAGATTTTATTTTTATACTGAACAATTCCTTTAAATGAACTGTTAGTATGCTGTAGAAAGTGATATTCTGAGACAATATGCAATTAGTTTCCATTTTTTTATTCAGCAGCTCTCCAGTTTGTAATTTCAGCAGTCTGGTTGCTAGGGCCCGAATTCCCCTAGCAACCAGGCATTGCTTTTAATAAGAGACTGGAATATGAATAGGAGAGGCCTGAATAGAAGGATCAGTAATAAAAAGTAGCAATGACAATACATTTGTAGCCTTAAAAAGCATTTGTTTCTTAGATGGGGTCGGTGACCCCCATTTGAAAGCTGGAAGGAGTCAGGCAAATATTTAAAAAAAACAAATAAATAATGAAGACCAACTGGAAAGTTGGCTGTTCTATAAATACATGCTAAAAGTTGACGTAAAGGTCAACCACTGAAAATCCCACGGAATTCCTACCTTTCTCACCTCGCTTTTTCCTGGATCTGTCTATGTGATCCTTCAGCTGGATCCTGACCTGCCTCTCTGTCGGCTGGTCCCTGATAAAGGGGTGCTTCAGCAGCTGCTCGGTGGGCGGCCTGCTCATGTAGTTCTTGATCAGACACGTGTCGATGAAATCAATGAACTTTTTGGACCTGAGAGTGGGGAGTGATGAGACACAAGGACAAGTATTAGAGATTAGAGACCCCAGTAAGAGAGAGAATTGTGCGATTCCCACATAAAAGTAGTAGGATGTCAGGAACATCTATCCTGGAGCCAACACATTCCCACTTTATGGAATCTCATCTACAAACAGATAAGAGATACGTTGGCCAATACCACCATTAGGGTTCTGGGAAATCCTCATGTGTCTAACTTGGTAATAAATACTGGTTAGTAGTGTATAAATGTAGCCTCCCAGACTAATAATGTCTTATTGGGGTTGGACAGAGGTTCATCAGGCACCAGGGAAATGTACTTTATCCGGCTAAATGATTGGATCGACCCAGTATGTCCCGCAGCTTGGGTGAACACAAAGCAGCATTTATCAGACTGTTACCCTTAAGGCCCCCAGACTGAGCCGGCAGCTTATTGGCCCGTGTGCGGGGCCATCCGACGGGCTTCCCCGATCAATATCTGCCGAAAAGTCGGCCACATCTCGATCGAGCAGGTAAAAAAATCCCGGCGGATTGCGGCCACATCTGTGCGTCAATGCGGTCACGCAATCCGATTGCCCATATTGGATGCATTATGGCCCACCATTGGATCAGCCCGATACCGTCCTCCTCGATGTGGGCATATCGGGGCGAGATCCGCTCTTTTGGTGACATTGACAAACGAGCGGATCTCTACTCCTATGTCCACCTTAAGTTGCCCCTAGGGTCACCTGAACGTGGGCATATCGGGGAGAGATACGCTCGTTGGGCGACATCACCGTTCAAGCGGATCTCTACGCATGTGGCCACCTTAAATTGCCCCTAGGGCCACCTGAATGTGGGCATATTAGGGAGAGATCTGCTCGTTTTGCGACATCGCCAAATGAGCAGATCTGTACGTCTATGGCCACCCTAATGGGACTAGTTTAAAGGATAGAACGGTGGCTTCTATGCCGGTGAGATCAGACATAGGATGTCAGAAGGAGACACAAAGTGTGTTGCGGCCAGCTAGGAATGGGACGTTCCCGTGTTTGGGATGCAACTGCTGTTCCAATTGCCAGAAGGGTGACGTGTTCCAGTTTTGTCATATACATTATAAAATGTCCTTGTGGCTTATTGTATGTGGGACAGACGTCACGTCCCGTTAAAGAACGGATGAGAGAACATAAAATCGGCAATTAGGACTGGCAAAAAGGAACAAGCAGTTGCTTCCCGTTTTTTGGAAGCGAGCCACGGCGTACATCAACTTAAATACCAGGTGGTGGATCATGTGCATAGTCCTAGACGAGGGGGAGATCGAGTGAAAGCACGGCTGAGGAAAGAGGCAAATGGATAAGGAAATTGGAGACACTTGCCCCACAAGGTCTAAGTTTTTAATTGGTTTTTAACATTATGTCTTTCAGATGTTTTTAAACAAATGATTGGGCCTGTAACCTATACAGAGTTAAAAAGTTCCTACTGCCCTTAATGACATTGTAACAATATTGTATTATTGACATTAGTAATGATTGGTATGGACAAGATGTTTCTCTATGTCAATTTGTAGCCAGTAGGTGGCCAAATGCGGTCTATAAAAAGGCCAAAATGGCCAGTGTCAAGTAAAAGGCCATATTGAGGCCTGAAACGTTGCTGACCGGGTTCTGCCATGGAAGTTTGAATAAAGGCATTTTTTAAACAAAGTGGTGGTGTACTAAGAATTTCTATTTTGCTGATCTCGGTGGAGGATGGACCATTGATGGTACGTGCTCCTATTTAAACGTAAAGTTGGGTAATTCGAGCTGACTCTGATCTGTTTTCCCCACAATCGGATCAGCTTGATATCACCCACCTCAATGTGCGCATACTGGGGAGAGATCCACGATCTACGTCTATGGCCACCTTAAGTTAAATTGTAGACATTGAGAATCATGGAGACTCCGCATGGAGACCACAGAGGAGGGGAGGGATGGAGACACTTACCACTTTTTGGATTTAAGTTTCGGGGGTGGATTCCTGGGGATAAGGAACAGAGCCCTCATGGGGTGCATGTCACAGAGTGCTGCCAGTAGGAAAGATGAGACATTATTTACATTAAAAACAAATATCTTGTCCTGATGAACGGCACTTTTAACCCACGTCAACCCAAGAAAACCAAAATGTGAGGCCCACGGTGACTAGTGAAGCCTGCAGAATCACCAGAAAATCGGTTACCGTCAGCAATAACCAATAGGAAGCCAGTATGGTGCTGTATGGTGAATTGTGTGATGTGAAGCAGTAGGTATGAGACACTCAATATTGATTCCTATGAGTTGCGCTAAACTCTATCAGCACGAGTAGATATTAAAGGAGACATATTGTGTAAAAAATAAGAACGTACCAGCGCATTATACTCATTTAGATATAGAAGAATTGTGCTTAAAAAAGTAATGTTTCAGGCTGATTTATTGAATATTTCTGCAAAAACCCACTTCCTGCTCCCTGAATTCCCAGGCTGTGCCTACAGTCTCACTGCACTGTAGAACAGGAACCAATCAGCAGCTAGCAGGACCTGATAGGGAACTGAAGCCTGTCTGTGCTTGTGTGACTGCAGGGCTGTGATTGGCTGTCCTCCTCCTACTGTGCTTCTGGCAGGGACTGTTAGGAGACGCCCACCCCTTATTCGAAACAGGGACCAGAGAACATCTATAGGGAGCGGCTATTTTTATAGATATGAATTTTTAGCACCATGTAAAAACAACACCATATATTACTTATAATTGCCTATAAAATGAGGCTTTTTTTCATGTATCCTACATGTCTCCTTTAATAGCCCACTCCTCGTTGCTGTGCAGCGGCTGCATTAAATACAGGAGACAATACTTGTTTTTATGGGATTTTATGGCTGAAAGGGAAAGTGCTGCACTTCAATCTGTTTGTGCCTTTTGCTTTTTCACTTGAGAGACTGAGCCCCGTTACATGAAGCCAGCAAAGTGCTTTTTATTTGTGTTTCTGTATACGAGCTCTGCCCAAATTGCTACCCACTAGTCTGCTGCTCACATGGGACCCGGAGGACAAGTGGAAGATTAATAGGATAATAAGTAGAGTCCTTCATGTCCCCTCTATCACTCACCCTGCCTGACAAAAAGCATTTGTACATTCCAAGCTGGAGACTAGAGAGCAGGGTCACAGATGTAAAAGCAACATGTAAAGCTGAAAAGGTGTTTAAAGGGAAAGGAAAGGCTAAAATGAAGCAAGCTTTATCAGAAAGGTCTATATAAATACACCAGCAAACCCTCAAAGTAATGCTGCTCTGAGTCCTCTGTCAAATGAAACAGCACATTTCTTTCCTTCTATTGTGTACTCATGGGCTTCTGTATCAGACTAACTGTTTTCAGCTTAAACCTCCAGGGCTAGGGCTTGAGCATGCTCAGTTTGGTTCCCTCCCCCCTCCCTTTTGTAATCTGAGCCCAGAGCTATGAGTGAGCAGGGAGAAACTCAGGCAGGAAGTGATGTCACACCAAGCTAATATGGCAGCTGATAGCCTAAACAAACAAAGAGCGTCTAGAGCTTTATACTCAGGTATGGTAAAGCATTCTGCAGAATAAATATAACATTCTAACTTGCACTATTGCAGCTAATCTATTGGGAATAAAATGCCTCTGTCGCTTTCCTTCTCCTTTAATGGCTGGGTTGGAGGGAATCAGCAGAGTCTTAGTCCACTCAAAACTGAGTATTCACATCGCTTTTTAGTACCTTGACAATTCCACAGACTCCATGACCGTCTGTCCTAAGGCTCACAGCATCATTCAACCCCAATCTTACCTTGCTTCATGTTGAAGTGATGGATTCTGGGACTTTAAGTCCCTCTTTTTTCCACGGACTCATTGCACCACTCACTACAGAAAGCAGAGAGATTTCAAGTCCTAGAATCCATAACTTCAGCATGAAAACCATGATAGGGGCTGAATGACACTGTGAGCCTAAGGCAAAGGAGGGGAATTGGCCCCAGGAACACAGACAGAACACTCTCTCTAGAGTCAGGTATGTCTGTGTAAAAACATAAATTAATATTTAATATCAGCAGGTCAGATTATGTTTCCGCACCTTAAAGGGGTTGGTCACCTTTGAGTTAACTGTTAGTATGATGTAGAGAGGGATATTCTGAGACAATTTGTAATTGGTTTTCATTTTTTATTATTTGTGGTTTTTTACTTAGCTTTTTATTTAGCAGTTCTCCAGTTTGCAATGTCAGCCATCTTGTGGGTAGGGTCCAAATTCCCCTAGCAACCATGCACTGATTTGAATAATAGACTGGAATATGAATAGGAGAGGCCAGAATAGAAAGATGAGTAATAAAAAGTAGCAATAACAATTAATGTGTAGCCTTACAGAGCATTTGCTTTTTAGAAGGGGTCAGCGACCCCATTTGAAAGCTGCAAAGAGTCAGAGGAAAAAGGCAAATAACTATAAAACTATAAAAAATAAACAATGAAAACCAATTGAAAAATTGCTTCGAATTGGCCGTTCTATAACATAGCAAAGGTTACCTTAAAGGTGAACCACCCCTTTAACATGCTTTGTATATATTTAATTATTGTTAGAGAAACCAGCCTGAATAGAAAGAGCTATAAAATTAAATGTGTAGCCTTACAGAGCATTTGGTTTTTAGAAGGAGTCAGCGACCCCATTTGAAAGCTGGTAAGAGTCATAAGAAGGCAAATTATTCAAAAACTATTAAAAAAAATAAACAATGAAGACCAATTGAAAAGTTGCTTACAATGAGCGATTCTACAACATATTAAAAGTTAACTTAAAGATGACCCATCCCTTTAAGAGGGTAAAGAAAACATGGCTGAGCCCGTAGCAGCATGTTGCAATTCCTGGTCATACTCAGTTGCTATGGGATACAAGACCTAGGCAAGCACTGTGCCTATTACATTACACCCAGCTGTAGTAATCTAGCTAAACAAAATGTCTGCTTTGCAGTGGGTGACCAGTAAATGCTAAGGGTTATCTCACTTGGAAAATATACTCCCCTTCTTGACCTGCCGGATATATTTATTTTCACAGACATAACCAATGCCACAGATGAGAAAACTCCATAGTGATAAGTCAAACCATTTCCCAACATCCCTTAGCCTCACAGTGTAATGTAGCCCCTCCCTCGCCTTGTTCCACTGTCAAGTGAAGGATTCTGGGAGTTCAACTCCCACTGCTTTCCAGAGAGTCCTTGCTCCACCTACTACGGGAAGTAATCCATCACTTCACAATGGAACGAGGTGAGGGAGGGGCTGAACGACACTGTGAGCCAAAGGGGGTGGAAAACTGTTCCCAGCAAGCACAGGGACTACTTCTTTCACTCTGTGGCATCAGGTATGTCTGTGTACAATAAAATACATTGATATTTATACTTAGAGGTTCGGGCTGCATTTATTCACCTTTTCTTGATATATCAAAAGAGGGGTATACTTTCCCTTTAAGACAACCCCTTAACAACCAATCAGAAATTAGGATTTACTGGGCACCTGCTGCAAATCAAAAACCCGAGTAGTTGATGTAGGATATGCATCGTTCCCTCAGCTGAATGCATTATTTTTTGCATGGCCTACTTTTTAATTAGTCTTTTTTTTTGTTGTTTTTTTTTTCCATTATCTGCCTTCCTCTTCTGTCAACTTTCCAGATTTCAAATGGAGGTCACCGACCCCGGCAGCCAAAAAAGATTGAGCGGTGAGACTACACATTTAGGGGGTTATTTATCAAAATCCGAATTTATTTCCCCTTATTTATCAGTACATTCTCCTGAAAAATTCCAGTTCGGGAAAAAACGCTAAAAAAAAAATTGTCAGAAAATTTGAAACGTACAAATTTTTTGGATTTTCAGCCAGAAAAATCAAATTTTTTCGGATTTTTTTGAAAATCTGCAGATTTTTCCACGAAACCCGGCGCAAATCAGGATATCTGTGGGACTTCTCCAATTGGCTCATATACAACCTTGCCAGGTTTCAGATGCCGGATTTTCAGATTCAGACTTTCCATCCTCAGGGTATAATAAATCACGAAAAAAAATTTCCCTAAAAATCTGCATTTACTCGAATTTTTCTAGTGTTTGGCATTCGAGCTTTAATAAATAACCCCTTCATTGTTAATTATTAGGGACTATTTTGGATTCGGCCGAATCCCCTAATCCTTTGCGAAAGATTCGGCAGAATACCGAACCAAATCCTAATTTGCATATGCAAATTAGAGGTGGGAAGGGGGAAATTAGGATTTGGTTCGGCCGGGCAGAAGGATTCGGCCGAATCCAAATCCTGCTGAAAAAGGCCGAATCCTGAATCGAATCCTGGATTGCATCCCTATTATTTATTATATTATTATTTAGATCAGTCCCTTTCCTGTTCATCTTTTAGTTCCTCACTACCTGGTTGCTAGGGTAAACTGGACTCTAGCAACCAGACAGCTGCTAAACAATAAGCTTAATTATTCCAAAGACCAATTGCCCCAGAATATAATGGTCTATACATCATAACAAAAGTTCATATTCAGCCGAGCAAGCTCTTCAGTTCGGTTGCCCTTCTCCCGTGGCAACATCACCCACGAGCTGGCAGTTGGGCAGGTTAAAAAAAGTTAAAGGGTTGAACTTGATGGACGTGTGGCTTTTTTCAACCTAACTTACTATGTTACTCCAGTAGTATAAGTAGCCAATCATACTTAAAGGATAAGTAAACCTTAAAAATAAGTGAATGTAAACACTTTTGTAATTTACATTCATTGTTTATTTTCATTTAATTCCAAGATATTAAGGGATACATGTACTGTTAATATGAATGAATTTTGTTACAACAGCGCCACCTGCTGGTCAGTTTCCCACCAGTCTGACCAGCAAGTAGTCAAGGAAGTTGTCAGGAGAAAGAAAGAGGCTGATGTTCTTCTGCTTAGGAAAGATGTTAGAAAGGTTTCTAATTTTATTCCTAAGCAGAAGAACATCAGAGCAGCCCCTTTCTTTCTCCTGACAACTTCCTTGACTACTTGCTGGTCAGACTGGTGGGAAACTGACCAGCAGGTGGCGCTGTTGTAACACAATTCATTCATATTAACAGTACATGTATCCCTTAATATCTTGGAATCAAAAGAAAATAAATTATTAATGTAAATGACAAAAGTGCTTATTATAGCTCCCTCATCAGTTTTACATTCACTTATTTGTAATGTTTACTTATCCTTTAAGTGACAGCGAGTGCAGTGACAGACCAAACATAAGAAACTTACGTGGAGCTCCCTCGGCCATTTCTATAGCAGTGATTCCCAGGGACCAGATGTCACTCTGCAGAGAAGGGGAGTCAGTGAGACAGGAGTGAGTGAGTTAATAGGGGCAAGAAGCAATGAGGAGGGGCAACTTACCCTGTAATCATAGGTGGCATCTGGGTTCTCATCACAGGCAATCACTTCGGGGGCCATCCAGTATGGGGTCCCTATAAAGGTATTTCTTCTCCCCACTGTGCGGTCAAGCTGAGCACTCACCCCAAAGTCCACTGAGAGGCGCCATGAAGAGGAGGGAACAATTCAAGGCAGAGAAAGATGAATCAGGGGGGTCTAATACTAATGACATATACACACGTAGAGGGTCCGAGGTCTATCAGTAGCCTAATGACTATCCCCATAGGAACCCACTGATATCTGATCACAAGCTCTAGGGCCAAGGAACTAGATCAGCCCAATTTAGTTGAGCAAACTGGGCAACGAGGTTGCTGTGTAAGGCTAGCTGAAAGGTCACATGGTAGCCCAGCTGTGACTCACCCAGTTTCACCTCGGCATTCTCTGTGAGGAGCACATTCTGCCCTTTGATGTCTCGGTGTATCACTTTGTGAGCGTGGAGGTGAGACAGCCCCTGTACAGAAAGCAAGACAGTTAGAGTGCTCTGTAATATGCATTACACCAGGACAGCGTTGCTTGATGGCACTTACTGCTTGCATTTAACAACAACTGAATCCTGCTTCACTGGTTTGGGTGCTGCCGACACTAGTTGTGGGTGCTGCCGACACTAGTTGTGGGTGCTGTATACTTCATATTACACTGCAGCCCCACACACTAAATCTCCTGCCACTCCTCAATTCACCTACCAAACGCTTTTTTCAGTTCAATTGTTTTCAGTAGGGAATCCACTATTTTGGATTCAGCCAAACCCCCAAATCCTTCACAAAGGATTCGGCCGAATACCGAACTGAATCCTAATTTGCATATGCAAATAAGGGGTAGGAAGGGGAAACATTTTTTACTTCCTTGTTTTGTGACAAAAAGTCACGAGATTTCCCTCTCCGCCCCTAATTTGCATATGCAAATTAGGATGCGTATTCCGTTCTACTACTTTCTGCTTTTCAGCTCTCTAACTCTGAGTTAGTCAGTGACTATAAGGGGGGCCACATGGGACATAACTGTTCAGTGAGTTTGTAATTGATCCTCAGCATTCAGCTCAGATTCAAAAGCAACAGATATGTTCCATGAGGCCCCCTCAAGTCACTGATTGGTTACTGCCTGGTAACCAATCAATGGAAACCAAGATAGCTGAAAAGCAGGAAGTAGTGTTCTGGCTATTATGTTACACATCCACTCACTCCAGCCTTTATACATTACATTTTTGCCTAACTAACTATATTATAGATTAGAGATGCACAGAATCCCCTCAAGTCACTGATTGGTTATTGCCTGCTAACCAATCAGTGGAAACCAAGGAAGCTGAAAAGCAGGAAGTAGTGTTCTGGCTCATGAAAGTGTTGGATTTGCTTGGATGATTTTTCCTATGTAATCTTTTCTATGCAATTTTCTCTATGTAACTGATTCTTTGTTCATTTCATTCCTCACATAATTCATTTTCCTAAAGCATTGATTTATTAACTTTCTTATTTATTGTAGGAATTAGGGATGAACCGAATAGACTATTTTGGATTCGGCCGAACCCCCGAATACTTAGGGAAAGATTGGGCCGAATACCGAACCCTAATTTGCATATTCAAATTAGGGGTGGGAAGTGGAAAACATTTCTTACTTCCTTGTTTTGTCACAAAAAGTCACACTATTTCCCTCCCAGCCCCTAATTTGCATATGTAAACTAGGATTCGGAATCCTGCTGAAAAAGGCCAAATCCCGAATTCGGTGCATCCCTAGTAGGAATTAATATTTAGTGTATATATATATATATATATATATATATATATATATATATATATATATATATATATATATATATATATATATATATATATATATATATTTATTTTATTTTTTTCTAGTCTCCTCCACTATCTTATTTCATGTATTGTTATATTAATTAAGATCTTTGGTCAATATTGAACTAAACGATGAGTGTTATATATATATATATATATGTGTAGAAATTTCTTTATAACCTTTGAAATTGAACTCAGGTGTGATAAACCACAGTTAAGTTATTTTTTAACAAGGGGGGCAATCACTTTTTCACACAGGCCCATGTAGATTTGGAGTTTTTTTTATCCCTTAATAACATAAACCTTCATTTAAAAACTGCATTTTGTGTTCAATTATGTTATCTTTGACTAATAGTTAACGGTTTTTGATGAGCAGAAACATTTAAGTGTGACAAACATGCAAAAGAATAAGAAATCAGGAAGGGGGCAAATAGTTTTTCACACCACTGTATGTGTATGTGTATATATATATATATATATATATATATATATATATATATATATATATATATATATATATATATATATATATATATATATATATATATATATATATATATATATATATATATATATATATATATCCCATCAAGTTTTTTATTTATACTTATATATTACTATATAGATAAGTTAGTGCCATAAGCCTTCTATTCCTTATGCATTTATGTGCCTTTTAGTGGAATATATGTGTTCAGTATTGCAAGGGTTAATGTTTTTAAGAGGTGTGTCTTCTAGCCATTTAAATGCTCATGTGGACAGAAGGAAGTGGCTTTGAAACACACGAAACGCGTCAAGCGTGTACCGTTTTGCGCGCTCCATGTTTTTAAAGAATTTTCACGAAATCGTAGATTTTAGTGCCGCGAGTGCTCCTTATCCAAGAAACGTGTTGTGTATTATGTTAGACATCCAGTCACGCGCAGGGTACGGTTTTATTATTACACAGGAAAATATTTTTAAAAAGAAACCATTTGCCATTGTTTTTCATGGTTTGTAGTTTGAGTTATTTGGTGGGTTTTTTTTGGCAGCTCTTCTGCCATTTCAGCAATCTGTTGCTAGGGTCCAAATTCCCCTAGCAACCATACACTGATGCAAATAAGAGACTGGAATATGAATAGGAAAAGGCCTGAATAGAAAGATGAGTAATAAAAAGAAGCAATAACAATACATTTGTAGCCTTACAGAGCATTTGTTTTTCAGATGGGGTCAGTGACCCCCCATTTGAAAGCTGGAAAGCATCAGAAGCAAATCATTCAAAAACTTTAAAAAAATATATAACGAAGACCAATTGAGAAGTTGCTTAGAATTAGCTATTTTATAACATACTAAAAGTTAACTAAATGGTGAACCACCCCTTTAATAAGTGACTGTGTGTCAAGGGATGCACCAAATCCACTATTTTGGATTCGGCCGAACCCCCGAATACTTTATGAAAGTTTCGGGTGAATAACGAACCGAATGCTAATTTGCATATGCAAATTACGGTGGGAAGGGGAAAACATTTTTTACTACCTTGTTTTGTGACAAAAAGTCACGCAATTTCCCTCCCTTTCCCTAATTTGCATATGAAAATTAGGATTTGGTTTGGCCAGGCAGAAGGATTGGGCTGAATCTGAATCCTGCTGAAAAAGGCAGAATCTGGAACTGAATCCTGGAAGCGATGCATCCCTAGTGTCAATAAGGACTAAACAAGATTATTAAGGCTGTGAGCACAAGGAGGGCAGGTCTGCACCCACTCACCCGCAGAATCTCCCGGCAGATATAGGCAATGCAGTCTTCCTTCAGGGCATTTCCTTTGGTGTTTTTGACCAGATCAGTCACTGAACCGGCTCCGCAGAACTCCATGACCAGCTGCAAGGGGGGCACACAAACAAACATATCAGCATCCTGCCTGCTCATATCCAAGTCTAGCAGTCTTGTGCACAGAGCTTACAATCACTCACCCACAGCTGGTCATCATTGCCCGGTGGGCTCTTCTTGATGAAGGCTCCATAGTAGGTTGCAATGTTGCGATGATGAGAATACTTCTTCAGCATATTAATTTCCTGCTTTATCTCCTCTTCCTCGTCCTGCCAGAAACATCAGAGCATTAGCCAGAGGCAGTGTTTGGGCAAGTGTATTCGCTCAGAGTCCATGTAGTGAGGCTTTGTATGGCAGTAACATGGCAGCTCCCTAAGCACTCTTGTCATTTACATTCATTAGTTATTTTCTCTTGATTCCAAGAGAGTTGTAACAAAATTCATTCATATTAACAGCACATGTATCCCTTAATATCAAAAGAAAATAAATAATGAATGTAAAATACAAAATTGCTTAGAATAGCCCCTTCATCAACTTTACATTCACTGATTTTAAAGGTTTACTTATCCTTTAAAAAGAGGATGCCAGGCAGCGACTAGGTGAATAGCTAAGTAGTACATCAGTTCCTTATTCCTCCTTAGCAGCACACTCAGTCCCATTTCGGGATGCACTGAATCCAGGATTGGGCCTTTTTCGGGTTCAGCCGAATCCTTGTGCCTGGCTGAATCGGAATTTGTATATGTAAATTAGGGGCAGGAAGGAAATCACGTGACTTTTCATCACTGAACAATGTTTTCCTTTCCGTCTCCTAATTTGCATATCCAAATTAGGATTCGGTATTCGGCCGAATCTTTTGAAAGGGATTTGGCCGAATCCCAAATAATGTATTCAGTGCATCCCTAGTCCAATCCATTTGGGGAACACACATACGAATAGCATTATGTAATATACAGAGACTCCCCATGATGCATTCTCACACTAGGGAACAGAGGCAGGTACATACATACATACATACATACATACATATATATTATATAGCTTAGTTCACTAAGTTTGACCAGGAGCAGTAACCAATAGCAACCAATCAGCAGGTAGAATTTACTTACCATCTTATTGGTTGCTATGGGTTACTGCTCCTGGGCAAACTTAGTGGGCTATGTTTTACTTCTTGTGCTCAGACGAGTGAGCATGTTGCTTTATGGTAAAAACCATGGAAAAGATGACAAATTAGTAGCCCACCGACCAGCAAGGGGCCTAAAGCAAAGGGCTTTCTTACCTCTGTCACATCCATGACTTTAATAGCAGCCAGCTGGCCAGTCTTCACATGGCGGCCCTGAAGAAGGACAACAGAAAAATAACATTACTTTTATAAAGGCCTGACAAAGTCAAAATGGTCTCCCGGGGGACCCGTGTCCATATGTAACTAAAGGAGGGGGAATCATGGCCAGTAAATGTCTGGACTGAACCCCCTGACTGCAAGATTATTAAAGGAGAACTAAAGTCTTACTAAAATTGTGCTTCTGTACCAGCCCAAGGCAACCACAGCCCTTTAGCAGTAAGATCTGTGTCTCCAAAGATGCCCCAGTAGCTCCCCATCTTCTTTTCTGCTGATTCACTGATTCACATGCTCTGTGCTGTTGTCACTTACTGAGCTTAGGGAGCCACTCACAATATACAGTACACATAGAATAGAAATGTCACAATATAAGGCTGATTAGTAATTAATACACATAATTACTACATGGCAGCACAGAAACCAGTGCAATTAGCATCAGAATTGAATCATCAGCAAACCTGTAGCATCAGCTTATATTACAGCCAGGGAAGCTCATTTTCTGCTGCTGGATAATTAGTGACGAGCCCTAAGCTTAGCTTCTCAACAGCCAATCAGAGCCCACTGAGCATGTGAGTGTCACAGACACTTTCCAAGATGGTGACCCCCTGTGACAAGTTTGAAGTCCTGGATCATTGCTGCTATTGACAAGCTCAAACTTTAGCCTCGTGCAATAAGTTCACTATATCAAATAGGCCATTTTTAGCCATATATTGAGTTTTAGGGTTTAGTTCTCCTTTAAGCCCCATTATTTTTTAGGGTTTATTTCTCCTTATAGCACTCATAGCCAGGACTGTATCATTGGGGCCCCATACAACATCCATTAAGCAGGGCCCTTTCTCCCAGGTGCCACAATATTAGCTCTTCAGTCACCTGAGTGATGGGCCCTAGTAAAAAGGAAAATGGGGGCCCAATGGAAAAAAACATTGGTTGGCCAAGCCCAATGATGCCAAAGACTACCCATGATCTACTGAAACCTTGTCAACATCCCCACTGCCTCCTGTAAATAGAATTGTTGTGTCTTTTGGGGGCTCCGAGGCTGGAGTACCTATAACCAGGTGTCTGACTGCCATAAAGTATATGTTACCTATGTGTAGGCTTAAAGGGGTTGTTCACCTTTGAGTTAACGGTTAGTATGATGTAGAGAGAGATATTCCGAGACTATTTGCAATTGGTTTTCATTTTTTATTATTGAATGATTTTTACTTATTTAGCTTTTATTCAGCAGCTCTCCCGTTTGCAATGTCAGCCATCTTTGCTAGGGTCCAAATTCCGCCTAGCAACCGTGCATTGATTTAAATAAGAGACTGGAATATAAATAGGCGAGGGCCCGAATAGAAAGATAAAAAATAAAAACTAGCAATAACAATCAATGTGTAGCCTTCCAGAGCATTTACTTTTACATGGGGTCAGCGACGCCCATTTGAAAGCTGGAAAGAGTCAGAAGAAAAACGCAAATAATTATAAAGCGATAAAAAAAAAAAATAATGGAAAAATTGCTTATAATCAGCCCTACTATTACATACTAAAAGTTTACTTAAATGTGAAGCACCCCTTTAAGTTGGCACAGCTAGAAGGTTGGCACTTAAAGGTGCAATGAGAGTTTAGCAAGAATGATTTTGTGTTTGTGGGTGGGACAGACAGAAGCAGCTGAAGTGGTCTCTTCCCTGTTTGGGGTGTCAGAGACAAGAGTATATTCGGATCATAGAGCAGGATATAAAGGACAGACTTGCAGGCACTCTCTGTTGCTAAGCAAATACGCACTCCTTCTCCCCCGCCATCCCCCTCTCCAGAAATATCCGACCCCCAATCCTCCGCTTCCTCCCTACTTTTTGTTTTCCATTGTGACTGTGCAGTTTGCTTATCCGGCAGTTTCCTGAGACAAAGCAGTCTCAGCTCGGAGCTCTCGCAGCAGCAAATTAACTGCTTGCACTCGGGATCAGGCACAGAGAGAGTCTGGCTAAACTACGATCTTGTGCTGGGGTTTGCCCAGTGTATTTATATTTATATAGAGCAGCAGGTTCCTATTTGCCCCAGGGTAGAGCCATGGAGACTCACACACCAAGCTGGGGCACTGGGAGGTTGCTGAGCTTATCTGCCAAGAACTGAACTCCCCTCTAAAGCCAGGGCAACATGGGACAGTCCATTCTAACATGTTACTACAAATAGCCGATCCTGAGGCTGGATTCAAGTCTAAGGGGTGGTAGAAAATAAGAACCCTCTTCCCCCCAAAAAACATTACAGCCGACATCCTACGTCCAAGCCAACTACAAGCAATTACTTTAAATGCCCCCCCAGATTTGCAACTGCGTGGGGATACTGGCGAGTACTGCAGGCACCTAGCAGGATGGGAGGTGTATAAAGGATAAGTAAACCTTTAAAATAAGTGAATGTAAAATTGATGAGGGGGCTATTCTAAGCACTTTTGTCATTTACATTCATTATTTATTTTGATTCCAAGATATTAAGGGATACATGTCCTGTTAATATGAATGAATTTTGTTACAACAGCGCCACCTGCTGGTCAGTTTCCCACCAGTCTGACCACCAAGTAGTCAAGGAAGTTGTCAGGAGAAAGAAAGAGGCTGATGTTCTTCTGCTTAGGAAAGATGTGAGAAAGATTTCTAATTTTATTCCTAAGCAGAAGAACATCAGCCTCTTTCTTTCTCCTGACAACTTCCTTGACTACTTGCTGGTCAGACTGGTGGGAAACTGACCAGCAGGTGGCGCTGTTGTAACAAAATTCATTCATATTAACAGTACATGTATCCCTTAATATCTTGGAATCAAAAGAAAATAAATAATGAATCTACATAGAAAAAAAGGTTAAAATATCCCCCTCATCAATTTTACATTCACTTATATTAAAGGTTTACTTACCCTAAAAGGTTGGGATCAGGATACTGGAGAGTAGTGCAACAAGAACAAAGCAGCACTAGAGGTGTATTTAAGGTTATTGCAGGGATAATGATACGAGGATGATGATGGGAGGTTCAGGATAAGTACACATATATACTGTAAGTATACAGTATGTTGGACTGTACATTCAACTGCATCTGTGGTGGGTTCTCCTTTACCTTATACACTTGTCCATAAGTTCCATTTCCAACAACTTCAACCAGTTCAAATATTCCAGCAGGATCCTTAAATGACAAAAAAAAAAAGTCAGTAACATGGATAATAAAACTACACATCAAAAATGTTTCAGTTTCTATTATTCAGCCAGTGGAGAAAAAACAAATCAGCAGCCAAGGGTAAGATCCGTGTTTACATATTTCTGGAGGGCAATAAACTGAAGGCTGGGGTGTGCCGCACCAATACAAAGCTACAGATAAGTGCTGCCAAGTAGAAGTCAACTACACCCCCTTTATCAGTCTAGAGATTCAAATTTTGCCATCAATTTTGAGTTTTTTTATCAATTTTTAGATTATAAAAAAATGTCTTACTTCCAACCCATACGAGCTCTGAATGTCAGCGAAAAACCCAATACTGACACATTAGAGGACACATTTCTAGGGATGCACCAAATCCAGGATTCGGCCTTTTTCAGCAGGATTCGGATTCAGCCTAATCCTTCTGACCGAACGAACTGAATCCAAATTTGCATATGTAAATTAGGGGCGGGGAGGGAAATTGCGTGACTTTTGGTCACAAAACAAGGAACTAAAAACAGTTTTTTCTTTTTTGAATATGCAAATCAGGATTCGGGCGAATCTTTCGCAAAAGATTCGGCCAAATCCAAAATAGTGGATTCGTTGCATCCCTACACATTTCCCAGCTAAAATTTTAAATAAACGGTGGAAAAAATATCCCCATAAATCCATATACAGGTATGGGACCTGTTATCCAGAATGCTTGGAACCTGGGAATAATGGATCGTCATACCTTAAAGGGATCCTGTCATCGGAAAACATGTTTTTTTTACAAAACACATCAGTTAATAGTGCTGCTCCAGCAGAATTCTGCACTGAAATCCATTTCTCAAAAGAGCAAACAGATTTTTTTATATTCAATTTTGAAATCTGACATGGGGCTAGATAAATTGTCAATTTCCCAGCTGCCCCCAGTCATGTGACTTGTGCCTGCACTTTAGGAGAGAAATGCTTTCTGGCAGGCTGCTGTTTTTCCTTTTCAATGTAACTGAATGTGTCTCAGTGGGACCTGGGTTTAGTGTTGTTCTTAGATCTACCAGGCAGCTGTTATCTTGTGTTAGGGAGCCGTTATCTGGTTACCTTCCCATTGTTCTTTTGTTTGGCTTCTGGGGGAAAAAAAGGGAGGTGGTGATATCACTCCAACTTGCAGTAAAGAGTGACTGAAGTTTATCAGAGCACAAATCACATGACTTGGGACAGCTGGGAAATTGACAATATGTCTAGCCCCATGTCGGATTTCAAAATTGAATATAAAAAAATCTGTTTGCTCTTTTGAGAAACGGATTTCAGTGCAGAATTCTGCTGGAGCAGCACTATTAACTGATTCATTTTGAAAAAAAATTTTTTTACCATGACAGTATCCCTTTAAGTCTACTAAAAATCAAACCAAATAGGCTGGTTTTGTCTCTAATTATATGAATCCAGTACAAGCTACTGATTTATTATTACTGAGAAAATTGTTTTTTTCCAATATGAATCATTTGGATAACATGGAATCTATGGGTGAAGGCCTTCCTGTCATTCGGAACTTCCTGGATAGTGGGTTTACGTATAAGGGATCCATACCTGTATACAGTTTGTGGCTTGATAAATGTAAGACAAAACAAAACTTTTTGCAGTTTTATTATTTGTGAGTGAGTTTGTGTGTCAGAGTGTGTGCGAGAGTGTGTGAGTGAGTGTGCGAGAGTGTGTGAGTAAACGGAGTGAATGGATTCACAAATTTGAGATCTATGGGGTAATACGGCAGGGTAAGAATGAAAGAAATCTTAGGACTGCACGGATATAGAGTATTTCAATGATTAAGTGTGCCTATGATTTAGGGGGTTACTTGAAAAATTTGATGTTTTTTTACTATAGAAAGTGGGACGAAACACGCCTATGGTTGTCTAATGTTTCAATAATTCTGTGCCGATTTTAATGGATTACCGTATATACTCGAGTATAAGCCGAGTTTTTCAGCCCCCAAAATATGCTGAAAAACTCTACCTCGGCTTATACTCGGGTCAAGCGCAAAAACGGTCGCCGGCGTCCAAGAATAGTCGCCGGCGTCCAAGAATAGTCGCCGGCGTCCAAGAATAGTCGCCGGCGTCCAAGAATAGTCGCCGGCGTCCAAGAATAGTCGCCGGCGTCCAAGAATAGTCGCCGGCGTCCAAGAATAGTCTCCAAGAATATTTGCCGGCGTCCAAGAATGGTCGCCGGCATCCAAAAACGAGACGCCGGCACCTCCAATGGTAGCAGAAACCCTCAATTTTTTGATTGAAACTTAACAGAAGCTACTGCATTTCTCACCCTCGGCTTATACTCGAGTCAATAAGCTTTCCCAGTATTTGGAGGTAAAATTAGGTACCTCGGCTTATATTCGGGACGGCTAATACTCGAGTATATACGGTAATAAATTTGGAACTTTTACTATAATATTTACTTCTTTATCCTGTGGCGCTCCGTGTTTCTATATGCAGCCGAGGTCCGTTGAACCATTAGAAGATTTAAATTGCCTTCCTGACATTCGTGTTATAATTTTTATTCGAATTGAATTCAAAATTTCAGGTCGTTCCTATTTGTTTGAGTTTTTCCATAACCTCCCATTTGAGTTGAGATTATATTCAAATTTATTAGAGTTAAAAAAAAATTCACATAACTTTGACCTTTGATAAATCCTGGATTCGGTGCATCCCTAATAAATAACTAATTTATTAGTAATATAGGGAGGTTATTAGTGTGGTTATAATGGAGGTATCTCCCGGATGGCTAATTAAAGCACTTTGATCACAAACAGACCAGGAATAACATCATGGAGCGTCTCTATTTCCAGCTGTATTGAGGAGCTACACCAGATCTCATTCACTTATGGTGGCTACAAAGGTTTTCTGAACCACATTAACTGGATATTTATGTGTCAAACAAGTTCAGACGGTATTTTAATTGCTTGAAGATAAAACATTATTTTAAGAAGAGCCTTCTTCTGCTCGGGCACATGGATACCCTGACCTTCACGGATCAGCCGGATATTGGCCACATCAAGGTGGACATATTGGGGAAAGAGCCATCAAACGAGCAGATCTTTCAGTGTATGGCCAGAGAGGAGCTACTAAATAAAGACAAGGTGTGGCCCCTTTCATATCTCAGGTCACTATTTAACCTGCTAACAGGGGAGCGGCCCACAGCATGCCTGCAGCACAGAGGCTTCTTTACACAAGCATCCCGGAGCGATTGCTCAACCCTATGTAACCGGATATGAACTTACCTACAGCATCGCCAAACGACTTTCTCATAGAGAATAATGAAATGATCCTTCCTATGCCAACTGGAAGAAATCCAACCCACCAACTCCACACACACACTTCAATAACTTCAGACTTCTTTAACCTCTATAAGAGGGGGTGTCATTTTATATTACATGGACAAGGATTGTATTGCAGTAATGGCAGCCCCTCAATATTAGTCAGACTAACAGGGTGCTCATTACTGCAGCTTTGGCCGGTCCCATGTTCTTCTGCTTGTAATAAATACAATTGCTCAGTTAGGGGAAGATTTGTGCCCTGGGTACCCCTGGAACTATAGCAGGGTGACACCCCAATGTTTTTATAAATCTGTAACCTTGTTATGAGCTAAGGGGGCCCAGTCTGAAAGTCAGTTAGGGGGAGATTTGGGGTGAGTGTATTTGCACCCTGGGTACCCCTGGAACTATAGCAGGGTGACACCCCAATGTTTCTATATATATGTAACCTTGTTATGAGCTAAGGGGGCCCAGTCTGAAAGTCAGTTATGGGGAGATTTGGGGTGAGTGTATTTGCACCCTGGGTACCCCTGGAACTATAGCAGGGTGACACCCCAATGTTTCTATATATCTGTAACCTTGTTATGAGCTAAGGGGGCCCAGTCTGAAGGTCAGTTAGGGGGAGATTTGGGGTGAGTGTTTATTTGTACCCTGGGTACCCCTGGAACTATAGCAGGGTGACACCCCAATGTTTCTATATATCTGTAACCTTGTTATGAGCTAAGGGGGCCCAGTCTGAAGGTCAGTTAGGGGGAGAGTTGGGGGGAGTGTTTATTTGTGTCCTGGGTACCCCTGGAACTATAGCAGGGTGACTGTTACCCCAATGTTTCTATATATCTGTAACCTTGTTATGAGCTAAGGGGGCCAGTCTGAAGGTCAGTTAGGGGGAGATTTGGGGTGAGTGCTTATTTGTACCCTGGGTACCCCTGGAACTATAGCAGGGTGACACCCCAATGTTTCTATATATCTGTAACCTTGTTATGAGCTAAGGGGGCCCAGCCTGAAGGTCAGTAAGGGGGAGATTTGGGGTGAGTGCTTATTTGTACCCTGGGTACCCCTGGAACTATAGCAGGGTGACACCCCAATGTTTCTATATATCTGTAACCTTGTTATGAGCTAAGGGGGCCCAGTCTGAAGGCCAGTTAGGGGGAGATTTGGGGTGAGTGCTTATTTGTACCCTGGGTACCACTGGAACTATAGCAGGGTGACTGTTACCCCAATGTTTCTATATATATATGTAACCTTGTTATGAGCTAAGGGGGCCCAGTCTGAAGGTCAGTTAGGGGGAGATTTGGGGTGAGTGTTTATTTGTGCCCTGGGTACCCCTGGAACTATAGCAGGGTGACACCCCAATGTTTCTATATATCTGTACCCTTGTTATGAGCTAAGGGGGCCCAGTCTGAAGGTCAGTTAGGGGGAGATTTGGGGTGAGTGCTTATTTGTGCCCTGGGTACCCCTGGAACTATAGCAGAGTGACTGTTACCCCAATGGACCAAAACCAGCACCTATACGGTTTATTTAATATTTACATGATTTTCTAGTAGACAAGGTATGAAGATCTAAATTATGGAAAGATCTGTTATGCTGAAAACCCCAGGTCCCGAGCATTCTGTATAACAGGTTCCATATCTGCATTATGATATAGGGGAAACACTTTCATTCACTTCATTACAATGTCTCATGCATTTGTAATCACTGTACAGTGTTACATTTAATCAATTTCCTCACATTTTCAATAGAATGAATGGATATATATATATATCTCATTTAAATATCACAATACTATCATAACTTTAAGGGACAGAGTTATCAAGGGTCGAATTCAAAATTTGAATTTTAAAATTTTTTTATGGTCAAAACCGTCAAATCCGACTAGGGAGTTATAGAAATTCGATTCGAGTTTTTTAAAAAAAAGAAAAAATTCTAATTCAATTTTTGAAATTTATCATACACTGGCCCTTTAAGAACTCAAATTAGACTATTCGCATTCCCAAATTGCTGTTTAAGTCAATGGGAGAGGTCCAGGGATCAATTTGGAGTTGTTTGCAGCCTTCCTGCCAATCGAGTTTTTTCGGAAAAAAAACGAATCCAACGTGTGCAGGCTCCATTTAAGGTAAATTTGCCTGGTCATGTACTTTCAGAAAGAGCCAGCACTTTAGGAGAGAAATGCTTTCTGGCAGCCTGTTGTTTCTCCTACTCAATGTAACTGAATGTGTTTCAGTGGGACCTGGATTTTACTATTGAGTGTTGTTCTTAGATCTACCAGGCAGCTGTTATCTTGTGTTAGGGAGCTGCTATCTGGTTACATTTCCATTGCAGTACAGCAGTAAAGAGTGACTGAAGTTTATCAGAGCACAAGTCACATGACTGGGGGCAGCTGGGAAACAGACAATATGTCTAGCCCCACGTCAGATTTCAAAATTAAATATAAAAAATCCATTTGCTCTTTTGAAAGACCGGTTTCAGTGCAGAATTCTGCTGGAGCAGCACGATTAACTGATGGGTTTTGAAAAAAAAAACATTTTCCCATGACACATTTGTAAACAATCTCACAACCAACATGCCAATTCTGGAGAAAGCCATAAAGCTCACGGGCAAAGGTTAGCAAAGCCCCAGCACCAGATACATACACCCACCAGGGGATTAGCTAATAGCCAGACTGATATTTTTAATTCTTTGTTGTCATGGTGCCAACTAACTAAATGCACATTAGGAGCTCACAATATTTTCCTCTACACAAGTGGGGAAAGCTTTCACGTAAGCACATTCACTTCCTGTAATGCGTCGCACTGGGGGTGAAAATCCTAACTGTAAATATGGCTTCAGCTTTCATCAGCTCATTGAAAATATAGGGCCCCACTAAAGAAAAATCAAACTACTATTCAATCTACTGAATATAGGGGAATAACTATACTGCCATTGTTTTCTCTCGGTACAGACTATGAGCAAACTTAGGGGACTGTTCCTGCTGAATTGTGCTTAGTACGGCTCAGTTATACAGGGAACTCTGAGTATCACTTATGTATTATAAGGGATAATATACCCCCTACTGTAAATGATAAGGATATTAGAAGTCACTGAGGGGTTGTTCTGTGACCATATAAAGACACAAGGCTGCAGGCTGAGTTATACAGGGAACTCTGAGTATCACTCATGTATTATAAGGGATAATGTACCCCCTACTGTAAATGATAAGGATATTAGAAGTCACTGAGGGGTTGTTCTGTGACCATATAAAGGCACAAGGCTGCAGGCTGAGTTATACAGGCAACTGAGTATCACTCATGTATTATAAGGGATAATGTACCCCCTACTGTAAATGATAAGGATATTAGAAGTCACTGAGGGGTTGTTCTGTGACCATATAAAGACACAAGGCTGCAGGCTGAGTTATACAGGGAACTCTGAGTATCACTCATGTATTATAAGGGATAATGTACCCCCTACTGTAAATGATAAGGATATTAGAAGTCACTGAGGGGTTGTTCTGTGACCATATAAAGGCACAAGGCTACAGGCTGAGTTATACAGGGAACTCTAAGTATCACTCATGTATTATAAGGGATAATGTACCCCCTACTGTAAATGATAAGGATATTAGAAGTCACTGAGGGGTTGTTCTGTGACCATATAAAGACACAAGGCTGCAGGCTGAGTTATACAGGGAACTCTGAGTATCACTCATGTATTATAAGGGATAATGTACCCCCTACTGTAAATGATAAGGATATTAGAAGTCACTGAGGGGTTGTTCTGTGACCATATAAAGGCACAAGGCTGCAGGCTGAGTTATACAGGGAACTCTGAGTATCACTCATGTATTATAAGGGATAATGTACCCCCTACTGTAAATGATAAGGATATTAGAAGTCACGGAGGGGTTCTGAGTCTTCAGGTCTGGAAACTGTATCAGAATGTGCTCTCTTGGTGGTGGAACAGGAACACATTGTTATGCCAGCAAACAGAGAGATTAGAGAGAAATACAAAGACAGCAGTTTTGCTACAATAACATGTTACATTGAACAAGTCTAGATATGCAGCGGTGCAGCTGGAAAGGAAACAAAGACTTAGAGGTAACGTAGAAGCAGTTTCTGCCAAGAAAGACACTTGTTCTAACCAAGAGAGACAGGAGGAGGCATAAGAAAGACATGTAGGGGTTAATGTAGACTGTTCATGTGCAGAAACAATAAAAGTTAACACATTCAGCACCCTACAGTTTATGCAAAACATGTCTCCTCTCCAAGGGAATGAAAAGCTTTTCTGGAATAGCAGTATAATCGTAATCTGCAGGGCAACCGCCTCCTCTCTTAGCAAAGGGCTAAGAGGTTTGTTAGAGGAGTGGAAGAAGGTTAAGAAAAGCTACAAACATTCCATATATGCCGACATGCCAGAAAAGAATAATATGGCGAAGCCCATTGCCAAACAAACACATCATTCCCAGTCTGGTTATCCAATTGGTGCCGATATGATGAAACGGGGATTGGTTAATTGTCGGCCATTGCAGTTTTCTCCCCAAGGCAATTGCTTCCCAACACCGATCATGGAAACTTGATCAAAAACTGGAGTCATTGGTGAAGAGTCAACTGAATGTTGTCCGGTATATGACTGTACGGTGTATTACCAGAATCCTGCATTTTGCCAAGATTTCCCAAGGCTTACGGCACAAGGGCATTTTCAAGCAAGACCTACACTGTCCCGTATTTCCCCTTCAATTGGTGCTTTATGGTGATTTTCCTCCAGGAGAAATGTGCAGTTGGAGAGTATGGATTGCCAAGAGTACAGCCACTGTCAGAAGAACGACACTTGGTCATTCTCCAATGGACAGTGGAACAGAGTAACGACACTTGGTCATTCTCCAATGGACAGTAGAACAGAGTAACGACACTTGGTCATTCTCCAATGGACAGTAGAACAGAGTAACGACACTTGGTCATTCTCCAATGGACAGTAGCACAGAGTAACGACACTTGGTCATTCTCCAATGGACAGTGGCACAGAGTAACGACACTTGGTCATTCTCCAAGGGACAGTGGAACAGAGTAACGACCCTTGGTCATTCTCCAAGGGACAGTGGAACAGAGTAACGACACTTGGTCATTCTCCAATGGACAGTAGAACAGAGTAACGACACTTGGTCATTCTCCAATGGACAGTGGCACAGAGTAACGACACTTGGTCATTCTCCAATGGACAGTGGCACAGAGTAACGACACTTGGTCATTCTCCAATGGACAGTGGCACAGAGTAACGACACTTGGTCATTCTCCAATGGACAGTGGAACAGAGTAACGACACTTGGTCATTCTCCAAGGGACAGTGGCACAGAGTAACGACACTTGGTCATTCTCCAATGGACAGTGGCACAGAGTAACGACACTTGGTCATTCTCCAATGGACAGTGGCACAGAGTAACGACACTTGGTCATTCTCCAATGGACAGTGGCACAGAGTAACGACACTTGGTCATTCTCCAAGGGACAGTGGCACAGAGTAACGACACTTGGTCATTCTCCATTGGACAGCGGAACAGAGTAACGACACTTGGTCATTCTCCAATGGACAGTGGAACAGAGTAACGACACTTGGTCATTCTCCAAGGGACAGTGGAACAGAGTAACGACACTTGGTCATTCTCCAATGGACAGTGGCACAGAGTAACGACACTTGGTCATTCTCCAAGGGACAGTGGCACAGAGTAACGACCCTTGGTCATTCTCCAAGGGACAGTGGAACAGAGTAACGACACTTGGTCATTCTCCAATGGACAGTAGAACAGAGTAACGACACTTGGTCATTCTCCAATGGACAGGGGCACAGAGTAACGACACTTGGTCATTCTCCAATGGACAGTGGCACAGAGTAACGACACTTGGTCATTCTCCAATGGACAGTAGAACAGAGTAACGACACTTGGTCATTCTCCAATGGACAGGGGCACAGAGTAACGACACTTGGTCATTCTCCAATGGACAGTGGCACAGAGTAACGACACTTGGTCATTCTCCAATGGACAGTGGCACAGAGTAACGAAACTTGGTCATTCTCCAATGGACAGTGGCACAGAGTAACGACACTTGGTCATTCTCCAATGGACAGTGGCACAGAGTAACGACACTTGGTCATTCTCCAATGGACAGTGAAACAGAGTAACGACACTTGATCATTCTCCAATGGACAGTGGATGAGAGCAACGACACAAGGCCACGTCCCAATTAACAGTGGCATAGTGTAAGGGCACAAGATCATTCCGCAAGACCAAGACATGGCAAGACAGGGGGCAAGAAGATTAATATTGTTCTACGGCAAACTGAAGCTGTATCCTTAGCATCAAGCACACCGTAAGGCTCCCTTTGTTTATTTGCAAGGATGTTAATTGTGTTAATAAATCATGCCACGCTCACATTAATCAGCCTGTTCTAGGACGGCTCCCGAGCTGGGCTGCCTGGATGTCACCTGAGGGAGATCAGCATGATAATCGGAGTTTTTATAGGGCCACGCAAAGCATTTAGGGAGAAATGATGCCAAGTTGTGAGAGTTACAGGCACAATCTATCCTTTTCTTCTACTTATGTAGTCGGGGTTTTCTAAGGTCAGTGGCACAGGCTAACTCTAAGCATTAGAGATATACGGGGGGGGGGAGTGAAAAAGACGTGGGAAAGGTATTTATAATAGGAGGATGGAACTGGTCTCAGTGGTTCATTCACACACACACAGCAGCACCTACAATCACATAAACCAACATTAGGGACAGTGTTTATAATGCATAAAGGGGGTTTATTGAAAAACTTTACAAGAAGCTGGAGAACTATTTTCACCATGGTAAGGCACACAGCATCTTTCCTAACTGTCCTGATTTTAACGGGACAGTCCCAATTTTGAGAGCTCAACCCGCAGTCCCGGATTTGTTACTGAAATGTCCAGAGTTTCTCTTTGATATCCTGCACTGAACAGCCAGAAAAAGATACGTCTCTGACTTAATTGGCTTTTGGCAGAGAGCCCAGAATATGTGGCAGCTGCATTTGGATACATTTTTAAGAATTTAAAATAAGCAAAGAAACAATTGTAAATTTAAGATGAGCAGGTCTCTTGGGGAAGTTTACTTGACGTTTAAAGGGAAATGCACCTTTTTATTTTAACCCTTAGGAGACTGTGTAAATTTGGATTATTTGGATAAAATGGAGTCCATGGGACATGGCCTTTCTGTAATTCGGCACTTTCTGGATGACAGATTTCCTCAATGTAGAAACCAGGAGTCCATAGTGTTTAAATAATACAAGAATAGTACCTATTATCCAGAATGCTTGGGACCTGGGGTTTTCCCAGACAAGGGATCTTTCTGTAATTTAGATCTCCATACATTAAGTCTTCTCAAAATTATTCTAAAAAGTAAATAAACCCAACAGGATTATTTTGCTTCAAGGAAGGATTAATTATATCTTAAAGTTGCCAAGATGCATCAGTATCATACTAAAGATCTTTCGTGCAATTTTAATTCAATCTATGGGAGACTGACTTCCCATAGTTCTGAGCTTTCTGGATAATGGGTTTTCAGATAATGGATCCTGTAGCTGTAAATTCTTTTATTTACAAGCTCACCGTTATCATGTGACCATCCATTGCCTGTGTTAAGGCAAATAGAGGGTATACTTTATTGCTATAGGAGGTCAATTCAGACAGCCCAAAGACTATTTACCGATATCTGAATTCCTATCCAAATAAAAAAATAAAAAAAAAAAGTCAGCAAAATTCCAGAATGTGATGTAATGAATTGTATAAGCTCTTAACTGCCCAACTGTATTAGTTGCACCCTTGGAGCACTCATAAAAATATCATGTACATTGTATTTTAAGTAATTTCATATATTTTCAGTTTTATACTACAGGCACGGCTTTCTTTGAAGACCCAGAGCACTTTTTTTAAGCCAAAAACCTGGTCTCAGTAGTCTAAAAATGGTCCAACGTTACAGTTTGTCCTTAATACCAAGCTAAAGCGCATGAAACTCAGCCTAAAGGTCCCCATAGACGCGACGATTCTTCTTGCCGAATGACCGATTTTAGGGAAGTCCGACCAATCCTTCGAAATTATCGTGCGGTTAGTGGTATTCGAACGATCGTACATCTTACGATTTTTCGGCCGACATCTGTCGGGAAATTGATCGGCCAGGTCAAAAAATCTTTGTCGGTCCCAGTGCAATCTTTCTATGTTTGCAGGGCCAAGCAGGCAGCTCCCTTTGTTTTCCTGCCAAATTGGTCTTTTTAGTTGATGGTAAATTCGTACGATCGTTCTGAGAAGATCGTGGTCTCACGATCAGGATCTGATCTTTAAAAAATCTCAACATCTATGGCCAGCTTAAGACCTCAGAAACAAAACTGTGGGACTCTACACATTTGGTTCCTCCTTAGGAACCAAACGTGGGACCTCACAGAGACTCCATTGTTCAGGAGGAGGCTCAAATTAACAGATGAACAAAAGGTTCAACTGAACCACAGGAACCAGTGAAGAAGATGAAGGCGTCAGGTACCAAAGTCTAAACATCCACCAGTCCATCATCATCATCATCATGTGCACCTCCACAAGTTTGGTTTCCACTTTAGGAACAATTTCCAAACATCTGAAATCTTGGGACCTCACAGACACTCCATTGTTCAGAAGGAGACTCAAATTAAGAGATGAACAAAAGGTTCAACTGAACCACAGGACAACAACAAAGGAACCAGTGAAGATGAAGGCATTAGATACCAAAGTCTAAACATCCACCAGCCCATCATCATCATCATCATCATCATGTGCACCTCCACAAGTTTGGTTCCTCCTTAGGAACAATTTCCAAACATTGTTTAGAAGGAGGCTCAAATTAAGAGATGAACAAAAGGTTCAACTGAACCATAGGACAACAACAAAGGAACCAGTGAAGATGAAGGCATTAGGTACCAAAGTCTAAACATCCACCAGCCCATCATCATCATCATCATCATGTGCACCTCCACAAGTTTGGTTCCTCCTTATGAACAATTTCCAAACATTGTTTAGAAGGAGGTTCAACTGAACCATAGGACAACAAAGGAACCAGTGAAGATGAAGGCATTAGGTACCAAAGTCTAAACATCCACCAGTCCATCATCATCATCATCATCATCATGTGCACCTCCACAAGTTTGGTTTCCACTTTAGGAACAATTTCCAAACATCTGAAATCTTGGGACCTCACAGACACTCCATTGTTCAGAAGGAGGCTCAAATTAAGAGATGAACAAAAGGTTCAACTGAACCATAGGACAACAACAAAGGAACCAATGAAGATGAAGGCATTAGGTACCAAAGTCTAAACATCCACCAGTCCATAATCATCATGGCCTGAAAGGCTACAGTACAAGACATTATCGCCAACTTTTAGCCCAATAAAAAGAAAGCCTGAGTGAATCCAGCATATGATTACCAGGACAAAGCGCTAACCTTTTGGAAGAGAGTCAGAGGAACCGAAAAAAGGACTGTTTGGCCACAATTATCATTGCTATGTATTGAAGAAGAGGGAAGTCAAGTCAAAGAACACCATCCTAACTGATGCATGCAAGGGTTGCTTTTTTGTTGAAAAAAATATTGGTGCACTTGAGAAATTAAATGGCATCATGAGGAAAAACAACAAAGTGAAAGTACGAAAGTGGCCATCACAAAAGCCAGACTGAATCGAACTGAAAATTTGTTCACTGAACTGAAAATGCTCATCAGACCAAGGAGGCCCACAAACGTAATGGGTTTACCCCAGTTGTGACAGGAGGAAAGGCAGGAATTCCAGCAACATATTGTGAGAAGGCATAAGTAAACTTTAGGGATCAGTCATATACAGTAGGTAATTTTAATTTCCTGCACTGAAATATCTAATGTTGGATAAACCATGGAATCTAGTTGTTTTGTCAAGTGAAAGCCTCAACAGCTCTTCACTTTCTCCTGTTGCAATCATTGGCAATGTCAATTCAAACAAATGGAACAGAAAGTTGGTCCCGCCTTGTATGGCCCTCTATATGTTATATACTATACAGAATCAGCCTGTATACAGCCACCTTAAATCTGTATTTCAACCTGGACATGAGCAAGAACTGCCATATCACCAGCCAGTGACACTTTTGAGTATAACCAGAGAAGCTTAAGACAGGCCTGGAAGCCCAATATGTGGAGCTTTCACTTTTACTTTGCATCAAGAGCGTTGTATGTGTGTTGATGCGGTCCTCAGTCCGACAGCTGGAATTATTATTGGATTGTTGGCCAAACAATTGGATCAGCATAATATTGTCCACCTCAAGGCTTAGCTCATAGCCTTGATATTCAGATGTAGGGCATGTTGGTGTGAAGAGATGCATGCCAACAATCTGCTTTCATGCAGCTGCTTGTATCATGTATGTGCATAGGGATCCTTAATCCCTCTTTTCCTAGCACTGCCATCTGTTTAATGACAAAGGGGCTGAATTTAGGAGGATCACTACTGCGTGTCTGTACCAGCCCTAAATCTCTTCCCTCATGTTTCCTCAAATTATAGGATATGATAAATTTAAGTACATAGCTGAGGGATAGCAGGTATAGTAGGGAGAGATGGTGCCTATAGTAACAGTGGATAATAGTCTCTGGGAAGGGAGTGTGACTGTGGGATAGCAGGTATAGTAGGGAGAGATGGTGTCTATAGTAACAGTGGATAATAGTCTCTGGGAAGGGAGTGTGACTGTGGGATAGCAGGTATAGTAGGGAGAGATGGTGCCTATAGTAACAGTGGATAATAGTCTCTGGGAAGGGAGTGTGACTGTGGGATAGCAGGTATAGTAGGGAGAGATGTGTCTATAGTAACAGTGGGATAATAGTCTCTGGGAAGGGAGTGTGACTGTGGGATAGCAGGTATAGTAGGGAGAGATGGTGTCTATAGTAACAGTGGATAATAGTCTGAGGGAAACTAATTAAAAAGCTATTTAATGTAGTTAAGTTACAATTATAGTTAGCAGTAGAACAGATGAGTGAGTGAATCAAGCAAACAATCTCATGACTGTGTATAAATGGGTTAAGGATTCCTGGAGCAGCAGCAGCAAGTGAATCTGTGTCTGTATGTGACAGTTGACACAATGATGCCGACAGGCCAGGCTAAATGTCAGTTCTCATTACTGCACTAAACAAGCAAAACAGTGACAGGTTTCCCTTCATTAAGGCTGGGATTGCTGCAGAAAAGGCCAGCACACAAGGGACCAGCTGGAATCTCATTGCTGAACTCAGAGATGGGCCTGGCAAATTCCCTCGTATGTTCCGTTAGGATGGCACTCCTTGTAGGAAAACTGGCCAAACTCCATGTGCACACGCAGCATTTGTTTTGTATAGGCTGGGAGGGGAGGAACAGCTAAAGCAAGGCCAGAATACATGACCGACAGTCAGCTGCTACTCTGGGCTAGACAATGGCACCATTGAGAAGATCGGCCTTTGCTAGAGTGCAGTCTAATAGAGTGCGGTGTGTAATGTTCAGCTACTAATTACTCACAGCATGGCACATATACTGGCAAAGCCATACAACTTCATATACTGGCCTTATCCCACACAAACTCTGGCAACCCCCCCAAATCCGAATCCTGCTGAAAAAGGCCGAATCCTGGATTCAGTGCATCCCTAGTTTAAATATATTGCTACTTTAATTCCTATGCACTTGTATGAAACGCCAGTTTTGTGTTACCAAATCTATCCAGTTTCCAATAAATATCCTAATTAAACCTCTTGCTTCATGCCAAGCTTTATCATTCTCTAACAAATATGGCAGCTACGTAAACAATGAGCTTCAGGATCAGTCCCAAACTGAATCCCAGGCATCACTGCATTATATTCACCCTTTTTCCGGACCAGTTTGGGTCAACAACCCGAACATACAATATACAACTGATTGGTTGCCATGGGTTACTGCTCAGATGCAAATCTGCCCGGGGTTTATGAAGACCCCCAGAGCAACAATTTCTGAAAAGGCATGGCAGTATATCACTTAAGAAGAACTAAACCCCCTTGAAGGAAAACTGTACCCCCCTAAATTAATACTTAAGCAACAGATCATTTGATATAAACTAAGTGGCATATTAAAGAATCTTACCAAACTGGTAAATATATCAGTAAATATTGTCCTTTTACATCTCTTGCCTTTAACCGCCATTTTGTGATGGTCTGTGTGCTGCCTCAGAGATCACCTGACCAGAAATACTGCAACTCCAACAGGAAGAGATCACCTGACCAGAAATACTGCAGCTCTAACTGTAACAGGAAGAGATCACCTGACCAGAAATACTGCAGCTCTAACTGTAACAGGAAGAGATCACCTGACCAGAAATACTGCAGCTCTAACTGTAACAGGAAGAGATCACCTGACCAGAAATACTGCAGCTCTAACTGTAACAGGAAGAGATCATCTGACCAAAAATACTGCAGCTCTAACTGTAATAGGAAGAGATCACCTGACCAGAAATACTGCAGCTCTAACTGTAACAGGAAGAGATCACCTGACCAGAAATACTGCAGCTCTAACTGTAACAGGAAGAGATCACCTGACCAGAAATACTGCAGCTCTAACTGTAACAGGAAGAGATCACCTGACCAGAAATGCTGCAGCTCTAACTGTAACAGGAAGAAGTGTTGAAGCAAAAGACGGAACTCGGTCTGTTAATTGGATCATGTGACCTAACATGTATGCTTTGTTTGTGTGCACCATGAATTCTACAATCCCAAGGGACGGCCCTTATTTTTTATTCATGATTACCCAATGGCACATACTACTTATAAAGTATATTATGAAAATGGTTTATTTCCATGAAGCGGGATATTTTATGCAATTTATTTTTATAGAAACCTACATTGTTTGGGGGGGGGGTATCGTTTTCCTTTAAGATAGTACCCCATCACCTTCCCTCCATAGTAAATTTCCCTTGCATCAACGTTGACATATTCAACGCAGCAAACCTCATGGGCTCCATTGTCAGTACCTTCGGATTCCTCGCGTAAGTCGGGGCAGGCTGATATTCGTACTCCGGAGATCTCCAAGAGGATCTAAAGATAACAAAGAGAGTGCCCATGGGCTACTCTGCACAAATATGCCAACACTAATGCCAGGGACACTTCAAGAAAGGTACTATGGAGGGAGAAAGCAGGGAAGGGGGCTTTTGCTTAACTGAGGCTTAGTTCTCCTTTAACAAAATGACCTTTATATTGTACAGATCACTCTGCACTGGAAATAGCAGCACTGCTTGAATCTGCAGGAGGCGATCAGCTGAGACAAGCCCATCGCTGCTCTAGTTTTCCTTCCCTGGAGATATCATGGAGACCATTAAATAGCTCGGTTTCAGTTGATGCAAGAAATCCTTCTCAAGCAGACTGACATTTGTCTCAGTTAAAGGGGAACTATCGCAAAAAAAAATAATATAAGCTTCATCATGCTGAAATAAGAAACTTTCTAAATACAATCAATTAAATATTCTGTACTGTTTCTGAAATATCCCAATCCCATATCACTATCCCTCTCTCGGCATCTGTTTCTCATCATACTCTCTTCATGCAGCAGTTGGGTGTCAGATATTCATTGACAGTTAGATCCAAAATATCTTATGGGGGTTCCTTTCCTAGCAGATAAATTAGAACTCACTCAAATAACTGATTCCAGTACAAACAAAATAACTGCCTTTTGCACAAATCCTGCATGTAGAGAGACATGATGTCTGGTGAGTTTAATAGAGTGACCTCTAATAAATAAAGACTATAATCATTCGTTTAAATGCACGCCAACCCGCCCACAGACGTTATGTCACTTCCTGAATTTTGTTTTCGTAATCTTATGACCATAGTCTTTATGTTAATATTTACTTTCGACCGACCATTCTCTGCCAAACGAAGATATCCTTTCAGATAGTACTCTGTGTTAATGATGGATCGCCCGTACTTAACGAACGATCGATCGCCGATCATTCGTCACTGCACGACTTTATCTGTACATGTATGGCCACCTTCAGATCCAATATATAGGGGGGCTCCTTTCCTAGCAGATGAATTAGAGCTCACTCAAATAACGGATTCCAGTACAAACAAAATCTAACAAAATAACTGCCTTTTGCACAAATTCTGCAAGTAGAGAGACATGATGTCTGGTGAATTTAATAGAGTGAGCTCTTATACATCTTTTAGGCAAAAGGAGCCTCCTATAAGATATGATTGCATTTAGAAAATTTCTTATTTTAGTATTCTGAAACTAACATTAAAGGAAAACTATACGCCCCAAACAATGTAGGTCTCTATAAAAAGATATTGCATAAAACAGCTCATATGTAAAACCCTGCTTCATGGAAAGAAACCATTTTCATAATAATATACTTTTCTAGTAGTTTGTGCCACTGGGTAATCATAAATAGAAAATTGCCATTTTAAAAAATAGGGACCTCCCCCTGGGATCGTAGGATTCGCTGTGCACACAAACATACCAACAAAACATACTTGTTAGGTCACATGAGCCAATTAACAGACAGAGCTCTGTCGTTTGCTTCAACACTTCTTCTGGTTACAGTTGGACCTGCAGTATTTCTGGTCACGGCATCTCTTCCTTTTACAGCTGCAGTACTAGGTGATCTCTTCCTGTCAGTTAGAACTGCAGTATTTCTGGTCAGTTGATCTCTTCCTGTTCCAGTTCGAGCTGCAGTATTTCTGGTCAGGCGATCTCTTCCTGTTACAGTTAGAGCTGCAGTATTTCTGGTCAGGCGATCTCTTCCTGTTACAGTTAGAGCTGCAGTATTTCTGGTCAAGTGATCTCTTCCTGTTACAGTTAGAGCTGCAGTATTTCTGGTCAGGTGATCTCTTCCTGTTACAGTTAGAGCTGCAGTATTTCTGGTCAGGTGATCTCTTCCTGTTACAGTTAGAGCTGCAGTATTTCTGGTCAGGTGATCTCTTCCTGTTACAGTTAGAGCTGCAGTATTTCTGGTCAGGTGATCTCTTCCTGTTACAGTTAGAGCTGTAGTATTTCTGGTCAGGTGATCTCTTCCTGTTACAGTTAGAGCTGCAGTATTTCTGGTCAGGTGATCTCTTCCTGTTACAGTTAGAGCTGCAGTTTTCTGGTCAGGTGATCTCTTCCTGTTACAGTTAGAGCTGCAGTTTTCTGGTCAGGTGATCTCTTCCTGTTACAGTTAGAGCTGCAGTATTTCTGGTCAGGTGATCTCTTCCTGTTACAGTTAGAGCTGCAGTATTTATGGTCAGGTGATCTCTGAGGCAGCACACAGACCATCACGAAATGGTGGCCCAAGGCAAGAGATGTAAAAGGGCAATATTTACTTAAATATATATACCAGTTTGGTAAGATTATTTAATACACCACTTAATATGATATAAACTGTTGCTTAAGTGTTCATTTTGGGGGGTATAGTTTTCCTTCAAGTTTTCATTTTCGCGATAGTTCCCCTTTAAGAAAATCCTCATTAACCCTGTGATGGCAACAGGACTAAAGACCACATCAGCCTTTATTCTTCGTGCCACCTTGCTAACTGGCAGCAGAAGGAATGGCAAGGCAAAGTATACCGCACTGTATCACTGTATTCACTACCTCCCACAGGCCTTCAGCTTGTGTTTATGTTTCTGCACAAAGAACTTAATCACAGGACCACCTGCAATGTTCCATGTACAGAGGAAGATACTCTGCACTGTGCCAATATCAATACTTGTGGGGCAACAACTTAAAGGGGTGGTTCATCTTTAAGATAACTTTTAGTATTATAGAGTGGCCAATTCTAAGCAACTTTTCAATTGATCTTCATTATTTCATTTATATAGTTTTTTTTTTTTACAATTATTTGCCTTTTTTCTTCCAACTCTTTACAGCTTTCAAATGGGAGTCACTGACCCCTATTAAAAAACAAATGCTCTGTTAGGCTACACATTTATTGTTATTGCTACTTTTTATCACTCTTGCTCTTCATTACAGCTTTCTCTTCTATTTCTCCCATCTTATTCCAGTCTCTTATTCAAATCAATGCACGGTTGCTAGAGGAATTTGACCACGGCAACCAGATGGCTGAAACTGCAAACTGGAGAGCTGCTGCTTAAGAAGCTAAATAACTCAATAACCAATTGGAACCCATCACTGAATATCACACTCTACATCATACTAACAGTTAGCTCAATGGTCAAAAGGCCTCTTCAGGCAGCAACGTAACAAATGTAAATGACCCTTTCCAATAAATGGATATTAATCCTGCCATGTTGTGATGTAATCCTGTGATGTTGTCTAGAATGAATGCCATAAATTAAAGTCAGCAAGGTTGTTTTCATTTTCTGGATAATTTTTTTTGATGAGAGAAAAGAGGCACCAAAGAACATACCTTCCCAAGAAAACTTAAAAATTGCTAATTAATAAGTAAAATACATTCATTTTTATCCCAAACGTATCAATATTCAAAAGTACCACATGATGCTTTCAGACATTACCATACTATGTTTGGAGTATTACCTTACACTGCCTGGCTGAATTGTGCTTAGTACAGGGGATACCTATGCTGCCATAGTTTTATGGGATCTCTCTGTACAGACTATGAGCAAACTTAGGGACTGTTCCTGCTGAATTGTGCTTAGTACAGGGAATACCTATGCTGCCATAGTTTTATGGGATCTCTCTGTACAGACTATGAGCAAATTTAGGGGACTGTTCCTGCTGAATTGTGCTTAGTACAGGGAATACCTATGTACCATAGTTTTATGGGATCTCTCTGTACAGACTATGAGCAAACTTAAGGGACTGTTCCTTCTGAATTGTGCTTAGTACAGGGAATACCTATGCTGCCATAGTTTTATGGGATCTCTCTGTACAGACTATGAGCAAATTTAGGGGACTGTTCCTGCTGAATTGTGCTTAGTACAGGGAATACCTATGCTGCCATAGTTTTATGGGATCTCTCTGTACAGACTATGAGCAAACTTAGGGGACTGTTCCTGCTGAATTGTGCTTAGTACATGGAATACCTATGCTGCCATAGTTTTATGGGATCTCTCTGTACAGACTATGAGCAAATTTAGGGGACTGTTCCTGCTGAATTGTGCTTAGTACAGGGAATACCTATGCTGCCATAGTTTTATGGGATCTCTCTGTACAGACTATGAGCAAACTTAGGGGACTGTTCCTGCTGAATTGTGCTTAGTACAGGGAATACCTATGCTGCCATAGTTTTATGGGATCTCTCTGTACAGACTATGAGCAAACTTAGGGGACTGTTCCTGCTGAATTGTGCTTAGTACATGGAATGCCTATGCTGCCATAGTTTTATGGGGTCTCTCTGTACAGACTATGAGCAAACTTAGTGGCTGTACCTGCTGAATTGTGCTTATTTCAGAGGAATATCAAGCTGATATAGTTTTATTGTATTGCTCCTGCTAATTCAAAACCTTGAGTATTCTATATTTGACATTTTCTGATTTAATTTATAATCTACTTTATAATAGGAAGTCTACGTGAGGTTGTGCCTGTTTTACATAGACAAAACCTTTCCGAGTGGCCAACTCATGGAGAGTAGGGTTGACTTGACTGCTGGGGGGGGGGGGTTGATATCAGTCCAACTTGCAGTACAGCAGTAAAGAGTGACTGAAGTTTATCAGAGCACGAGTCAAATGACTGGGGGCACCTGGGAAACTGACAATATTTCTAGCCACATGTCAGATTTCAAAATTAAACATTAAAAAAAAAAAAAATCTCTTTGCTCTTTTGAAAAAACAGATTTCAGTGCAGAGTCTGCTGGATCAACACTATTAACTGATGTGTTTTGAAAAAAAAAAAAAGTTTTCCCGTGACAGATTCCCTTTAAATTAGCTGATTGTTGCAGACTGCACTGGTACCTGCACAGCAAAGTTGAACCCAAATGCTTTCCTTTGCTCCTTTTATTGTGTACTACTCTCATGAGCAGAGAACAGTCATTTTCTCTTTCCTTCCTGAGCAGGGCAAGAACAAGCCCTCTCGCACGCCCTTCACATTAAGTCCCTCTCTCAATGAGAGTCCAGGAAATCTCCTGTAACTGCAGTTTTCCTTCCCTGTCCCATCAACTACTTCTAATCTTCAGTCTGACAGAGTTTCCCAAATCCCTGCAACCATACAACGCTCAGTGCAGGCCCACAATGCATTGTTATACACCATAAAGGACAAGGAAAGGCAAATTCAATGTTGCTGCACACAGTTTTTAGGTTTTGCAGGGATCTCTTCCCACACATGAACAGTATAAAGTACCCCCTATTGTAAAATATAAGGATATTATAAGTCAGAGAGGAGTTCCATGACCGAGGTTACTTCTAATATCCTCATATTTCCAACAAGGGGCACTTTATTTATTATAATAATTTAGGGAGTCATGTGACAAAAATGACATCACTTAGCTCCGTTAATAACGGATGACATCACTAAGCACTGTTTGCATAGTGAATAAAGTAACCCTTATTGTAAAATATATAGTGAATAAAGTACCCCCTCTTGTAAAATATAAGGATATTATAAGTTACCGAGGAGTTTCATGACCATATAAAAACACGAGGCCGAAGGCCGAGCTATACAGGTCATGGTACTCCCAGGTAACTTCTAATATCCTCATATTTTACAATTGGGGATACTTTATTTATTATAATACACAAATTTCAGTGAGTAGTGTGACAGAAATGACATCAGAACTCACCATTTATAACTGGTGACATCAGAACTCACTATTTATAAGGATATAATTTACAAGATATTCATGGCTTTTGTGTATTATAAGGATATTATAGTCACAGAGGAGTTCCGAAGGCCGAGTGCTTTTATACAGGTCATGGAACTCCGAGGTTACTTGTAATATTCTTATATTTTCCAACAAGGGGTACTTTATTAGAATACACAAGTTTTAGTGAGTCATGTGACAGAAATGACGATCACTACTCACCGTTTTTAACTAATTACATCACTAGTCACCATTTATAAGGATATTATTTACAGGATAGTCATGATTTTTGTGTATTATGATATAAGACAAAAGCCATAAATAACTTGTAAATTAGATACTTTTAAACGGTGACTAGTGATGTCATCAGATATAAATGGTGAGTAATGATGTCATTTCTGTTACACGACTCACTGAAAAGTGTGTATTATAATAAATAAAGTACCCCCTGTTGCAAAATATGAGGATATTAGAAGTTACCTCGGAGTTCCATGACCTTGGCCTCGTACTTTTATATGGTCATGAAACTCCTCAGTAACTTATAATATCCTTATATTTTACAAGAGGGGGTACTTTATTCACTATATGTATATATATATATATATATATCAAGCTCATGTAGTTGGTTCCATTCAGGTAAAATCAATCAGTCCTGTTCTGAAAAGAAGGCAGAACTCAGGCCAAAAAAAAAACAGTATAATAAACAGAGATTCTGTAAGAAAAACCCCAACAATCTGCTGACTCTGGTCTGGAAAATCTAGACGGTATCACTGCAGAGTTATTCATACAGTTCCTACGAGTAACATAAATGGGGAAATTATACAGACACCAAAATTAAAGAACAGAAACAAAATATTGGGTAATGTTGCCAAACCCAAAAAGCTTGATGACTTCACTGCTCTAGTAGTGATTTGGGGCAATAGCGCCCCTCTTATTTCAAGCACCTTTTTGGATCTCTGAGCAGTAAGATCCCGGAGACGTCACAGTGCTACTGGCTAACATACCGTCCAACAAAATAGGTAGCCGTTATCCAGAATGCTTGGCACCTGGGGTCTTCCGTATAAGGGATCTTTCCATTATTTGGATTGTCTCCAATTAGGATTTGGATGAAGTACTACTACGGTTTTATTATTACAGAGGAAAAGGAAATCATTTTTAAAAATTTGAATGGTTTGATTCAAATGGAATCTACGGGAGATGGCCCTTGCCAGAGCTTTCTGGATAACGGGTCCCATGTCTGAACTACTGCAGGCCCCCCATCCTGTTCCTTTCTCATGCCTAGGGAAGCAACTGGGGCTGCAGATCCTCAATGTCGGCACCAACCTAGTTATACTTATGAGAGGAAATATCTTTAACTATTCATAGGTTTTGTACTACAGTCCTATTGTAACTGGGCTGGAATATTTAAGGGCTTTACTTGGCCTTTAAAGCAAGAATCCTGCCAGAAAAATACTTGCCCCTATAATAAGGTAAACCCTTTACACTCTAGATAAAAGACCACAGTCCTGTCAACCCCAACTGAGACTAAACCATTTTCAGCAACATCTTTATATAGGTATGGGACCCATTATGCAGAAACACTCAGGACCTGGGCTTTTCTGGATAATAGATCTATGTGTACTTTGGATCTTCATGCCTTAAGTCTACTAAAAAATAATGTAAACATTAATTAATTTCAATAGGCAGGTTTGCCTCCAATCCACTATTTTTGATTCGGCCAAGCCCCCAAATCCTTCGCGAAAGATTTGGCTGAATACCAAACCCTATGCGAATTAGGATTCGGAATGGTATTCCGCTGATTTGCATATGCAAATTAGGGGTGGGAAACAGAAAACATTTTTTACTTTCTTGTTTTGTGACAAAAAGTCACAAAAAGTCGTCCGAATCCTGCTGAAAAAGGCCAAATCACAATCCGAATTCTGGATGAGGAGCATCCTTGAAATTTTTAATTATTTGGCTAAATTGAAGTCTATGGGAGATGGCTTTCCTGTAATTCCGGATAACAGATCCCGTAATTGTACCATGATGGAAAATATCCTCTGCCAATGCACTATATGTGCCAATTTATATTGTATATTGGCTGCTATTGGCTGCTGCTCAAATTATTCTAGGTAACCTTTTGCGGGTCTGGCACGTTCAAGTTGGCTACTGCACAAAATCTTCCAGGTCTTCCGCATCCGCGACCCTAGCACTGTCGAAACCCACATTTATAGACTTGCACCCACAGCGCCCCTTTTATGAAGTCACTGCAGAGCGGGTGCTAGTCTATAACTAGAGGGGAACAGTAGGTCAAGTGCGGGTCGAGAATTTATCGACCCTCACACCAATAGTACCTTTCCCTCTTGTAATAAAGCATTTAAAGCATGGCGGCCATTTAGGTCCAACTCCATGGCATGATAACAGCACAGGCAACAGTATTGGGAACTTTTGCCATTGCCTCAGCAATGCACCTGAAATTGGGAATCTAGTAAAAACTGCCGCACAGGTGGAGAATGCTGAGAAAGTTCGACCCAGCATAAACCGAGTACAACTCGAATTGTTTGGTCATACATAACGTACACTATTTAGTGAATGGAGGCGCTCCCATATCAGCCTTCTGCTCCAAACTTCCCCAACCTCCGGCCCCTGCCCTCCACCTTAGGTGGTCTCATATTACACCGCCACCAGAATAACACCATCTGTAAGGCGGAGGTAAGGTAGAAACAATAAAGACAAAAAGGCAGGATAAAACAGCAGTCGAGATGGGCTGAAAATTGACTATAAATGGCTCACTATGGAAACGGAAGTTTTTCTAAAGAACCACCAGCGCTATTCATGTGGCATATGGATGCCGGGGGAGATTGTGCTTGTTGCAAGTAGAACACAAACATGGCTCATTCACAAGCTTAATTGGGCAATTTCATCTTTTCACTCTCGGGTTTAATACTCCGGTAAAAGCGAGCATTATCCCCGCTATGAAAGTATCACTTGTGTCTGTGGGTACCCCCGCTCTAGGCCTCAGCTTGGCCACTTCATGGGCATTAGCTTACATATGGCAATCGTGATTAGATCTGGCGATACATACTGTATATGGATACAAACATAATCAAGAGCTTAAAAAAAAAACAAAAAAAAAAAAAAAACAGCAAAACGGAGGTTAAAAAATAAAACTAAAAGTCATCAAATATTTGGGTAGCAACTGATGCACTCTCCTGTGGACCTGGCTGGCACTGTTGCTTAGCAACAGCCACTAGTCAAGCTGGCCATAGATAAAGATTTTTAAAAGATCTTTTCGCTATCATTAGACCAAGCTTATATTGAAACGATCGTTTGTATGTACGATTTGTCCATCAACTAAAAAGAACGTTTCAAGCGAACCAGTCTAGCCAGGAAAACTGAGGGCAGCTGCCTGCTTGGCCCTGAAAACAATTGGACAATAGATAGATTTTCGATGAAAATTTCCTGCCCGATGTCGGACGAAAAATCGTTAGATGCACGATCGTTCAATTCCCACTTACCTCACAATAATTTGACGGATTGGTTGGATGGCACTAAAATCGGTTGTTCATCAAAGAAGAGTCTTTGCGTCTATGGGGGCCTTGAAATGAATAGCGTGACATCTAGCTGGAGGTCTACAAACCAGGAAACAACTGTCTCTTAAGATAATGACGAGGGCTTTGTTGACCATACAACCAAAAATCGCCTACCCTTGTCGGTAGGGAAAACGGCAGCGGGTTTTATATACTTTTACGGACACAATGGTAGAAATATGAATGAACTGCAATGGAAGCCCATTTTCCTATGTTTTGTCACCCACTATTTCATGAAGACCACAAAGTCCATTGCCCTGAGGCTCAAGGAACATGTAGACAAGCCAGAGAGTACAAAGCCATAAAAGTGGGGAAGGTATTGTCAAGCTTAGAGCTCAAGAGCTATGTTGGACTATAAGCATGGTTGCACACAAAAGAAGCTTCTCCTCGGTCCATGCAGCATCGATTGCTAGCGGCATTGTCTGGTTCAAACCTCCAGTAGGATTGCGGGCTCTGTTAGGCCCTACCTTCATCCGTGGAACCAATTTTACGGTTAAAGGTGCCCTGTTACAGGCGAGTGACAAAGCACTGGGTGTCTCACAACAAGTCAAAACACCAAGTCCCTAATGGGATCATCTGCTGTGCCCAGTGCTGCACCCAGAGAAAAGATCTTATTGGTGCCACCCAGAAGCAGTTTAGGCAAGGGTTGAAGTGAGAATCCCTTGCTGGGGCAGCAATTAGGTGCCATCAGGGCTTTATTTTGACATTTGTCATTGTAGTAAAATGCTGAGCTCTAACATAGATCTAATAAGGTAGCCATACTCAAGGGCAGACTCTGAATGATGGAGAACCCTGCTGGATACCATGCAAGCTACCCATTTAAATCCGCTCTATGATAGTCCCCCACAATCCAAAATATACTTATGTTAGTAATGCTAAACGCAGGTGGAACGCAACATGTTGGGTCCATTGCTTCTTGCATCTGTGTTAGTACGGGTCCCTTTACATAAATAAAATGCGTACTGTTCCTTCCTTATCTCCCCTGTACCTGAGAGCAGGTTTAATGCTAGTCTGTACAAGCCCTTATGAGTGGGTTGACCCAAAACCCAAAAGTTGTGGTGGATTTGAGCCAAGGAGGTGAGCACCAGGTGCAACCAGGGGCCCTCCTCTTTCGTGATGTTACAGTTCTGACTCCTCTCTTATGATGGCTCATCCCACCCATATATGCAGGTACAGGTCATCAAGTAGATGAGGGCTTTGGGCTGGGTTCAAGGTGGCCATATATGTAACAATTACAAAAGAAGTTTCCAGGAAAGATCAAAATTTTCCAGCCAGCCTGATCGATGAGCCGACTGATATCCAAGTCTTCGATACACACAAAGAATATCATAGGAAAATTATTTACGTACAATATTATTGGTACGTCTGTGGCCTCCTTTAAGGTGGCCATATACAGGCCAATAAAAGCTGCCAACAGACCGAGACGGCAGCTTATTGGCACATGTATGGGGCCACCCGACGGGCTTCCCCAATCAATATCTGGCCAAAAGTCGGGCAGATGTCGATTGGGTTAAAAATACAGTCGGATCGTGGACCGTATCTTTCGTTGATGTAGTCCCGCAATCCGACGCCCTAGGGGCCCACGATCGGATCAGTCCGATATCGCCCACCTCAAAGTGGGCATATCTGGGATCTCTCTGTGTATGGCTACCTTTAGACTGAGAAATATCTGAACCACTCATTTCTTTCACAAGTTAATAGGGGCAGCTTCAGGCACTTGGACTCATGTTTTGAATGGTGGTGTTTCCACCTTCCCAGACCCCTTTCCCAAACGACATTGACATAAAAGCGAACCCAAGTGCCTTTTCTTGACCTAAAGGCGGCCAGACACTGAAAGATCCACTTGTTTGGCGAGGTCAGCAAACAAGTGGATTTTACCCCCAATATCCCCACCATGAAGATCATCCGATTGTTTGGTTTTGGTGCAAAACGTTCAAATCACCATGACCTGAACAATATCTGGTGGTACCAGCTCATTCAAGCATTTCTTGTTCACATTTGGCAGAAGTATTAGAGCTGCAGGTGAGTATGAAGAATAGTAACCACCACATGATCCATTGGCCAAAGGTTAGTGCGGTTGTAAGGACTGGTTGTGTCCCCTCCCTCCATCCCAGTTCACCCTGGGGAATTGCCTTTTATCAAATTGGAGCTGGGTGTGACTCTCAGTTGTTTCTTTATGAACATTACTCAAGTGCACACAATCAGGAAATATCCAGAACTATACAATATGGGTGTTAAAGCCCAACTTGTAAAGAAACAGAGGAACCTGGTCAACAGAGGGATTGAATGGTGGACGTAATAGATCTACAGACCTGGGGAAGTAACATATGAACCCTATGCCATTATAAAATGTTAAGGGCACCTTTTCTTGCCCTTTAAAACACCATCCGGTTTGAGACACCTGTCGAACATCTCAATGAAACGCTTGCAAAGAAACAGAAGTAAACAAACGTATAAACCAGCTTCTTCTGTTGCCGGGGGGGGTCACTTCAAACAACACGAGACCAATTGCAAAGATGTTGAGAACACTTTAATCAACGACACGGCCGTCCTAACGCAGGGAGCTGTAGTTTTGCAAGATCTGAAAAACCTGCTCATTCCACCAGTTACAGCCCAAGTAAATTCACAAGAAGGCCTATGAGATCAGCGGATATCGCGTATACGTAACCGATTCAACGCCTTTTCTCCCATAAACAAACATACATGAAGCCCCCCTGAGTCAATCCCCCTCCTTACCCGCAGCGCAGACAAGTCGATGTCATCCAAACTCCGAGCTGGGGGGTCCGATGCCATGATCTCAAGCTTGTGTGTGTGACGTCACAGTGCACACGGGTTAATGGGGTCACATGGGTCGTTGCCAACAGACAGATTCACACACGATTGCTTGTGCTAGTGGCACATTTTAGTCCAGAAACAGTGATACACACACACACACTACAGATACACAATCAGAGGGATGATCTACGTGTGCATCCACTGCAGCAACACTAAGACAGACTCATGAGACACACACACACTGCAGCTCCCCAGTCAGACGAGATGCTCAGTGTCGCACGCTACAAGGCATACCGGGCGCCCCGAGGCGACAGTGAAACACACACAAACTGCAGTGAGTCACATGCTGCAGAGCAAAGCAAATGCAACCTCCCACAGCCACACAAAAGTAACACACCCACACTATAGAGCTGCAGCGGCCGCACACAATCACACAGCCCTCTGTCTGTACCTACCCACCAGCTGCAGCACTTACACAACACCCACACACTCACGGCCTGCACACTCACACACACACCACCTGTCAGCTCCCATGCACACAGGGGTCACACACACACAACACCACAGGCCTGGCCAAGCACTTGTATGTACACAACTCCCAGGAGCAGCACACAACTCCCCCACTGACAAGAACTAGCAGCACTCACAAACTCCCACTCCTACACTAATCCCACACACAGACACGCCCACCTCAGGTGCCCACAGCCACGCCCACTCAAAAAAGACACAGCCACTGGCAGCCTGTAATGTTCCCTCCAGAGCAGGTGTCACAGGTAGAGGGGGAGCGAGCAGGCCCGAGTTCCAAGCGCAGTGTAAAAAAAAAAAAAAAAACGGCTTTGGGTAATCTCAATGCTCCCCCCGTATAAACATTTGGTATCTCCCTTCAGCAGTGAAAGTCTACAGATCCAGGTCAAGTTCAATCCTGTCCTGGGGGTGGGGTTGCTCCCTGTGAGGTAGCGATATCCCTCTTCTCCTCACGGATACACTTCCGTCCACGGGTCCGTCCACTAATGACGAGCCTTCCTCCCACGTTTCTCCTCTCTCCCTTTACCCGTATAATCCGATTAACGCGCGAGGCCGCACCTGGGACGTGTCACGCGCACCAGGGTCCGCGCGCTGCACCTGGGAGGATCCCGCGCAACAGCTCAACCCCAGCGATTGGTGGGAAACGAAGTCACGTGACTGTCAACCGCATTGAGAATACTGAGGCAGCACCTGAGGCATAGAAGGAAAGCTGTGGTTTAAAAAAAAAGGGGGGTGGCTAAAGACACCTGGGCGTGGTTTATGCGTCTTCTGAAGGTTGGGTGGAGATTCCCAGAGCGTGAGACTGTGACAGAGACAGAGAAGGCGTGGCAATGTTCTTGAGAGTTGAACAGCGGCCATATTGGAAGATGGCAAAAATGTTTCTTGAGGAAAGTGTGTTTTGCGAATAAAAATGATCTGTATAGAGTTGTGACCCGCCTCTAATGCTTTCTGTTCCTTTATACGATTACTGAATCCCAGAAACTTTCTTCTCGTGTCATAAATCTCCTTCCAAAAAAGAAATATATGTCCCAACCTCCCATTTCAACTGTATTTATAGATAAAAGTTCACTTTCAGTAGGTCCAAGCCTGAGCAACTTTTCTATTGGTCTTCTTTGTTTATTTTTTATAGTTTTTAAATGATTTGCATTTCTTGTCTGTCTCTTTCCAGCTTTCAAATGGGCAGGGCCGGCCTTAGGCCTCAGGGCAGCACAGATAATATTTCCCTCAGCACATGATGCTGCCTGGCCTGCCCCCAACTTTGAGAGTTCAGCCCATTCCCAAATCCATAGGTCCAGCCCACCCCCAACTCTGAAGCCAGCCTATCCCCCAACTCTCATAGGGCCACGCCGGCCAGGCGCCCCAGTAACCCAGCCAGCCGTGGCACCCCTTCCACCGCGCGTGCAGGAAGTACGCACGCATGCGCGCTGACTGACCCGTCACCCCCTTCCGGTATGCTCTCCTGTACGCGCATGCATGACCACGCGCACAAACAGCACGCAGGACTGCAGAGGAGAGGAGCGCACTCAGCCGGACTAGGGGTAGGAAGCGGAGAAAGGTACGCCCTCCAAGCTTTGCGCCCTAGGCACGTGCCTACTCTGCCTACCCCTAGTTCTGGCCCTGAGGCCCAGCTTTCCTCCAACCTTGATAGGCCCTGCCTGCCCCCAATCCAACCAAGCCTGCTCCCAAGCTGAATCGGCCCAGCCCCAAACTAATTGGCCCAGTCCACTCTCCTATTTCCTCCCTCTCTCTCTTACCCTGTGTGCCCCTATTATGTGCCCCTATTTCATCCCTCTCACTCTCTTACCTTCTCTGCCCCTTTCCTTTCTATTTTGTGCCTGTATGCCCTTATTTTCCTAAATACTTGGTGTGTCAGTAGCCAGCAACACTTTGTCTAGGGGCCCCGCCAACATGGTCCCAATTGGGCCCCACATTTGATAGGATCAGCCCTGCAAATGGGGGTCACTGACCCCATCTAAAAAACAAATGCTCTGTAAGGCTACAAATGTATTGTTATTGTTACTTTTTACATACCTCCCAACATTTTGAAAGTAAAAAGAGGGACAAAAAAAAATTTTCTGCACGTAGTGCAGTAATTTTTTGGCCACACCCCATAATTACCATGTTTGTTTTACAAAATTAGGCAGGTTATGAAAGTTTGAAAATATTTCTCCTTATCTAAACTGTGTTTTTGTTTTTTAAAATTGTTACAAAGTATCTTATTTGCACCTGTTAGCTGTTCTGGGCTCTCTGCTAAAAGCCAATTAAGTGAGAAACTTTGTTTCTTTTTCTGGCTGTTCAGTGCAGAGAAAAGAGGGACTTTCCAGTACAAATGAGGGACTGCGGGTTGAGCTGTCAAAAGAGGGACTGTCCCTCCGAAAAAGGGACAGTTGGGAGGTATGCTTTTTATTACTCATCTTTCTATTCAGGCCTCTCCTATTCATATTCCAGTCTCTTTTTCATATTAATACCTGATTGCTAGGGGAATTTGGATCCTGGCAAAGATGGCTGAAATTACAAACTGAAGAGCTGCTGAATAAAAAGCTAAATAAGTCAAAAACCAAAAATAATAAAAAATGAAAACCAATTGCAAATTGTCTCAGAATATCCCTCTCTACATCATACTAACAGTTGACTCTCCTCTGAAGAGTGACAGCATGGGATCCTTCCTCAAAGCAACTCTCAAAAGATCTGAAAACAAAGATTGTTCAGTGTCATGGTTTAGGGGAAGGCTACAAAAAGCTATCTCAGAGGTTTAAACTGTCAGTTCAACTGTAAGGAATGTAATGAGGAAATGGCAGCCACAGGCACAGTTGCTGTAAAACCCAGGTCTGGCAGGCCAAGAAAAATACAGGAGCGACATATGCGGAGGATTGTGAGAATGTTACAGACAAGCCAAAGATCATCTCCAAAGACCTACAAGAACATCTTGCTGCAGATGCAGGTGTATCTGTACATCGTTCTACATTGCAGGGCCCCATACGACAAAATTTCCTGGGACCCCTGGACTGCGCCCATCGCAACCCCCACCTAGAGGTCTGCCCCCACCCCACAGGTCCACCCCCTACCACACAGTAATAAAAAAAAAAAAACATTGGTGGCTAGGATTCCCACATTTTGATAAAAAAATATTGGTGGTCAGGGCCCCCCATAAAAAAAACATTTGTGGTCAGGGCCCCCCATTAAAAATATTGGTGGCTAGGACCCCACATGGTAAAAAAAAAAAAAAAAATTGGTGGCCAGCCCCCCCCCCCACTTTATAAGAACATTGGTGGCAAGAACCCCCCTTAAACATCCATGTAAAAAAATGTAAGAAGTTTGAAAAAATAAATTGGTGCCCAGGGCCCCACCACACAACAGGGACCACAAAGGGTTAACTTTAGGGGGGGCCCTGCCATGTTACACTTACTTCATTAGTGTGGCCCACCTGCTGTCAGTGAGCTGCCAACTACAGAAGGGAGGAGGGGAGCACTGGTGGCTGCATCTTCTTCCATTGACAGCATTTTGCTCCCTTATTGGTCACAGCATTTTAAGTCCCGGTAAAGCTGCATGGTGATTGGATGAGCTGGAGGGGAAGTTCAAACCTCAGCTATCCAATCCCTGAGCAGCTCAACCGGGACTTAAACTCTGTGACCAATAAGGAAAAGTAATGGACAGAAGATGCCTCCACCTGTGCTCCTGCCCTCAGCTCTCAGAAAGCAGAGGGGCCCGACTAATCAAGTAAGTGTGGCATGGCCTGGCCCCCCTTACCCTCGGCCCCACCTACAACTCTCCCCCCTGTCACCCCCTGATGGCTGCCCTGATGGCAGGGGGATGAGAAAGAAGCCCTTTCTGCACTCACACAAACACAGTCGCCTGTTGTATGGAAAAGCTCATTTAGACAAGACAGTCATTTTGGAACAAAGTGCTTTGGACTGATGAGACAAAAATGTAGTTATTTGGTCATAACAAAAAGCACTTTGCATGGCGGAAGAAGAACACGGCATTCCAAGAAAAACACCTGCTACCGACTGTCACATTTGGTGGAGGTCCCATCATGCTGTGGGGCTGTGTGGCTAGTTCAGGGACTACAGTTCAGGGAATTTAACCCAATATCAATAAATTCTTAAGGATAATGTTCAAGCATCAGTCACAAAGTTGAAGTTCCGCTGCAGGGATTGGATATTCCAACAAGACAATGACCCTTAACACACTTGGAAATCTACAAAGACATTTATGCAGAGGGACAAGTACAATATTCTGGAGTCCCCCAGACGTGAATATCATGGAAAATCTATGGGATGATTTGAAGCAGACTGTCCATGCTCGGCAGCCATCACATTTAACTGAACTGGAGAGATTTTGTATGGACGAATGGTCAGAAATAGCCACATCCAGAATCCAGACACTCATCAAAGTCTATAGGAGGCGTCTAGAGGCTGTTACATTTGCAAAAGGAGCTCAACTAAGTATTGATGTAATATCTCTGTTGGGGTGCCCAAATTTTTGCACCTGTCTAATTTTGTTATGATGCATATTGTATATTTTCTGTTAATCCAATAAACTTTATGTCACTGCTGAAATACTACTGTTTCCATAAGGCAAGTTATATATTAAAAGGAAGTTGCTACTTTGAACTGTTTAGACCCCCGCTCCATTGTAAACCCCCCTATACCCCGCCATGCACTTCTTGCACCCACTGCAATCCGATTCCCCTGGAGGGAGGGGAGAGAGGAGCAAACTGAGCATGCTCAAGCCCTAGCCCTGGAGGTTTAAGCTGAAAACAGGAAGTCTGATACAGAAGCCCATGAGTACACAATAGAAGGAAAGAAATGTGATGTTTCTTTTGACAGAGGACTCAGAGCAGCATTACTTTGAGGGTTTACTGGTGTTTTTATATAGACCTTTCTGATAAAGCTTTCTTAATTTTAGCTTTTACTTCTCCTTTAATCCCTGCTGTGAATCACAGCAGAGGAGCAGATGGGAATATGCTAGAACGATGCTATCAGTTTATTTTCCTCTTTTTTTCTGGGTAGGCTATCAAATGCATTTAAATGAATATAATACTAGAATTCAATCTCATAGGTTAAGAGCTACTTCAAAGTCTCTGATTAAAGATTAACTTCTGATTAAAGGAGACTACAAACAGCCTCCCGTGTCTTTCAAATGAAGTGCTTGAATTGTTGTGTATGTGTATAGAGAGGGGCCAAGTGAGGACAGACAGTCACAATGACCAGGAATTGAGCAGCAGGAAACCATTTTCCAAATCCATGAGAAATTTACTGGGGTATTGATAGGATTTATTGCTTGGTTGTTTATGTTCTTTTTATCCTGTTTTTCTTGTTTCCTTTAGGGCAGAGACACACGTGGAGATTCAGGGAGATTAGATGCCCGGCGACAAATCAGCTCTTCTTTGGGCGACTTATTTCCCTGAACTGACTGACTGAAGCTAAATCACCGGCAGGATGGCCCTCGTTTTCTGAAGTAGCCCAAACTTTCCTCGTGAGGCAAAAACGAATCGCTCCAAGTGCCAACCCGCCCCCGATTTAGATTCTAGCCGGCGGGAAGGCAGTTCGGAGAGATTAGTCGCCAGAAGAAGAGGCGATTTGCCGCCGGGCGACTAAATCTCCCTGAATCTCCACAATGTCTCTGCCATTAGTGTTATATTAGCAGCAGTGGGGCATATAAGAACAGAGACACAGACCCACAGACTGGCTAATGGAGGCTCACGAGTAGAGAGATCCCAGTGGTAGCTGTTTAATTGCCATATATACATATGCAAAACAGTATATTCTCCTCTCTGTTTAGGGCATGAGACTCTTTAAACCAGTTCTGTCGCTGGCCATTCACTTTGAATCTTCTCTTTCTAAGGGGAACCAGCGGGAAACTCCAGTGACAATGAGCATCTCCAACATGACTCAAGCTTCTCGTCATGACTCATCGTCATATATTCCATGCCATCAAAGAGACCTCTGCTTTATCCTATTCTGCAGCACTAGGCAGATTTATTGACATGGCTTTGATTTTAACCCTTGAAATATCTTTCTGTAAATGTGTTGTTATTCATGGTATCTCATGTTGTGTCAGACTCATGTTGTGTCAGACTCATGTTCTGTCAGACTGGGGTTTGATCTTGGGACCTCTTGATCATTGGCTGCTTGCCCTAACCACTGGGCCAGGAGAGCAGCCAGCAAGTTCTTATTTGCTTTTATGCTGGGTCTCAGGGTTAGTTGTTTCACCCCAGCTTCTTTGTTGGTGGGTTGGGGTCAGCCAATCAGGACTGACCTTGCCCTGTACAAAGCAGCCCTCCTCACCACCAGCCTTGAGCATTCTGTTAGGGATGGGTAGGGGGTGCTGAGGAGGCAGAGGTAGGAAAGGGTGATGAGGGCAAACAGTCAGGGCAGTGGACTAGACAGAGCAGGACAGGAAAGTGTGGGCGTAGAGGCAGAATTAGAACTGGAACAGGACAGGCTGTTGATGGTGGTCCTCTGTAGGTGCAGCGCATTAAGAGACTAATACCCATCTGGTGATATTTAGTTCGACCAATCCAGTCATCATGGGGCTTTCAACTGATTTTCTGGTTACTGTTATATTGGATCAGCTACCTACCTAACTCTACCTCTACTTCTGTCTTCTGTTACTTCTCTTTATAGAGTTTCTGCTCCACCATGTAAAAGGAACAATGTGATGACTTTTATAAAAGAAAAACAGCCTTCAGTGCTAGTAACTATCCTAATGTCAGAGACTATGATTGTGCTGTTGAGCTCCTACCTTGTACTGTCCAACCTCTTGGTAGAACATATTCTATTCCCTGGTTCGACCAGGTTAGATAATTGCAAGGTCATTGCCACCTTTATTGTCCTTATTTTGTCTTTATAGTCCTACATTTTATATTTGGATGTGGATAAAAACGAAGATTGAAAATAAATTATGCAAAATGTTGTTTTTCTTTTAATCTATGTCATGAAATTTCAGGAACCGGAGATCACTTGAGTTGAAAAACAACTTTAATTTGACACGAGCTGTGTGGATTCTGAACTCACAAGAAGTAAGAACCCTGAAAAAAGGAATCACAGAGTTTTTATAGAATTGTTAATAGGGAGATTCCACTCCATAGCACAGAAAAACAAAGAACTGCTCTAACAGCCAAACAGATGGCTCTGCCCTCAAGGCCAGGGTATTAGTGAGCAAGGCTAGATTCAGGACAGAATCAATCCAATTCTGTTTTTTTTTTTAAATTTTATTCTCTCTCCCGTTATAAATATTTGAATACAGTAAAAATAAAAGGGTATTTGGCCTTGGGACTAGATGGGCTAACTGGAAGCAATACTAAATTTTAAAACTATAGTTGTTTTTAATTCAGAGAATTTAATGATGGCATCATGGTTTATTTTTATGTATTTTGCTAAATTACATTATTCTTTTAGCATTTGTGAGTCAATTACTTTGTGTTACAGTGTGGACAGTGACTGTAGGAACCACAACAGTTCCAGGTTATATAAGTCAATTTGGACTCACAGGAGCATGCCTTGAGCAGAATAATTGTATGAACAATGAAAGCTGCAGGAAGCCCCCAGTAGAGAGAAAATGTGATTATTTCTGATACTCAGCATTTACAGAGTATTGATAATTATTCTGCTAAAGACAGACTGTTGTTAGAGAGAGCGGACTCTTGCCACCGGCTTTGGAATCATTGAGGGGCTGAACAGATACATTTGATATAAGCACTGATGGGTTTTAACGGTTCTGCACAGTCATCAAATGATGGATCCCCTTGTTATTAAGCAATGAGATTTGGGCACGTGTATAGAGCGGTTTTGCACTGCTTCCAACTCTTCCCGTATGACAGCAGGCACTCTCTGAAAGTGCTTCTTAATCTCAGCGAGTAGCTGCTGGGCTTCACTAAAAGCTTAATGTGCAGGTTTAATGTTTAGAATGATGGCAGCCATGGAGGATACAAACAGTCGGAACCTTCTGAATTACTCACCGGTATTGATCCACCGCTGCTCCTTTCCTGCAGATTAGAGACATTTTACACTCACAAACACGCAATTAGGGATTAGTCAAAACATATACTGTAAAGTGGAGATGCTTTCAGAAACCACAGATGTACCATTGAGAGGGTTATTTATTGAAGCCCGAATGTTAAAAACTTAAAAAAATTTAGTTTTTTTTTAATAAAAAATCAAAATTTTTAGTGGGGAAAAAACCCTTACATTTTTCAAAATGTATTATACCCCGAAGCTGCAAAAAGTCCAAATCCGAAAATCCAGACCTGATCTCAGACCTACTGATAGGGTTGCCACCTTTTCTGGAAAAAAAATACCGGGCTTCCTATACATTTATCTTTTTTCCCTATTAATAACATTGGGATCATATCACATCACTGGCCTTCCTATATATTTCTCTTTATTCCCTATTAATAACATTGGGATCACTGACCTTCCTATATATTTATCTTTATTCCCTATTAATAACATTGGATCACTGACCTTCCTATATATTTATCTTTATTCCCTATTAATAACATTGGGATCACTGACCTTCCTATATATTTATCTTTATTCCCTATTAAAAAAATTGGGATCAACCATCATTTTTACCGGCCAGGTGCCAACCTTTCCTGCTGAGGTTGACTATAAGTCAATGGGAGAGGTCTCTATCCTAATTAGAAGTTATTGCGGTCTGCGCTAGGTTTAGCCCTGAAAATCCGATCATGTCTGGCTTTTTGGGCAAAAATATGAAAAAATAGCAAAATTCGGGAAAAAAGCCAGGAAAAATTGTACGATACAATTTTTAGTACGATTTTTAATCATAGGCTTATTTTTTCCCCTGAAACGCATAAGGCGATGTGGATCCATCTACTGTTGTAATAAATACTCTCTTTACCTGAAGTGCCACCTATCTGTTTTGTATTGCTATATGCACAGTTGGGGCACTTGTGGCTGAGCACCTGGGATTTCAGTGGAACTGAGTGGACGAGAAAAACTCGTGAGGGGTGAGTCTGGAGCGGCTACTGTTTCTGATCCAGCCCATTACTCTGTTGTTCTTGCTTGTTCCCTGCCTGGTTCCTGTTTTGTTCCTTCCTTTGATTCCTGGTTCCTGATCTCTGAGTCCTTGCCTTGTTCCTGTGCCCTTGTTTCTGATCCCTGCCTGTTTTCCATTGATCTGATGGTACTGACTTTGGCTTGTTCTCTGTTATATCCTTTGTCTGCAACCTGCCCCTGACCGCAGCCTGTCTACCTGACTTCCCTTGTTTGCTGCCTCTCCAGACTTCCGGTATGTTAACGGACTTTGCTTACTAGCCGTCTGCCTCTGACTACTGGCCTGGTAAAAGGACTTGTTATTTTGTTGCCTTACATTATATTGCTACTCTGTTTTCTGCTTCTTCAATAAATGACCATATCATCTGCCTATTATCATGCTCCATTCCTGCATTACCCCCGTTATACAGCACATAGGCTCTTCCCTGCCAGCCACACACCTGTGGCAATACCTGATAGTTTCAAAGAAAAGTCAAACTTATACACCAGAATATTTCAGGTTTCTGTTAAAATATATCACATTTAACATGTTATATTTAGAATACTTATATTTTCCTCCATTATATAATAACGCAGTGGTCCCTGTCTATCTATCTATCTATCTATCTATCTATCTATCTATCTATCTATCATCTATCTATCTATCTATCATCTATCTATCTATCTATCTATCTATCTATCTATCTATCATCTATCTATCTATCTATCTATCTATTTATCTATCTATCTATTATATATCTATCATCTATCTATCTATCTATCTATCTATCTATCTATCTATCTATCTATCTATCTATTATATATCTATCATCTATCTATCCATCCATCTCTGCTAAAGCCCAGAAGATTAACGAGCTAGAGGGGACACTAGAAGGTCATTGATTGCTAGACAAGATAAATCATCCTTGAAGGCAGCATTGATCAGAAGGAGTCACACGTTCCTTTTGAGGAAGCTCCTTAAAATAAATAATAAAAAAGACATACATACCCTATGGCAGTGGTCCCCAACCAGTAGCTCGCGAGCAACATGTTGCTCTCCAACCCCTTGGATGTTGCTCTCAGGGTCCTAAAAGCAGGTGATTATTTTTGAATTTCAAGCTTGAAAGCAAGTTTTAATTGCATAAAAACTAAGTATAGTGCCAAGTAGAGCCCCTTGTTGGCTGCCTGTCAACATAGGGGCTACCAAATAGCCAATCACAGCACTTATTTGGCACCCCAAGGGACTTTTTCATGTTTGTGTTGCTCCCCAACTCTTTTTACATTTGAATGTGGCTCGCAGGTAAAAAAGGTTGGGGACCACTGCCCTATGGCTATGGTTGATTGCTTCTCACAGGGCTCTAAAATAGAAGCTCACACATCTTTGTGATACTGTAATGGAGTCTGAGCTGGGATCCCAAAATGGTGACCAAGATGGCGTCCAAGATGGTGGCTCCCTGGTTCCTCACGGACGCAGCCGGATGACGCCGACCTCTTCCCGCACTCGGATTGGTCGCCGGCGACGGAATGGGCGTCGGCGTCAATAATTGGCACCAGCGTCGGTCGCATACGTCAGCGCGTCCGCGCACACGTCATGACGCCGATGCGTCCAAAATTGGCGCCAAATCTGGGCCTATAAGAAGGAACTCTGGAAAGTCATCAGTGCCCAATTATAGGTTTTAGCTTGCTATTCCTGGGTGTGTTCTTGTGATATTCTTGCTTATTGTGTACCGACCTCTTGCCTGGATTCTTCGACATTGAACCTCTTCTGCCTGGACTGATATTGTTGCCTGTTTGACCATTCTTTCGTCTCATCCCAATCTGTACCGCGAACTTGGACTTTTGCTATCTCCTCCCTTGGTCCTCACTACCTCTAAGGCCTTTTGGCCTTACATTATAATTGGGCCATGGACCCTTCGGAGGAAAACCCTGCGCCGCCTGATGTCGGTGGAGCGCTTCGGGGACTGGCTTCTCGGATGCAGTCCTATGAGGTACAGCAATCTCATTTTGGTCAAGCCCTGGAAACAATATTGGCAAAGTTGTCGGCCCTAACACCTGCTGACCCTGTTCCTGTACCGGTACCTGTGTCTCCACTCCAGGTTTCCGAGCCCCGCATTCCGGCTCCCCCACTCTACAGTGGTGACCCCGAAGCTTGCCGCGGGTTTGTCAACCAGTGCGAGGTCCAGTTTGCACTTTTACCCAGCCAATTTGTCTCTGAACGTGCCAAGGTGGGCTTCATATTCTCCCGCCTGCAAGGGAAGGCATTGGAGTGGGCTTCACCTCTATGGGAGAAGGAAAATCCTATCATTGACAATGCCAGGTCCTTCATTCGCGAACTCCGTACGGTGTTTGATGCTCCGGGTCGTGCCACTGCTTCTTCTGCACGCCTATTTCAACTTCATCAGGGGAACTCGCCCTGTCTCGGAGTATGCCATTGAGTTTCGCACCCTGGTTGCTGAGACTTCGTGGAACAATGACGGGTATCACGCTGCCTTTTACAACGGCCTGGCGATGCGCATCAAGAAGGATCTGGTGTCCAGGGAAATTCCATCCCGTTGGGAAAATCTAGTCGCCTTGGCCATAAAGGTAGATACTCGGCAGAGGGAGTTTCAAGCTGAGCTCGACAGAGAGCGCTCCCCAACCAAGAGATTCCACAGGTTCCAACCTACTCTGGCTCCTCGATTTCAAAGACCCTTCCTTCCCAATCCGGTTTCCACCTTGCCTTCTCCAACTCCTGCGGCTTCTGCTTCTTCTTCCCTGCCTTCGGAAGAACCTATGCAGATCGGACGGGCCCGTCTGACCGAACAGGAAAAGCTTCGGAGAAGGGCTGCTGGACTTTGCCTCTACTGTGGTGGAAAATCCCACTTCGCCTATGAGTGCCCAGTGAAGCCGGGAAACGCCAACACCTAGGTAAGACTGGGGAGACTTACCTGGGTGGAATTGGTCCTTCTCCCCATTCTTCTGCTCAACGCTTCCTCCTTCCTGTGCAGATTCGTTTTGGAACCCAGACGATTTCTTCTGAAGCTTTCCTTGACTCCGGCGCAGCTGGGAATTTCATGGATAAAGTCTTCGCTGAAAACCACTCCATTCCCCTGCGATCTCTGGCTGTTCCCCTTCGTGCATTGGCGATTGATGATCGTCCATTGTCTTCTGCTACAATTTCCCACTCCACCGATGAACTTTCTGTTATTGTGGGAACCATGCATCTTGAAAGATTGTCCTTCCTTTTAATTGATTGTCCTTCTACTCCCATTGTGCTTGGTTTGCCCTGGTTGAATATTCATAACCCAGTAATAGACTGGGCTTCGTCTCAGATCTCCCGATGGAGTTCTTTCTGCCAACAAAATTGTTTACCCACCAAATCCATCATTAAAGTTTCATCTGTGTCTTCAAATTCTTCTTTGCCCTCTGTTTATCAAGCCTTTTCTGATGTCTTCAATAAAAAGTCTGCCGAAGTCCTGCCTCCCCATCGTCCTTATGATTGCCCCATCGAACTTCTTCCTGGAACCATGCCTCCCAGGGGTCGCACCTATCCGCTTTCTCCTTCTGAAACCTGTGCCATGAAGGAGTACATTCAAGAGAATCTGCAAAGAGGCTTTATTCGTCCTTCTTCTTCCCCGGCTGGAGCCGGCTTCTTCTTTGTAGAAAAAAAGATGGAGGTTTGCGGCCCTGCATTGACTATAGAGGTTTAAACAAAATTACAATTAAAAACCGTTATCCCCTTCCCCTCATCTCTGAACTGTTCGACCAACTCAAAGGGGCTTGTCTTTTCACCAAGTTGGATCTTCGTGGGGCTTATAATTTAATCCGGGTCAGAGAGGGAGATGAATGGAAGAACGCATTCAACACCCGTGACGGGCATTATGAGTATCTAGTAATGCCATTCGGCCTCTGTAACGCCCCTGCGGTCTTCCAAGAATTTGTAAATGACATTTTCAGGGATTTACTGGGCCAATACGTGGTGGTGTACTTGGACGATATCCTTATTTTTTCCAGGAACCTTGCTGAGCACCGTCTTCAAGTTCAAGAAGTCCTTTCCCGTCTGCGGAGAAATAACTTATTTGCCAAGTTGGAGAAGTGTTCTTTTGAAGTATCGTCCATCTCCTTCCTTGGTTACATCATTTCTCAACAGGGTTTCAGTATGGATCCTGCCAAGATCTCCGCTATCCAGGACTGGCCTCTCCCCACCAGTGTTAAAGCTATCAAAAGATTTATTGGCTTCGCTAACTATTATAGACAATTCATCAAGGGGTTTTCATCCAAAATTGCTCCCATTCTTTCTCTTATCCGAAAAGGGGGTAAGCCTCAGCATTGGCCACCTTTAGCTTTGGAAGCATTCAAGAGTCTTAAAACTTCTTTTTCTTCTGCTCCCATTCTCAGACACCCTGAACCTTTCCAGCCATTCTTCATTGAAGTTGATGCTTCAGATGTCGGTGCTGGAGCAATTTTGTCCCAAAGGGCGTCTACTGATGGAAAACTACATCCTTGCGCTTTCTTTTCGAAAAAATTCACCTCTTCTGAACAAAATTATGATGTTGGAAATCGTGAGTTACTGGCCGTAAAACTTGCCCTGGAGGAATGGAGACATTTGTTGGAAGGCTCTTCCGTCCCTGTGACCATCTATACGGACCATAAAAATCTAGAGTATATCCAGACACTCAAATGCCTTAACCCTCGTCAGGCCAGGTGGGCACTACTTGGAACATTCGTCTCAAAGTCCCCTCTCCTAAACTTGGTCCCAAGTTTATTGGTCCCTTCTCCATCTCTGAGATCATCAATCCGGTGGCTGTCCGTTTACAACTTCCCTCGGAAATGCGGATTCCAAACGCCTTCCATGTCTCCTTGCTCAAACCTGCAGGTACTTCTTCTTCTTCTTCCTCCTCAGCTCCTGTCATGGTGGACGGTCATCAAGAATTCGAGGTGAAAAGAATCCTGGACTCTCGAATTTCGAGGGGCACCCTACAATACCTCATTGAGTGGAAGGGTTTCGGCCCTGAGGAGTGCTCCTGGGTAAGAAGTGCAGATGTACATGCTCCTCTCCTGGTCCAAAAATTTCATCGGCAGTTTCCTTCTAACCCAGGTGGTCCTGAGGCCCCCCCTAGGGAGGGGGGTACTGTAATGGAGTCTGAGCTGGGATCCCAAAATGGTGACCAAGATGGCGTCCAAGATGGTGGCTCCCTGGTTCCTCACGGACGCAGCCGGATGACGCCGACCTCTTCCCGCACTCGGATTGGTCGCCGGCGACGGAATGGGCGTCGGCGTCAATAATTGGCGCCGGCGTCGGTCGCATACGTCAGTGCGTCGGTCGCTGACGTCAGCGCGTCCGCGCACACGTCATGACGCCGATGCGTCCAAAATTGGTGCCAAATCTGGGCCTATAAGAAGGAACTCTGGAAAGTCATCAGTGCCCAATTATAGGTTTTAGCTTGCTATTCCTGGGTGTGTTCTTGTGATATTCTTGCTTATTGTGTACCGACCTCTTGCCTGGATTCTTCGACATTGAACCTCTTCTGCCTGGACTGATATTGTTGCCTGTTTGACCATTCTTTCGTCTCATCCCAATCTGTACCGCGAACTTGGACTTTTGCTATCTCCTCCCTTGGTCCTCACTACCTCTAAGGCCTTTTGGCCTTACAGATACAAATTCCCAGAACTACAATGCTCAATGGTCCTATGGACTCCATGAACCAGAGTTCCAAATGCTCCTGCTCTTGTAATCTTGAGAGCTCCTCTTCTTCCTCTGCTCTTTTTGTTAATATTGGACCCAGAGTGGCCAATCTATGCTCTTGTACATGGTGTGAGGAGCCAACGCGGAGAGGTAGAAATATAGCTATAAGGGAGCACCTTCATATGTTTTGCTGTATTGTCACTTACACCTTAGTTAATTGGTCCCAACTAAAGTGTAAAGGTGTTATTGGGTAAAAAAACCAAACGTAACATATCATTAAAAAGAAATAAAGACCCAATGATTAGCACTCAGTCCATTCATTGAAAAGAGGGGTGAAGCTCAGGATATTCCCAAAATGTACATTACTATGTTTAGGACTATGATGGGCACTAAATCCCAAAGTCCATAGCAGTGAAGTTAATGATGAAATTTCCATCATTTTTATGCAGTGTACCTGTCACCCAGAAGATGGAGCTCTAGCACTAGCATCTAGTTAATTATAGGCAATTAGACAAACCATGGCAATGCTCTGTACTGACAAATTCCAGACAATACATTTACAGAGATGAAGGATCGGGGGGGGGGGGGGGGTGTTGCTTATTTGCTCAGAAGAAGAAAATAAAGGCAGTTAATTTCGGTGGAGATATATTGACTCTGATACCCCTAAATGAATGGCAGCAGTACTCATCTCCTGACAGTGTAATTAGGGGGATTGGGTTATAAAGCAACACACTTGGGTCACTTCTGCCCCTTTATGACCTTTTAGACTTACTTATTGCCTATTGCCCTGGCCCTTTACATTTTACTACTCCCCAACTGCATCCCACCAACCAACACTACATACCCCAAATCTCTAGTGGGCATGCCAATACAGTACCCCACCCTGTAATCCTGCTCCCAGTACATTGAACCAGCTCAGCTTTCCAGTGATAAGTTTTGCACCCACCTCGTTCTACTTCACGTTGCCTATAGATTCTCTGATTACTCATAGGTGGAACTTTGCTCTGCCTTCCATTCCACATAAACAGGGCTGGTTTTTGGTTTGGGCAGGAAGGGCATTTCCATTACACCCATAGCCCAGCCTGAGGGAAACTCATAGGTATATTCAAAATATAATTCAGGGATAGCAATAGGCCAACCAGCGCTGAAATAAAATATTGATCACCAAAAAAGCTTGTTACTGGACAGACCCCTGTGGGGCCATTGCTGAACACCTACCAGGGGTAAATGCACCAGATGGGAACTATTCTGCATATACCAATCTCTGTATCTACACACATATCTCTCTGTATCTACACACATGTCTCTGTATCTACACACATATCTCTGTATCTACACACATATCTCTGTATCTACACACATATCTCTGTATCTACACACATATCTCTGTATCTACACACATACGTATCTCTGTATCTACACACATATCTCTGTATCTACACACATATCTCTGTATCTACACACGTATCTCTGTATCTACACACATATCTCTGTATCTTCACACATATCTCTGTATCTACAGACATATCTCTCTAGCTACACTCGTATCTCTGTATCTTCACACATATCTCTGTATCTACAGACATATCTCTGTATCTACACACGTATCTCTGTATCTACACACGTATCTCTGTATCTACACACATATCTCTGTATCTTCACACATATCTCTGTATCTACACACACATCTCTGTATCTACACACACATATCTCTGTATCTACACACACATATCTCTCTAGCTACACTCGTATCTCTGTATCTTCACACGTATCTCTGTATCTACACACATATCTCTCTATCTACACACGTATCTCTGTATCTACACACGTATCTCTGTATCTACACACATATCTCTGTATCTACACACGTATCTCTGTATCTACACACATATCTCTGTATCTACACACGTATCTCTGTATCTACACACATATCTTTGTATTTACACATATTTCTCTCTATCTACACACATATCTCTCTATCTACACACACAATATATATGGCAAGGCTGGGAGGGACAGAGCTAATTCAAATTCAGTTTGCTTTCAGCCTCTATCCGTTGATACCACAGCCAAGAGATCCTGGCATGGAAAGACGAGGCAGATGCTGAGTTGGCAAGGAAACCCTCCTCTGCCCCCTAATTGCTCAATTAGCCTCACCTATGGCTCATTCTTCAGCCTCAGAACACAGTCTTTTGTACCTTTTCTTGCACAGGAGAAGCATTTTCACAGGAGGATTCCACCAATACATTTTTTTTGAGAATGTTCATTTTCTGTGAATTCTACACTTTTATCATTTATATAACAAATGAACTCTTTCTTCCTCACACCACATCAGAACGAGAAGAGGCAGCAGAGCAAGTGCTGCAGATCTATCTGGTCTGTGCCCATGACCTCCCACAGCCCGACTCTTCTCATGTCCTACTTGAGCCAAGGATAGATAACCAGTGCCACATGCTGTGGGCTCCCACACTTCTTTGGTGGGGGGAACAAAATTGGGCTGGCTGAGTAGCAATATTTAATGTAATAGATGAACATGAGAAATGCTGCTCCCAGGAGCTGTTTGTATTATAAGGGGACAGCACCAGATCTAATTCATGACTACAAATATGGATATACAAGTATCTGTGCGTATAACAGTCATCCTCATTCTGACTCTTAAATCTTCCTTAAATTGAGATACACCTATGACTAAGCGCCGGAAGGTGCGAAACGCGTAAGGTGGGCCTGGGGGGACTGAATGTAACCAAATATTTTTAATGATAATTTAAATAAAGGAATTTTTTACGGAAAAGCAAGCCTTTGGGACAGCTATCTTTTGGATACAAGGAATTTTGATATATGTGTCGCCTGTGAACTGGGGCAAGTACCTAAGGCTTCACCAAATGTAAATCAGAGGCGGATTCCCAATTTTGATATATAGGATATCTTAAATCTTCCCAACAAATATGATTTCATTCAGTTCAAAAATATGGTCTTACCCCCAGTATACAATCCCTTCCCTTTGCCCTTTGTTGTGACTGTTTTACAGACAGAAGTCCATTATGCCAAGAGGTTGTTCTTGTACTGGGAAGGTACCAGTATCTTTTTATATAAGGTGACTTTGCTATACCTATAAACAATGTTAACACCCATAAAATCTCAGAAGTATCTATCATAGTTAATAATTCCACTATCACCTCGTATGCCCAGGCCAGTTGCCTTGGGATTATCCTAGATTCTACCCTGTCCTTCACTCCTCATATCCAGTCACTTTCACCTAAGGAACATATACAAAATATGACCATTTATCACCCAATTCCTATTTACTCTCTCATCATATGACATCTAGACTACTGTAACTCTCTACTTATTGGCCTTCCCCAGTCCATAATGAACACTGCCACCAGGCTTATACACCTCAGCAACCGCTCCTCCTCTGTCACTCTGCAAATCCCTGCACTGGCTTCCTCTACCTTTCAGAATAAAATTCAAACTAATGACCCTGACCTTACCCCTCCCTATATCTCTGAACCCATCTCTATATACTCGCCCAACCGATTACTACGCTTCTCTACTGACCTGCTCCTCAACTCCTCTCCCATTACCTCCTCAAACGCTCCCATTCAAGACTTTGCAAGGGCTGCACCCCTCCTCTGGAATTCTCTCCCATAGTTCATCCCACTTTCTACCAACCTTTCTGCTTTCAAAAGATCTCTTATACACACTTAATTAGAGAAGTTTACCCTCACTCTGTTTAGCTAGCATAGGCAATACCATATGTTACACCTCTCACCTGCTTATTTCTGATCTTGCCCACTCTCACACCTTGTGTCTCATTCCCTTCACCCTTAGACTGTAAGCTCTTTTGCCTTTTTCAACTTTTATATAAATTACTGGTTGCTATGTATGTAATTCTGTATGTTATTTGTATAAACACATTTATTTTAGAGCTCTATGAAATATGTTGGCTCTTTAATAATAATCATAAAAATATTAAACTACCTTGCAAGGAACAAACATGAAGTAGCTTCTGTTTTTGCCCAGTTAAGCTTGAAAAAGAACAAATTCAATAGAATTTTTGTGATTAAAACATTGGGCAAAAGTATGTTCAGCTTAAATCCTATTCTTTGCACTCATGTTGAGCAAGGGGGTATAGGGCTCCTTTAAGGGTGACTTAAAGGAGAAGAAAAGGATAATCAGCAGGGCCGGATTTCTCCCCATGGCACGCAGAGGCTGCCTCCGCTGATGGGGTAATAATGCAAGCCTTCTTCTTCTGGATCTTCTACATTATGTCCTGGCTTGCGCAGTCGAGTCAATGGCAGAAGCAAAAGGCCAGTTTTTTACTGATTTTTAAACACACAAAGGATGGCCTGGCAAGAGCAGAAGATCTGGGTCATTAAAGGAGTCTATCATGATTTTTATGGTGTAGTTTTAATTCCTAAATTATATTGTTTACACGGCAAATAATTCACTCTACAATAGAAAATTTCATTTCTTACCCAACAAGTGTATATTTTTTTAGTTGTAATATTGGTGTGTAAGTGCATCTCAGGTCATTTTGCCTGGTCATGTGATTTCAGAAAGAGCCAGCACTTTAGGATGGAACTGCTTTCTGGCAGGCTGTTCTTTCTCCTACTCAATGTAACTGAATGTGTCTCAGTGGGACCTGGATTTTACTATTGAGTTCTGTTCTTAGTTCTACCAGGCAACTGTTATGTTGTGTTAGGGAGCTGCTATCTGGTTACCTTCCCATTGTTCTGCTGATGGACTGCTGGGGAGGAGGAGAGTGATATCACTCCAACTTGCAGTATAGCAGTAAAGAAGTTTATCAGAGCACAAATAACATGACTGGGGCATCTTATATATCAGTGGCTCCCCAGGTTCTAAGAGAGCTTAGTTCAGTTTTAGACCAGCTCCAATTTTTGATTTTCTCAGATTCGCTTTCATCTGGTATGGTGCCTATGGATTGGAAAAAAGATGATGCCATTCCAATATTTAAAAAGGTATTACGATCTCAGCCTGGCAATTATAGGCCAGTAAGTCTGACATCAGTGGTGGGCAAATTACTTGAAGGCTTGTTAAGGGATCACATTCAAAATGTTGTCCTAGTGAATGTCATTATGAGCAGCAATCAGCATGGCTTTATGAAGGATAGGTCATGTCAGACAAATTTGATTGCTTTTTATGATGAGGTAAGTAAGATGCTGGACAGGGGGGGGGCAGTAGATGATCTATGTGGATTTTGCCAAAGTGTTTGATACCGTGCCCCACAAACGACTGCTTTCTAAACTAAGGTCTGTTGGGCTTAATGAAGTCGTTTGCACATGGATAGGAAACTGGCTACAGGATCGGGTACAGAGGGTGGTTGTTAATGGGACATTCTCTACTTGGAGTAAGGTTCTTAGTGGGCTCCCCCAGGGCTCAGTATTGGGGCCACTTTTATTTAACTTGTTCATTAATGACTTAGGGGAGGGTATTGTAAGTAATGTATCAGTGTTTGCAGATGACACAAAATTATCAGCCCAATTAATTCCATCCAGGATGTGGCACTTGCAACAGGATCTTGACTAACTGGCAATCTGGGCAGCTAAGTGGCAAATGAGATTCAATGTTGATAAATGTAAAGTCATGCACCTGGGATGTAACAATATCCACTTATACCCTTAATGGGACTGCACTAGGCAAATCCATAATGGAGACGGAGCTTGGAGTCCTTGTAGATAATAAACTTGTCTGTAGCAAGCAATGCCAGTCAGCAGCATCAAGGGCAAATAAGGTCTTGACTTGTATTAAATGGGGCAGAGAGTCACGGGAGGAGGGGGTCCCACTGTATAGAGCACTGGTAAGGCCCCATCTAGAATATGCCGTAGAGTTTTGGTCTCCATCACTCAAACAGGACATTATTGTATTAGAGAGGGGACAGAGAAGGGCAACTAAGCTGGTAAAGGGAAAATCTTAGCTATGAGGAAAGACTGGCCAAATTGGGGATGTTCACGCTGGAGAAGAGGCGCTTAAGGGGTGATATGATAACTATGTATAAATATATAAGGGGATCATATAATAATCTCTAAGTATCACTCATGTATTATAAGGGATAATGTACCCCCTACTGTAAATGATAAGGATATAAGAAGTCACTGAGGGGTTGTTCTGTGACCATATAAAGGCACAAGGCTGCAGGCTGAGTTATACAGGGAACTCTGAGTATCACTCATGTATTATAAGGGATAATGTACCCCCTACTGTAAATGATAAGGATATTAGAAGTCACTGAGGGGTTGTTCTGTGACCATATAAAGGCATAAGGCTGCAGGCTGAGTTATACAGGGAACTCTGAGTATCACTCATGTATTATAAGGGATAATGTACCCCCTACTGTAAATGATAAGGATATTAGAAGTCACTGAGGGGTTGTTCTGTGACCATATAAAGGCACAAGGCTGCAGGCTGAATTATACAGCTGCTCCAGTCAATTCCCAACAATGACTTGCATGCATGCAGGATCCAAATGCTATTTTAAATATTTGTGGGTAGAAAACATCCATTCGTGTTGCAAACAGTAAGAGATGGTTGACCAATCAAGACCAGTGTATAACGTGTGTCAGACATTAATGGGGAGGGGGTCGGTAACCCCAAAGAGTTACACAAAAGCTGCATACAGTCTCTGCACAGACCCATATATGGCTTCAAACCTTTCCACTTCCTTTCCTTTGGGAACAGATTTGATTTCATAAGGTTCTTTTTGGAATAAAATGTCAATGCAATTGTCCCCTCAGGACACAACAAAATCCGTCAGTAGAATTGTCTTTAAAACGCACTCAACTGAAATTGCCGTGGGTCCAAAAGCTAAAAAAAAACCCTTTATCCTCTTCCCAATTTACCAGTTTTGCCTTTTTGTGCGACGGCATCTGCATGGAGTAACAATTAGTCCATTGTGAAGAGTGTGAGTTATAGTACAATTTGTGTCCCTTGCTACAAACACCCGGAGCTACACAAAGTGCCAGTTTATTCCTCTCCGTCTTTTCCCTACAGCCCAGGTAACATTGTTACATAATTGTCTTTCATTCCACATACAGCAATTATACACAATATCTTCTTTATAGCACAATCGTATATAGAGATACTTCTACATTTACTGGTTAACTCCTGCGCTGCTAACAAAGTGGGTTTTTATCCATTCTGAAACAGCTTCATCTTTGTACAACTAAATCCTATCAAATATTAAGGCTAGAATTGCTGAAACAGCCCAGAGGTTCAGCAGCCTTATAATATCAAAACGCATCAGTTAATGGTGCTGCTCCGGCAGAATTCTGCACTGAAATCCGTTTTTTCAAAAGACAAAACTGATTTTTTTATATTTCATTTTGAAATCTGACACGGGGCTAGACATATTGTCAATTTCCCAGGTAACAAAGTAACATAATAACACAGTAACATAGTAAGTAAGGTTGAAAAAAGACACACGCCCATCAAGTTCAACCATATAAGTCTATATATATAATCTGCCTAACTGCCAGTTGATCCAGAGGAAGGCAAAAAAAACCCCATTCGAAGCCTCTTCAATTTGCCTCAGAGGGGGAAAAATTCCTTCCTGACTCCAAGATGCAATGGGACCAGTCCCTGGATCAACTTGTACTATGAGCTATCTCCCATATCCCTGTATTCCCTCACTTGCTAAACACCATCCAACCCCTTCTTATACCTATCTAATGTATCAGCCTGTACCCCTGATTCACTTCCCAGCTCTCCCTGTAACACCCCTTTCCCTCCTCTAATCTCATTGGCTCCCTCCTGTCTCCTGGGAGGAGCTACTGGTGAATAAAGCATCCGACCCTTCCTTGTACCTATCTAATGTATCAGCCTGTACCACTGATTCACTTCCCAGCTCTCCCTGTAACACCCCTTTCCCTCCTCTAATCTCATTGGCTCCCTCCTGTCTGCTGGGAGGAGCTACTGGTGAATAAAGCATCCGACCCTTCCTTATACCTATCTAATGTATCAGCCTGTACCCCTGATTCACTTCCCAGCTCTCCCTGTAACACCCCTTTCCCTCCTCTAATCTCATTGGCTCCCTCCTGTCTGCTGGGAGGAGCTACTGGTGAATAAAGCATCCGACCCTTCCTTGTACCTATCTAATGTATCAGCCTGTACCCCTGATTCACTTCCCAGCTCTCCCTGTAACACCCCTTTCCCTCCTCTAATCTCATTGGCTCCCTCCTGTCTGCTGGGAGGAGCTACTGGTGAATAAAGCATCCGACCCTTCCTTGTACCTATCTAATGTATCAGCCTTTACCCCTGATTCACTTCCCAGCTCTACCTGTAACACCCCTTTCCCTCCTCTATTCTCATTGGCTCCCTCCTGTCTGCTGGGAGGAGCTACTGGTGAATAAAGCATCCGACCCTTCCTTGTACCTATCTAATGTATCAGCCTGTACCACTGATTCACTTCCCAGCTCTCCCTGTAACACCCCTTTCCCTCTTCTAATCTCATTGGCTCCCTCCTGTCTGCTGGGAGGAGCTACTGGTGAATAAAGCATCCGACCCTTCCTTATACCTATCTAATGTATCAGCCTGTACCACTGATTCACTTCCCAGCTCTCCCTGTAACACCCCTTTCCCTCCTCTAATCTCATTGGCTCCCTCCTGTCTGCTGGGAGGAGCTACTGGTGAATAAAGCATCCGACCCTTCCTTGTACCTATCTAATGTATCAGCCTGTACCCCTGATTCACTTCCCAGCTCTCCCTGTAACACCCCTTTCCCTCCTCTAATCTCATTGGCTCCCTCCTGTCTGCTGGGAGGAGCTACTGGTGAATAAAGCATCCGACCCTTCCTTGTACCTATCTAATGTATCAGCCTGTACCACTGATTCAGGGAGACAATTCCACATCTTCACAGCTCTCACTGTAACAAACCCCTTCCCAATATTTAGCTGGAACCTCCTTTCTTCTAATCGGAATGGGTGACCTTGTGTCAGCTGGAAAGACCTACAGGTAAATAAATCATTAGAGAGATAATTTATCTATGTGTATATTTTGAGTTGATAAACACTGATCAATAGAGTCTGCTTTCTGCCACTAAGTGGCGTATACACTAAAAACTGTCAGCCAAGGAAAATTGTTAAAATGATGTTTGCTACAAGTCTTCAGATAATGAAAACAGCTGGCTTATTATTCGTATGCCTCCCAGTCAGGTCCTGATCATCTTGAACCATGAAATCGAATGCCCTAGAGTGTCTGAATTGACGTGGGTGTCAAAATTGATGCCCATCACTAAGCTCTACACTATCCTCTACACCTGTTAGTAAATTGGCGATCTCCATGCTGATTGGATTTTTGGCAAATTTTCAATAGCGACGACCACTTCACCCTTTACTAAATCTGCCCAATTATCTCTTGTTTATTGCAGGTGAAAGTAATTCAATAATTCTTCATACTTCTAACTATTTTTAAAGCTCCCTATAATTTTGCCTGTTTTTTATTTCCTATCCCTGGTCCTTACTCGCTTGTCTTACATTCCTCAGTTCTGACCTTTGTTCTGTGTACTGGACTGTACTACTCTCTCCTCTATGGCAGATTTTACATGTTGCCATCTATTTGTGTTACCCAGTATTTGGGCTGAAGACCATCTGTCTGCAACAAGAATGTCCTGACAATTCCCCAGAGATACGTAACACTACCTTGGGGAGGATTGTCTCCATTTTTAAGGTCTGAATCTGACCTGGAACAGTCTATGGCAGAAGACTGAGATAAGAAAGATTAAGCTGATGCATCTATAGTGAAGTTGTTGCTAAGGGAAGCCCACCCATACAAGTAATAGAAATATAAGGAGTGTGCAAAGCACCTAGGTGCCCTTCCACCCTATAATCATCCCCTACCTTGTGTATCATTCAGAAGATGCAAGCCACAATGGGGCCCTGTCCTCACTGCTTGCCCTATTGCAGGAGGTAAGAACATGGCTGACCTGCACCCTTGGACACTGCACTTTGCACTTTGTGCCAGATTCTTAACCAGTGTAAGGTGTAAAGCGCAGCCATTGGCCTGAGCAGAAGATCCACCTGATGAAGAACTAAATGCACGAAGAATTGTAGATGACCCCTATAGACTTTTAATCAGAACTAAAAGGAAGTGTTTAGACATGTGGTGTCTACTAAACTGCATGTGCTCTGTATTTAGCAAGTTATTTATATATCAATTTTCGGATATCTTGGTTTTTCAAACTGTAGATTATGGGGTTGAAGAGTGGGATCACCAATAATTAGTTGGGAGCTGCAGGTGGAGAAGGCTTTCTGCCTCCCAAAAGTTGAGGGGATCCTAATAATGTTGACCACGATGAAGATGTATTTGACCCTAATAAATATAAATGATGAAAAAACTACAAATCTGGAAGACAAAGTCATGACCATTTCTACATATGAGGTATTGGAGCAGCAACATGCTGTGACTGGAGCAATATCTTGAATTTTTAGAGCTTTTTTTAAAAAAAAAAATTGAAAAACCACAGATTTTTAGAGATTCATGAAAAAAATAGAAATTTGTTTGTTAGTAAACGGGCCCCATAGCATTCTTAGTAGTTGTTACACTTCGTAAATATCATATTTTTAAAGCATTTAAAATAAATTAGGAAAACCACAAATTTTTAAAGATTTGTGGATTAAAACAGAAATTCAATTTGGTTAGTAAATGGGTCCCTTTGTTTTTGTTTGCACAAGGGGGGGGGGTTCTAGATCACTAGCATACTTATGGGAAAACTCATTCACTGCATGTGAATTTGCTAAGCTAAAAAAAAAATTGTGGCACACAAATTACATTAGTCCATTTATTTTCAAAAACTAGACCATATGAAATAAAATTAAAATGATAAAATAAGTACAATTCTGAAAATACACCTTCCATTTACTTATATAATCCATTCAGTATTTTGTATAAATATTGAGGTCAGTAATGGTGGGCACTAGATGGCACTGGGTGTAAGTGGATCATGAGGAAATGATAAATGAGAAGTTTGAGACAGAGCCAAAGAGGCTGGAAATCTTGTTTTCTGAAGAAGAAGTGCTAAATAAAGGCCCAGTAACAAGAGTTGGGCTGCTGTCGAGCTGTTGAAGAGAAAAAAACAAACACGGGATCACATAATGGAAGAGGAACTAAACTTTATGGACATTGGTGTTTGTGTAATTAAAGGGATACTGTCATGGGGAAAAATTTTTTTTTTCAAAATGAATCAGTTATTAGTGCTGCTCCAGCAGAATTCTGCATTGAAATCCATTTCTCAAAAGAGCAAACAGATTTTTTTATATTCAATTTTGAAATCTGACATGGGGCTCGACATATTGTCAATTTCCCAGCTGCCCCAAGTCATGTGACTTGTGCTCTGATAAACTTTTACTCTTTACTGCTGTACTGCAAGTTGGAGTGATATCAGCCCTCCCTTCCCCCCCCAGCAGCCAAACAAAAGAACAATGGGAAGGTAACCAGATAACAGCTCCCTAACACAAGATAACAGCTGCCTGGTAGATCTAAGAACAACACTCAATAGTAAAATCCAGGTCCCACTGAGATACATTCAGTTACATTGAGAAAGAAAAACAGCAGCCTGCCAGAAAGCATTTCTCTCCTAAAGTGCAGGCACAAGTCACATGACCAGGGGCAGCTGGGAAATTGAGAAAATGTCTAGCTCCATGTCAGATTTCAAAATTGAATATAAAAAAATCTGTTTGCTCTTTTGAGAAATGGATTTCAGTGCAGAATTCTGCTGGAGCAGCACTATTAACTGGTTCATTTTGAAAAATTTTTTTTTCCCATGACAGTATCCCTTTAAAGTAAAAACATGATTTGCATTGAACTCTGGAAGTGACGAAGGTGGAATAATGTAAATAAATGAATGTGCAGATTTAGAAACAATGTTTTTTAAGAACAATTTTGCAATATTTATGAATCATACTAGAATTATACATTGAATTATACACATAAATATAGAAAGGTGCCATGCAGTTGGCTTTTTAGTCAATACTCACACACTGATATTTGACATTATCCCTGTTATTGTGGGGTTTGTGGAGTAAATGGGTTTATAGAAGGAATATTTGGTGCCTCACGTCACCGCACTTTTAATCACCTTGTCTTTACCAGAACTCTAGTCCTATAGCTGATCTACTCCCTTTTACAGTTACAACTAGATTGCCCACCATGACCCACAGCACTAGCTCCATCATCAACACAAACCAGCCCCCGATTTATCTTCTGACTTGGTTTTGATAAGGACATGGCAAGATCTGTTTGTACTGAGACCTTAACCAACAAGAGGAGGGCACTGATCATTCTCTCATAATAACTGGCACATAATGGGGGCCAATGCCGACGCTCCAGTCTCCCCATATATATCCAAGTAACCATCACTCACATGTTAGTAAAGAAGGGCATCACTGGGGCCACAAAGCTGTTTCTCATTTCTGATCCTGCTATCACTGGAGGTTGATCTCCCACAGTTCTGCATGTTTAACACCTGGGGCAGCAGGATTAATTGCCCTCCATGACTATAACAAACATACAAGAGGGAGTAATTGTCCAATGTACATACCCTGGCCCTTGTTGTATTGTAATTTAGTATTCAAATGCAATATGGTGGCGTTTACCTCTGGTCATATGTTTCATAGGCTGGCACCTCCCTGCTTGCTTCATGTCTTGGGCAAAGTATGTCCTGCCCAAAACATTGGCCTCACTGGCAAATCATCACCCACTGTAGCCTCTAAAGGGGAGAGATCTCCAAAAGCAATACCCATTTTAATGGCATAAAATAACATATTAATAACATCAAAATATAATGCCCTATTGCCTAACCCCTCATTTGGACTGGAGTATGCCAATGTCCATCAAGGTTTTGATCCTACTCAAAGGTTGGTTAAATGAAACATGCAAGGAGGGCAGGGTGCAAGAATTTACACAAATCATAATTTTTTTGCACTTTCTCCAGTGTTAGGGTGAAGCACAAGGAGCTGGTGGTTTTGCATCAATACAAATCTACCTGCATTTAACAGTAATAACGATGGGTGAAGCTACTTAGGACACCCCATCCCCTAACTTTTGGATTATTTAAGTTATGGAGTAGGTGCAGGTTGCAAAGGATTCCTTTACTGAACCCTGACAGTCAGTAACTGATTTTGAATCCAGCATGAGGTGCAGAGTGAATCAAGGCAATAAGAGAGTGCAGTTTTGAGCCCATTAGTTCTCTTGTGTCTGGGGTCTTTTTAAATGTGGAGAAAGGAATAATTAGCATTTAATCCACACACTGCCATCAGCTCTACCCACCCAAAATGCCGCATGAAGAGGTTCGGTGAAGGTAGCCTTGAATGTGTGTAAGCGTTTTATCGGGTTGCTCAATTCATAGAATGACAGACGCCCTTCCTCGTAGTCCAGTGAGACTCGAATTCGGTCACAGGAGGGATAATGGGGCAAACGTATTCTGCCACTATCATGTCTTACGGTGTAGGAATTATTTACTCCACACAAAGACCATGATTTGCTATTATACCCAAACTTAGATTGGTGACCCATTCTAGTTATACTTGGGTAGGCAACACCAATTCCCCAACCCCTTGATATAGGGCCTTCAACATCCCAGTAATGTCTCCCTGAATTAAAACTGAAGGAGCTTAAAACCTGATTGTTCTCAAATCTCTGTGGTGTTTGTGGGTAGCCACGAGTTGAGTCTGACCAGGTTGCAAATTTCTTGTCTACTGATACAGACATATATTCACCAGCTGTATTTATATCCAACAACATGCCTGTAGCCTCCTGCCCATAAATCTTTTTGTTCAGCTCTGTCACTATTCCAGATAAGCCTGTGAAAAATGTCTCTGAGAAGAGGTCCTTTTTAAGAACCTCTGCAGAATGGAACATATAAAAGCCAGCATTTATATCCACACTATCTCCATTCTCTTCATCACACAAGACAGTAAGAGGATCATCCATGTTGCAGAGCTCCTCAATGTGCCCAATCTTCTTAGTTAACTTGTCCCTCCTTATTTCCAGTTGTTGGATTAGTTCAGAGACTTTGAACAATACTTGCTCTTGTTCCTTGATGATCTTGCTCAAGACTTGCTTCTCTAGGGTTTCCAGCTGGTCTCTGATGTCCTTGAATATGGCGGTAGCGCTCTCCGTTTCTTTGGCTGCTTTATCTTGTATTTTTCTCTTGTGATCTTGAAGAAACTGCATTTCTTTCTCAGTAAATTCCATCTGTGGGTTAAGATTCCCTAGAACATTTCTCAGTTTCTCTTTCTTCTGCTTAACCCCATCAGCCAGGAGCATCACCTCGTGTCCTCTATGCTCTCCAGCCAAGCAGCAGGACACACAAATACAGACAGCATGCTCAGAACAGTAATATTCCAGAACCTTTTTGTGGATGGAGCATTTTCTATATCCCAGGGAACTGGTGGGTTCCATTAAGACATGCTCTTCAGACTTGCTGTGCACCCTCATATGGTTGACACAAAGAGATGCCTCACAATGCAGACATGTTTTCACAGCAGGTATAGCAGAGTGAATGCAGTAAGTACAGAAGATCCCAGTCTCCTCCTCTACTGGAGTCAATAGAAATTGCTCTGCGATGTTTCTCAGTTTCCTGCTACTCTGCAAGGCTGGACGCTCGGGAAACTCGGCTCTGCATTCTGGACAAGTAAAGACTCCATGTCCCTTCTGGGCATCCAGCACACTCTCAATGCATTGCTGGCAGAAGTGATGCCCACACGGAATCGTTACGGGTTCATTATAAATGTTCAGACAAATCGAGCAGTTGAGCTCATCTCTCAGATTAGAGGATGCCATGACCGAGCCACTAGGAATCAAAACCGAAACTGAGATCTTGTCTGTTTGCTAAAGAGATGGGCTGTGGTCTCACCTTTTACTGTAAACAGGAGTGGCTTAAACCTTATTTAGCTTTTAACTCATTATTTACCCTCTCTGTTCCTGCTTGCAGCAGATTCTCACTTCAACACAAGCAATACGGGCATGTGTAATAGGAGAGGGCTACCTAGAAAGATGAGTCATGAAAATAAATTATAACAATAAACTGTACTGGGGTTTAGAAGCAAACATATGATTGGTTGATAAAGGTTACCAGATGTGGGCAAACTTAAGACATTTTCTTACATGACCCTGTATATGTCCAGACAGCAATACTACCCAAAAAGGGGGTTGTGTGAGCACTATAAGGAATATAATATAAAGAAAGTGTGACTGATCTAGCAATGTTAATTACAAACATACAAAAGTGAGAAAATTGATGAATACACATTCCCTGGTTCCCTGAGTAATCCAGTATCTATGTAAGTACATATATATTAAAAACAAGGGCTATTAGTTACAAAGTTATGATCATAAAACTGAAAAGCCACCATACCACGTCAAGGTAAACCCCATACGGTGGTGCAAAGCCATGTTTTTCCTTTGTTGGGACCTCCCTACATAGCAGAAAGTCTTGGGGAAAGTGTCTCCTGACCAAGGCACTGGTCTACCTGGGATTGGTCCTCTCCCATTCCATTAGGGGAGAGATTTCCAAGATGAAAGCATTGGATTCACAGGCTTACGTCCTCCTTCCCGCTTCCATCTTTTAAGAGAGAGTGATTGCCAAGACCAACACCACAGTACTGGTCTAACTGGGCTTGATCCTCACAATGCCACAGTCACTAACTGTTTTAAAAGGTGGAAAAGGGGGGAAGAAGGAGAAAGCCTTTGAGACTTGCAAAACCAATGGCAAGTTCTAAAATTTCTATTGAAGGGCTTTACGTCATGCAACGTTTCCTAAGTTTGGAAACAGACAGTTAGCAACTCCAATGCTTGTAACACAAATGGTGACTGTCCTGCCCTTGTGCCTCTTTAGAAAATACAAGGCAGCCCTCTTGTGACACCCGAAAACTCTAATAGGGGTCATTTACAACTGTAACCACAATTGTGGCTGTGGAAAAAGGGTGCGGTCATTGTGCAAAATAATGGTGCTCATTAAAAGTACTTGCATCCAAAATGCTCCTTGCACTTAATTGCCCTTGGGGGCCCTGATTTCATTCCACCCCTGTTCTGAATCCCACACAAGTGTTCCTATCAACATTGGTGAATTTAGGTGGTGGTGACACCCATGGAAGGCCTCCATCAATAGACGCAGCACACTTGCACCCTAAACATTGCATCAAAAATGACAAATTCCCAACTCTGAATTGTTTCAATGCAATTGTGCCTGATTTGAAGCAAAATGCTCAATGGGCAGTCCTAAATGAGCCTTATAATGACTTTGTAGCAGATATGGTGCAGGTAGCTCATTACTTGGGTCCTCCAGGTTGTTTATAGCTAATTATATTTTCATCATTTTACCCTGGGCAGTTTGTTTGTGGTACAGCTGCTGCTTTTATTCACTAAATGACATTTTATACCTATCAATTCTCATTTTTGAGTTTGAAAACAGTTTAGGTTTGGCACAGCACCATGGCCCTTCTTGGATTTCACATGGACACCACTGACAATGTCCAGATACACCTGAGTGCATTTAGCACGATCATGTTACCAGCCAATAACGTCTCACAGAGGAGGGAACAATGAAAACACAGGGACTACAAAAGTCACACGTCAGGAGAAGCCATTATTTAGGAATAAGCCCCCTATTAGGTTACTTGATCTTCTTCTCCACTCCATCTGTGTAAAACCACATGAACTAGTTTAACTGTGCACTGGATATTGTTTCTCTGTGTCCTTTATTTAGCAGAAGATCTTGTCAATGCTTGTCCTTTTTCATGAAAAATAAACTGGAATGCATAGGGGGGGATACAAACATCATTACAACTCATAAATATGTACAAACCTAGAAACTGATGCACAAAGTTCTATTCAATAGTGTCCCATAATGTGTAGGAGGATGTTTATTTAGGTGGGATGGGATGATGACTATTTAACAATTATACATTTTCATTTTTTGGTAAACTATCTGTTTATGCCACATTTCCTAGTCAGAAATCACATTCCCTACAATTATTTATGGAGATTACATTGGCTGATTTGAAGGAACACTACCGCAACAATTCATTGGCCTGGCTTGCCTTAAATCTTACGGATCTTCGGATTTTTTTAGATCTTCTTCGACAATTTCCAGGACACTTTTGGCACATGTGCAGTGGGTACAAAACCAGAAGACTGCTCCAACTGCGCATGCGCCAATACGTCGCTCTATTTCAAATGAAGACCAGCAATCCGGAAGATGGAGCCCACAAGCTCCGCCACACTTACTCTGCACTGTTAGGAAGAAAGAGAAAGGGAGAAATATTTTAGGGACATTTTCGGGGCTATTGAAGTATGCGCAGGGGGGGGAAGCCAGGTGGAGGGAATATCAACATTAAATCATCCTGTATGGATTTCTTCCCAAGAAGACCCTTCCCAAGAAATATCTGGTTCCACACTCAGAATGTTGGATAGATTTATAAAATGAATCAGTAGCCCCACTCATCTGATCATCCATACAAGTGGGCCAAGATCTGCACCTTAATAAGAATTGCAGGCCTATAAACCTGGAGAAAACATTCCTGCAAACTAGCACATATCTGAAATTACTTAGGGGCAGATTTATCAAGGTTCGAATGGTAAAATCAAATTCGATTTTTTCCAAAAAAAAATGTTGGGGTCAAAACTCACATATTTGAATTTAAAAGCATCAACTTGAATGTTGTGCGGAAAAGGGCTTGATAAAACCGTTTTAAAATCGGGAAAAGATGATTTTTTCAGATTTGTTGGCGAAAACTGCGACTTTTTTGGATATGATGCCCGAAACCTGCAACTTTTTTTGATTTGAAGACCAAAATCACGAAATCTTCAGATTATTGAACGAAACCCAGCACAGATCAGGATATCTTCAAAATGTCTTGCCTTTTTCAGTTCAGGAAATAACATAAAAAACATAGATTTCTCATGAGTAAAACAATAGGCAAAAGGTATGTTGGACTCAAGCCCTATTTATTGCATTCAAAGTCCCTTTAAAGGGAAACCATCACAAGATCAACATTTTGTAAAATAATATCTTGTTACATCAAAGAAAAAAGAATAAAATAGAAATAATCAGGAAACCATATCTGTGTGCCTGCTGCGTCATTGGGTGGAATTGACGAAACTGAATGTATGTACCAGGTATATGAAGATAGATAGATGGTTTTTATTTTTTCCGTGAATAAACCAGATCAGTAAAATATTTAATCAAAATGTTTATAAATCTGCCCCTAATTATCTGCTCATTATCTCTGTGAGGCTTATTTATTAAAGCCATTGTGATAATTTTATTTGCAGCCATTTTGGTAATTCAAATATAAAATAATCTGTTTTCTGAGCTTCTCTGCAGTTCTGCTTTTTGTATTAAATGAATAATCATAAACAATAGTGATGGGCGAATTAGATTCACGAAACCGCTGCGAAAATTCAGCCGGCTTCAAAAAAAATTGGACGCCGGCTGTGCTGTTTTGCGAATTTTCCTCCGTTTCGCGAATTTCGCGGAAACACCCCAAATTCGCCCATCACTAATAAACAACCAATGGTTTGTAAGAGACAGATGTAGTATTACAAAGTATTACTATCTAAGGCAGTTTTTTTTTTGTTTTGCAAAAGAAGACATTGGTAATTAGAGTCTATCCTTAGTTAAAATTCTTTTTTATAAATTCTTTTCTGAGATAATTTATAATAAACAGATAGCAAGGGATTAATTTCCCTGGATCTGACATGCCCTATGTAGACTTCTAAATCCATGAGGACCTTTTGTTTAGATACGCAGCAAATATAAAAGAGTGCTTAAATCAACAACATTCCTTGATCTGTTTGAACATCAAGAAGAGGAATTCATTCGTGGGTGGAAGAAATTATTTGGTTCTCCTCTTAAGTTCTGCTCAGGTCCAAAACAAGAAAAAAGGTTCTACAAGGTACTGGATATTCTTTCTGGAACGATTATTCATTCAGTTTAATACTGTACATGTTGACAGTTTTTTCTGTCTCTACAAAACATAAAAGGTTTATATAAAATAAGTGAGAGATTTGCAAACATGTTTAGCTCAAGGTATGATCCTTTTTCCATTACTTATAATTCTTCATAAAAATTTTGTGGATGTACACATTTTTGCTGGTGTATTTTCATGGAAAATGATATATAGGTTTTTATCCAATTTTTAACCCAATAAAAAAACAATTATATGCTCAAATCTATTGAACTGAATTTTGGGTTGTACTGTAACAAGGCTTTTGTTTTTTACTTTAGTTTTGTTCAATTCTCTAAAATACAATGCTTTGAAAAGATGTGCCACAAAAAAGATAATATCCGAAATTTTATGTCAGGGTTTTCTTTTATTTAAAAAAACTTAAATGTAAATTTGCAAAACTGTAGTAGAAATCCAAACTGTTTGGACAATATTCTTGTTTTATCTGGAGAAATAAGTCAAATCAACTGGACTTGCTGTGTTTCTTCCTTGAAGACGTTTCACCAGTCATTCGACTGACTTCTCAATTTAGAATGAAAGCAAGTTGGACGACTGGTGAATTGTCTTCAAGAAAAACACAAAACACAAAACAAAAAGTCACCAATTTGAATTATATTTTCAAAAAATCTAATGTCTGGTATCTATTAACAAAAAACATGAATGTAAAATTCCTGCATCTTAAAGCTGGTGAGTTCATGTAGAATTCAATGGCATTTGTTCTAGGCAAAATTCAAGCAATTTTTTAATTGGAGACTGTCGAGAATTTTAGTTTGTAAACTCACAAATTCGAGTTTTTTTAAGCCTATGAACATGAAAAATTCAAGGTTTTAAAGTTTTTGTTTGTGAAGTTTTTTGCATTCAGATTTTTTCACAAAATTTTCTGTGTGATAATAAAACAGTCGCTTGTACTTGATCCCAACTAAGATATAATTAATCCTTATTGGAGGCAAAACCAGCCTATTGGGTTGATTTTATATTTACATGATCTTCTGGTAGACTTAGAGACATATTTATCAAGGGTCGAATTTCGAATTGAAAAAATGTCGAAATTCGAATTCAAAAAGACCAACCAAAATTAAGTCTAAGTTTTATATAGGTCAGTTTTCGATCGAATAGGTCCGTATTCGGGTGAATTCAAATCATACGAATCAAAGGAATTTCCCCGGCCACTGTGGCAGCCATCCCACTAAGGGTGTTTTCCCACCCCCACACGCTGATAGGACAGTTCCTCCAAAGTCATAAAATGAGCTAACTACCTCTGTCTTATCCACCCCTTCCGCTCCCTTTCTATTGTCTTTTTTCTGTCCTCGCAAGGCTGATAGGATAGATAGCTTTTTGCTCGGTGAACCTGGGAATTAGCCTCAAATTCCTAGAAGGGCTGGATGATGTGTTTCCTCTTAGAGGATTCCTACCAGCCAAAAACCTGCATCGGCAGCACAGGAGGACGCATATCCGTGTGATACACCGGGAGATTGCGCAAGTAAGAAGGAGTGATGCGAGCATAACTTAGGCGCCATCTTTCTTGTGGGCAAGCGGCCAATTCTTGGGCGCACAATATACGCATCTTCCGGTGCGCGCAAGACTGTGAGCATAGTGAGAGGAACACGCTCAGATGCTGGAGACTTAGTTGGAAGTCTACCTAACAGGAACAAAAGGAGGAGCGCAATATTACAGGTCAGCAATGGATTAATGAAAGTGCATAAAGCACATACATGTGAATGAGTTGTACAAATGTAATATCATTTGTTTTTTTAGCCTCAATCCAAAAATGGAGTCTCAAATGCCTAGTAGCCCAGAAAATGCTGCCCATAGTATCAGGAGGTGAGCCATTTTGAGCAAAAAGTTATTTTTATTTTTTAAAATATGGGATTCTGTCTGTTTTTCTTGTTTTTCAATACCTCAGTGTGTCTTCACCCTAGAAAAGAACCAATAAAGAGTAGAATAAGATTTGTGTAGCATGTGAAAACCCAGCACAGAAACACTCAAATTATGTGAGAGATGTTCTAGAAGATTAGCGGGGGATGCTGCAGCAGACACTTCAGAGGTTATGAAGTGGATTAAAGAAGCAGTAGCAGAAGGGGTTAGAGCTGCTAAAAAAAGATCTAGGAGTGAGATGGATCCGGAACCATTTGTTAACACTCAAAGTGAACATAGCCAAAATCTTAGTGGAGTGATGTCGGAAATTTCAGATGAAGAAGACTTTAGAGAAGAATCCGTAGGAGGTTCTTTTGATTTGAGTTGTGTGGAACGGTTAATTAAAGCTGCTGGGGGGGGGCGTGGCTAACCATGAGACTGACTGCATGCCATTTCTAGGAGCTCTGTGCCTGGGACCTAACAAATCCCGAATATTAGCTTTCCACAAGTATCTTTTCAGTAGATCTCGGGATTCCACTGCTTTGGGGAACCTTCCCACACGAATTATGGGCAAGAAAAAGCAAAAGGAGCCTAAAACGACAATCTCCCAGTATTTGCACTGCACGCCGGGCCTAGAGTCCAGACGCGTAAAGCAAGATGGCGCTGCATCCTCTCCGAAACAGTTAGATCCGTCAGAAAGTCAGTCGCCTTCTCCACCTTCACCACCTCCAGACACTAGACCCCCAAGGGACGTGATAGTCAAGTTTCACTATTACGAAAGCAAGGAAGCACTTTTGACTAAGACTCGCTCAATCACCGCAGAAGACTTTCGCAATATCATGGTCCAGGTCTATGCCGACCTATCACCAATGACATTGGCAAAAAGGCCAGAGCTACGTCCTGTAACCCAAGCTCTGAGGGCCCAGAAGATCCCCTACAGATGGGGCTTCCCATATAAATTGGTTGTTACGCACAAAGGAAATACCCATACATTGCACAACCCTCGTAATGGGAAGAAGTTCCTGAATTATTTGGGTCTCCAATCAAGAGAATTAGAGCCAGCGGAGACAGCGAACCGAGGCAACCCTCTTCTGAGTCCACAGTGGTCAAAGGCTTCCAGCTCACCTCGGGCACCTAAGCTTGCTTTGTCACCTTTGCCAACTTGATTCGAAGGAGAAGGTGTCCCCCTCCATGGATACAGTAATCCTGTGATTGAATACACGTCCTGGCAATAGCCCTGAATTGGAGGGCAGTTCTTTTTTCAGGAGTGAAACCACTTTTCCCCCGTTTAAGGAGCCTTTTGTGCCCCTTTTCCTCTCTTGCTGGTCAATTCGAGGGAATATAGTTTTTTTTGACCTGTACAGAAAGTTTTGATCCCTAATCTACCTACAGAGCCTACGTTTTCTTTTTGCCTTATGGAACTAGGGTACTCCGACATCACAGATGCACAGGTTTTCCCTAGAAAGTTTTTTGTTTTTGGACTCTTTTTTTTTTTTTCTCCCTCTTTTTTCTCTCTTCTGTTTCTCTATTTTGCTTTTTGAGTGGTGGCTGCAATTGCCTATTGCTCTAGTTAAAACTATGCCTATGTTTATTGTACTTGTGATGTTTACACTGTTTTTATGTGTGCCGGCTATACTGCCTAATATTTATGTAAAGGTTTACCCTCTGGGTCGAGATGGAGTTTTCCTTCTGGCAAGGGGCCACAGCTTATTGGAGGCTACTGATTTACCTTCCAGAATGCTCACATACGCAATAGAGGTTTATTATACCAATGGCTAAGATAATTTCTATAAATGCTAAAGGTCTAAACAGTATAGGGAAACGCTATTTAGCGATTCAGGAGTTAAAAGACCTGAAAGCAGATATAGCATTTATTCAGGAGACACATTTTCAAAAAACTGGTCCCCAAAGGTTGTTTTCAAAACATTACCCCACGGCTTATTATGCTTCTGGTGCTAGAAAAAAAGCCGGTGTAGCCATACTGATACATAAGGACTGCCCATTGGCGGTGGAGACGACTTTATCTGACCCAGAGGGATACTATATAATCTTGAAAGGTAAATATGCAGATCTGCCTATACAGCTGATTAATGTCTATGTGCCCAATAAGAATAAGTTACGATTCCTAAGACAGATTCTAGAGACTGAATTATATGACCCATTGGTATATACGGTATTTGGGGGAGACTTTAATTTAGTATACTCACAGCACCTAGATAGGTCGCACCCTTCCCTTGACCACGCGATTCAAACCCACTCTGTAGAATTTAGGAAATTCCTACGCCAAAACTCTTTCTTTGACTCTTGGAGGATTGATCATCCTAGACAACGCCAATATACTTTTTATTTGTTTGCACATAAAGTCCATACCCGAATTGATTATTTATTTATTTTGCATCCTTGTTTGCACTTGAGATTTACCACAAACATTGCACCGATCACGTGGTCTGACCACGCTCCGATTAGCCTAACCCTACACATAGCCAAATTACCCCCTAAAGACCCTCATTGGCGGCTGAATGAGACATTGTTACACGATTCCGAGGCTTTCCACTCCAGAGAAACACACTTAAAGGAATACTTCCAGCTCAATGCAGACTCAGTGTCAACGTTGGCAACCCTATGGGAAGCTCATAAAGCGACAATTAGAGGCCATATTATTGCTCTTACCTCACATAAAAAGAAACAATATTCTCAAGCACAACTGTCTGCACATAAACACTTGCAAGAATTGGAAAAGCGATATAATGAACACCAGACAGAGTCCTTATTAAATCAATTAATCATACAACGGAAGGAATTACCGAACATTAAACATCGAGCAGTTGAAAAGGCGCTTATATGGACCAGGCAAACTTATTATGAGAAAGGGGACAAGCAGCATACGTTATTGGCCAAAAAATTGAAAGAGCAAGCTGTGCACACCCGGATCACTTCAGTACATACAGATTCCGGTCACTTGACTTACAATCCAACCCAGATTGGAGACCAATTTCGTAGTTTTTACTCTAAACTATATAACTTAGAGGTTGATCTTCCCCCTTGAGATCCGACCCTTTTTCAAACAACTCTGTCTGATTTCTTACTCAATACAGACATTCCCCAGTTTAGTGCTGAGGACCTAGAACAGCTTAACAGAGAAATATCAATTGAGGAAGTTCTCACAACCTTGAAACACCTGCCCAACGGGAAGGCACCTGGCCCAGATGGCCTACCCTATAGTTATTACAAGTTATATACGTAAGCATATTCTGGTACCGTATCTAGTCCCTTTGTTCAATGGCTACTTGCAGGGAATGCCAATACCCGCTACCGACCTTACTTCATATCTTACTTTAATCCCCAAAGAAGGCAAAGACGCTCAGTTTTGCTCTAATTATCGACCTATTGCTTTACTTAATTCAGATTTGAAGCTTTTCTCAAAATTATTGGCAAACTGATTGGCCCCAATCCTCCCTAGAATTATACATAATGACCAAGTGGGCTTCATACAAGGTCGGCAGGCGAGAGATAACATTAGAAGGACAGTTGACTTTATTGAAATGGCCAATAAATGTGGAGATCAAATGCTTGTCTTAAGTTTAGATGCCGAGAAGGCGTTTGATCGACTGAGCTGGCCTTATCTTTTCTCCTTGTTGCAGCATCTTAATTTATCCTGCCCTTTTCTAACGGCTCTTAAAAGCCTATATAGCTTCCCAACCACCTATCTGAAATTTCCGGGTCAAACTGACAAACCAATATCGATCAAAAATGGGACCCGGCAGGGCTGCCCTTTATCCCCCCTGCTCTATGCAATCAGCATTGAACCGTTGGCCAGCTATATTAGAAACAGTCCGGATATTTTGGGATTTCTGTCAAAAACAGTAACTATTAAATTGCGTTATTCGCTGATGATGTATTACTAACTTTGACACGGCCTGTTATTTCCCTTCCAAATTTATACACAATACTGGAGAAATATGGGGCGCTCTCGGGTCATAAATTAAATATGAGTAAAACTGAGGCTTTGCCCTTAAACATCCCACCAGACAGCTTAAATACTCTGAAGGCAGATTTTCATTTCAACTGGAAGACATCCTCCATAACATACTTAGGGACAAAGATAACTCCCCATTATAAAGATTTATATAAACATAACTATGTTCCTTTGATACTACAGACAAATAAATTGTTGACAAAGTGGGCTGGACACTCCCTATCCTGGTTTGGTAAAATTGCTTCTATAAAAATGAAATCTTGCCCAAATTCTTATACCTATTTGAGACCTTACCAGTGGCAGTTCCCTATAAAACACTCAAAGAAATTCAGACCATGTGCCACCAATATATCTGGAATAACCGTAGACATCGGATATCGCAATCAATAATGACTTCACCGACAGATAGGGGAGGCCTGGGAGTTCCATCTTTTACCAAATACTATGAGGCATCGCAACTAAGGCAAATCTTGGCATGGTCACATTGGCTACCCTATACCAAATGGGGGCAAATCGAAAACCAATGGCATGATAAAGGACACCTAAACGCATTTATATGGAACCCAACTAGGTCTACCCCATCAATGCAGGACTTCCTTTCCTCTACAAAGCTAACTTTGCAGATATGGGAAAGACTCAGATGGAAATTTAAGCTCTCCTCCGATAAGCCCCTAGGTACGATATACCTTAATAATGCCTTTTTTCCACCCAGCCGATCACTGGACTTCTGCTCTAGATGGTCTGAAACTCAAATACATACTGTCAATGTTTTATTGGACTCAAAAACGAAATTGATTCTACCCTTGGATGATCTTGCCAGGAGAGCTCCCCACATTCGCCTGCATTTATTTGAATATTTCCAGATCAGACATTTTGTCGGCCCATATAGTACTAGTGCACAACATACCATTCCAACTGAATTTGAATAAGTGGCTAGAGCCGGCCTTCCACAAAAGGGCTTGATATCCAGGATATATAAAATTCTGCAGGCAACTCCGACTTGCCACTCCTATATGCTGAGATGGGACAATATATTACCTCAACCATTAACTGAGGCAGAATGGCTTGCTATTTGGCAGAATGCTAAAAATATGGTGACATGTGTCAAGCAAAAGGAGAATATCTACAAGATATTGATGTTCTGGTACCATACCCTGCAACAACTAAACAAATTCTTCCCAGATCATCCGGATACTTGTTGGAGAGGATGTGGGGAAGTAGGCTCGCTCTGGTCATGTCCTATAATACAGCAATTCTGGGAAGAGGTAACGAGGCTATTGAGCACGGTATTGGGCCAACCAGTTACAAAGGACATTTCTATCTTTATACTCGGCAAGCCGCTTCCCAAAATACCAAGGAAAGTTCAAAAATTAGTTAACCACATACTGACGGCAGCTCGTCAGGCAATTGCAGCGAAATGGAAGATGTTTCACCCACCTACTCTGGCTGAAGTGCTTACTAGAGTGGAATCTAATAGGAACTTTGAATCTAGGATTGCTTACGTTCGGAACACTATGGCACAATTGATGGAAATATGGTCTCTATGGGAACTGCGGAATGTAGACTAGCGGTAATGTTAATAGATGCCTAATGATAACCAAACCAGGCGAGGGAGTCCTGATATATACGGTATCCAGTCCGGTTAAGTGGATTTTCCTGACTGGACCACTTATCTAATTTTGTCCGTTTACTCATTATGGTAGGCTTTTTCTTGTACCCCATGTATAAACATCGGCTGGCACGCATATGTATGTATTTCATATGTCTTTTCATATGTGTGATATGTGCTTTTTTCATTTTCTGATGAAAAATGTCAATAAAAATATAAGTTACAAAAAAAATTAAAGCTGTTAGGGAACAGTTAAATTTACCTGAAACAGCAGAAGCACAAACTTCTACATTTAACCCATTTAAGTCACTTAAAAGGGAAAGAAACACTTTTCCAATTCACGAGATCATTAAAGATGTGGTGGTAAGAGAATGGGAAAAGACAGAAGGAAAGTATCCTGTTCCCACAAGACTTCATAAAATGTATCCGTTTCCAGGAGATGAAGAACAGGTTCTGGATAAACCACCGAAGGTGGATGCGGCAGTAGCTCGTTTATCAAGGAGAACAGCACTCCCGGTAGATGATGTAGTATCCTTCATTAATCCAATGGATAGAAAGATGGAGGCATCGCTCAAAAAATCTCACATGGCGATTGGAGCTACAATAAAACCAGCATTAGCTTTAACTTCAGTATCCAGAGCCCTACAAGCTTGGATACAAAATGTAGAATCAGCATTAAAAAGTGGGGTAAGCAGAACAAAGATTCTAGATACACTATCAGAAGTAAAATTAGCAGCAGATTTCATTACAGAATCTTCACTAGATCTGGTAAAATCTTCATCCGGGTCAATGGCTCTATCCGTAGCGGCAAGAAGAGCTCTATGGCTAAGGGCATGGAATGCAGACAAGGCCTCTAAGATGAGTCTTAGCAATCTGCCTTTTGAAGGTTCCATGTTATTTGGAACAAAACTGGAAGAGATAATAAAAAGAGTCACAGGAGGTAAAAGCGTTTTCCTTCCACAAGAACGGAAACCAGTAAGAAACTTTGACACAGGAATAGAAAGAAATTCCTTTCGAGATAGAAAATTCCTCAGAGAGAGACGCCAATTTAGTGACGCAAGACAAAACACAAAGACCAATTATTGGAGAGGAGGTCAGAGTGCAATTGTCAAGACACAAGGAAACAGGATTAATCCTAAACAGTCCAAAAAGTGGTACTGAGATCGAGGCAGTCCAGTCCTCACCAATACCCAGAAGATTTGTAGGGGTCTAAATCTGATTTATTTAGGAGCAAGGTTTCTAATGAAACAAGCAGAAAAAAGGAGAAAAAAGCCACAGTAAATCAATTACTGAAGAAATCTACAAGAACGGCCAGGGAGATGAACAGTGCAATTGGACTTCTGAATTCGACAATACCCATGTTGAAATGGGCAAGATGGCACATAATACCATTACAGCAGTGCTTCCTACGGCAGTGGGGAAGACCAGAGGCAGATTGGGAATAGAAGATAATCTTGACACAAGAAGTAAAACAAGAATTGAGATGGTGGTTGTCAAACAGAAATTTGGACAGAGGGGTATCTCTCAATCAAACACGTTGGACGATGTTAACGACAGATTCCAGTCCTCAGGGCTGGGGAGCCCATGTGAATCAATCCATTCTTCAAGGCACTTTGAGAAAAGAAGAACAAGTCTTGACAGCCAATGTGCTAGAACTCAGGGCAGTGTGGAAAGCGATACAACAACTAGATCGCGAGTTAACAGGAACAGCCCTGTTAGTCAGTTCTGACAATCTAGCAACAGTAATGTACATAAAGAAGCAAGGGGGAACTCAAAGTACAAATCTGTTAAGGGAATTACATCCCATTATGAATTGGGCAGAAACTCATTTGCAGGATTTAACAGCACTACACATACCTGGGAAATGCAATCAAATAGCGGACTTTTTGAGTCGAAATTTGGTGAGCAAACGCGAATGGGAATTGAATCAGGAGGTGTTTCACCAGATAACCAAGATATGGGGTCAACCAGAGAAAGATCTAATGGCAGTATGGGGGAATCAGAAAGTGGAAAACTTTTAGGTTGTGGAATGCACTGCCGGGTGATGTTGTGATGCTGATTCAGTTAATGACTATAAGAGGGACTTGGATGATTTCTTGGACAGACATAATACAAAGGCTATTGTGATACTAAACTCTATAGTTAGTATAGATATGGGGATATATCATTTATGTGACAGTAGGGAGGGGTGTGTGTATGGGGCTGGGTTTTCATTTGGAGGGGTTGGACTTGATGGACTTTGTCTTTTTTCAACCCAATTTAACTATGTAACTATAACTATGTAACTATAACTATGTAACTATAACTATGTACTCCCGTTTTCAATGTCATCAAGCGGAAGTGATAGATGCTCTGGATCAGGACTGGAGTCAGGGACTCTTATACATATTCCCACCATTCCCTCTGATACAGAGGGTTCTGAAGAAAATCCAGAGGGAGAAAGCCAATATAATAGCAATTATTCCAGATTGGCCAAAGAGAGTGTGGTACCCATTGTTGAAAAACATGGAAACAAACAGATCATTACCTCTACCGAACAGGTCAGATCTACTGTTACAGGGTCCAATCAGACACCCGTGTCCTCAAGTGTTATCCCTAAAGGCCTGGAAATTGAAAGGAACAGGTTAAGGGAAGAAGAGGTTTCAGTGGCAGTAATAGACACTATATAGGGGCAAATTCACTATGCGCCGAAGTGCCTAACGCTAGCGTCAATTCACTAGCGTTGGGCATTTTCGTTACTTCGCAAATTCACTAACGGACGCTGGCGTTACTTCGCTAGTGTAACTTCGCACCCTTACGCCTGGAGAATTTGAGCAATGGACGTAACTACGCAAATTCACTAACGCGCGCAATGTACTGAACGCTACCTTTTACGCTAGACTTCCTTCGCCACCTCAGACCAGGCGAAGCGCAATAGAGTAGATAGGGATTTCTTCAAAAAAAGTTAAAAAATTTTCAAAGTCCCAAAAAACACTGGCATTTTTTCTATATATACGGGTGATAGGCTGAAAAAGATTGAATTTTTTTTTGGGGCTCCCCTCCTTCCCCCCTACATTTCCTAACTCATGGCAACTTAACTATACAGTGGGCACATGTGTAGGGCAAAATTTTATTTGATGTTTTGAAGGTTTCCCAGGCATTTGTAGTGCTGCTACATATTCCTCCATTGAAATTTGAATTTGGCGCCGTATGCAAATTAACCATCGCTAGCGTAACTTCGCTTCGCTTAGTGAATCAATGCTAGCGCAACTTCGCAACCATACGCTACCCCTGAGCGCAACTTCGGATTTTAGTGAATTTGCGGAGCGCTGGCGAAATTACGCCTGGCGAAGTGCGGTGAAGTTACGCCTGGCGCAACTACGAATCTTAGCGAATGTCCCACTCAGATAGCGGCTAGAAAACCCACAACAAATAAAACCTATGAAAGGGTGTGGAAAACCTTTGTATCTTGGTTACTTAAAAAAGGAGCCACTCCTGAAGAAGTAACGGTTTTTCATATACTTGATTTCCTTCAAGATGGATTGGAAAGTAATTTTAGGGGCAGATTTATGAAGGGTAGAAGTGAATTCGAGGGAATTTTCGAAGTAAAAAATTCGAAATTCAAAGTAATTTTTTGGATACTTCGACCATCGAATGGGCTACTTCGACCTTCGACTACGACTTCGACTTCGAATAGAAGGATTCGAACTAAAAATCGTTCGACTATTCGACCATTCGATAGTCGAAGTACTGTGTCTTTAAAAAAAACTTCGACCCCCTAGTTCGGCATCTAAAAGCTACCGAAGTCAATGTTAGCCTATGGGGAAGGTCCCCATAGGCTTGGCTAACTTTTTTTGATCGAAGGATATTAGTGTTAGGACCCTGAGATTGCAAACTTCAGCAATTTCGGCAGTAACAGGCGTTCAGTGGGCAAAGAACCCCAGAGTGGTAAAATTTCTAACGGGAGCACTTCATATTAAACCAACAGTGAGAGAATTATCAGCAGTGTGGAATCTACCACTGGTCTTGGAGAAGTTGACAAAGGCCCCATTTGAACCAAAAGAGACGGTGTCAGAAAAAATACTGACTCTAAAAACAGTGTTCTTGGTGGCAGTCACTTCGTCACGAAGAGTGAGTGACTTACAAGCACTTTCAGCGAAAGAACCATATACAGTTATACAGGCAGATAAGATCTGTATGAGAACAGTGCCAGCATTTTTACCAAAGGTGGTATCACAGCAACATATGAATAAGGAAATTGTGTTGCCAGCTTTTTTTCAGAATCCTGATTCGCAACAGGAAAAAGATTGGCATAATCTAGACACTGTCAGATGTCTAACGGTCTATTTAAAGAGAACCAATACGTGGAGAAAAACAGATAAATTATTCGTTATCCCTACAGGAAGTAGGAAGGGACAAGCAGCTGCAACCTGGACAATAAGTAGATGGATTGTAAACTGTATTAAAATGGCTTATGAAGAAAGCGGAAAATGCTTACCGAAAGGGGTGAAGGCACATTCCACAAGGGCAATCAGTGCTTCTTGGGCATTTCAGGCTGAGGTACCAATGGGGGGAGTATGTCAAGCATAGTCGGTTTGTAACTCAAAATAAAGTATTCTTCCAAGCAGAAAATATTGGAATTGTTATTGAGACCCACCCTAATATATTACTCAAGTATATCACCCTTAGTGGGATGGCTGCCACAATGACCGGGGAAAATGGAAAATGTTACTTCATACTTACCGAAATTTTCTTTTCCTGGTTACTGTGGGCAGCCATCACACTAAGCCCTCCCAAAAGTACAGCTCGGACAAAAAGATAATAGGAAGGAAGCGGAAGGGGTGGATAAGACAGAGGTAGGTAGCTCATTGGATGACTTTGGAGGAACTGTCCTATCAGCGTGTGGGAAAACACCCTTAGTGGGATGGCTGCCCACAGTAACCAGGAAAATAAAATTTCAGTAAGTATGAAGTTAAATTTTCCATTATATACTAACCATACAAAATGTGCATGAATTATATAAAAAAAATTATTATATAACATATTTTTTTTGTTTTGCAAAAGAAGACATTGGTAATTAGAGTCTATCCTTAGTTAAAATTCTTTTTATAAATTCTTTTTTGAGATAATTTATAATAAACAGATAGCAAGGGATTAATTTCCCTGGATCTGACATGCCCTATGTAGACTTCTAAATCCATGAGGACCTTTTCTTTAGATACGCAGCAAATATAAAAGAGTGCTTAAATCAACAACATTCCTTGATCTGTTTGAAGATCAAGAAGAGGAATTCATTCGTGGGTTGAAGAAGTTATTTGGTTCTCCTCTTAAGTTCTGCTCAGGTCCAAAACAAGAAAAAAGATTCTACGAGGTACTGGATATTCTTTCTGGAATTCAGTTTAATACTGTACATGTTGACAGTTTTTTCTGTCTCTACAAAACATAAAAGGTTTATATAAAATAAGTCAGGGAGTCCATAATTTGCAAACATGTTTAGCTCAAGGTATGATCCTGTTTCCATTACTTATAATTCTTCATAAAAATTTAGTGAATGTACACATTTTTGCTGGTGTATTTTCATGGAGAAACTTATGGGAAAATGATATATAGGTTTTTATCCAATTTTTAACCCAATAAAAAAACAATTATATGCTCAAATCTATTGAACTGAATTTTGTGTTGTACTGTAACAAGGCTTTTGTTTTTTACTTTAGTTTTGTTCTATTCTCTGAAATACAATGATTTGAAAAGATGTGCCACAAAAAAGATAATATCCGAAGTTTTATGTCAGGGTTTTCTTTTATTTAAAAAAACTTAAATGTAAATTTGTAAAACTGTAGTAGAAATCCAAACTGTTTGGACAATATTCCTGTTTTATCTGGAGAAATAAGTCAAATCAACTGGACTTGCTGTGTTTCTTCCTTGAAGACGTTTCACCAGTCATTTCTTAATTTAGAATGAAATCAAGTTGGATGACTGGTGAAATGTCTTCAAGAAAAACACAAGACAAAAAGTCACCAATTTGAATTATATTTTCAAAAAATCTAATGTCTGGTATCTATTAAGCAAAAAACATGAATGTAAAATTCCTGCATCTTAAAGCTGATGAGTTCATGTAGAATTCAATGGCATTTGTTCTAGGCAAGATTCAAGCAATTTTTTAATTGGAGACTGTCGAGATTTCGAGTTTGTAAACTCACAAATTCGAGTTTTTGAAATGACCAAACACGGAGGAGCTTCCGTTTCCTTGCTTGCCTTTTTCAGTTCAGGAAATAACAAAAAACATAGATTTAATGAGGTTTACTGTCCCTTTAAAGGGCATCACAATATCAACATTTTGTAAACTATTATCTTGTTACATCAAAGAAAAAAGAATAAAAGATAAATCAACACTAAATCAAGAAAACAAATCCAGGCAACTGCTACAGGATATAATATATTATTATATAATATTATATTTACATAATATCATTTAGTGTCTCCTAATCCGACAATTAAATTTAGATGACAAAAGACCCAATCCCACAACATACAAATCACACAACCTGTAAATTTTAAATATTCACAAATTACAAATATCCATTTATATGTTGTATTTAACAGAAAATGTTTATGATTTCTTATATATTTTTTTTTTTTATATATTTCTTATATTTAATTTATTTTCATTATGGCTAATCAGGAAACCACTGTCTTAAATCAATAATCTGCCGGCTGTGTCATTGGGTTGAATTTAAAAAACTGATTGTATGGACCAGGTATATGAAAATAGCTGAGAGTTTTTATTTTTTCCGTGAAGTAAAAGATTTTATTAAAATGTTCATAAATCTGCCCTTAATTATCGGCCCATTATCTCCGTGAGGCTTATTTATTAAAGCCATTTTGATAATTTTATTAAAGCCATTTTAATAATTCTAATATAAAATAATGTGTTTCTGAGCTTCTCCGCAGTTCTGCTTTTTGTATTAAATACATAATTATAAACAACCAATGGTTTGTGAGAGACAGATGTAGTATCACAAAGTATTACTATCTAAGGCAGTCTTAGGGGTTTTTTTTTTTTTTTACTAAACTCTGAATGCAAAAATCATGAAAAATTTGTGATAAAATTTTTTATAAAATTGAACTTTGAAAAAATCAGAAATTTTTTCGGAATTTATTAAACCCCAAGTCCGAATTAGAAAATCCTTGATCTCAGACCTGCTGAGGCTGCATATAAGTGAATGGGAGAAGTCTCAATGATTTTTTGATGTGCGCCAGGCTTCGTGCAATACTCTGAAATTTTCTTTTCGGGCAAAAAAGTGAAAAGGTAAAAATAAAAAAAAGCAAATTTTCGGGAAAATGTAATAATAAATAAGCATAAAAAACCCGAGCAGATTTGATCAAGTTTGTAGCAGAAAATGTTGAAATAAAATCGGACTTTGATAAATAACCCCCTTAGAGTCTACTGTAGGCTGCCAGTCCACAGAGGCTACCAATAGTCAATCACAACCTCCAGGAACTTTTTGCATGCTCATGTTAGTTACTCTCATGTTACTCTCTAACTTTACTTACTCTTTTTTATATATGAATGTGTCTTACAAGTTGTAAGGAATACTCACCGCTCAGGCTACTGCTCCCGTCCTCTTCGGCAAGATGGTGGCACTCAGGGCTTCCACATGGCACATTCTGATGCCAATGCGTCAAACGTGCGCAGCGCCTTGATGCCAGGGCATCAAAATGTATGCAGCATCGTAACGCCAGTGCATAAAAATTTGTAGCGCCAGCACGCAGCGTCATGATGTCATCACACTTGTTTGGCATCAAATTGGCCTATATAAGACGCTAGAACATTACAGACATTGCCCAATTATAGGTTCTACTTTGATTGCTCGTGGGTGTGATTACTACTAGTCCTGGTGGTCCTGAGGCCCCCCATAAGGAAGGGGGTACTGTAAGGAATACTCACCGCTCCGGCTACTTCTCCGGTCCTCTTCGGCAAGTTGGCAGCGCCCGGGGCTCCCACATGGCACGTTCTGACGCCAATGCATCAAACCTGTGCAGCATCTTGATGCCAGTGAGTCAAAATGGACACAGCATCGTGACATCATCATGCTTGTTTGGCGCCAAATTGGCCTATATAAGATGCCAGAACATTAGGTCCTACTTTGTGTGTTCCCGGGTGCGATTACTACTTCTGTTATTAATTCCTGTGTTTGACCAAGGTCTGTTATATCGACTTTGAATCTTGCTGCCTGTATTGACCCTTTTGCCTGGACTAGACTATTCTTCTTCTTCATCCCCGTCGGATACCTTGAACTGTTTTGGACTGATGTTTCCTCCTTGGTCCCCAAGTCCCAGCGGAGCCTCTGAGACCCACAGGCTTGCCGAGGCTTTGTCAACCAGTGCCTAATTCAATTTGAGTTGCAACCTGTGCAGTTTGTGTCCGAGCAAGCCAAGGTGGAATATGACCATTGCCTGCCTGTTTATTCTATGCTGTCCAATCCTGATTCCAGCCTGTCTGACTAATTCTACTGTGTTTGTGCTGGCCCAGTCTTCCAAGTTGTGTTCTTCCATCCAGTATCCTTGGTGAGATGATCGTGCCCCTTTGCTCGTCCAGAACCTGTAGCTTTGCTCCTCTTTTAATAAGACTTGGCGGCATCCAATTAGCCGAGGGCTCCTCCCGAGGTGAAAGGCGGCTGTTAAAGGCAGAAGCAAGAGCAGAGACCAGGGAGCCTAGCACTGGTTGTGGATTTAGGGTGCCGAACGTGACACTGCCCTTCCACACCAGTGGTTCTAGGACTGACATGGCTGCGTCTTTACAATCCAATCATTGAAGGCGGATGTGTTTTCCAGAAGCTTTCTTCCTGAAGATCCCTGCAATCGAAGATCCTGAACCCATTGTGCCCTCAGCTAAAATTGTGGCTGCCTTATTCCCCTCACAGTTGTTGTCAGCACAATCTTTGGCACCTTCCAATACCCCCTTGGGGGTGGTGTATGTTCCTCCAGAACTCCTTCACACTGTCCTCAGTCAGTCTCATAATTCCAAACAGGCTGATCATCCTGGAATTAGAAGGACAATGGAACTCCTATCTTGTCTTTTCTGGTGGCCTTCCTTTCGGAAGGATGTTAAAGACTTTGTGTCATCCTGTGCTACATGTGCTACATCTAAGTCTGGACACTCTCCTCCCAAATGATTACTCCTGCTTTACCCATACCCTCTTGACCCTGGACCCATTTAGCTATGGACTTTATTGTTGATCTTCCTGCTTCCCTGGGGCATACGGTTATCTGGGTGGTGGTAGATAGATTCAGTAAAATGGGCCATTTTATAACTCTACATAAGTTACCTTTGGCTGTGGAACTTTCTAAATTATTTATTCAACATATTTTTCATCTTCATGGATTTCCGGTTGAAATTGTATCCAATAGAAGTTCCCAATTTGTTTCTAGGTTTTGAAGATCCTTGTGCAAAGGTCGCAATATTTCTCTTCAGTTTTCTTCTGCCTACCATCCTCAGTCTAATGGTGCAGCTAAGTGAGTTAATCAGGCACTTGAACAGTTTCTGAGGTGTCATATTTCTTTGTGTCAAGACGATTGGAGAGATCTCCTTCCATGGGCCAAATTCGCTCACAACAATGCTTTACATTCATCTTTGGAAAGATCCCCATTCTTCGGTGTTTATGGTCAACATCCACTGGCTTTTCCTCAAGACCTACGTCTCACTAATGTTCCTGCAGCCAATGACCAAGTCACTCATATGTTGGCTATCTGACATGCTACAAAAGCCAACTTAGCAAAAAGTTCCCTTTCTCAAAATAATTTTGCAGACAAAAGAAGAGCCCCTACTCCTCAGTATTCTCTCGGAGACAGGGTCTGGCTTTCCACCAGGAATATTCACCTCAAAGTTCCTACTCCTAAGCTTGGTCCCAAATTCATCTGCCCTTTTATATAGTTGAGTTCATCAATCCTGTAGCAGTTCATCTTCAACTACCTCCTGAGATGCAGATTGCAAATGTTTCCATGTATTCCTCCTCAAACCGACGATGACCTCAGAGCCTTCTTCTTCTTCTCTCACGCCTATTCTTGTCGATGGCCACCAGGAGTTCGAAGTAAGAAGGATTTTGAATTCCCGTGTTACCAGAGGTGCCTTACAGTAGAGTCCTGCAGCGGGTCGGGTACCCACAAAAACCTGCGATACCCTGCGGGTTGCGTTTAGAATTTCCAGGTGCGGGTATACCCACGGGTCGGCAGTTCTTGCGGGTTGCGGGTCGGGCCGCGGGTTTTCTCAATATCGATATTCACTCCTTTCTTCTGGTTATGTCTACTTCCGATGACATCATTTCCGGTTTACAATGACAGCACTTCCTGTTTTATTCCTTTTTTTTCTGATCACATCTACTTCCGATGATGTTACTTCCGGTTTCCAATGACAGCACTTCCTGATTCTTGATGGTCAGTGGGTCACGGGTCCGGTTTGCGGATCAGGTACTTGCGGGTATGGTCGGTTAGCGGGTCCAAGCGGGTAAGAATGCGGGTTGCGGGTCCGGGTTGCGGATTGCAGGTTGCGGGTACGGTTCAGGTTCGGGTCCCAAAAAATGGACCTGTGCAGGACTCTACCTTACTGTACTTGGTCGAATGTGAAGGGTTTGGTCCGAGGAATATTCCTGGGTTAAAAAATCTGACATTCATGCTCCTTCACTCATCTGGAAGTTCCACAAACTATTCCCTTCAAGACCTAGTCAAGGTGGTCCTGAGGCCCCCCATAAGGAAGGGGGTACGGTAAGGAATACTCACACAGCAAGTCCAGTTGATTTGACTTATTTCTACAGATATACCATAACCTGGATAAATGAGAATCTTCACAAACATTCCTGTTTTATTTTATATTTGGAGTCATACTCCTTTGGAAAATCATGTTTTGGCAATTTAAAGTAAATAAACATGAGATGATCTTTGAAATGTATGTTGTAAAGGCCTTTAAATGTTTGTAAGTAGCCCCATATCCAGAAAACTTGAGGATTCTCTACAATCTGCCATTTTTCTGCCCTTTGCTTGCTGTCTTTGTGATACAATTTGCTATTTGTTCAGTAGAGGAATATCAGAGAGCCCCCCACCTTGGATTTTGGGATCAGGGGACAATATTTGTAATGTGAAGCCATTAATATTTGTTATTATAGTTACCTAATTCAATTACATATTATTGATATATAGGGGGCGATTTATCAAGGTTCGAATTTGAATTTTTGCCACGATTTGAATTTTTTTTTCACAAAAAGTCACCAATTTGAATTATAGTTTCAAAAACTCTAACATCTGAAATCTATTAAGCAAAAAAAAAAAAAACTGTAAAAATTCTGCATCTAAAAGCTGGCGAGTTGATGTACAATTCAATGGCATTTGTTCTAGGCAAAATTAAAGCAATTTTTAAACTTGAGACTGTCCAGATTTTGAGTTTGTAAACTCACAAATTTGAGTATTTTAAGCCTATAAACGAGAAAAATTCAAGGCTTTAACGTTTTTTTTCATGATTGTCAAGTTTTTTGCATTCTGATTTTTTCATAAATAAGCAAACATTAAATTTTTCTTTTACAGTGTGATTTATTTGAAGTAGAAATAAACCTTGCAAACCTCAACTTCGATTTCTGATAAATAGTAATAATAATGTTGTCAATTTTTGGCTGTCATGCACTTTAATACAACCTCAGTCCATTGATTATTTGTTTGCCATTTTTGGTGGGTTCCAATTAAAGAGAACCTATCACAATTTTTGTTTAAAAGAAGATAAGTAGTTAAATATTATACTTTGCCTACAGCACCCCCAACTCCCAGTGCATCATGCACCTTTGTTTCAGAAATGGTGTCAAACTTGGGATGCTGTGCAAAAAGAAAGACTATAAGACAAGTATAAACAGTTGCCTTAAGCCAAGCCTGGTATCATGTCAGAGATACAGTAGAGGAAAGCACAGTTGGGTCCAACATGTCTCTTTCTCACTCTAAATAAAAAATGTGAGCATTTGTATAATCACCAGTAACTCCGTTTCTAAGCTACTCACATGAAATTTCAGATACCTTCAGATTCACGTTTCTTACTAGGCCTTGTTCCTATCTCATCCATTCAGTAGCTTTACCTAGAATCTTCTCCCTTCCAAACTTCTGATCTGTTTTTTGTATCCTTTTTTTACAGATGATGAAAAAACCAACAGGAGAAGGTGCATTGTTGGACTTGGTATTGTCTAACACAAGTAATTTGCCATTGAATGTACAGGTAAAGGGACATTTAGGAGATAATGGCTCTGATCTGAGAACATTTCAGGTAAATAGTGTACATAAGTACTGTTGACCAAGTCTCTGCTGGACCCTTGTCTGTAGAATTCTCTGATGACCCTACAGCAGACAGTTCCAGGGCCACAAAAGGTGCCAGTGAAGACCAGTGTTAGCAGGGCTCTCTTGCTGCATTTTGGGCTTCTAACCTACAGTTCGTTAACAGTTTTACCAGTAGTCAGGTAACCTTCAGCAGTCCAGATCCCCTCCAGTAGAAGCTTATCAGGGAGTTGAATGATCATGAGTCTCTTTCCAGCTGAGTATATAATTTACAAGCCAAGGAGTCAACACAACTCCCATCTATTTATACAAGTGCACATTATTCAGTGGTAAACTCCAAATAGAGCACTTCAGGGCAAGAGAGTTGCGATAACATTTTGTTATCCAATTAAAAACCCTTTAAAGTCTTCCTTTGTCCCTACACTTTATACAAGGTGTTGTCTGGTAGAGCCTCCTCCAACTCCGACTTCTCCTTATTGGAGCTGATGCCATTTTTTCCAGCTGACTTGTGTAGCTCCTGGTTCCTAAGAGGGTGCAAAACTGAATTATATTATCCACTGTATAAACCTCATTACATGGTCTCTATCACTGAGCTAATAGGTAAATAACCTGAAAGGAACTGTTTGGGGAGAAATGTAAAAAAATTCGCAAAGAGAACAAATTTGTAAATAAAAGTGTGTATGTTGTATTGTCATATTCTTCAATAGGCTTTTATTACATTGCAAATCTTAATTGCACATTGTGAACCTGAACACCTGCTTGAGGGTGGTGTAAGCTTTTGGAGCAAACGTAACAACTTTTTCATTAAAGGGATACTGTCATGGGAAAAAATGTTTTCTTCAAAATGCTTCAGTTAATAGCAGAATTCTGCACTGAAATCTGTTTCTCAAAAGAGCAGAGAATTTTTTTTTTCAATTCAATGTTATTGAAATTAATTTTAAAATCAAGGGTTGAATTTTTAATTTGAAAAACTTCAAAATTCGAATTCAAAAAGACCAACCAAAATTAGATCAAAGTTTTTTTTTGGCCCGAATAGGACCATTTTCAATCGAATAGGTTTACGATTCAAAGTTTTTCCCGACAAAAAAACGTCCACCAATTGACTCCAAATGGGTTCTAGGAGGTTCCCCACAGGCTAAAACTGCAATTCTGCAGGTTTTAGATGGCGAATGGTCAAAGTCAAAAAGTTTAAAGAGACAGTACATGATAAATTTCAAAATTTACATTTTTTTCAAATTTGAATCTAATTTGGACTATTCCCTAGTCGAAGTACACAAAAATTAACTCTAAATTTGAATTTTTTTCATTTGAATTTTCACTTCTACCTTTGATAAATCTGCCCCATATTGTCAGTTTCCCAGCTGCCCCCAGTCATGTGACTTGTGCTCTGATAACTTCAGTCACTCTTTACTCAGCACTCAATAGTAAAACCCAGGTCCCACTGAGACACATTCAGTTCCATTGAGTAGGAGAAACAACAGCCTGCCAGAAAGCAGTTCCATCCTAAAGTGCTGGCTCTTTCTGAAATCACATGACCAGGCAAAATGACCTGAGATGCACCTACACACCAATATTACAACTAAATACACTTGCTGGTTCAGGAATGACATTTTATATTGTACAGTGAATTATTTGCAGTATAAACATTTAGAAATAAAAACTACATCATAAAAATCATGACAGAATCTCTTGAAGATGTTTTATTAAATAATCTCTATCCTACTGCTGTTTGAGGGGCAAAGTGTTTGCAGTGGTTCATATTGGGAACATTTATTTATATTGCCCATTGAGAATGATTTTTGTGTTCGATTCCTTATTTGTCCTGTAACTCAATGAGCCAATTCATGTTTAAGAGAACAAACTGCTTTACCAAGAGCAAATAAATTCTCTATGTGGGGGTGTTACAACTGAAGCCTCCATATTACAAATGCTTTATAATTTACCTTCCACTGTTTTCTTGCCCCGAGGAAATCCAAGAACGGAACCAGACAACAATCACCGAATTTTTTCTGGTTGGTTTTGGCGATCTTCACAGCTACAAATATGTTTTCTTCAGCTTGTTCTTGCTCCTCTACCTCATGGCATTAAAGGGAAACCTTCTTGTTATTTTCTTGGTTATTACCAACAAAACTCTTCATTTTCCCATGTATTTCTTCCTCAGCCAACTGTCTTTCTCTGAAATCATATTCACTTCTAACATTGTGCCCACCATTCTCCGACTAATATTGTCTGGGGGTGAAACAATGTCTGTATTAGAGTGCAAGCTCCAGTTTTTTGCATTATGTGTGCCAATTCTTACACAATGTTTGCTTCTAGCTGCCATGTCCTATGACCGCCACGTGGCCATTTGTAATCCTTTACATTATACATCTGTTATGACCTTTAGTTTTCAGGTATGTGTTGTCATCATCTGTTGGGTCTGTGGCTTCGCAGCTTCTTTTCTAGTTTTTGTGTTCTTATATCAACTTCAGTTCTGTCATTCCAACACCATCAATCATTTCGGCTGTGATATTGCTCCTGTTATGGAGCTTTCGTGCTCGGACACTTTCCTCCTTGAACTGGTCACCTCTTTGGTTTCTACAGTTTCTGTTGCTTTTCCATTTCTGTTTATTACTGGTACTTACGTCTCCATCATTCTCACCATCCTCAGGATCCCCTCAAGCTGTGGGAGACAAAAAGCCTTCTCCACTTGTAGCTCCCACCTGATTGTTGTGTGTATCTATTATTGCACCCTAGTAGCATCTTATGTATATCCAACGGGAAATCATTCAGGGAATTTAAAGTTTATATTCATATTGTACACCTCAGTGACCCCGGTGTTCAACCCCATTATTTATAGTTTGAGAAATCAGGATATTAAAAGAGCCATATGGAAATCTCTTTCTATTTGTAGGAAAAAGAAAATGATCTAAATAAGGCCAAACTAGGAAATGGTGGTTATTATGCAATCAACAGACCTTCTTTATATTAACATTGTATTCATAGTGCACCATTTACTATCTACATATATTAATGCATTGACAATGATGATCATTTTTGGACCTCGGGTTGGTAGACTGTGGTTTTCTCAAAATAAGGTTATGCCGTACGCTACATCATGACCAACTATGAACATCATACCTGAAGACTTCTTTCAACATTTACGGACCAAGGTTCACCCTGTAGGGTTGGACACAAGACCACACTACAATATACAGTACAGTAATGGTGAGTTAACAGGATGATTGTCCAGAACAAGCCAATGCTAGTGTCGAGTGTATTAGCCGGATTTTGTTTTGACAAAGAAATTGGGAAAAAGTTAAAAAAAAGGTGCAATCACATTGAAGCTGGCCATAGACTCAAAGATCCGCTCGTTTGATGACATGCCAAAGTGATATGCCACTAACGGCATGGCTATATTGGGGGTAATTCAAACGTTCGGTCGTATGGACGAACGATCGAATTACGATACACCAAGGGGCTCCGACGGGTCGGTCGGTTAAAAATCAAACCTTTCCGATCAATATCGTGGCCAGATATCGATCTGGAAGACCCATCGGAAGCCCCCATACACAGGCAGATAAGCCCAAATTGGTCAAATTGGTCCAAACAACCGATATCGGCTGTCTTGCTACAAGTTCCCTTGGCAGACTTATCAAATATAGGGGTGGAATTAAAACACACACACACATTGATCATCATTAGAGAAGAATAATATATTGTAAGAAAAGTAATACAATACCGATTGAAGACAACGCAACGTCTAGCCGAGCTTCCCTTGGCAGACTTCTGAGAGGAACATCAGCTGGGGGACCCCGGGCCCAAATCAAATACAGCGACTCCCAGAGCACATCAATCGGCCAATGGTCCTTACAAGACCAATTATTCTACACAACACGTCTGCTTGTAGATGAAGTCCCGAAGCCCCCCCAGCTGAGCTCCTTTTTATATTGGTACAATAACAAAGTAATAGATCATTACACATAGACATATATAATAATAATAATGGCTACATGCCCAGGACATGGCCATGAGAATGACCATGAAAATGGAAATAACCATGTGAATGAAAATAATTGCTGTGTATAATTGCTGTGTATTTTGATTATAACTATGTGAATAAGATATGAGCTTCCTCCTTAATAAACATATTTATCTGTTTATGAGTCTATTACCTTAACTCCTACTATTCCTTGTTCTCCTGCTAATGACTGAATAACTCAACTCCAGTTGTTCCCTGGTCTCCTATTAATACTACTCCGGTTGTTCCCTGGTCTCCTATTAATACTACTCCGGTTGTTCCCTGGTCTCCTATTAATACTACTCCGGTTGTTCCTTGGTCTCCTGCTAATATCAGTACATCTATTTTACAACTAAGGAGCCATATTGAATGCACTTGATCACACTCACATTCATACATGGCCTGTCATGTCACATTTGTATCACATCGGCAGCTTTATCTGCCCGCGTATGGCCACCTTAAGATGTTTTTAGCTCTGCACTAGCATATACATTGCCCTACATTGTTATTAAAGCTCCTTTCCACTATGCCACAACTATTCTTCATATAAAAAAACCCACATTGCCAATTTATTTTAAACATAGCGATGACTTCTCCATCAATATCTAGATATCCTTTATCCTTGTTGCTCCAAATGGTGTTGTACTCACTGACAGCCTCCATGTAATGAGCCAACATGTTATGTAACTGCTATTGGTGGTCGTTGCCCTATTCGGTGCTATGCAGACTATTATACATTGGCCCAAAAATCCGCAAAATGCATTGAAGTCAATGGGGGGAAATTTTTGCTCACTCCAAATGCATTAAATTCAATGTGTGTTTTTCTATTGGTGACATTTTTGTTTCAGCTTCTTTTTTGTCTTGGCAACTTTTTGGTCTCATTGACTTTTTTATCCAAATACATTAAAGTCAATGGGAGGTTTTTTTCTAAGATAGATTTTTTGTCTCAGAGACAATTTTGCCAGAGACAGTTTTTCTAGAAAAAAAAATTGCAGATGGCAATTTCGCTCACGAAAGTTAATGCTTCAAGTGTCTAAATCATGATTTGTGTGTATATATGGCAAATGATATTTGTAAATGTTTGATAAAAGCACGTGAGTCTTTAAAGGACCAGTAACATCAAAATTTATTTTAAAAAAAACGTTGTTAGTATGCATTGAAAAAAAAACACCAAGACAAATTAAACTTTTAAAAAAGTCTTTATCAAGAAATAACTTACCGAAACTCCACTTGTGCTCCTCTTTGGAAAGTGATTGAGATCAATTGTGCGGAGCTCGATTTCTCCTTCCTTGTAGGAGATAGCCAGGGAGGAGAAATTGAGCCCGGCACAATCGATCGTCGCCCTCTCGCCTTTTCTGAAGAGGAATGGAAGTGGAGTTTTGGTAAGTTATTTCTTAATAAAGGCTTTGCGATTTTAAACTTTAATTTGTCTTTGTGGTTTTTTTTTTCAATGCATACCAATGATTTTTTTTTACTATAGTTATATAAACAAGCTGCTGTGTAGCCATGGGGGCAGCCATTCAAGCACATGATACACAGTAGATAACAGATAAGTACTACTATAGTTTATATAAACAAGCTGCTGTGTAGCCATGGGGGCAGCCATTCAAGCACAGGATACACAGTAGATAACAGATAAGTACTACTATAGTTTATATAAACAAGCTGCTGTGTAGCCATGGGGGCAGCCATTCAAGCACAGGATACACAGTAGATAACAGATAAGTACTACTATAGTTTATATAAACAAGCTGCTGTGTAGCCATGGGGGCAGCCATTCAAGCACAGGATACACAGTAGATAACAGATAAGTACTACTATAGTTTATATAAACAAGCTGCTGTGTAGCCATGGGGGCAGCCATTCAAGCACAGGATACACAGTAGATAACAGATAAGTACTACTATAGTTTATATAAACAAGCTGCTGTGTAGCCATGGGGGCAGCCATTCAAGCACAGGATACACAGTAGATAACAGATAAGTACTACTATAGTTTATATAAACAAGCTGCTGTGTAGCCATGGGGGCAGCCATTCAAGCACAGGATACACAGTAGATAACAGATAAGTACTACTATAGTTTATATAAACAAGCTGCTGTGTAGCCATGGGGGCAGCCATTCAAGCACAGGATACACAGTAGATAACAGATAATTACTACTATAGTTTATATAAACAAGCTGCTGTGTAGCCATAGGGGCAGCCATTCAAGCACAGGATACACAGTAGATAACAGATAAGTACTACTATAGTTTATATAAACAAGTGTAGCCATAGGGGCAGCCATTCAAGTACAGGATACACAGTAGATAACAGATAAGTGCTACTATAGTTTATATAAACAAGCTGCTGTGTAGCCATGGGGGCAGCCATTCAAGCACAGGATACACAGTAGATAACAGATAAGTACTACTATAGTTTATATAAACAAGCTGCTGTGTAGCCATGGGGGCAGCCATTCAAGCACAGGATACACAGTAGATAACAGATAAGTACTACTATAGTTTATATAAACAAGCTGCTGTGTAGCCATGGGGGCAGCCATTCAAGCACAGGATACACAGTAGATAACAGATAAGTACTACTATAGTTTATATAAACAAGCTGCTGTGTAGCCATGGGGGCAGCCATTCAAGCACAGGATACACAGTAGATAACAGATAAGTACTACTATAGTTTATATAAACAAGCTGCTGTGTAGCCATGGGGGCAGCCATTCAAGCACAGGATACACAGTAGATAACAGATAAGTACTACTATAGTTTATATAAACAAGTGTAGCCATAGGGGCAGCCATTCAAGTACAGGATACACAGTAGATAACAGATAAGTGCTACTATAGTTTATATAAACAAGCTGCTGTGTAGCCATGGGGGCAGCCATTCAAGCACAGGATACACAGTAGATAACAGATAAGTACTACTATAGTTTATATAAACAAGCTACTGTGTAGCCATGGGGGCAGCCATTCAAGCACAGGATACACAGTAGATAACAGATAAGTACTACTATAGTTTATATAAACAAGCTGCTTTGTAGCCATGGGGGCAGCCATTCAAGCACAGGATACACAGTAGATAACAGATAAGTACTACTATAGTTTATATAAACAAGCTGCTGTGTAGCCATGGGGGCAGCCATTCAAGCACAGGATACACAGTAGATAACAGATAAGTACTACTATAGTTTAGATAAACAAGCTGATGTGTAGCCATGGGGGCAGCCATTCAAGCACAGGATACACAGTAGATAACAGATAAGTACTACTATAGTTTATATAAACAAGCTGCTTTGTAGCCATGGGGGCAGCCATTCAAGCACAGGATACACAGTAGATAACAGATAAGTACTACTATAGTTTAGATAAACAAGCTGCTGTGTAGCCATGGGGGCAGCCATTCAAGCACAGGATACACAGTAGATAACAGATAAGTACTACTATAGTTTAGATAAACAAGCTGCTGTGTAGCCATGGGGGCAGCCATTCAAGCACAGGATACACAATAGATAACAAATAAGTACTACTATAGTTTAGATAAACAAGCTGCTGTGTAGCCATGGGGGCAGCCATTCAAGCACAGGATACACAGTAGATAACAGATAAGTACTACTATAGTTTAGATAAACAAGCTGCTGTGTAGCCATGGGGGCAGCCATTCAAGCACAGGATACACAGTAGATAACAGATAAGTACTACTATAGTTTATATAAACAAGCTGCTGTGTAGCCATGGGGGCAGCCATTCAAGCACAGGATACACAGTAGATAACAGATAAGTACTACTATAGTTTAGATAAACAAGCTGCTGTGTAGCCATGGGGGCAGCCATTCAAGCACAGGATACACAGTAGATAACAGATAAGTACTACTATAGTTTATATAAACAAGCTGTTGTGTAGCCATGGGGGCAGCCATTCAAGCACAGGATACACAGTAGATAACAGATAATTACTACTATAGTTTATATAAACAAGCTGCTGTGTAGCCATAGGGGCAGCCATTCAAGCACAGGATACACAGTAGATAACAGATAAGTACTACTATAGTTTATATAAACAAGTGTAGCCATAGGGGCAGCCATTCAAGTACAGGATACACAGTAGATAACAGATAAGTGCTACTATAGTTTATATAAACAAGCTACTGTGTAGCCATGGGGGCAGCCATTCAAGCACAGGATACACAGTAGATAACAGATAAGTACTACTATAGTTTATATAAACAAGCTACTGTGTAGCCATGGGGGCAGCCATTCAAGCACAGGATACACAGTAGATAACAGATATGTACTACTATAGTTTATATAAACAAGCTGCTTTGTAGCCATGGGGGCAGCCATTCAAGCACAGGATACACAGTAGATAACAGATAAGTACTACTATAGTTTATATAAACAAGCTGCTGTGTAGCCATGGGGGCAGCCATTCAAGCACAGGATACACAGTAGATAACAGATAAGTACTACTATAGTTTATATAAACAAGCTGATGTGTAGCCATGGGGGCAGCCATTCAAGCACAGGATACACAGTAGATAACAGATAAGTACTACTATAGTTTATATAAACAAGCTGCTTTGTAGCAATGGGGGCAGCCATTCAAGCACAGGATACACAGTAGATAACAGATAAGTACTACTATAGTTTAGATAAACAAGCTGCTGTGTAGCCATGGGGGCAGCCATTCAAGCACAGGATACACAGTAGATAACAGATAAGTACTACTATAGTTTAGATAAACAAGCTGCTGTGTAGCCATGGGGGCAGCCATTCAAGCACAGGATACACAATAGATAACAAATAAGTACTACTATAGTTTATATAAACAAGCTGCTGTGTAGCCATGGGGGCAGCCATTCAAGCACAGGATACACAGTAGATAACAGATAAGTACTACTATAGTTTATATAAACAAGCTGCTGTGTAGCCATGGGGGCAGCCATTCAAGCACAGGATACACAGTAGATAACAGATAAGTACTACTATAGTTTATATAAACAAGCTGCTGTGTAGCCATGGGGGCAGCCATTCAAGCACAGGATACACAGTAGATAACAGATAAGTACTACTATAGTTTAGATAAACAAGCTGCTGTGTAGCCATGGGGGCAGCCATTCAAGCACAGGATACACAGTAGATAACAGATAAGTACTACTATAGTTTATATAAACAAGCTGTTGTGTAGCCATGGGGGCAGCCATTCAAGCACAGGATACACAGTAGATAACAGATAAGTACTACTATAGTTTATATAAACAAGCTGCTGTGTAGCCATGGGGGCAGCCATTCAAGCACAGGCTACACAGTAGATAACAGATAAGTACTACTATAGTTTAGATAAACAAGCTGCTGTGTAGCCATGGGGGCAGCCATTCAAGCACAGGGTACACAGTTGATAACAGATAAGTACTACTATAGTTTAGATAAACAAGCTGCTGTGTAGCCATGGGGGCAGCCATTGAAGCACAGGGTACACAGTTGATAACAGATAAGTACTACTATAGTTTAGATAAACAAGCTGCTGTGTAGCCATCGGCTATCTGATGGTGGTTCTTGTTGGAAAATTCATGAAATGCATTGGAGTAAAGTGTTTTTTCTAGTGTCAAATGCATTGGAATCAAAGGACACATTTTTTTCCCCCTTGGAAAAACTGTTTTTTTTTCCAGCATAACAAAATCCATGGCTAAATTCACCACTCATAAAAAATGTTTGTCTTCTCCATAAATATATTTGTCCAGTAGAAAGAGTTTCATCAGAAGTTACTCAGAGGCTTCTAGTTCTCTGGTCAGCAGTAAGAAGTTGGGGCTTTCTGAAGTTTGGACAATACATTTCATCTCTGAGACTTCTTCATTGCTGCCTCTCAGTTTCATATTCTTTGAGTAGCGAAATGACAAAAGTTCAGCCGAGTTACAAGGAAGGCTTTTATAATGCAACTGTTTTCATTTTGGTTTTGTAGCTTTTTATGCTGCCAGATTCTCAGGGGAGTAGTTTAAAAAGGGGATTATGTTCCTACAGAGAAGAAAGTAGATGGTCTTTGGTGGGTCTATCAGTGACCTTCTTTGTAATCATGTTCTTTAAGGCCCTGGACAAAAGAACAAATGTTACGATGACAGGTTTTAGGCATTAGTTTATTCAGTTACAAGACGAGGGAAGATTATTTCTCTATATTCTATACTATACATTGATGTTGTAAAATATGGTGTCCCAAACCCAGAACAAACCCCAAGATCCCCATTTTGTTTACACTTCTGCCTATAGCAGATGCTCTCGGCTTCAGGAGGAGCCCTCCACTACTCAGATGCCACCAGGTCTTAAAGTGAGAGGACCAGGGAGAAATATCTGGGCAGGCAAGGGAACTTTAACATATACAGGAGGAATGGAGAACAGAGAGTGAAGTTGGGAACAGGCTGTGACAGTACCAACCAGTACAGAATCAGGAGCCAGGAGAGTAGTCAGGATAAACAGGTCGGGTTAGTATCAGTCAGACAGTGCAGGACAGAATCAGCACAGTATTCTGGCTGAACAGGCCGGATCAGTACCAGTCAGACAGTGCAGTACAGAATCAGGAGCCAGGAAAGTAGTCAGGATAAACAAATCAGGGTCAAAACCAAACAGTAACATGGTACAAAGTCAGGATTCAAAAGAGTGGTCAAACAGGCAAGGGTCGGTTCAGGCATCGATACAGCAAGGTCAAAACAGGCAAAGGTCAGGAACAGATAACGACACCCAGGAACTATCAGGAAATAGACCTACATTGGGCAATGAGTGCAGTATAGGGGTTTTATAGGCAGCCTAATGGCTTACACTGATCGCCAGATTGGTAACAGGTAAAACAAGCCATTCTTACTTGCAAAGACAAGGATAGCAAAAAGAGTGAACAGGACTGTAGCCTTCATAGGGCAGAGGTAATGCAGACAGCATAAAAACACCAGGTCACTGGTTTGACTCCAGGCTGTTACCCATTTTAAAATATGGAAAATGTTAGCCCGTATGGCACTGATCCCCAACCAGGGGCTTATGAGCATCATGTTGTCCTTCAGTCCATTGATGTTGCTTCTAGTGGCCTCACAGTAAGTGCCCATCTTGAAATGTCTGGCTTAAATTCAAGTTTTGGAGCCATAAAGACATATGCTTATTGCTCCAGGCTAGCAGTCCACAAAGGGATTAGCCTACTACAATCCTTATTTGGTATCCCCAAGGAATTTATTCCTGCTTGTGTGGCTCATGGATAAAAAAGGTTGGAGGCCCCTGCCCTATGGTGCACTTTAATGTGAAATTGTTGTCAGTAGACAATTATATCTTATCTTAAGCTTTACACAATAATCTTTGATGCACAATCATTTACAAATTTGCCTATGGCCCTTCTTATATCCTGATTTCTCAAGGTATAAATGATGGGGTTGAACAAGGGAGTGACTGAAGAGTACAGCAAGGAGAGGACCTTATTTGCATCCACTGAATGTTCTCCAGTTGGGACTATATATATTGTTGTCAATGTGCCATAATACATGGAGACAACAATCAAATGAGAGCTGCAGGTGGAGAAGGCTTTTTGTCTCCCGCGGTTTGAGGGAATCCGGAGGATGGTAAAAATTATGGCGCTATAAGTAGCAATAATAAACATGAAAGGTGAAAGAACCACAGGCATAGACACAAGAGAAGTGACCAGTTTCACAGAGGAAGTGTCCGAGCATGAGAGTTCTATCACTGGAGCGATGTCACAATAGAAATGGTTAATGATGCTGGAATGACAGAATTGCAGTTTACGTAAGAATATATTAATGAGAAGGGCCAATGTGAAACCAGAGGTCCAACAGAATATTACAATGTGCAGTTGCAGTTTGGAAGTCAAAATAGAAGTATAGTGAAGGGGTCTACATATAGCCACATAGCGATCAAAAGACATGGCAGCCAAAAGCAAGCATTGAGCAATGGTGGAGACACCTAAGAGATAGAACTGGCTGATGCAGCCATTTACAGACATGGGCCCTCCTCCTACCAAAATGAGCCTTAGCATATTGGGAACAATATTGGAGGTGAACAAGACTTCAGACAAGGACAACTGAGTGAGAAAAAAATACATAGGAGAATGGAGACTCTTGCAGGTAGCAACCAAGATGATCACAAGAACATTACTCATTAATGCCATAATATAAACAATCAGAATCATGGCAAACAAGACAATTTTGAAGTTGTGAAGATCCCCAAACCCAACCAAATAAAGTTCAGTGATAAAGGTTCGATTATCTTGAAGCATTGCCTTGGAACAATTAATCAACAATAAACATATTCGGCACCCAGAGGTGAGCACTGTATGAATATTTGATCATAAATAAGACCCACAGAAACCAACTTTGTCCACGTTGCCGCATAATCTGTAGATTCTGTCCTTCATCCTACCAGATATCACAACATACAAACACGTTAGTCATTTTAAACCTGAACAAAAAACCTGATAATTGCCAAAAAAATGGTCAGAAATTGTAAAAAAATAAGTTGAACCTTCCTTTTATCGTTAGACAATCCGTGGGTTCTAAATAAGAGTTGAACATAATGCATTTAATACTTGCTGATATAAGGCAATATTTTCTAGACGTCTGTTCTTGACCTGCGTATTGGAGGCTTTGCTGATAGGGTTTCCTGGAACACTTTTATTAGGTTCATTGACTCTTGGGGAACAAACTCCCAGAGCTCATTTAATAAAGCTTTGTTATCTTGAGACTAATTAAAAATTTCAAGCAGACAGGGATGTTAAAAACTAATGCAGAGATGCTCTCCAGTTTTCAGTGTTCATTTGGGCTGGTAGGCTAAATTCAAGTTAAAAACGTCACTCAATACATAGTCATTGCTTCTTAGACTTAGAAGTGGTGAATAGTTCAATTTGAGTTCTAAAAGGGAAAGTACAATTTCAAAATGTAAAAATTTTTTTTTTTTTTTAAACCAATTGAATTTTTACTATTCCCTAGTCTAAGTTCAAATCTGCCCTTCAGTGTTGACTGCCCCACCAGGATACCAGAAAAACTCCCAGTGGCCCAGGTGTCAGTGGGCCTCTTGCTTCTAAGCATTTGGTCTATTTCATGGTCACTATTTAGGGGACAAAAATTGCTTAATAGTGGAATATAGTAAGTAAATAGACTAGAATAAAAAGGTTGGGTGAGGAGGAATAATACTTTGTAAAGTGGGCCCATGGACCAAGGTTTTCTGGTGGGCATCCCAGGCCAACACTGTCTATAATTGGGAGAACTCGCATCTAGTGGAAGGATCAGTGTCGGACTGGGATACCAGGGGCCCACCCAAAAATCTTAGACCAGGGGCCCACAAAGAACATTTAGAGCAGGGACCCACTCAGTACTATTATTCTTCCTCTCCTAGCTCAACCTCTATTTATAGTTTTACATACTAGAATATATTATTCCATCTATTTAGCCTCATTGTACTCATAGAAATGGGGAATGGCCATGAAATAGGCCAAATGTTTAGCAGCAGGAGGACCCACCGGGATTTTTCCTGGTATCCTAGTGGGCCAGTCCAACACTGGGAAGGATTTCTTTTGCCCTTTAATTCAGAAACGGCTCTCTGGTTACTAGAGCAATTAACCTACAAAATGTAAAGCCATTTTGGCATTATGGTGGACTACTGTATTTGAACCCATAAATCCCACAACCCTTATTCATAGTAGTTTGGAAAAGTGTAAACATGTAACAAAGTATAAGGTCTCTCCATAAACCACATTAACATGGAAAGTCAAAAGTCAAGTTGGCGTTTCTCAATTTACAAAAACAGAGCAGTGAATATTTGCACCCTTATGTTTGTTGTGGCGTTCCCCCAATGGATTTTCCCCCTTTAAATCTCAAACTCACTTACAAGTTAATGGAAACATTCAAATATTATTTTCCTAGTTAACATTAAAGTTTCTTCCCATTGGAAAGTGGAGAGATATTCTTGTATGTGTGAATTTCCACAAAAAAAATTAAAAACTTGTGGTTTTGAGTTCTCTTAAATAAGCTAGTGTCTGAGGGGAAAATAGCCCAATGAAAGTCTCTTTTGTAGGCTCTCTTTCCCATATTTTGATATCAGCCTCCCCGTCTCACTAGAAACTAGGACTTTACTCCCAAGATTTATAGCAACCCAACGAGAGGTGTTCCATAGTTTGTAAACTGCATTAAGATTTTTGGTAAGCATTCCAAAAGTTCAGATGAGGTGTGACCTGAAATGTCCACATTCTACAGCAATGGTAAGGCAGATACTGGGTCTAGCTCAAACACATTACAGGATGATAGCCAGACCTTCATTTCAAGGAGATACAGGTAATGACCTGAGCCAACCATTGTTGTAAGTGCTGCAAATGTCATTTACCCTGTGAGGAAGGCAAAACTGATGTGATGGCAGATGCTATTAAGAGTATGGCCAATAAATAGTGGTGTCATTTTATAATCTTGTCGTGCCTTTGTATCACAAGACCCCAAACACCGGACAAAACCTTTGATCCCTCTCACCTAGCCAATACCATGTGCAGACCCAAGTTTGCAAGCGTTTCCTTATGCCTAAAGGCATCTATACAATACTAGAAACCTTTGACATTAACACTAGTATGAACAAGCTTGTCTGAATCTACAGAGGTCTCCCCTCACTGACATTTATATTATAATGTCAGTTAAAAGCCTTTGTCCCTCAGAAGACTAGGTCTGCATGGAATTAAACCATCATGCATTTGTCTATAGAGTACCTTTTAAAAAAAAAAAAATAAATGTGTGACTAAGAGGCCATTGATTTCTACCACCATGGTTTGGTGTCCATTTTAGACAAGGTCTCATTCAGATTATAAAATTCAGACCCCACCTCCATTAGAGTTAGATTTGGGATACAAACATGTAAGAGTATCTTGCAAAGTAAGAGGCAGTAACAGATTAAAACCAGTGACCCTCAGATAGAAGTAAGTGAGCTACAGGTTTCTCACCAACCCTTGGACGTTGCTTCCAGTGGTCTAAAAGTAGTTTCCTTTTTAAATTACTGGGTTGGAGGAAAAAGTTTTGGTTGCATATAACACAAGTGTACTACCAGTTGTGCTACCAAGTGGTAAGTCACAGCCCATATAATGCACAAGCCAGGAGCATTTTACTGCTTGTGTTGCTCAGCTTTTTCATGTTAAGAAAACCCAAAACCCATTTAAATGATCAGAAGACAGTCTTAGATGTTGATACTTTTGGTCTTTATTTCTGGATAGTGGATATATATTGCTTCCTTTTAGCAAGCTTAGTGGCAATGACAGCAATACAGGCAGCTAGCAGGACAAGTCCCAGAGAACCCAATGCCAACAGCTCCCACAGTTCCAAGGTCTTTCCTTCCAGTTCCTGCTTTACAGCTTGTGTTTTGGTTTGTTCAGGTACAACCACCAATATGGGCCCTATGGTAGCCAAGCTATGTTCTTCCTCCTCCATTTTAGTCACTAGGAGAAAAAAAAAAAGAAAAATCCAACATGTCAGTCTGCCACATCTTTAGGCCTTATTTTAAGTTGAACCATTAAGTAGGAACATTGCAGTCAATGGTTTATAGGCTTTTAAATGAACATGCACATTTGGCTCATACTAAAACTTGATAATTTGTGATCTCCCAAACCAGTTGTTGCAGTTAGAGCATGCGCCAAAGACATTCCCTCATCACAATTAGGCACTCTTCATTTAAATAAATTATGCCAAATAATTTAACTTTAGGTTTAGTCAGTCAAATGCCTTATTTTACATGATCCAAGCTTTGGAGAACACATTGACCCTGATGAAGTCTACATTTGGGAAATGCATTGTGGGCATTGCTTTTTGATGAAAGAGTTTGTTAATTCTGTAAATGCAATTTTATTACTTTAGTCTATTTGAATGTACTGTACCAGGGAGCTAGGATTAGTGACCAAGACTAGGACAATACCATATATCAGAACCTATTCCTTTGGAACTTTTAAATCCCGATTCCTGGTTTGATTTGTATAGGTTTCTGAAGCACACCCTTCCATTCTTTTTATCATGATTTACTACCAGTTAAAATCTCCAGCCTGTTCAGAACCAGTTACTTCAGTTTGTGTACAGTTGTTGTAATCACACAAGGACTTTTGCGCATCATTCAGAGTCCACCAAATGCCTTTTTTTGCAATAAGAAAGCATGCAATGCCAGGGGCTACACAGTGGTGTTAGCTGGAAGCTCAGATATTGTTACTTACCATGCACAGCTTCCCTTTTTTGGTTCCACCTAGAGCCTGAAAAATATGGTCCTAGTCTTCTGCTTTGGCCTGGTACAGAGACACAGTTTCCAGTATCACAGCAGCTGCATATGTTACTGGGTCCTTGAAGAGGAGACCAACTGTGGAGAAAACGCATGTCTTTAGATGAAACATTTGGCTAACCCCTGTTCTAAGGAGAAATCTCAAAATATTTGAGCCAGTCATCTTGGTCCTACATCTGGCAAGCCTTCCATTTACCTGTTTGCAGATTTGCTGAAGGAACAGGCTTTGTTCATGGGGTCTGGGACTTGGGTGGTTGCAGCAGCTCTCAGATTGCAAGTTATGTAAATCTAGTATTAAAGATTTAGAAGTCAGAGACGGTTCTTTAAGTACATACAACAAGAGTGTCAAGACTTACCACAGAGCTATCTGATGTAGTAAACCTGAATGCATCAAGACTTACCACAGCGCTATCTGATGTAGTAAACCTGAATGCATCCACAGAGAACTGAAGCTTGTCAGGCTGGGGCCTTGGAGATCGGAAGGCAGAAGAAGAGTCATCCAGTTTCCCATCTACCAGACACCTATAGACAAGAAGTCATTTAGACTGGAACATGTCTAGCCACCTGAGAAGTATTCACAATAACCCCAGCAGTTACCCATTTTGATTAATTATCTCATATCGGGGGTTGGAATTGACATCAGGCGTGACTGTGGCCACACAGCTGTCAGCATATATAGTCATTGGCGCATGGTTTGCAATGTTGATAGAAGCTTCTATGTGGAAGATGTCACCCAGTTGGAAGAGATTAGAAGCCCTTGGAGAGGACCAGTCATCTGGAAAGTATTACATGCAATGTTATTATAGGCCAATAGCAAGTTTCCTCCTCCCTACGTGAAGGACAAACATACAAACCTGTCATAAGGCGTAATGAGAATGCTAGTCTGTCTTCAGCAGATATGGTGGAGCTGAATGGTACCCATGTTGGTTTGATTGCCTTACTGCTAACATTTCCATTCCTGAGGGAAAAAAAGAAAATTTATAGTGAGGTTAACCACAAAGGACACATTTAGCGTGAAATAAGATGTAGGGGTTTAGAAAGCAACAAGTAGGGTTTCAGTCCTGACACAAGGACCACTTGGAACCAACCACCTTAAGCTCAACCCCAAAGTCTATTGAGAGGCAACAGGCTAAACTGTTCAATTTCAAATGTTGAAATTCTACCAGTTATAACACTTACAGAACGCTACCTTAGGACAAAGAACCCCAAATGCAATAAGGGTGCCAAGATAATAGTCATCCCTTTGTGAATTCAGCTACGTTTTGTTACCAATGCTGGTGCTCTTTTTTGGAAGAACAGTGGCCCCAGGGGGGTTCCTATCAGTACCACACCATATTAACCTTGATTTTGCAGCTGGCCCTCAGATTTAAGTTGTGCATGCGCAACAGCATCAAGTCAGAGATACAACCGAGAAAACAAGATGGCAGAGAAGGTCACCCAGGCTTGTGTTTTTTGCCTAAATGGACCACCAACCTGGGAAACAAACCCAAACCAAGTGACTGAACTCATTGGGATGTCCAATAAAAGTCACAAGAAAGTTATTTAGGACATGCTGCAGTTAAATGTTCTCATCATTCAAGTATTGCACCATAGATTCAAGTTATGATGCAGGATTTTGTTTACATAGTAACCTGACTGCAGTCTGGAAGGATAGAAGATCACTAGGAAGTCTAAAAGAAGCAAATAAACCATAGCCTTGTTTAGTCTGGTTGTTTGGGGGGGGGGGGGTCAGTGACCCCTTCAAACAAATATGAACCCTAATCTGTCAGCTGGAAACAAGCACAATAGGAAAGTATATAATCTATATGTTAAAAGACCAACTGAGAAGATGCTTAGAGTGGGTCTATTGAGAACCAAGTTTTATTAAAGGCATGTTCCCTTTTGTCACATATGTGTGGACTTTCCAATGCCCCCCCATATCTAATTACACAAAGAAATAGTATTAGAACCATTTGGGGGGGGGGTAAAGACAGTGAAAACCCCAATACATTGGTTATTGGGTACAGGCAGATGCACTCACCTGGGATAAAAGCACTGAATGAGAACCTTTGCCCCATTCATCCGAATAATGGGAACATTCCTGGGAGCAGGAGCGTAGGTGAGGTTGGTGCTATAAACCAGGAAGTTGGGAGTCATCTGTGGAAAAAGCAATTACAGGTCAATGGGTGGAGTCTTTATGGAGATGTTAAGGGCAAACTGAAGGTGAACCATGAGCAACAGACCTGCTACTTCGTTACTTATTGCCAGTTAATAAAAATCTAAAAAAAACTCCCAACAATTTTAAGATGTACAGTAACTTTAAAGGTCAACCTTTTGCAGGGAGAATTTTTTTTTAACTTCTGGCTTGAAGTTCAAGCTGTACCAATATTAAAGCCATGCACTGATTGACAAGCCATCTGGTGAGGGACCCTGGCTACAGACAAGTCCCCCATAATATGAAATACGCACAAGCTGGTCAGACTTCTGCATGGGGCATTTGTAAATGTCAGACTGGCCCACAGGCTACCAGGAAAACTTCCAGTGGGCCCAGGTGTCAGTGGCCCTCCTGCTTCAAAACATTTGGCATATTTCATGGTCACTCCCTATTTGTATGAGAACAAAGACTAAATAGATTTATTATAGCATGTACAGACTAGCAGAATAGAGATTGCGTGAGGAGAGGAATTATATTAGTACTGATCTAAGATTTTTGGGTGGGCCCCTGATATCCCAGTCCAACACTGCTTTAAGGTGGTGGTTGCCATGATCAGAGCTGGAGCACAGCTTGGGTTGCCACCTCGCCCCTTTAATACAGAACACACAGAAGCCATTGCGGATTAGCAGTTTATCTAGACTGAACTGATTTATGTGCAGCCATGCAGAATGCATCTAAATTGCAGCCTGTGGATTCCATATATGTCCAACCCAAAGCTCAGCCCCCTTTAAAATATGCAACTAGTCCTCAGTATTCCCAGAGGAAGTTTTTATTCAGCTTTAGTTTGAAGGGGGGGGGGGGTTGCCCTATACTACCAAATACTGAAACATGGACATCATCCCCTCATATTACCAACAAGTTGTACCCTCTCCTAGATTCCCTCAAACCCTTTAGAACTTAATGGGGGGGGGGGGGACACCCAAAGAACATTATCCAATTGATCTCACTTACCTGTAAGCTGTTCCCACAATCCTGCAGGGCCACCTGGAAGAGGACAGCAGTGCTTGTGCTCTGGGGGCTGGGGGAGCAGCGCTGGGGTCCTAGAGTCAGTTCTGAAGCCTTCACCCTCTTCCCAATCCCATAGAGATCAGTCTGCACGGTGACCACCATCTTGTCCTCATCACATCGCACACTGACCGTGTTCTGGGGGGAGACGGGGAGTTGCCTGGAGCCAGGAGCCAAGCCATTAGCCCCTCTAGTAGGGCCAAGATTAGACACAACATGGCCATAATCTTGCCACCAGTTACCTTGGCGACGACTCCTCTCAGCAACAATGGAATCAGCCAGAGCACCAACAGGTCCCAGCAGGACCAACAGCAGCAAATTCAGTTTCCCCCACTGTCTCATTGTGATTTCAGCAGGAACAGCACAATAAAGATTCCCTCCCTCAGAACCTTTTATACCCCCTGCTGACTATGGATCCACCCAGATTCCATAAACAGATCCACCTGAGCATCAACACCTGCAACATATTACCTGCTGCCTCCCTGCTTCATATGGGTTGGGCACTATTAGTCAAACATCCTAATGCTAATTGGGCTCATCAGGGGGGGTTCATGAGCTATACACATTTGGGGAGGGGGGGGGAGATATTTATAAACCAGAGTTACTATAGAACATAAACCTGTAGTAACCAATCAGCTCTGGCTTTTCGCTACAGCAAACATGAAATAAGATTCATAAAAGAACAATTCTGATTGGTTGTTAAGCTGTGGGCCTGCGGCCCCAGGAGAAGAGCCCAATGCTGCAGATAATATAAGTTCTTAAAGGGGGGCATTCATTTTTACTGTGGTGTTGCTGAACTACAGCTCTGCAACATTGTGCAGCATATAATTAACTGATGATGGCAAGTGTAGAGTAACCAATATAATGATGGCCTCCTAAGGACCCATTAAAAGTTCTTTCCAACGCCTCCAGACAGTGCTGCCAAAATAAAACTGCTTAGTTAACTGGGCCCTCCTCACAAAAAAATCTAATATTCTGGTTAATTAACAGATTCGATTCCTACATATGATAAGGCCAAATGATAAGGACATCCCACCTCCGAGGAGCTTTATTCTACAGTCGTCTCCACTTAATGATCCATTCAGACTATGTTTAATTGAAAAAATCGATTTAGTTTGCATTTAAATTCTGAAGTGATTGTTAGGGTCACTGACCCCAGGAACCAGATGTTGGTTATGCTTTGTGATGCCCGATTCTACATTTCACTGAGGACACAAGTTAGTATCCCTTTAAAATAAAACGCCATTTGCTTCTATACAACAGAAAATGTATTTACTGAGCTTCATGTTTGTTCCATTGTTTCTTATGGGGCAAGTCACATGGACTATAAACTGTAGCACAGAAATCCCCATTTGTCACTATACAGGTATGGGACCTGTTATCCAGAATGCTCGGGACCTGAGGTTTTCCAGATAATGAATCTTTCTGTAATTTGGATCTTAGAAAATCATATAAACATAACATAAACCCAATAGGCTGGTTTTGCCTCCAATAAGGATTAATTATATCTTAGTTGGGATCAAGTACAAGCGACTGTTTTATTATTACAGAGAAAAAGGAAATTATTTTTAATAATTTGGATTATTTGATTAAAAGGGTTTAAGTTTACCTTTATTATGATGTAGAGAGGGATATTCTGTGACAATTTGCAGTTGGTTTTCATGTTTTATTATTTGTGGGGGTTTTTTTGGAGTTATTTAGCTTTTTATTCAGCAGCTCTCCAGTTTGTAATTTCAGCAGTCTGGTTGCTAGGGTCCAAATACCCCTAGCAACCATGCATTGATTTGAATAAGAGACTGGAATATGAATAGGAGAGGCCTGAATAGAAAGATGAGGAATAAAAAGTAACAATTACAATACATTTGTAGCCTTACAGAGCATTTGTTTTTTAGATGGGGTCAGTGACCCCCGTTTGAAAGCTGGAAAGAGTCAGAAGAAGGAAAATCATTCAAACACTATAAAAAATGAAGGACAAATTAAAAATTGCTTAGAATCAGCAATTCTACAACATACTAAAAGTTAACCCCTTTACAATAGAGTCTATGGGAGGGGGTCTTCCTGTATCTCCAAGCTTTCTGGATAGTGGGTTTCCGAATAACAGATCCCATGCCTGTACTGCATACTTGGGCAAGATTAGAATAAAATGGCCACGTCCAGCCTATGGGGCTCCAGTTGAACACCCTGCTCTAGAGTAGCAATCTAATAGTAAGCTCTGATAGGTCGATTGCAGAGATATTAACAAAAGCTTAATTCTGATTTGTTACTGTGAGATATCCCTCCCGAATAAACTTTACTCCTAAGGGGTAATGTATTCTGCTCTTACTACGAGTGCTCCCCTTACTACTCATTCACTTCAGACTGGTGGCAGTTAGGATCAGGCAGTTGCTAAAAGGTCCCTGGGTGCTATAGGGTGAAATTGTGCCTCCCTCTGTCTGCCCCTTATAAATCAGAGTTGGGCAAAGTAGTATTGGCACCCAAGCAACACAATGGGGCAAATTTACTTATGGTCGAATATCGAGGGTTAATTAACCCTCGATATTCGACTGCCGAATTGAAATCCTTCGACTTCGAAGTCGAAGGATTTAGCGCTATTCCTACGATTGAACGAATAACGATTCGAAGGATTTTAATCTATCGATCGAAGGATTTTCCTTTGATCAGAAAATTGTTAGGAAGCCTATGTGGACCTTCCCCATAGGCTAACATTGGCCTCGGTAGGTTTTAGGTGGCGAACTAGGGGGTAACTCTACCTCCCAATAAAGAGTATTGCAGTCAACTTGCTGCCTTGGGTTTGTTCCACAACCAACTGCATTATTGATACATTGATTTGGGATATCGAACACAGGATAACCCGTGGAATTAAACCAACAAGGACTTTTGGTGAGCCGCACCCAGTTTATATTTTCCAGGGTACCACAAATGAAAAAGGTGGAAAAAAAATTTTAAACCAGGGAAATGCATTATGCATAAAAACTATGTAAAATAAGAGAAAACTTAAAATCAGGGGATGGAAAACTGATTTTTCACTGTCTGTTGGAGGCCAAAAAGAATAATTTTTACTGGGCTATATTTGTCAAAGGGCTCCGCCCGAAACACGTTGTGTAACTCTACCTCCCAATAAAGAGTATTGCAGTCAACTTGCTGCCTTGGGTTTGTTCCACAACCAACTGCATTATTGATACATTGATTTGGGATATCGAACACAGGATAACCCGTGGAATTAAACCAACAAGGACTTTTGGTGAGCCGCACCCATTCCTTTATTTGCAAATATCCGTCAGGCAGGTTTTACAAAGAGAACTGCAATGGCATGATGATACAGTCTCCAAAGGGTCTGTAGGCCACTCCATGTGATCTGATAATCGGACCCTGAGTCAACAATCGGATTTTGCCTAGGGTGTGGCTGGCCAAATTGGACCCAAATCTGTCTGTTTGGAAAGGACACCAAATAAGCACCTCCCACAGTGTCAGTGTATGGCCAACATGTTCTACAAGTCAACAGCCAAGGTACAAGGGTAAGTAAACTGTAGAAAAGAAAAGTGCTCAGTAGTACAAATTATAACCATGCTGTAAACCTAATACTGGATCCTGTGTACATTGGGCCCTTGATCTTTGTTGTTCCCTCCCCATAATCATGTCAGGACTGGGAATGTGGCCTTGCTGGAGAAAAGCTTCTACTGAGTCACAATGAGATCCAGGGGATGGGGTGGAACTGGTATAGTGAGGTTGCGAGGCTTAGCATATGTATAGGATTGGATTTTTAACTAAAAAAAGACTCAATATGACCCTAATGATAATGATACAATGCTCTTATCATCTATTATCCATATCATCTATTATCCATATACAGTAGAACCCCCAGTTTATATTTTCCAGGGTACCACAAATGAAAAAGGTGGAAAAAAATTTTTAAACCAGGGAAATGCATTATGCATAAAAACTATGTAAAATAAGAGAAAACTTAAAATCAGGGGATGGAAAACTGATTTTTCACTGTCTGTTGGAGGCCAAAAAGAATGATTTTTACTGGGCTATAAAGTTGTTGAAATATTTGCCCTGAGGGTTTTCTAGGACATGAATAAAGCAGAGCTACTGAAGTGTTAAAGTCAAGTCATTCCATCAGTGACACTTTCCTGGCTGTTGTGCTGGAGTGTTGTATTGTGGCTTTCCATTTTCCAGAGCTTTAAAGTCACATGACTTTCAAGATTTTGGAATTGGTTTTGCCAGAAACTCAAGACTCCAAAAAGGGAAGAGAGCCCTGAGTTTGGTGCTCCCCTATTGTTTCTGAATTGGAAAGGTCCATCATTATGTATATTCATCGTTTAAAATTAAATGAATGCAGATGTAGACACAGCTTGCAGCTGGCTTTCCTATTTTTTACATTTTTCAATTTCTTTAAACTATTACATTTGACAGGTATAAATTCCAACCGGCAAATACAAGAAGAAAAAGATGCAATAAAAAGAATAGACCGTAGGCATGAAATGCTAATTGCAAATTGTCTGTGGCTTGGAATAACTGGAGAGGTGTCTTCTAGAAGAACTTGAGACTAGGGCATGAATGTTAATGGATGACTATACTCAATATACAGGTCACCTTAATCAAAAGCTTATGCAACCTCACACACACAGGGACAGATTTACTAAGGTTTGAATGGTAAATTCAAATTCGAATTTTCAACCATTTTTTGGTCAAAACTCACAAATTTGAATTTTAAACCACCAACTCGAATTTGAATTTGAATGTGAGATTAATCACTACTTGACCCTGGAAACAGTTCTAATTTGACTATTCTCCACCAAAAACCTGCCGAGTTGAACTATTTGAAGATGTTAATAGCGATGAGCCAAATCTTTTGCCAAATTTCGCTTAGAAAATGATGCCACATAGACTCCAGTGGGAGAAAAAAAATTCACACAAGTCAAAAAAAATTGGACGCTCAAAAGACAGTTTTTTGATTCAAGTTTTTAGGTCGGGACTACTCGATCTAATTATATAATTTTTACATTTTTTCATAAATAACACCATTTAACTTGTAAATTTATTAGAGTATAAAAAAATCCAATGCTTTTACATTCAACCTTTGATAAATAACCCCTTAAATGGAGAGTAGATTAGAAACTTCCCATTAGAAATTTGGGAACCATCCCTACTTATGGGCTCTAGAAATAAGGATACACCGACCTCTGTATATTTCTGTTAGACAAACAGAAAGGAATAACAAAATATGAAGTTATGAAGGTTCTTTAAGTGCTACCAAGGAGGAACTAATTCAATTCCCAATTTAAGTAGCAATTTCTAAACTACAAACAATTCAACAGCCTTGGGTAATGTTTCCAGAGACTTCAGGAATACTCTCTGTAGGCTCCACAAGGACATGTTCTCTAAGAGCTCCTTGCACCCATCTTATGCACAGGCCTCCATGTGAGAGGCACCATGGCGAGTTACTGCTCTTCTGACTTAAATAATAGAAGAGAATAAGAAGTCACAGGAGAAGAATCCTTTTTTCTTGCAGATACCAAACCTAGGGCCTCTCTAGGCACACACACAAGCCTAACAGTACATGCTGCATATTCTTAGCTGGAGAAGTGTCGGTGCTCTAGGAATTGAATATTCAGCCATAAAATACTATTTTGTAGGAATGCACTGAACCTATATTTTTTATTATCCCAAAGCCTCCCAGAAGATTTGGATGGATACTGAACTGAATCTAAACAAATTTGCATATTCAACTATTAACATTTCCATTCTGTTATTTTAAATTAAATTATGTTGATAGAAGAACCACAAGTTGCTAATTGTCTTAAATTTGCACATTGTCAAGCTTAACTCTTTTCTAGATGAATTTCAAAGCACCAGTTGGAAGCTGAAACTCAATGGATATATGGATGTCCTTAATAAAATGAATAACAAAATAAGATAATAACCACATAATTAAATGCCCTATTTAGAAAATATAATTAAATGGTTAGAAAAAAAAACCAAACTCAACATGGTTTTAAATTAATTTCCCCAGAGTTTTTGAATCCTTCAGAAATATCCGTTCTCTGTAGGCTTCACATGGACCTGTTCTATAACCTATAACTGGGTTCTCATGCCTAGCAGTCTTCTCAGAGCTCCTTGCACCCATTCCATGCACAAGCCTCCATGCAAGAGACACCATGGTGAGTTACTGATCTTCTATTTTAGGTCATAGAATAAGAAGTCACGAGAGAAGTAGTCTGTCTAACCAGATTAAAGCAAGAAATTCACCATGTTACGATCAACCCTCAGAACAGAAGGGTCTACCTCAATCCAACCTTAGTGCACACAAAGTGAACAAAAAGTTCTCCATCCAGAGACAGAATAAGAAGTATCACAAAGACTCCTGCTGTAAAGTAATGAACAAAACAAGGGTGCTAAATCTTTTTTTATGGTTTAAATTTAATGTACGGTCATATTAAAAAGGTCATAAATGGGCTGATATAACCTTCATGTCTCCAGACCAACTCAGCAGCTTATCAGCCCATATATGGAGCATTCCTCAAATATTTTGCTTAAAATTGGCCAAATATCTGTCGGGTAGTTAAGAAATCCTGCAGAACAAGAACATGACCTATTGATGTGGTCCTCTCCCAACAGCTCTGCCTATGTCATACCCTGTATTATATTTTGATTGCTAGTGGAGGTCTCAAACACTAAGATTTGGCCCAGCATAAGGGTTGCTAAACACACTTGTTTGTTGGGACATGTATAGAATTTACTTTCAGACCAAATATTGGGAAATCATTGGGACTGTGAACATTAGGGGCACCCTGAACTCTATTCGATATTTCCTTGAATGTTTGTGCTTTAAGTTACATTGCTGTTTCTGATTTTTTTCTCAGCCAAAAAACCGCATGCTCTATCACTGAACAGACACATTTTACAAAAGCTGAATGAAGGGATGAGAGTGCTTTGTGCATTACATGAGTTTAAGCCATTTATAAGTGTCACTAGTTTGAGAAGAGTTATAAGGTGCTCCATCAGGAGCAGTTCTACTCTACGGTGAAGAAACTGTCTGGCTTTCACTGTCGATTGTCATGGAAAATCCTAGAGATGAAGAAATGAATCAGACGTCTGTCTTTGACATCATTATTATCGGATTTGAAGGACCTCTTCATTTTAGAATTGTAATGACTCTTATGCTTTTTCTTTTTTACTTGATGACTTTAGTAATAAATTCCATAATCGTCATTTTGGTTTCAGTTAGTCATCGTCTCCATTCTCCCATGTACTTTTTCCTTTGCCACCTGTCTATAACAGATATAATTGTTCCTTCCAGCATTGTACCAAACTTGCTGTATGTCACATTACTAGACAGGGGTACAATATATTTATCCAACTGCCTTGCTCAGTTATTCTTCTTTGGTATAGCAGCAGATGCCGAGTGCCTTATCCTTACATTGATGTCCTATGACAGATTCCTTGCTATATGTAGGCCGCTACATTATATGTCAGTAATGAGTCTTAAATTTCAGATCCTGTTGTCCGGCAGCTGTTGGTTTTTAGCCTTCACTGTAGCTTTCTTTGCAGTTTGTTACATTGTGACATTTCAGTTTTGTGGTTCTAATGTCATCAACCATTTGTTTTGTGATCTTCATCCTGTCTTGAACCTCTCCTGCTCAGATACATTTGTTGTTGACATTGAAGTTCTTGTGGCCGGAACTGTTATTGTTGTCCTGGCATGTGTGTTTATAGTGGTAACTTACATCTGGATCTTCCGCACAATCTTATGGAGCTCTTTGACTACAGGGAGGCAGAAAGCCTTCTCCACCTGCACCTCCCACTTGACAGTTGTCTGCACTTACTATGCAACACTGCTTGCAAATTATTTGATCCCACTGGCTGGAATGACCACAGATCTTGCCAAATACATATCTCTGTTGTACACATTAATAACTCCATTAATGAATCCCATCATATACACAATAAGAAATCGGGAAATCAGGTCTGCTTTGAATTCTTTTATGCACTAGACCATGGAAGTATTCAGACCAAATATTGGGAAATCATTGGGACTGTGAACATTAGGGGCACCCTGAACTCTATTCGATATTTCCTTGAATGTTTGTGCTTTAAGTTACATTGCTGTTTCTGATTTTTTTCTCAGCCAAAAAACCCCATGCTCTATCACTGAACAGACACATTTTACAAAAGCTGAATGAAGGGAGGAGAGTGCTTTGTGCATTACATGAGTTTAAGCCATGTGAATGGAATCTGGATAAAAGAGAAGCCTGAATAGAAAAAATAAGTAAGAAAAAATTTGTAAACGTCTATGGACTCCTTGCTGGTTGCCTGGCACTGACCCAAGGAAATTAGTTTACAGCTTAAAATATAGCCGTAAGAAAGGTTAAATGGGAAAGATAATAATTAATAAAATATTAAAAATAATCATTCTACAAATGTTAGTGTGCAGGATGGTTCCCAGTGGTTGAGCCTCTACTTGACTATGCCTTTACTTATTCTAGTCTGCAGGGTGTGTATTACAGGGCTACTTGAGGGATACTAGTTATACTGTATTACAATCTTATTTAGAATGGAGTTTTAGCAGTGGGACAAGAATTAGTGCAGAATGGAGCTGCATTACCAACTAAAGCGTCTTTTATTATCAACCAACAGTTCTGGAATACAAGGGTAAGACGCAAGTCACTACCTCAATGGTTGTTAGACACTAGACATGCTCAATGAAATCTGTTTGCTTAGGCAACAAATGAACATGGGCAGGACCTATAAAAAGCCTTCCCTGACTGCTGATAGAACAACAGGTAAGTGAACCCCTACCATTGCTTGACCAAACTTGACAACAATCTAATTTTAAGGATTAGCTTCTCTGTTGAGACTCAGTGGTGACCTTCATTGAGGTGCAAAGAAATGAAGGCCGTTGAAGGTTATGAGGAAGAGTTTGTTTTATGGGAAGTCATAATAAAGACTTCAGCAGGGGATGGGCCTGTACCTTCTTGGATTAGAGGAGGAGAATTCTGGCAACAGTATTGAATTCAGACTATAGTGAGGAGAGCTGGGAGTTAGGGAGGCCAGTTAATTGCAAGTTGCAGTAGTCTAATCGGGATAGGATGAGGCATGCCTGAGTGTCTTAGCTATAGCAGGTGCAAAAAAAGAACATTTTTTGGCAATGGGCCCTCACTAGTGGATGGAAGGGTGTAGTTTTACTTTAATTCTGTTAGGTTGAAAAAATATCTTGGGCATCAGTGGTTCTTAACCATCGGGTAACAGTTTTTTCTTAGTTTGGGCATTTATGACAACCAGCAGAAAGTACCCACTCAAAAGTGTCTAACCCCAGAGTACAATGCACTCCAAGTGGAACTTCTGTGTAATATATCTCTCTATGTCTACTCTTCTGGGCAGGACTAACTAATCCATCTACACGCCTCGTTGGAGCATCAGGCTGCTTACTAATTACCCTGACACTAATTCTCACTCCTAGAGCAAGCTCTAGCAAAGGTTATCCTCACACTAGCTACACTTACTGAGGTCTACATCCACCTTAGGCCCAGGAGCTGATTTATAGTAATGTAATCCTTGGGTGCTAGCTCTAGTTTACCTTTTTATGGTACCAATTACCTTTCTTTCAAAAAATAAAAAACACTGCAATTATTAAAAAGCCAAGCTCCTTTAGAAGTCAATGGGTAGTTTGTAAAAAGATTCGAGATTTTACAGGCTAATTTAAAATGAATGAACATTGCAATGGTTATTTGCAGTCAACTTTCTTTCCGTGACTGAACATTTGAGTTTTTTTCTAGCTAGCAATTAAAAATAAAAAAACACAATTGTGGATTAAAAATTGCTGCAGTTTTGTCCCATGATCAAATACACGTAATAAAAAAAACAGTCCCTTAGCACTAGTAGGATATTATACAGAAGAAGCAGGCCTTAATTTTGTATCATGTCTCAACACAAAAGTTACAGGAAGATTCCATTGACTAAAGAAGACACGACCAAATGAAACATTAAATCCTGCTCCATGTGTGTTGTAGAAGAATCTTTATAGACATTATTTTTATGTATCATCTTTGTACAAGTCATTCTGAATTGAGTTGGATGACTAATAAAATATCTTCAAGAGAAAAAAAATACAGCAAGTCCAGTTGATTTGATTTATTACTATAGATATACTGTACCATGACCTGGATGAATGAGAACCTTCAAAGACATTTCTAGTCACTCTTTTGTGAAATAGGAGAGTCCTGCCAGCACCAGACTTCATCAACAACCTTTTGAGGACCTGGAACTTTCTGCTGCAGACTGACAAGAAACCGGACACAATGGAGATACATCTGGTAGCCTAGGTCAAGGAATCGTGGTCATTGTTAGTCTAAAAGTCAGGGCAGGTGGCAAAAAGGCAAGTGAAATGCTGATATCACAATGCCTACATCATGTCATCAAGATGCACATTGCCAAAAACATATGTGGCACCCGCATTAGCAAACAGAACCAGGACCAGTGTATTGAGAGGTAGGAAGAGACTCCGGTCTTCCACTGTACATGACAGCGACTGTCAGTAAAAGACCCTGAATGGTCTATAGCCTGCATCAGCAATTCTACACCATTAGTATGCCCTGGATTCTACCTTGGATATATATTTACTAGTATATGCTTAATATAAAGCCATTATAAAAAGAAACCAATAGAATATTTATTGGACTTACTAATAGGAAGGTATGGAAGCTAAATGGTTGAATTGAGAGTTTAATGACATTTCTAGACTATCTCTATATATAGGCTCTAGATTTAATTAAACATTGTATAGGAGGAAAGCCTAAAAATGTACAGTGAATTGTGCCTTTAAGGGGCTTTATATGGATTGCAGAGGCATGCCTAGAAAAAATGGGATCACTAGGTGTCAAGTAATAGTAGCTGCTACTGCAAGTAAAAGGGGTGTGTAATGAGAAGATCCGCATGGTTGACTATTTCATGTGTACAGGGGGAACTCAAGATGAAGTCAAGGAACCTGAGACAAAGCCAAGTGGTCTGAGAGTGATCTTTAGGAGTCAAAACCTGGGGAAAAGCTGGAAAGATGGAAACTGTGAGTTATACAAGAGGAAAAGCCCTGTGGAATTGTTGTAGTGGCTCAGGCAATAAGCCCTCACCCCTAGATAGACAGGAAGCCATTTTCTCATTTTCTGCATTTTTTTCATGTTTGTAGAAACCTTAAATAAATTGGCCACCCAGCTGTGTTTAGCTCTCTACCTCTTCAGCAATGACAACTCTGGACTGCTGGCTTCTTTTAAGGGTAAAATAAGATTATCAAAGTGCTAATCTAGGAGAAAAGGAAGGTTGGGGGTCAGGCACTTAATTAACATTGGAGTTTTAAAACTGAAACAATGAAATTTTCGAGCTCATTCTTAGCTCCTTCACAGTAACAAAAGAAATCAAAGCAAGATGGAAATAATTATAAACCGAATTGTAATATTTTCATTAGGCAGATACAAATGGATAAAATAAATGAAGTTTTCTAGGCATTAACCAGTCGTTTATGACTATAGAACAATCTATTTAGAATCCCCCTTTATCAGATACAGATTTTAGTTGTACACTACACAACATTATTTTTATTTATGAGTTTTTGTGCAAATTCAAATTGGAACCTTGATAAATCACCCCTAAATTGTCAAATAATATAGTTTCTTCCTGGGCGAGGGTCAGAGCTTGATATGAAAAATTAATGAGATCAATCAGACATTTGAATTCTTGTTTTCCTGGCATGTGGGTTCATTGTTGTAACTTACATCTGGATCTTCTACACCATCTTAAGGAGTTCTATGACTTCAAGGAGACAGAAAGCCTTCACCACTTGCACCTCCCACTTGACAGTTGTCTGCACTTACTATGCAACAATGGTTACAAATTATATGATCCCGTTGACTGGAAGGACCACAGATCTTGCCAAATACATATCTCTCCTCTACATAGTGGTAACACCATTGATGAATCCCATCATATACACACTGAGAAATCAGGAAATCAGGTCTGCTTTGGACTCTTATATCCACAAGACCATGCAATTACACCGGCTTAATGTATAAAAGAGTAGGACATGGTAACTGCCATCAATGTGCCTCACCTTGATTCATTAAGTAAACTAAGGCATATACTGTGGTTCTATGGATATGTTGTTAGATTATTTATGATAGGTGTCCACAACTTGCCCACATTCTTTGCAGCCTTTGGTGATCCATTTAGATCTTGACAGGCAAACGTGTCCAGTTATATGTTACTAGAGGTGGGTAACTGACCAGCACAGATATAAGGATAATAACTGTAAACGTATGGCATAAAAAGGTGCTAAGACTGTATTAAATGCAAGGCTAGTGCTCCAAGGGGTTGGATCTGAGTTTAATTATAGAGGCTGATTCAGTTTTAGATAGGGTAGAAGATCCTAAAGTAAGTTTTTGTAAAGGATCTGTAGAAGGACCCTCTTCACTTCTTGGTTCCGTAGACTTTATATAAGGGTATTAAGCACTAAAATGACTACTGTGTAGACACCACAGACAGACAACATTTTATCTTTTAGATTAGGGGTGAACTCAGCGCTCCCTACCTTCAATCGCTTAGTGGCAGCACTTATAGAAAGGTTTTTAGGATCCAATTGTCCTTACGTTATAGAAAATAATCAGCAGGATTAAAGTGAGCTTCTAAGACTTTGACCAAATCCTAATGGGAAGAAGAATATGCCAATAGTGTGAGACCCTTAATTGAAATGGCCGTGGTAATTATCGGACCTACTTGCAATCATTAAGATTAGTGAAAATTGTGTATTTGTAGAGCCTTCATAGGCTTCGGAATACCTTTGGGACCTGTTGGTGTAAAAGTCGCAATAGTAAAGCACTGTGGTGACCCCCTCTGGTGGCCCAGATACATGTTCTACTTACTAGACGCCAGATGTATTGGAGTGTGTATCTAGATGTGCTGTCAGGCTGGTCTGTGTAAGAGCGGGGTTTCTTATGTTGGTCTCATAGATGTGCAGAGATTCTCTTCCGATGCCGTCTTCTTTTTCCGTTGTTTATATAATATAAAAATATCTGGAACGGTCCAATTCCTAAGACGGACGAATGGCTAGTGTCAGAGGGTTGATAGTTGTCACCCCCACCCTCTATGACGCCATAACGCTATATGGCCCAAGGCAGGATGGACTATTATGGCGAATGGTCTACTGTGGACAATGGTCAATCATATAGTTTATACTAGGCCATACAAATAAAAGATCATCACTCTGTTTCTTAAATTCCAGAGTGTTAGCATAATGTCTGTCTGTCTGTTGGGGCCCCTTACTGCAGACGTGCTGCTCGAATAACTGGAAATACCACAATGGCCTTGGTTAGCCATAGCTGATTGCGAGGTTGTGGACCGTTGGAGCTAGGCACAGTATGTTACAACATTCCTTTGATAACATGTAAGACTAAGTAAATCATTTGGACATTAATTGTACAAGGAGGAGTCAGACTATGTATGGTATTTCCGTGAAACCCTTGTCACAATTACTGTAAATGCCTTCTGAAAGCTATATAACGCCTGGACCAAGAGGTGGGTCTTTGGTAAGTCCTTGGCTGACATTCTGTGCGTTACTCCAACAGCTTACCCAGACAAAACTGTTATGTTGTATTATGTAAGAATAAATTGCCTGACTATTTCTAAAGGTTTTCCTTTACTGAGTTTTGTCTTACACAAGGTCAAAAAATGGTACTACAAAAAATACCATCACCGTGTGGATTGCAGCCACGTGGCGTATCCGATCCTCATTCACCATTGATCTTAGTGTCCCTCTGAACTCCGTGAAACTTTGTTCATTTCATTTCGTGCAAGTAGTTTAAGGTTAACGCAAGGAATACAGGGGCACCTTTTCTTCAATTAGAATTAAATAAATTGTTTTATTGGTTATAGTAGAAAGCCCAACGCATTTGTATATGTCAATTCTTCATCAGGGGCACTATTGGCATATTCTTCTTCCCTTAGGATTTGGTAAAAGTCTTAGAAGCGCACTTTAATCCTGCTACTCCAACTTGCAGTACAGCTGTAAAGTGTGACTGAAGTCTATAAAAGCACAAGTCACATGACTGGGGTGACCTGGGAAACTGACAATATGTCTAGCCCCATGACAGATTTCAAAATTAAATATAAAAAAATCAATTTGCTCTTTTGAAAAATGGATTCAGTGCCGAATTCTGCTGGAGCACCACTATTAACTGATGTTTTAAAAAAAACATGGCTTCCTATGACAGTATCCCTTTAAGTACATAATATTGTGATATCGCCCATGTACCCTGTCACTTTTGCCTGCGGCCCTCCACTACCTGGTACATGGACTCTGTGATATAATTGCCAGTCATTGCCTATGGTCTTTCACATACCAAATGCTGCTGTATCTTATGATATAAGTTATTTGGTGGGTCTTGTGCCCAGTGATACCCAAAATCTCACATAAAATTCAACCCAGCATCCACCCATACACACACCCCTCCCTTTACCCATACACTAATTATAGAGCTTAGTATCACAATAGCCTTTGATATTATGTCTGTCCAAGAAATCATCCAAGTCCCTCTTATAGTCATTAACTGAATCATCACCCGGCAGTGCATTCCCCAACCTCACTGTCCTCACTGTGATGAACCCCCTACTCTGTTCCTTTAAATGAAACTTCTTTTCCTCTAGTCTAAAGGGGAGGCCTCTGGTACGTGATTCTCTTTATGCGTAAAAAGGTCCCCTGCTATTTGTCTATAATGTCCTCTAATGTACTTGTAAAGTCTAATCATGTCCCCTCACAAGCGCCTTTTTTCCCCCAGAGAAAACAACCCCAACCTTGTCAGTCTCCCCTCATAATTTAACTCTTCCCTCCCTCTAACCAGTTTAGTTGCACTTAGTCTCTGCACTCTCTCCAGCTCATTTATATCCCTCTTAAGGACTGGAGTCCAAAACTGCCCCCATACTCCAGATGAGGCCTCACCAGGGACCTATAAAGAGACAGAATTATGTTTTCATAGAATTTTTCAGTTTATTTTGAAAAAAAAAAAATGTAGCTTTACCTCGAATCATATGACTTTATTGAATTGCCACTTGAAAAACTCAAATTTATCTATTTTTCAAGTGAAAACCAGTGTCAAACACCCCAGAACTCCCAAAATTTATGAAGGTTAAAAACATCTTTGAATGGAAAGCTGCCATTGACTTTTACATGAATTCGACAAGTTTTAGATGAATCATTTTTGGATTCCACTTTTAGCAGCTTTGGGGCACAATAAATCTTGAAAAATGTGACTCCTTGAAAGGGGTTATTGTATGGACAATTTAAAAACAGCATTCGTGAGATCCACACATAGTAAACAACACAATTTATTCAGTAGATAAAGGGGCAGATTTACTAAAGGGCAAAGTGACTAACGCTGGAGACAATTCGCCAGTGTTACTGCCAGCAGGGACTTTGCCAATTTACTAATGGGCACAGGCGTTATTTCGCTAGTGAAAAAGACAGACGCTAGGGTCATTCGCACTCTATAGTCAGGCAACTTTTCATTGAATGGACGTTACTCTGCAAATTTACTAAAACGAGGATTTCACTGAACGTTACCTATTTCGCCAGACTTGCCTTTGCCAGCTCAGACCAGGTGAAGTGCAATGGAGTGGATAGATCTTCATCAATCTTTTCCTTTCCTTTTTTCATGGTGATAGGCTGCAAAAGTCCTAAAAAATATTTTCGCTTTGATTTGCTCTCATTGCCGAAGTAATGCTAGCGAAAATTCGTCAGCCTTGACGAAACTTTGCATTTTAGTAAATTATTGTTGTCCCAGTGAATTTTCGCCTGGAGAAGTGTTGAGCTGGGTGTGAAGTGGACGCTGGCGACTTTTCACCAGTTAGTAAATCTGCCCCATTCAGTCAACAACAAATCTAATCATTCTGTTATTTCTCCCCCTCGGATCTATACGTCTAGTTCCTACAGAAAGATAAGTTGGAGGCCCTATCCTGCAATCTCACTTATAGCTCTCAATTCAATCAGATAAAATATATAATTAAAAACAATCTTGCAATACTAATCACTGGTTACTCACTCACTACTAACTGACTACTCGCTGACTACTCACTCACTACTAACTGACTACTCACTGACTACTAACTCACTACTCACTGGCTACTCACTCACTACTAACTGACTAATCACTGGCTACTCACTCACTACTAACTCACTACTCACTGACAGAAAACTCCATATTTCACTTGAACTACAAGTGGGAAAATATAAATCAAAACTCAATATATTAATGGCCATTATTTATATTATCACTTGTAAAACATTACAATACATGTACCTTGGCCAAACTAGTAACCTCATGGTATGAACCTAGAGTATAATGTTTCCTGTTTTGCGTAATACACCCTTATCAAATGTACATATAATATATATTATAACCAAAAATGTAATTCAATGTTCTTTATTATCTACTTATGTCGCTTTTACAATATGGCACATCTGTAACACCTTCCCTGATTGGCTGTTCAGTTACTGTCTATGATTGGTTGTTTTATGTTTAAATGGTGTGACTTGTCTAAGTCTTGTTTGAGGCTATGACAAAGCGCCCGTAAAGCACAAAATGCACAAGGAATATTTGAGATGTTTTATCTTTAAATAAATTCATTTTTTTAACTGCATTTACTTCTGATGAGATGGGTTAGTTATTGGTGTCAGCCTGCACTAGAAGTGGCCAGCCCAAAGTCTAAACCCCTCCAATGACTCAACACAGTAATTCAGGAGCAGCCAATCACACGGTCCAGGGTTTGAGAACGGACAGATCCTGACGTGAACATACAACGCGATAATTAAATATGAAGGTAGTGTGGTTCTTTAGGCATCATCCAGTAGACTCTAATTAGAATCCACTTTAGAATTTGTTTTATTTCAAGTTAATTTCCCTAGAGATTGTATAGCCTTCAGGAATATCAGCTCTCTGCAAGCTCCACAGGGACTTGTTCTCTAAGCTATAACCGGGCACTCATGCCTAGCAGTCTTCTCAGAGATCCTTGCACTCAACCTGTGTACAGACCTCCATGTGAGAGGCACCATGGTGAGTTACTTCTCTTCTGCTTTCAGTGATCACAGAGATAAGGGGATAGGTAACATCCCTGCCTATTAGAGATTATTTTGTCTAGAACATTAAATTGGGCAATGTAACCTGGTATTGCTAGATCTGTTGGATGAGCAAATAGTAATATGATAAAATACTAATAACACACAGAATGCAGGAGTATATTCCAATATATCCTTAGAACTACAGCACAAAACTAATTGGACCAATTGGGTTAGATATTTTGTATATTCGGAGCATCTGGGCAATATTACAAAACCTTGTGGATTATGGATTTCACCTGAGGCTCCCTGAAGTCTCACCGATTTTGGCCACCGGTTTGATGGCCATTCCTTGGATTAATCCAATGGGTTTCATTAATATCAAGAGTTTTCAAGTTTTCTATCTTAAAATTATATAACACCATTAAATGTTTGAGGGGCTGATTTATCACAGGTCAAGTTTGATTTTATTTTGCAAATATACTTGTGAATATTCTTCAGAACCTTGATGAGTAAAGATTTTTTTTTCAAAAAAAACACAAAAAGTAACCAGAAAAAAAACTTGGAAAGTGAAAGCTACTGAGTTTCTAGAGAACTTCAATGGGATTTTTTGCAATTTTATTATATTAAATTTTTTTCCAGTTTTAGAATATTCATGATTTTTAACCCCATTGAAAACGAATGAAACTATGTGATGCCAGCGTTGAGCCAGTGATCAAAAAAAACATTTTTATTTTGTTGCTGTTTTTTTTCAAAATCACAGGTTTTCTCATGAAAATGTATATGTGCTTTTTATAAATAAATCATATTTTTGAGGGTTTAGAGTTTTTTTCTACTTCGAATAAACTTACAAAAATCTCGAGTTCTTGTTTATTAAAAAAAAAATCTGAATTTAAAAACCTTGACTCAAATCAATCACAGGAAAAAAGTCGAACATTTTAATTTATGAGTCTACAAGCTCAAAAAACATGAAAAATCAAAATTTTGAGATTACAAGGAAAAAAAATAGAAAATCTTGAAAAATATCTTAGGACAACTCCCATTGACTTCTACATGAATTTGCATGCTTTAAGGTGCTGAAGTTTTACAGTGCTTAAAAAATACCAGACATTTAAGATTTTTAAAATATAAATAAAATTTGTGAGGTTTTTGTGTAAAATAATTCAAATCATGGCAAAAATTCTAATTTGAAAGTTGAGAAATTGCCCCTTAGTGTTGGAGAGTATTGTCTCTTTCTCTTTTCTCTATGCTCTTTCCTATTTCAGGTTTTCTTTAGCAAAGAGCGATATTTAAACAATAAGGTGGATACAAGTGGCTCATACAGTATATGTGCATGGACACCTTCCATCGTTCTGTTCCTTCAACACTTCACCTCTATTCCATGCACCTATTAACCTGGTATAGTGACGGATGAAAGCTTAAAACTTGGTATTGTCTTCACAAAGGAATCCAGGGAGGTCCATCAAAAGCCTCCTTAGACCTGTAAGATACAAAATTGTAATTACAGACAACAGTGAAAACTTGTGAAGTTTAGGATGGCACCATTTCACCCCCATACATAACCCCCATCCTGAAAAGATAATCTGCAAATATGTTTAGTTGGGCATCTATAGATAACTGGAATTAAAGATCAACTACATTTTACTGGTGCTCAATCAAAGATGAACCTGTGTTTCATAGAACGTAATTTGTTTTTAGAATTTCTTTTACGTTTAGGCATAAATAAGAACATGGACATTTTATGACTAACTTTTCCATTCTACAATATATCGTCAAGAACAAAAGGACATTACTCATCACTAAATAGACCTTTTCAGTAGCTGAATGAGGGGATGAGAAAGCTTCCAACAAAAAACAGTTTACAATGATGAAACCATTGGAACAAAATGCCACAAAACTGATATAAAAGCTTTGGGGAAAATGCTGAAACATATAGGACCTAATCTGGTGAAGGAAATTAATAAATTTTTTGTGCAAGAACAGCCTGATGTGGTACTGACGTTGTACTACCCAGGAGCTACAGAGGGAGGGAGTAGAAGGCTTATGCTAGACATTTTATCCATGGGATTTCTCCCAAAATAAGAGAGCTGAGCCCATTATAATTGTGAATAATGTTAGTATTAACCAGATATACATGAAATTGAGAAAAAGAGATGAATTACACATCCGTGTTTGAAATTGTTATTCTCGGATTTGAAGGACCCCAAAACTTTAAAATCATAATGTCTGCTATACTTTTTCTTCTTTACTTGATGACTTTAGGAGGGAATTTCCTAATCATATTGTTAGTTTCAATCAGTCATCGCCTCCATTCTCCCATGTACTTTTTCCTTTGCCACCTGTCTATAACAGATATAATTGTCCCTTCCAACATTGTACCAAACTTGTTGTATGTCACATTACTAGACAGGGGTACAATATCTTTATCCAACTGTCTTGCTCAGCTGTTCTTCTTCGGTATAGCAACAGATGCTGAATGCCTCATCCTTACTGTCATGTCGTATGACAGATACCTTGCTATATGTAGACCACTACGTTATATTTCCGTAATGAGCCCAAAACTTCAAATCCTGTTGATCGCCAGTTGTTGGCTTGTAGCCATTACTGTAGCACTTTTGTTTGTTTGTCCAATTTCAACTTTACAATTTTGTAGTTCTAATGTCATCAACCATTTGTTCTGCGACCTTCATCCTCTCTTGAACCTCTCCTGCTCAGATACATTTATGGTTGACATTGAAGTTTTTGTAATTGGAACTCTTATAGTTGTCCTGGCATGTGTATTCATCATTATAACTTATATCTGGATCTTCCGCACAATCTTAGGGAGTTCTATGACCACAGGGAGGCAGAAAGCCTTCTCCACTTGCACCTCCCACTTGACAGTTGTCTGCACTTACTACGCAACACTGGTTACAAATTATATGATCCCACTGACTGGAAGGACCACAACTTTTGGCAAATACATATCTCTCCTGTTCACCGTGGTAACACCAATGATCAATCCTATTATATACACACTGAGAAATCGTGAAATTAAATCTGCTTTCAATTTTTATATCCAAAAGACAATGAACCTTTCATGAGCCAGCATATCAAATACATTGTATATGTCACCAGTCCTATGACATATGATTACTAGTCAGTCGCCAACCTATAAGAAATCTTGATGTTGTTCACTGTAGACTGGGATAAACTGTAATTAACATTTTTTATCGTAATAGTGAAAAAGTGTAATAGTGAGAACTGTAGTACAAAAAGCAAAAACGGGATAGACTTACAATTAGTTGAAAAAGAAGCCCAGATGATATATAAAAAGTAGAAAAATCGTATTAGGACATATTCAAGCCTGACACATTTCATGCCAAAGGGTTGGCACTTACTCATAGGCTGACGGTCTCCCTACCACAGAATCCTTTTAAAGGGGGACAATGACCACTTAATATTTGCATACATGACATCATACATTGTGGTAGCCATTCAGTATATAACTTAGTGCAAACATTTAACCATCAGTGGTAAGTTAAGTGAGTTACATCATTTATAAATTATCCAATCAAAAGAAAAAGGGGGGGGGGGAAACTCTAGTACACTCTCTGCTCAGTACTCAATACTAATGATGTAGAGGGAGATGTATTACAGCCCATTATTTGCTTTAATAGCCATTGACTGGTATTGCCTAGAGTTGCACAATCAGTTATTCACAAAATCCCCAAAGCCTCCTTAATGAAAGAGGCTTCACTACAATTTAGTGTATCATTAGCACATATGTTATTTCTATGATTAAGGGAGTTACTCCCGAAATGCGTCAGGTGATGTTGGTCAGTGACCTATTGGAATAAACCACCTTTTTATCTTCCCGGAGTGCCGCCTTTTCATCCTTTGAGCAATTATGTTATTTCTACTCAAGTTTATAACCTTATATTTATCTTCATTTAAAGCAAATATTAAAACAAAATTATTATTATTACATTATTAAAACAAATAAATATGGCTAGTAATGCCATATTTTATATATATATATATATATATATATATATATATATATATATATATATATATATATATATATATATATATATATTGAACTTCTTGAACCTAAAGGTTCAGCAGCATTTCTATAGTAGTAATGATCCAGGCCTTCAATCAAGAATAAATGTAAGTGTGATGACGTCTCCCACTGCTGGTGTCAAAGACCTAGAGGGTGGGACCATGGAGAAAATGATTCCCCAGTGTGGAAGATGTGACCATGCAGGCTGGAGCTCCTTACAGAAAAGTGATGTATATTTCATAAGTACTTGTATAGCCTACAATCTTTGTTATTTAGCTAGTTATTGCAAACTATGTACATTAATTATAATTGTTTCAGAGCATCTGGTAGAGTAAGGGATGTTTGGTCCACATCTACTGTACATGTCTAATAGTCTACATACTGTACTAGCAAATACACAAGGGGGGTTGTGGGAGCACCCGCATTGCTAAGTAAAAATATATATAAGTATAAGGGAAGTGCTACTGGCATATCCAAATGGGTCAGTGCACATTCCCTAGGCCCCTGTCTAAGTAATTCAGTAATTCAGTAGATATGCAAATGCATATGTTAACAAAGACAGGGGTTTTTAGTTGCAAAGTTATGATCATAAAGTTGAAAAGCCACCATACCACGTCAAGGTAAACCCCATATGGCGGTCCCTAACTTGTACATACTGTACTAGTGTATGAACACATTGATGTTTTTTATGTGACGATTATCCCATATATAGGCTTCACAACTGGGAGTATACATTTGTTAAATGGACATCTGACACCAGGGTGGAGGGAATGTGACAGTTTATCAGATATTTTACTGATCACCTTTTCAGCTTTCTTCTCCTGTGGAGACAGGATTAGACACTTCACCTTTAATGGGTTGTGTTTCTTTAACTGGTTCAGCTTTATCTCACTTTCCATTGCTGCACCTTTTTCTCCCATTTCTTTCTTTAGAGATAAATGGTTAATCTGGCACTGGGTCTTTTCTTTCTCTGCTTCACTTGTGCTTTTCTGTTGTTCAGTTTCCAGCAGCAATTTCTGCCTCAGGAAACTTCAGGAGAACCCTCAGGAGGGGTATATAGAGCAATAGGAGGAGTTATAGGGAGGGGTATATAGAGCAGTAGGAGGAGTTATAGGGAGAGTTATATGGAGCAGTAGGAGTAGTTATAGGGAGGGGTATATGGAGCAGTAGGAGGAGTTATAGGGAGGGTTATATGGAGCAATAGGAGGAGTTATAGGGAGAGTTATATGGAGCAGTAGGAGTAGTTATAGGGAGGGGTATATGGAGCAGTAGGAGGAGTTATAGGGAGGGTTATATGGAGCAATAGGAGGAGTTATAGGGAGAGTTATATGGAGCAGTAGGAGTAGTTATAGGGAGGGGTATATGGAGCAGTAGGAGGAGTTATAGGGAGGGTTATATGGAGCAATAGGAGGAGTTATAGGGAGGGGTATATGGAGCAGTAGGAGGAGTTATAGGGAGGGTTATATGGAGCAGTAGGAGTAGTTATAGGGAGGGTTATATGGAGCAATAGGAGGAGTTATAGGGAGGGGTATATGGAGCAGTAGGAGGAGTTATAGGGAGAGTTATATGGAGCAATAGGAGGAGTAATATTGAGGGGTATAAGAAGCAATAGGAGGAGTTATAGGGAGGGTTTATATGGAGCAATAGGAGGAGTTATAGGGAGAGTTATATGGAGCAATAGGAGGAGTAATATTGAGGGGTATAGGAAGCAATAGGAGGAGTTATAGGGAGGGGTATATAGAGCAATAGGAGGAGTTATAGGGAGGGTTATATGGAGCAATAGGAGGAGTTATAGGGAGGGTTATATGGAGCAATAGGAGGAGTTATAGGGAGGGGTATATGGAGCAGTAGGAGGAGTTATAGGGAGGGTTATATGGAGCAGTAGGAGTAGTTATAGGGAGGGTTATATGGAGCAATAGGAGGAGTTATAGGGAGGGGTATATGGAGCAGTAGGAGGAGTTATAGGGAGAGTTATATGGAGCAATAGGAGGAGTAATATTGAAGGGTATAGGAAGCAATAGGAGGAGTTATAGGGAGGGTTTATATGGAGCAATGGGAGGAGTTATAGGGAGAGTTATATGGAGCAATAGGAGGAGTAATATTGAGGGGTATAGGAAGCAATAGGAGGAGTTATAGGGAGGGGTATATAGAGCAATAGGAGGAGTTATAGGGAGGGGTATATAGAGCAATAGGAGGAATTATAGGGAGGGTTATATGGAGCAATAGGAGGAGTTATAAAGAGTGTTATATGGAGCAGTAGGAGGAGTTATAGGGAGGGATATATGGAGCAATAGGAGGATTTATAGGGAGAGTTATATGGAGCAATAGGAGGAGTAATATTGAGGGGTATAGGAAGCAATAGGAGGAGTTATAGGGAGGGGTATATAGAGCAATAGGAGGAGTTATAGGGAGGGTTTATATGGAGCAATAGGAGGAGTTATAGGGAGGGGTATATAGAGCAATAGGAGGAGTTATAGGGAGGGTTTATATGGAGCAATAGGAGGAGTTATAGGGAGGGGTATATAGAGCAATAGGAGGAGTTATAGGGAGGGTTATATGGAGCAATAGGAGGAGTTATAGGGAGGGTTATATGGAGCAGTAGGAGGAGTTATAGGGAGGGGTATATGGAGCAATAGGAGGAGTTATAGGGAGAGTTATATGGAGCAATAGGAGGAGTTATAGGGAGGGTTTATATGGAGCAATAGGAGGAGTTATAGGGAGAGTTATATGGAGCAATAGGAGGAGTAATATTGAGGGGTATAGGAAGCAATAGGAGGAGTTATAGGGAGGGGTATATAGAGCAATAGGAGGAGTTATAGGGAGGGGTATATAGAGCAATAGGAGGAGTTATAGGGAGGGTTATATGGAGCAATAGGAGGAGTTATAAAGAGTGTTATATGGAGCAATAGGAGGAGTTATAGGGAGGGGTATAGGAAGCAATAGGAGGAGTTATAGGGAGGGGTATATAGAGCAATAGGAGGAGTTATAGGGAGGGTTTATATGGAGCAATAGGAGGAGTTATAGGGAGGGTTTATATGGAGCAATAGGAGGAGTTATAGGGAGGGTTTATATGGAGCAATAGGAGGAGTTATTGGGAGGGGTATATAGAGCAATAGGAGGAGTTATAGGGAGGGTTTATATGGAACAATAGGAGGAGTTATAGGGAGGGTTATATAGAGCAATAGGAGGAGTTATAGGGAGGGTTTATATGGAGCAATAGGAGGAGTTATAGGGAGGGTTATATAGAGCAATAGGAGGAGTTATAGGGAGGGTTTATATGGAGCAATAGAAGTAGTTATCGGGAGGGTTGTATGGAGCCATAGGAGGAGTTATGGGGAGGATTATATGGAGCAATAGGAGGAGTTATAGGGAGGGTTATATGGAACAATAGGAGGAGTTATGGGGAGGGTTATATGGAGCAATAGGAGGAGTTATAGGGAGGGATATATAGAGCAATAGGAGGAGTTATAGGGAGGGTTTATATGGAACAATAGAAGGAGTTATAGGGAGGGTTATATAGAGCAATAGGAGGAGTTATAGGGAGGGTTTATATGGAGCAATAGGAGGAGTTATAGGGAGGGTTTATATGGAGCAATAGGAGGAGTTATGGGGAGGGTTATATGGAGCAATAGGAAGAGTTATAGGGAGGGTTATATCGAGCAATAGGAGGAGTTATAGGGAGGGTTTATATGGAGCAATAGGAGGAGTTACAGGGAGGGTTTATATGGAGCAATAGGAGGAGTTATGGGGAGGGTTATATGGAGCAATAGTAGGAGTTATAGGGAGGGTTGTATGGAGCAATAGGAGGAGTTATAGGGAGGGTTATATGGAGCAGTAGGAGGAGTTATAGGGAGGGTTTATATAGAGCAATAGGAGGAGTTATAGGGAGGGTTTATATGGAACAATAGGAGGCGTTATAGGGAGGGTTATATAGAGCAATAGGAGGAGTTATAGGGAGGGTTTATATGGAGCAATAGGAGGAGTTATAGGGAGGGTTGTATGGAGCAATAGGAGGAGTTATGGGGAGGGTTATATGGAGCAATAGGAGGAGTTATAGGGAGGGTTATATGGAACAATAGGAGGAGTTATGGGGAGGGTTATATGGAGCAATAGGAGGAGTTATAGGGAGGGTTATATGGAACAATAGGAGGAGTTATGGGGAGGGTTATATGGAGCAATAGGAGGAGTTATAGGGAGGGTTTATATGGAGCAATAGGAGGAGTTATAGGGAGGGTTTATATGGAGCAATAGGAGGAGTTATGGGGAGGGTTATATGGAGCAATGGGAGGAGTTATAGGGAGGGTTATATGGAGCAGTAGGAGGAGTTATAGGGAGGATTATATGGAGCAGTAGGAGGAGTTATAGGAAGGGTTATATGGAGTAATAGGAGGAGTTTTAGGGAGGGTTATATGGAGCAGCAGGAGGATTTATATTCAGCAAAAAGAAAATGACACATGGTTTCAAAACATCTGCTGTTTAGGGATCACTTCTGCAACAGTCAAGAGCCCCCTACCCTTGTTACCTTGGGACTACCTGCTCTTACACTGGCAGTCCCAATAAATGTACCTCCTACATTCAGAGCTGCCATCAGAATTTGTGGGGCACCATACAACATTTTTTGGGCTACCCTACAAGTAAAAAAAACCCATTGGTGGCCAGTCCCTCCCCAAAAGTTAAAAAAATGGTGGCCAGTGTCCCCCTAGTAAAAAAAAAACATTTTGGCAGTGGCTTCAACGCAGCTTGATGGTGGCTTTGGTGACTTAAGGGGGGATTGGGTAATTCAGGAAACACAACACGGCCGTGCCAGGGACAATTGCCCCCTAGTGCCCCCCACCCTGATGGCAGCCGTGCCTACATTCTTGACACTTGCCTTCGCCGACTAGTACACAGAATATTCATGCTTGGCAGAATGCTGTCACTTTTTTAGGTTTAATTCTTGATTTAAAATAAACAAAAGGTTTGGCTAACAAAGCTAGGCATCGGCTAGAGAATTACTGGCCAGATGGCAAAACTAACTAAATCTGTATGTTCCTTGCTTGGGCAGAGATGATGTGCCTAGTTAGTAACAGCAGAAAGGTCTTGTTTTCTGCACTCTTCAGCCATAGACTTCTTCAGGTCAGATGTCAATGGAGACAATTTGCACCAAGGAACTGTCGTATATCTAGAGGTAAGTGATAAGAATGCTGAGAGGGTTGAGTTCATGGTTGTCTTGAGCTTTTCAAACAATGGCATTTTTTCCAAGTTTTCTCATGTGTTTGCCTCTCTGAATGCTCTGCCTAGTGGTTAACTTACCTGGGGAATATGCTCCCCTCTTTACCTGCACTTGGCCTCTTATTGTCATAAACCTTTTACGAAACTATATTTTTGAGATATTTAATTGGTCTATGAGGGATTCCCGTGGTTGTTGGAACCTTCCAAGTAACAATCTCACAGCTTTATAAAAGGCTGAATATATCAGTATGTGCTGCATTGTGCTGGGCGGCTACTGTACTATGTTGTTTATGGACCGCACCTGATATTTACCTACTGGTGGCTCCACGATAAGCCTGAATATTGTTGTTCTACAAATCAATCGTTTTGCCTGTAACAGTGGTGGAACAAAACTGAGGAGGACTGAGATCAACTGACTGATGGTTCCATGTTATGTCTACAGGTATTATTCTAGAAACTGCCCCTGTGATCAGTGACAATGGTGAGACAAAGTAGAATTTTTCATGATTTATTAAACCCTATGGTGTTAAAAGTCCAAAAGAAAAGTACTTCAATTCAGACCTGGTGAGTTCATGTAGAAGTCAATGGCAGATGTCCCATTTATATCCTGCTGAGTTTCATTCAGCAATCCCAAGATTTTGTGTTTTTTTAGCATCAAAATGAAAAAGTTACAGGTTTCAGGCGTCTAAACCTAAAAAAAAATTGTATGATTCGTCATTTTTCACAATTTTATCGATTTTATTACCACACGAGAAATTTTCAGAAACATTTATTGATGAATAAGTGGGGGAAAGTCAGTGTGGACTTGGAAGTAGTTTTAAGAAAATAGTTAGGACTTTTTAGATTTTGATAAATAACCCCATAAATGTTAAAGGGATTCTGTCATAATTTTTATGGTGTAGTTTTTGTTTCTAAATTACACTGCAAATAATTCACTCTACCAATTTAAATTTCATTCCTAATCCAACAATTGTATTTTTTTAGTTGTAATATTGGTGTGTAGATGCATCTCAGATCATTCTGCCTTCAGAAAGAGCCAGTGCTGCACTATGGAACTGGCAGGCTGTTGTTTCTCCTACTAAAGGAGTTGCAGCAGGACATGGATTTTCACTATTGAGTCCTGTAATTACTGTATTTCTACCAGGCAGCTGTTATGTTGTTTTAGGGAGCTGCTGTCTGGTTACCTTCCCATTGTTCTGCTGATCGGCTGATGGGGGTGATATCAGTCCAACTTGCAGTACAGCAGTAAAGAGAGACTGAAGTTTATCAGAGCACAAGTCACATGACTGGGGTGACTGGGAAACTGACAATATGTCTAGCCCCATGTCAGATTTAAATCTAAAAAAAATCTGTTTGCTTTTTTGAAAAACAAATTTTAGTGCAGAATTCTGCTGGAGCAGCACTATTAACTGATGTGTTTTAAAAAAAACATGTTTTCCCATGACAGTATCCCTTTAACCATATTAGTCCTTTCCTTTATATGTATTTACTTTGAAGGCCTTAAAAGAAAAAAAAAATAAATTGATTATGGGTTGAGTGCAGAGGACCTCTTGTATTTGTCTATATATATATGTAAATTTTCTCATTTTACCTTATAGCACTGGATATCGCTATATTTATGTAACAGAGAAGAGAGTGTTTTTCATTCACTTAAAATGTTCTTTATATTCTTCTAAATCTACAAAGAATTAGAAAGGCCTACTGTATATTGCCTATGACATCTCAATTTGTCGTTATACTAAAAAAAAAAATCCTTGATCTTTGCCATTATATCAATTTCACAATAAATACCATGAGCACTTGCAATCAAAGCAAAATAACAGAATTCCTTCTGGTGGGATTTTCTGCTACTCGTTCCCTCAAGCTTCTGCTCTTCTCTATATGTCTTGTGATGTACATTTTGGCTCTAGGTGTAAACCTCATGATCATTGCTTTGTATTTGGGAAGTCCCCACCTTAGATCTCCCATGTATTTCTTCCTGACTAATCTCTCTGCAACTGATATCTTGCTCTCTACAAGTGTTGGGCCTAATTTGCTTTGTACCTTCTTAAAAGATGGGAACCCCATGTCTGTCTCTGCTTGTGTTACTCAGTTCTTTGCTTCTGGCTTTTTCACCGGATGTGAGTGTTTCCTACTGACAATTATGGCTTATGACCGATACCTGGCCATCTGCAAACCACTGCACTATATCACTATAATGACCAATAAGCATTGTCTTCATCTGGTTGTTTGGTCTTGTCTGGAAATCATATTATTTCTTCTTCCTGTCACTTTTACAATCTCACACTTGGGCTTCTGTGGATGCAATACCCTGGACTATATTTACTGTGATATTGCTCCTCTTCTTAAAATCTCATGCTCAGATGTGTATGTTGTAGAAATAGCAACCACAGTGGTGACTATACCTGTGGCTGTGATACCTTTATTGTTCATCATTACAACATATGTCATCATCTCACTCTCCATCTTCAGGATCTCCTCCAACACTGGGAGGCAAAAAGCCTTCTCCACCTGCAGTTCCCACCTCACTGTTGTCTCCACGTTTTATGGGATAATAATTTCTAAATATACCGTTCCATCCAAAGGGTCTTCAGTAAATATGAACAACACAATCTCTCTTTTATACACTTTGGTTGCACCTCTATTCAACCCCATCATTTACAGTTTTAGGAATAAGGAAATCCAGAAAGCTCTGAGTACATGGGTTTGTGTAAAGGTTCTCACATATCAATAGCTGATTTGTTCTAGTACCTAAAGGCACATTACCAGGTTGTGTACAATTTGATAAAGATTCAGAAACTCTTGGTTCCATCATGAAGAGGAATCAACCTTTTTTCTAGTAGGGATGCACCGAATCCAGGATTTGGTTCAGGATTTGGCCAGGATTTGGACTTTTCCAGCAGGATTCAGATTCAGCCAAATCCTTCTGCCCAGAATCCAAATACTAATTTGCATATGCAAATTAGGAGCGGGAGGGAAATTGCATGACTTTTTGTCACAAAACAAGGAAGTAAAAAATGTTTTTAGGGGTTCGGCAGAATCCAAAATAGTGGATTGGGTGCATCCCTAGTTTAAAGGGAGACAATGTTCTGCAACAGAGATCTATGAATATATGTTATTATGGTTCAATCTGCTATAATACTAAAAATATCTAAGAACACAAGAGCAGTATCTCTCTTTTTCTGAAATCTCTTATGGATACTAGAGTACAATCTCTCCAGGCCATAAACCTCGAAACCATACTAGAATAGAATATCTCCAGTACTTCAATCTTTTACATACGGTAGAGTATAATCTCTCACGTTCTTAATCTGAATTTGTATAACTTGGCTCTCTGCATTGGTGGTTATTTTTGAATTTTGGGTTTGGAGGCAGGTTTTTGGTTTGGCCAAACAGAGCCTCCTGTAGGCTGCCAGTCCACATAGGAGCTACCAAATAGGCAATCACAGCCCATAACTGGAACTCTCAGGAGTTTTTTGCATGCTTGTGTAGGGGACAGGAAGAATCCTTCCCCTGTTTGTCTTCCAGTGACATCATCCAGCCCAGTTGCATGCTGGATAGTGACCCGATTGGCTGGGAACCCCAGTGCATCCTGGGGAGAAAGGGTGTGCCTGACTTTGGAGCCAAAAGCACGGGGTCTCCCAGGGAGAAGAGAGAGCCAGTGTGAGTAGCTGTAAGAGTTTAAGGTACAGAGAAGCTGTCCCCTGCCAAGTTGCTGCAAACTCAGAAGGAGAAAGGGGCCACTAGTGAGATTGATTCTGCTGCAAAGCTGCATGTGATCTCCAGTGTGAATTCCTCTGAGAGCCCCCTGGTGAGTGAGCCACCCAAGGGAGGATACTGGCACGGATACAAGCATGGGGCCCCAAAATTGCAGACGGCTTTTAACCCTTTACCTGCTACGAGAGAGTTGCTGCCAACTTCAAAAGGGAGAGGTACTTTTGGGGAATAAGGTAGCGCTACCTGGGGAATAAGAGCTCTGGGGAAGGGACAATCTTTTAAACTGTGTGATTATTAACCGCTTCAGGAGGATTGGGACTGTGATATCTACTAAGGACTGTGATATTTACTAAGGACTGTGTGAAGCAACAGTTAAGCACCTAATAGTGGTTTAGGGAGTGTCCCACGTGTCCCCAGTGTAGGAGTGCTGAGTGTATTAGTTGCCCAAGTGTTTACATCTGTTTATATAAAGTTTATATTGGTTCAAATTGCAAACTGTGTGTTTTATTATTCCTAGTGTAACCCCCTGAGGTGTGTTCCTCAGTGTTCACTAGGTGGAGGCACTGTGCTGTAATTCCCAGTTCCCAGTACTTTTCATATGCAAAAGGGACTCAGGGCCCCTGGATTGCCAAGGGTAAGTGGTGATTTAAAGAGACAGTAACCAAATTAGTGTTACACTTGTGTTGCTCTCCAACTTATTTTACATTTGAATGTGGCTCACAGGTAAATAAGGTTGGGGATCTGTGCTCTATAGGAAGCAACCAACAGAGCGGCACAAGGTGAAGTGCCCCAGGCCCCTCCAATATTTGGTCATTTTACACTTCTTTTCAAGTTCCAATAATGTAACACATTTCAGGGAAAAAACTTTTTTTATTATAGATAATAATAGAATAGTATAATAAAACCCTCTTCTATTATTAATATATATTAGTAATAATAGAAGGGGTTTTCTTAATGGGAAAATCAAGGTATAGGCAGTGGTTAATATGGTCTGTAACTAGGATACATCCCTGGCTATCAAACACTAGCAAACAAGGGACATCACTTTACTTTTCACTCCCTCTGATGCTTAACGGTTCTTCATGTTCTGGAGATTATGGTCCAGAAATAAATATAGCGGATCTGTAATATTGTGGTGCGCACCCCATAATGAAAGACACAAATCAGCTACTAATGGATTTTTATCCAGAGCTTACAATTTGGTAATTCTGTGAAAGGGAGCAAATAACTATAGTGCTAAAAATAAACCCCAATGCTTTTCACCCCTCAATGTATCTTTTATATTGGCTTAAACCTATTAAACCTTATCATAGTTCCTTAAAGGGTAACTATCACGAAAATGAAAATATAGTGCTACTCCAGCAGAATTCTGCACTGAAATCCATTTCTCAAAAGAGCAAACAGATTTTTCTATATTCAATTTTGAAATCTGACATGGGGCTAGACATTTTGTCAATTTCCCAGCTGCCCCATGTCATGTGACTTGTGGAGAGGAGAGAAATTTTAGGAGAGAAATGCTTTCTGGCAGGCTGCTGTTTTTCCTTCTCAATGTAACTGAATGTGTCTCAGTGGGACCTGGATTTTACTATTGAGTGCTGTTCTTAGATCTACCAGGCAGCTGTTATCTTGTGTTAGGGAGCTGCTATCTGGTTACCTTCCCATTGTTCTGTTGTTTGGCTGCTGGGGGGGGAAAGGGAGGGGGGTGATATCACTCTAACTTGCAGTACAGCAGTAAAGAGTGATTGAAGTTTATCAGAGCACAAGTCACATGACTTGGGGCAGCTGGGAAATTGACAATATGTCTAGCCCCATGTCAGATTTCAAAATTGAATATAAAAAAATCTGTTTGCTCTTTTGAGAAATGGATCTCAGTGCAGAATTCTCAGCACTATTAACTGATTCATTTTGGAAAAATTTTTTTTCCCATGACAGTATCCCTATATCGATATGTATATACATACACAAAAGAGGGGGCTGATCAATGCATATCCCCTGCTCCCCTGTTTAATTAGGAATTTAGTATCTATGCAAGTGCAACTGTGGCATTTAGTTACCAAGTTATGGTAATAAAGATTCCAACCATGTCAAGGTAAAACCAACTAAACCAAATGAGGGGGGGGCTTATTTATCAAAATCCAAATTTTTCTGATTATTTCAATATAAAATATCAGACCAAACTAGAATCCACGATGTGACCTTATTTATTAATAAATAAATAAGGATTTAGTCAGATTGGGTCAAACGGCAAAAAATCGACCCAAATAGCTCAATTTTTTTGTGCTTTTTCCCGAAAAGGTAGATTTTTCGTATTTTTAGCTGAAAAGTCCAAAATAGTTGGATTTTTGGGCTAATTGCAGCGCAGACCATAGAAACTTCCAAATAGGATAATGACCTCTCCCATTGACTTATATATAACTTTGGCAGGGCTGAGTTGCTGAATTTTCAGATTCTGACTTTTTTTCCATCCTCTGGGTTTAATAAATCTCGAAAAATTTTAGTTTTTATTTTCCACTAAAAATTCGGATTCTATAGTATAAACCCCCCCCCCATGTGTGTCATGAAACTGAGAAGCCATGATGGGTCGGTTTTGCTAATGAAATACTTTGATGTGTGTTTCCTAATGTTCATGTCCATGTAGAACATACCGTATATACTCGAGTATAAGCCGAGTTTTTCAGCCCCCAAAATATGCTGAAAAACTCCACCTCGGCTTATACTCGGGTCAAGCACAAAAACGGTCTCCGGCGTCCAAGAATGGTCGCCGGCATCCAAAAACGAGACGCCGGCACCTCCAATGGGAGCAGAAACCCTCAATTTTTTGATTGAAACTTACCAGAAGCTGCTGCATTTCTCACCCTAGGCTTATACTCGAGTCAATAAGCTTTCCCAGTTTTTGGAGGTAAAATTAGGTACCTCGGCTTATACTCTGGACGGCTTATACTCGAGTATATACGGTACTGCACAATATTCTGCTTTCTAATATAGAAAAAAGGGGGATCAACATGGAGCAGAACTCACCAGACGTCTGAGAGTCGGAGGCTCATTCTCTACAATGAACGCATCCCGTTAACTCTGGGGCACTTGGCGGAATTCTAAAGATGGCGAGAGTCATTATTAGAAAAGACATTGATTCAACAGAAACATATGTGACTTAAACTGTACAGTTCTATTTCATATGTTAAGATTTCAAACATTCTCATTGATATTCTATATGTGACCTGAATGACCAATAATCAGAGGGACTTCTACATCACTTCTGCAATGGTTACTGGGCACTTACAGCAATATATGGTTAAATTATACTAACGTGCATTTCAATGACCCCAAGGGCCACATGTCACACTAGAAATTAGAATAAAAGACAAATATTATAACTGTTGGATGTAAATTTCAGGGCCCCGCCAGACCTGCAGACTTACTCAATTAGAACATAGAACTCCGGAGAACCAAGATATTAGTTCAGTGATTCATTTTATTCATACAGTGCACGACATGTTTCGAGCCAACTAGCTCTTCCTCAGGTGCTTATACAAATGCTGTGGGTAACCCAAACCCTTTAAAAACCATCAAAAACAAACAACATGTCCATTCCCATGTGGCTAGACACATTCAGTTACATTGTAACAAATTTTACCTGCGGAGTACTGCCATCTTGTGGCCTACTCCGAAATTACACCATGGATACAATACTGTTATACATGTCAATAGTCATTATGAGATTATTGTGCTTGTTTTCAAAAAAATGTTTCCCCACTGGTGTATGGGTTTTAATTTCGTTTGGATCGTAATTTGTTATGGACCTTTTGTGTTAATTGATCCTCACCCGTACCTTTCTAGAAGTCTGCCCTACATACATCTTGCCACAGGGGCATTTTAACCCATAAATGACAAATTCTGTATTACAAGTAGCATATTGTTTTACCTTTATTTTATTTCCCCGTAATGGATGGGTTATATTTTCCCCCTTAATGATGGAGTTACAACATCCGCACTCTAAACAAGGGAAAGTTCCTAATTTGGGAGCACTTAGAAATCTTGTAGTTTTTTGTTTGCCTCTTATGTCAGACTTAACCAGTCTATCAGCCAGATTTCTTCCCCGTTTATAAGAAAAGATAGGAAGGTCCTTACAGTATTTGCCCAAAGAGGGATCTTTCTGAATTATGGGCCAAAATTGGCAGATTAGATTTTGCATAGTTTTGCTATTTGGGCCATACGTAGTTACAAAGGGGAAACGGTTTGTTTCTTTTTTACCAACCTTTCTTTGAAGTAAGGAATCCATAGTAACTTTCAGAACTTCATCACGTGTTTGGGTTAATAACTGTCGTTCATAACCTCTAGCTACAAACTTTTCTATTAGCCCATTGGCACTACTACAGAAGGTGGCACCCAGTGGCACTACTGTCCCCTTTAGAACCACATACAAGATGGAGGCCATCACATGAAAAGGCCACTGGGCCCTGACACACCACAGTTATTTCTAGATTTCCTCCTGCATATTGTATTTAGATCCCCAGGTATTTATTTGAAGAGAAAAATGTCACTCAGGGGATATGCAACCCTCTGTACCTTCACTAATTTTAAGAAACAGATACATTTTATGAAATCTTTTTAATTTGTTTTGACATCTAATTGGTCTATGAGGGTTTCTCTTGGTTGCTGGAACTCCACAAGGAAACATCTCACAGCTTTATAAAAAGCTGAACATATCAGATGTGCTGCATTGTGTAAGGTGGCTGCTTCATCACCAGCGAGTTCTTTCATATCTTCCTTCCTTGTTTTTTATGGACTGCAGAACTGATACCAATCTACTGGTGGTTCCATGATATGCCTGAGTGTATCTTACTCTAGAAACCAACCTTGTGACTAGTGACAGTGGTGGAACAAACGTGGAGAACTTTAGTGAAAGACAAGGGTTTAGCCTCCACCTCTTCAGTTCAGCAGGAACAAAATAATCTTCTCCAATAAAAGGTAACACTGCTCTGTAGATTGTTTCTTTCCTACCAGAAAGTAAAGTACTCCTACAACCCCATTACTCTTGTTTATGGACTGCAACTGATATTAACCTGGTGGTGGTTCCCTGATAAGCTTGAATGTTGTTCTATAAGTCAAACTTTTAGCCTGTGACAGTGGTGGAACAAAACTGAGGAGGACTGATATCAACTGATTGATGGTCCCATGTTATATCTTCAGGTATCATTCTAGAAACTACCCTTGTGATAAGTGACGGTGGTGGGATAAACTGCATAGGACCATAATGCTAGACAATGGTTTGGCCAGCACCTCTTCATGAGGCACAATAGTCTCCTACAGAAAGATATAATGTTACTCTGTGGATCGTGACTTTCCTGCCACTGCAGTCCGGATAGTACCCCTATAATAATGTCACATGGGCTCCCCAGCCTGAGGGACAATTTGACCAGGGTTGCTGTGTAAAATAGCATTCCACCATTATACATGGGCTGTTATTGTATGACAATATAATTTCCTTTAGCAGAGATCAAAGAGATATTTGTATGTATAGAGGTTTAATGAGACAGAAACAACATTAACACCAGTGAGATAATTATTTAATGTTAACCATATAAGGGCTTTCCATGTATTGACTATGAATATTTGTTCTTCATGGAGTCACCAGATAATAGATCTTTAAGATGATGGGTGAAGAAAGTACCAACATAACACAGATAAATATTTTTTTACTGTTGTAGCGCTATAGTAAATTATGTGTGTTGTACACACTCCCAATAAATGTGCTCCGGATAAGACCTGTTATCTTAGGGAGTGAGCCCTTGCAACGGTGTGGAGGCAGGGTATAGTGCAACTGTAACTAGATTCAGGGTTTAATAATTGGGCGCCAGTGGTTCTTATAACTTAAACATGAACTGGTTTATTGAACATACACAATCCTCAGTGGAGTATACAATAGAACATGACAGGATTTGGTATCACATCAAATAGGCAATACTCACAGCACCATATGGTCAGTATTAGTCCCCACAGGCAAGAGGACAAGCTCAGCAGCAATAAAGGTACACCCAGCTTTCAGCCTTTTCCCTAAGTGGAACCTGAGGGGAATCTATTTACCCTGTTCCTATACACTTAGTCCCTACTTCTGGGCTATTAGTACCGGGATCTTAATCCCTCTGACTCTCCTCGTCGGAGCCTTGAGCTGCTCAGCTAAATAACCTGTCTGTCTGTCACTCCTAGAGTGACCTATAATGGTGAGTAGCCTATTCTTACTAGACCTGACCTGTCTAGGTTCCACAGAGCTCTGCCTGTCTGTTCAGGTCAGAGCTAACACAAAATGGACCCCGAAAGCATGGCTTCAGAGCCTTTTATATCCCAGCACAATGCCATCTGCTGGTCACTGTGAGAAACAGCAGGGGCATAGCTTAGAGCAGAAAGAGCAAACAGTACCCCTCCCAACTGTATTTTAGGACCCAGTTAGGTGTCCATAACCTTGAGGGACTGCCTGACAATAATACTAGGGGTGGCTATTTTACACATCCCTACACTGTGAATTTGTAATTCCTTAGATTTGGGAAACTAGAAGGGAGTGTGACCCGTACTTAGATATGTACTCAAGGAGGAGGAGGACATCTTTCACCCAAACAGTCAATATTAGGGGCCCTTGAACCCTGGGCAATGTGTGCTATTGTTTATTAATCTGTTTGTTTGTTCTGTTTTCCCTAATTTCCAGGCATTGTCACTGGTTTTTACTCTTAAAACTTGCTCTCACTGTTTTACTTTATAAGTATTGAGACCTGATAACACAAAATGCATCATTATAACCATGACTGTCCATCGGAGGAAAGTGGGAACGTGTTGAAAGGTTTACTGGCTGCTCTGCTCTGATTTGCCTAATAGGTATTGGTAACATTAAAGTCACCCTAATATCCAATAATATATATTTTCTATTTTTACCTTGTAGCAGAGACAGAGAAGAGAGATAACAGAGAAGACATCCACGTAAGATGTTCTCCACTACTTTCTTCTTAATTTGCCAGGAATTATAAAGACCTAGCTTGCCCATGCTATCTCAATTTGGAGTGAAACAACACTGAAATTCCTTGAAAAATTATCATTATATTTATTTTACAATGAATTCCATGACTACTTGCAATCAAAGCAAAATAACAGAATTCCTTCTGGTGGGATTTTCTGCTACTCATCCCTCCAGGCTACTGCTCTTCTCTGTGTGTCTTGTGATATACATTACGGCTCTGAGTATAAACCTCATGATCATTGCTTTGTATCTGGGAAGTCACCACCTTAGGTCTCCCATGTATTTCTTCCTGAGTAATCTCTCTGCAGCTGATATCTTGCTCTCTACAAGTGTTGTGCCAAATTTGCTCTGTACATTTCTAAAAGATGGGAACCCCATGTCTGTCTCTGCTTGTGTCACTCAGTTCTTTGCTTCTGGTTTCTTCACTGGAGTTGAATGTTTTCTACTCACAGTTATGGCTTATGACCGATACCTGGCCATCTGTAAACCACTGCACTATATCACTATAATGACCAATAAGCGTTGTCTTCATCTGGTTTTTTGGTCTTGGTTGCTAATTTTTGTATTTGTGTTTCCTATTATTGTTAGAGTCTCACAATCAGGGTTCTGTGGATGCAAAACCCTGGAATACCTTTATTGTGATGTTACTCCTCTTCTTAAAATGTCATGCTCAGATGTGTTTTTTCTGGAAAGAATAATCACAATTATCACAATACCTGTGGCTGTTATACCTTTATTGTTCATTGTTACAACATATGTCATTATCTCACCCTTCATCTTCAGGATCTCCTCCAACACAGGGAGGCAGAAAGCCTTCTCCACCTGTAGCTCCCACCTCACTGTTGTCTCCACCTTTTATGGGATGCTTATTGCTAAATATACAGTTCCATCCAAAGGGCAGTCATTAAATATGAACAACACAATCTCTCTTTTATACACTTTGATTGCACCTCTATTCAACCCCATCATTTACAGTTTTAGAAATCGTGAAATCCAGAAAGCTCTGAGTAGATGGGGTTTTGAAAGGTTCTCACATAAAGGTCAATCAGTAGCTGATTTGTTCTATTGATTTGCTCTATTATCAGGTTGTGTGTAATTAGCCTCATACAAAGATGGCCAGATTGCGTAGATCCAGTGAAGGGTTATATGACGGCGACAACAATCAGTAACCTTCATGTTCCATTACATTTATAGGGATTCTCTCATGATTTTTATGGTGTAGTTTTATTTCTAGTTTACCCTGCAAATAATTCACTCTACCATGTAAAATTTCATTCCTAACCCAACAAGAGTATTTTAGTTGTATTATTATAGGGGAAACATTTTTTCCTTCCTTTTGTGAGAAAAAGTCACCCGATTTCCATCCGCGCCCCTTATTTGGCCGGGCAGAAGGATTTGGCTGAATCCGAATCTCATGAAAAAGGCTGAATCCTGGCTGAATCCAGAACCGAATCCTGGATTCTGTGCATCCCTATAGTTTATACAGAAGCAGACGGGTAAATTAAATTAAGGGGTGTTGGTATTGCTTTTGGTCATGGGGTGTTCTAAAAACAAAAGGTTAAATCTAAGACAGTTGACTTACAATGTACAAAGGATAATTATGCAAACCATACACCATTCTTAATTATTAATGAATAAACTATTATATTATGATCAATCACAAAAAAGTTTGTTCCTTCTATTAGACCTTCTAATTAAGTCAACTCTTACCTAACAAACTCAGCAACAATCCCAATGAACCCAACTGTTTTTCTAAGGAACTCAGATGTCTCATCTTTTCCCTTCCATAATCCAAACTTCCCCGATCACAAATGTAGCTCTTGATCTTTACTTTAAGGCTGTTCTGGTTTCTGGATGTCTGCATACGGTCCAGTCACCACTGAGAAGTTTCATGTATGTAAACACTGGTTCCGATAATGCCTTGAAAGCTCTGCCTTAGTCCAGATAAGGAGAGTCAATCTCACCTTAGTTTGTGATAAGTCTGGCAAGTAAACTGGTAGCAAGACACTTGATAAAGGGCCTTGCACGAAAAATGTTGTGGAAATAAAATTGCAGTTGATCTGCAAGTGCCTGGCTCTACTTCCTTCACATCACTGAGAAGCTCCTATTTACAAGAAAGGCCATGCACTAGGGTTGCCAACTGGGAGTAAAAATTAAGCTTCTGACCTCTACCCAGTGTCGGACTGGCCCACCTGGATACCAGGAAAACTCCCGGTGGACCCAGGTGTCAGGGGGCCCTTGTGCTGCTAAATATTTGGCCTACACATATACATGGCCATTTCCTATTTCTTTGAGAGCAAAGAGGCTAAATAGATGGAATAATAGATTATAGTATGTAAAGAATAGAGCCTATGAGAATAGAGGTTGAGTGAGGAGAGAAATAATAATTGTACTGAGAGTGGGCCCCTGGTCTATGGTTCTTTGGTGGGCACCATGTCTAAGGTTTTTGGGTGGGCCCCTGGTGTCCCAGTCCGACACTGCCTCTACCTTTCTTTCCTCTCATCCCTTCATTCCATTTTGTTAGACACACAGTTCAGCAGTGCAACACACAACAACTGCATTAGAAACCTCCCATATTCCAGTCCTCCTACTGAAAGTTCTTCAGAAGCAGAAATCAGGTCAATGTTTCTGCTTCTCTCCATTGCTTGGAAGGCCAGCAGTTCCACTGGCTATCCTCTAGCCCCTAACCATTGGGTGCCAAAATATAACCCCATCTAGGCTTGGCTAAACCTTGTCCAGCTAGGGAACAGTCAGAGCACTGGTTACATTTGACCCTCTCTCTACAAGATGGGCCTTTGCTACATGAAACGGTGAAAGAATGGTGTTCTGCAATTAAATAAATGACTTGGACACCAGAAGGTTCTTGAGCAAAACAAGTAGCATCAGGCTTTATTCTTAAGTGCAAATCATGGTTTTATACTCAATTCTGTAACACTTTGAGGTTTATCACATATGTGTCAGGTAACTTAACAGAATTTCAGAGCCAGCACTTTTTGACATCTCTTTGGAGATAGCGTAGCACATTGGATAGATGCACCTGAGGATCTCTGTACCATGACCTGGATCCCAACATGGATCAGGGAAATCACTAAACCTTAATCCCTATCAGGCTGTGATCCCTACACTACAGGCCAGTCTTGCCTCCTAGTTGGAGCACAGGCTGCTCTTGCTCGCTAGTTCTATCTGCTTCACTTTCCTAGAAAATGTTTACAGAGAACTGCCCTGTCATGACTACTCCTCATTCATGATATCCCTGTATCCCCAACTTCACCAAAGCCTCCACTTAACTGTGGCCAAAGCTCCAGGTTACCCTTACCTTCCTCTCCCTTCTAGAGTGGCAGGGAAAAGAGGAAGCTCCACCCTCTGCCCAGCACTATACTGAAGTGTGACAGGAACTTGTCATCAGCCTCTGGGCCAATCACACACTATACACATTATGCTAATAAGCAAAAGTAGATACATGGGCTTTTGTCCAGGAACCAGAGACCAAGGAAGTGAGGGCATTTAAACATTTATTTTATATCTCTTTATTCACTATACACAATCTATCATTTAAACTTTAGAACGGTATAATGCTGAAACCTGTCCCTACCTGCACTTGGTCTGTGAAAAAGAATCTTAGTTTGTGACATTTAATTGTTCTATAAGGGCTTCTCTTGGTTTCTGGAATTCCAGAATGAACAATCTAAAAGTTTTCTAAAAGACTGAAAAATCAGAAGAACTGAATTGGGCAGGGTGGCTACTTTGTCACCAGTCAGTCCTTTCATATCTCCCTTCCATGGTCTTCATGGACTGCAGAACTGATACAAACCTGCTGGTGGTTCCATGATATGCCTGAGAGCATCTTACTCTAGAAACCAACCTTGTGACTAGTGACTGGGCTGGAACAAAAGTGGAGGGCTTTAATGTAAGAAAACAATTTGACCTCCACCTCTTTAGTTCAGCAGGAACACAATAATCTTCTCCAGTAAAAGGTAACACTGGTCTATAGATTGTTTCTTTCCTACCAGACATTTTAATATTCCCATTACTTGTTGGCTTTCAAGCCTGAAAGACTTTTTGCTCATAGTGATAGCTCTTAAGAAAATATAAGAGGTCTTTGTTTTGGTGTTCATTTAAATGGTTCTTCTACCTTCTATTTCACCTACCAAAATGATAAAGACCTATCTTATCCAGGAGAATCTTATTTTGGATTCACCCAACAATACCTTGAAAAATAACTGCAGAATGCTCCTCACTTATTGACGAAACTGTTTAATTAACCCAAAACATTAATTGCATTTTATTCACAGAAATACCCCAAATTTACAATCCTCATTAAGGCAATGAGGCCAGAGTGTATTTAGTTCATACATCCATCTTAATTCTTTCCTTAACAATTTTTTTTCAATACCGAACATTTTTAATTTCTTTGTAATTCAGTTATGTGTGGCATTAAAGTGTCTCGCAACTGTACTTTTTTGAGATTTACGTTTTATATCCCCAACATGCTCTAAAAGTCTGGTGCCTACAGATCTTTTTGTTTTTCCCACATACCTTAAAGGGCAGTCACATTTGATAACGTAAAATACTACTTTTGTTTTGCAATTAATAAAATTATTGGTTTTATTTACCTATTTAAAACCTTTACAGTGCCCACACTTGAACATTCCCTTCCATTACATGCTTCAGGTAGCACACCAAGGGTTAACTCCGATGTCTCTCCTGATAGGATAGGTAACATAAATATTTAATTAGCAGTCTTTAAAACCCCAGACGACCCCTCCCCCTGCATGTATTTTTCCTATCCTACCCATGGGCAAGGTAGTAAAGATCCATGAAGATCCAGGCTCTCAGGAGCTTGATGGCAGACTAGGGGTTACCTGAGAGTTAACCCCTGGGGGTAGAAGACTTCCCTTGGCAGTACAGACTTTGATGTCACATTGGGCTTATTGTCCTGGTAGGAGCTTTAGTCCACGTTTTCCCTTACTGTGTTTCCTTTGGGGAGACCAGGACAAGCTGAGAAGCAGGAGAGGATTGCGTTGTGACTGCGCTCGGATGGACGCGCTGAGAGTGACATCACTTCCGGGTTCACATGCGAGTCAGCAGGGATGGCGCTGTAACAGTACCTGTGCGGCGGGGTCGTCCACCGCGTCATCGGCGGGGACGCCCGCCGCATGGTCCACGAGTCGGTGCTGGCGCCATCTTGGATTCTAGGGCGTGTGCGGCGCGCCTCTTGAAGGCTGCACGTTTTTGACGCCCGTTTGGCGCGAAATTTGAACCTATATAAGGCCCACACTGTCTCCCAGCCAGTGCCCTTGATAGAACTTTGTTTCTAAGTGGTTTCTGAGCCTAGTGCATCTGTTCCTGTTATTCTGTATTATGATTATCCGTGTTTGACCCTGCCTGTATCCTGACTATTCTGAACTCTGTATCCTGACCCTTGCCTGCCTACGACAACTCTTCCTGCTTAACCCCTTGATTGACAACCCGGTTTGACCCTTGCCTGCCTGACGATTCTGATATCCGCCTGCCTCGACCCTGCCTGTTTGACCATCCTTCTGCCTAATCCTTTTGTACCGTGACCTTCGGCCCAAAAAGACTCTGCTAACAGCCGTGCCCCTTCGCCAGCTATAACATCTCGCCTTGCACCCCTCGTTAAGTCCAGGTGGCACCCAAGTAAGCTGAGGGCTCCTCCCGAAGCCCAACGGTGGTCACACTACTGGTGAAGCCGAGCCGAGACCAGGGTGCTTGGCATTTGTTCTGGTATCGGGTGCCGGCCGTGACAGGCGCACAATGATCTCGAGCAGCGTTTTCTACTTCTCCTAACAACTTTTAAGGTATATATAGACCTTCTTTGCCTATATTGGGTGTCTTTGACCAGAGAAAGTTACTTGCTGTCCCTCTGCCAGGCTGTTGAGAGAGAAAAAAAACAGACTAAGGTATTGTCCATTCCTCCTGGTCATTTGTTTGTCTCAGATGTTGCAGGTTATTAAGTACTCTATATTTTTTCTAGATGTTTAAATCTCCTGCAAAAAGGATTCAGAAAACCAAACACAAGATGTGTGCGGCATGTGAGCAGCCTTTACCAGATGATTATGCACAGAAGATTTGTGCTCCTTGTATAAAGGCTAATGTTGATGAAGAGCAGATGAAAAAGTGTTTCATAGATTGGTTCAAGTCTATGATGTATAAGACTTTCGATGAAATAAAACAAGCTGTGACACCTTCCAATTCTGAGAAAGAAGATTTGATTATTATTGATAAGGTGTCTGTTGATTCAGATTCTGGGGAAGTATCTTCTTCTTCGGCCTCATCTGAGGTTCATAACAAAAGAGAAAATATATTATTTCCCTGCAGAAAAAAATCACAAGCTGGTGAAAGCTTGTTGAAAGTTATGGAAAAAATCAGGGAAAAAATAAGAGGATAGGCTTCTTTTTTTCTCTCAACCAAGAGCTGAAACTTTTCCTGTTAATCCTGTCATTAAAGATCTGATGGAAGCAGAACGGAAAGATCCTGCTAAGAGACCAGATTTTTCTAAGAGATTTAAACAGATGTTCTTGTTGGACAAGCAGGATATTGCTAAGTTGGATGAACCTCCTACAGTGGATATACCCATAGCAAGGATGTCAAAACTGTTAACAATTCCTGTTGAAGATACATCTGGTCTTAAGGAGCCAATGGACAGGTGAGTAGATACTGCTTTAAGAAGATCTTATGTTGCTGCAACTGGAGTTGCTAAGCCACCCATAGCAGCAGTGTCTGTGTCAAGAACATTGAAGTGTTGGGTAAACAATTTGGAGGAAGATATTGACATAGGAGTGGCTAGAGATGAACTTCTGGAATCCCTCAAGTATGTAAAGTTGGCTACAGACTTCCTTTGTGACACCGCTGTTGAGGCTGTAAAACTTTCGGCCAGGATGATGGCACTTTCCTCAGTTGGTAGAAGGGCATTGTGGATGAAGGCCTGGAAGGTGGACTTGTTGTCTCAGAACAGCCTGTGTTTGTTGCCCTTTGAACCAGGGAAGTTGTTTGGCTCCAAACTGGATCATTTAATTGAAAGCCTACAAGTGTGAAAGGAAAAAAGCTGCCTCAAAATTCTTATAGAGGATACAAAAGATCTTTTTTTTCATCAGAGATCCAGAAGTAAGTCACCCAGGACTAAGCAGCCCAGATATGGACTCAGAAATAGAGAATATTTCAGGAGAGACAGGCAGTTTAGACAGTCAGACAGAGGAAGAGGAGGCAAGGCCATGGATTCAAAAAACCAAAAATTGGATTTCTGACGCCAGGAGGATGCCCGAAGCTGTGGGTGGCAGGCTGGCTCTTTTTTACCATCATTGGGAAAGGACCACCATAGACAAATGGGTTCTAAACTGCACAAAAGTTCCGATCACAGCCCTTGATTCATTGTGTCAAAACAGAGAGAAGAAATATTCAAAGAAACGTTATACAACTTTATTAAAAAGAATGTGTTGGAAGAGGTTCCCTTGGCAGAACAAGGGCAATGAGTATATTCAACCATGTTTCTGGTTCCCAAGCCAGCGGGAAAAGTGAGGTTGATCATAGACTTGAGATACTTAAACAGGTCCACCTACAAAAGAAAATTTTGCATTGAATCCATAAAATCAGTCCAATGCATCCTCAACAGAGGGGATTTGATGGTCACGATAGATCTGAAGGACGTTCCAGTTCATCAAAGCAGCAGAAAATTTCTGAGAGCAGCAGCACTCTTGGGAAACAAGATAAAACATCTACAATTCAGAGCTTTACCATTTGGGATCACTTCAGCGCCAAGGGTTTTTACAAAGATAATATTGGTGCTAGCAGCAGCTTTAAGGAAAGAAGGTGTATTCAGAGTTCCTTACTTAGACAATTGGCTCTTAAAAGCTGCTCTTAAAAGCCCCCAACACAGAAGAAATAAAGAATCATTAGCACCACACTCTAGAATCATGGCTGGATTGTCAACACACAAAAATCCAATCTGCATCCATCTACCTCAGTAAGATTCTTGGGATTAATAATAGATTCTGCTCGCATGAAAATTTTTCTACCGGAAGAAATGGTGTGTACTCTGATTCAGGAAATAAAAATTATAAGGAAGAGGAAACTTATTTCCATTCGTCACGCTCTGAAGATCCTTGGTCACATGACTACGGCGATAGAGGCAGTCCCTTGGGCCAGAGCTCAAATGAGATCCTTTTAATTGATGATCCTGAAAACATGGAATCGGAGATTATCAGGACTAGACAAGGACATGAGAGTTTCAGTCAAGATGAAAGCATCACTAAAGTGGTGGACTCGGCCAAAGCATTTAAACAGAGGGAAAGAATTTCTGTATCCGGCTCCAGTGATTGTCACTACAGATGCATCAATGAAAGGCTGGGGAGTCCACCTAGGCAACCAGATGACACAGGGGTTGTGGTCACAGAAGGAGAAGAGGTCATCCTCAAATTACAAAGAATTGAAGGCAGTTTGGAAGACACTAAAATGTTTTCACAAGCAAATATTTCTGAGGAATGTTGTGATTCAGTCGGACAATATGTGTGTGGTCTCATATTTGAATCATCAAGGGGGAACCAGGTCTCAGAGACTGATCAAACTCTGAACTCTGTAGACAACAAGTGGGCAGTCCAGCTCAGCAGACAAACGATGGTGCCGTGGGAGTGGTCAATGTACGAAAAAAAAATTCTACAGTTGACCAGGATGTGGGGTACCCCACAGATAGATTTGATGGCAACCAGGAAGAATACCAAGAGCAATAAGTTCTGTTCAATTTACCCGAAGGACAAGTCAACCTACCTAGATGCTTTTTCAGTCACTTGGGATTTTCAACTGGCATATGTGTTTCCTCCAGTACCACTGATCCAGAGTGTCATCAAGAAAGTGAAACGAGACAGAGCCAAGGTAATTGCAATTATACCATGTTTGCCCAGAACGTCCTGGTACATGGATTTGTTATGTCTTTCCCAGAACAAAATTTGGATTCTTCCATTGAAAGAGAATGTCACAGGGGAAGATTGGGTTTCCAGAGATACAGAGGCTCAAATTGACGGCATGGTTGTTGAACGCTCGACATTGTTATAGCAAGTTTTGTCTGAAGAAGTGGTTGATACCTTACTCTCAGCAAGAAAAAAATCTACATCTATAGCATATGAGAAAGTCTGGAAAATCTTTGCCAAATGGTGTATTCAAAAGAATCTAGTGCCCTTGGAGGTGAATATTTCGCAAATTTTACAATTTTTAAATGAAGGTTTTGAGAAAGGCCTACAATCAAACACGTTAAAGGTTCAGGTTTCAGCATTATCAGCTCATGTGAATTTAAGATTGTCAGCGGATATATTAGTAAAAAGATTCCTGAGAGCAATTTCCAGGTTAAGACCAAGTGTGAAATCCTTTGTCCCCACATGGGACCTTAATTTGGTTCTTAATAAGATGTGCTCTTCACCCTTTGAACCACTGGATGAGGTTTCATTTAAAATGCTAACTATAAAAGATATCTTCTTAACTGCAATAACTTCAGCAAGAAGGATTGGAGAAATCCAAGCATAAGGAGCTTCTAAACCTTATACGATGTTTCTTCAAGATAAAGTATGTTTAAGAACTTTACCCTCTTTTGTGCCAAAAATACCATCTTCATGGTGTGTTAATGCAGAAATTAATCTGCCAACTTTTTTTCAAGAACCCAAATGCCAAGGTGAAGAAATTCTTCATAATCTAGATCTTAAGAGGTGCTTAGGCATTTACCTGGAAAGAGTAAAATCTTTCAGAGATTCAATACATTTGTTCATTCTCTTTTCCAGAAAGAACAAGGGAAAGAAATCTTCAAAAGCTTCCATTGCAAGATGGTTTAAGGAGGTTATTAAGCTATCTTACAGATTGGATGATAACGAGCCACCTGAATTTGTGAGAGCTCACGCTACATGTAATGGCAATTGACAACAGGCTAATTTCCCCCAATATTATTTCTGAGACCACCATTGAACGCCACTTTGCTGTCAGAGTCCTTCATCGTGAAAAACTGTCATTTCTTATTATTCTTGCTTACCAATATCCAATACTTTTGAAACTACCATGGTTTTAACTTTATAACCCCATTTAGTCTCTAAATTACATTTCTTTCTTAAAGAAATCATTAACACAGATAATGGGGCTCATATTGATACCCATAGAACATGTTTTGGCTTATAGGCCACTTGGCCACTTATGGTCAAAAACAAATATATTCTAAGTAACCTCTATTATGGGTTGTAACACCTAATAAGCCCAAATGCTACTGGTTTCTGGAACTCTACATGGATTAATCTCAAAGCTTAATAAAAGGCAGAAAATATCAGATGTGCTGCATTGTGCAGGGCTACTACTTTGTCACCAGTGAGTCCTTTCCTTCCTTGTTGTGTATGAACTGCAGAACTGATACCAACCTGCTATTGGTTCCATGATATGCCTGAGAGTATCTTACACATGCTGACCTGGAGGCCATTGGTGTGACAAACCATGGAGGAACAAGACAATGGTTTGGTCACCAGGAGAAATACTAGCCTTCCTAAACCAAAGCATCTTTGTTTCCTGCCGGCCAGTACTACTATTAGCATGTACCACCTGCACTTTCCATATTGAATGAGTGTGAATTTTTTCTTATGGTGCAATAACTATTCAAGGTTGACAAAACAGAAGGTTGGGAAGGGACTGATACAACTGGTTTATAATTTTTAAAAATTACTGCAGATTATGTTTGTGCTATAAAAATTAAAGATAATAATAATAACTAGATGGTGTCGTTTCTGAAGAAACCACAAGATGTTGGCTTTGAAACGCAAGAGGTGTTGGGGCCAGTCGCCCCTGGTGCATAGAGAGTACACAAAGTTGGTAGAATCTGGTTTAAAACGGTGAAAATTGAAGCAGATCAAATTGTACCATTAAAATCAATCAAAAAACCCGATTGGCTGTTTTTGGCTCCACCCACTTTTAAAATTTGAATCCCACTCCCCCTGTGACCGACTGTGCCAAGTTTGATGTCCGTGCCATTAACTGTGAAAGAATGGCAGCAACTTATATATTGACATTGATTAGCAACAGGTAACATTTGATTGGCTGTTTTAAGCTCCACCCAGTTTTCCGAATTTTAACCCCAGTCACCCAGTCATGGTCTGTACCAAGTTTGGGGCCTCTGGCTTCAAAACTGTGAGAATGGCAGTATTTGAAACTTTTACATTGAAGTCAATAGGTAAAATCTGATTGGCTGTTATTGGCTCCGCCCACTTTTTTTTGACCACAGTCACCCAGTGAGTAATTGTGCTGAGTTTGGGACACTTGGCATGGACGCCGTAATAATAGCAGCAATTTGGCGTTTTTCATTAAGGTCAATGGCTGAAATCCTATTGGCTGTTTTTGCCCCGCCCCCTTTTTTTTCCTAATTCTGAACCAGAGTCACCAAGTGACTAACACTTTAAGGTTTCGGAATCATGACATTTAACATGTAAAAATGGCAGCAATTTTAAGTTTTTCTATTGAAAATCAATGAATGACATTTGATTGGTTGTAGGTGGCTCCACCCACTTTTCCTAACTTTGAAATGCAAATACTCAGTGACCACATTTGTGATATTCGAGGTCCATGACATCAATAACGTGCAAATGGCAGCAATTTTAATTTTTCCCATTTAAATCATCAAAGAAATCTGATTGGTTGTTTTTGGCTCCACCCACTTTTCCAGATTTTGATCCCGGTCCTCCAGTGACCAACTGTGCCAAGTTTGAGGACCCGCCCATGAACAATCTAAGAGCGGCGACAGCTTTAACTTTTCCCATTGAAACAAATGGCTAATATTTGATTGGCTGTGGTAGACTCCGCCCACTTTTCCAAATTTTAACCCCAGTGACCCATGGTGCCAAGTTTTGGGTCTCTGGCTTTAACACTGTGGGAATGACAGTGTTTGACATTTTCTCATTGAAGTCAATAGGGGAAATCTGATTGGCTGTTTGTTGCTCTGCCCACTTTTTGGAGTCCCCAAAATGTGACAGAACTTGACCCCATGACTAAGTGACCCAAGTTTGGTGAGTGTAACTTTAATGCTGTACGAGTGGCAAAAGTTTCAAATTTTCCAATGAAAGTCTATGGGGAAAAATGGGGTCTTTGGGGGGCCGCCACAGGGCCACGGAGGGTGGGATTGCTTAACAGAGCACAAGCAACCTATTCGGGTATGAGCCGAACAAGTGTGCAAAGTTTCATAATTGTACTCCTAAAACTCTGGGAGGAGTAGCGTTTAGAAAATTGCTAAAATTTCATTGGCTGTTGGTAGCTCCGCCCACTTTGGGGTGCCCCCCTAAAATACATATTTTTATTTGGGGTGGCACCAACAATATGCGGTCCGAGTTTGGGGAGTGTCGCTTCAAAACTGTACGAGCGGCAGCGATTTGAAAATTTTCCCTGTCAAAGTCAATACGAAAAACGGCGTCTTCGGTGGTCCGCCGCACGGGCGCAGTGGGTGGGATCGCTTACTAAAGCACAAGCAACATACTTTGCTATAAGGCGAATAGGTGTGGAAAGTTTGGCGCTTGTACCCCTAAAACTGTAGGAGGAGTAGCGTTTAGAAACTGGGGGGGCGCTAATAATAATAATAAGAAGAACGAGCTGAACTAGTAGATCAGTATGTTGGCTTCTTCAAAGCCAACATAATAAGAATAAGAACGAGCTGAACTAGTAGAACAGTATGTTGGCTTCTTCAAAGCCAACATAATAAGAAGAAGAATAAGAACGAGCTGAACTAGTAGATCAAGATGTTGGCTTTTTCAAAGCCAACATAATAAGAACGAGCTGAACTAGTAGAACAGTATGTTGGCTTCTTCAAAGCCAACATAATAATAATGAAAACTACCCTTTCTTGAGGATATAGAGAGTAAACCACACATCAAAATCCTAATTTTAGCCTGATGGATTTGGGAGTTTGTTACAGGTTTATGTGGCTATTGGGACACCAGAAAAGGAGGTCCAATAATGGTAAGCATAAGGTTTAGATTTTCTTAAAAATGTCAAATAAATAATGATGTTTTAAAGAAATAGCACCAAGTTGTAACCAGAATATACAAGCAGTACAAGTAGGCGAATACCCTTGCCAGAGAATAAGAATTAACCCATCAGTCGGTAAAAAACTCTGGAAAAAAAAGAATTACCCCAACAAGAATTCCTGTTGTCTTTTTTTATGGACACAATTTCAATCGTACTAGTCACATGTTCTACTTTTGGTCTTTGGTTTTGGTCTCCCTTATTGATCACCATTGTAACCTATGTGTCCATCTTCATCACATCTTCATGATTTCCTCCAAGACTGAGCAGCAGAAAGCCTTCTCCACCTGAAGCTCCCACCTCAATTTAGTTTGCACATACAGTATTGGGCCAGATTCAGTTCAGTGAGAAAAGTTATCTCATGTTATCTCATGGTTTATCACATGAAAAGTCATGGACGAGATTCAATTCAAGGAAAAAAAAACGTTTTTTCCCATAGACTTCAAAAGAGTTTTCAGTTGATAAACTGTGAGTTAAGTCTTTCTGAATTGAATTGCATTTCAAATTGTATACCGTCCGTGAGTTTTCACATTAAACTATAATAACTTTTCTTTTTCCTTTCATTAGCCAGTTAGATACATGTTGGGTCAGAAGTGATTAATGAATAAATGTACATAGGGGCAAATTCACTAACCTCCGAAAATTTGCCAGTGACGGCTTCGCTAAATTGCAACACTTCGCCAGGCGTAGATTCGCCAGGACACCGCTAATTCACGAAAATTCGAAGTTGCATTAGTGATAATATAATAAGCAGTTCGCAGTTACGCTAGTGATGCCGAGTTAAAGTACAATGGACGTATATGTTGCAGCAAATACATTACATTACACAAGGCCAGGGAACCTTAATAAAGACAATAGAGTTGTTATATTGCCCTACACATGAGCCCAGTGTATAATTTATGTGCCATATGTTAGGAAATGTAGAGGGAAAGAAGGGTACCCCAAAAAAAATGTACGATCTATTTCAGCCTATCACCCTGTAAAAAGTAAAAGACGCCAGCGTTTTTTTGGGACTTTCAACTATTTTTGAAGAAACTCCTATCAACTCTATTGCACTTCGACCTGGTCTGAGTTGGCGAAATAAACTCTGGCACAAGAGGTAACTTTCTTATTGAATTAGCGTAGTTACATCCATTCGCCAGTGTGAAAATTCGCCTGGTGCTGGAGTGCAATGTAGCTATAGTGTCTATCTTCTTCGCTAGCGAATTTACACCAGGGACCCTTAGTAAATCAGTGAAGTGGCAAAATGTAAATTTGCCCCATAAACTACTACTGTGTTTCTCGGGGGGGACACCTCTGATGTGGTTCCCAGATGGGAATCTAGCTAAGTCTCTATAACCTGGCTTCTTCCAAAACTCTTGGACTCTAATCCCTGCTCATGTCCTTGGTGGAACCCAGAGCTGCTCAATATAGAAAGCCCTACTCCTGACTATTAAAAGGTCTAACTAATACTCACTTAACCCTATTCTCTCCTGGGATTCCACTTCTTCCCTGTTGGGGAAACTACTGGCAAAAAGCCCCGTCTCACCTTTTTATAGAAGCGCCCTCGGTTACCAAACCCAGGATAGCTACATATCATGTTACGTATACACCCAGGCAGTGGGGAATTATTCCCTGTATTAACTATGGTCCCCTTGGTGACCAGTCCTTAGGGCCTTGCATTATAAATGGGGATGTGTTTATCAATCTCCTACTGTCAGGGGGCCTATTGGCTCCCAGCAGGAGAAGTCTGGACCAAGGAGGAAGCTTTGGGTAAAAGTCCAAATACAGCGCTATCCAAAAAGCGTCAGACGAAAGCGTAGTCATATTCAGGTAAAGGTTCAAAAGGCAGGCAGCAAGAATCAGAATCTGGGGCAAAGCAGAGGTCAGGTATCCAGGAAACAGCAGAATAAGAATTTAGGGAACCCAGGAACACAAGTCAGGAATTCCTATATTCGGGCATCAAACCCGTGACCTGAAAGTCCTTTTATTTTCAAATAACGCCGGCGGCAGGCTGTCAGCGTTGACCCATGTGGATCATGGGTGCCGCAATCTTGGATGTGGAGAAGTGAGCGCCATTGGGTGCTCCTGACACCTACACCTTTATTAAATACACAATTGGCATTCTTCTAGCTCTAGTTTTGTTCTCTTAATTATAAATTCCGTTTTGCCTGCTGCTGTAATAAGGGCGCTGATGACAAGTACATTGAAATGCAATAAGGGGGTTATTTATTAAAAAACGAATGCCAGAAACCCAAAAAAAAAATCAATTTTTTTTTACTATAAAATCTGAATTTTTAGTGGTGTTTGTCCCCAATCCAATTAAATCGTGATTTTTAAAATAATAAATAAGGTCCAATCGGTGCCTCTGAAGATACCCCCAAGTAGCTCCCCATCTTCTAAATTTCAAGACTGAGAGTTTATTTTACAAGACTTAATCTTTAGAATATAATTTGCCATTATTTCTCAGGATGGCAGGTCCCCTGTAAGGATTTACTAATTGGCCCATAAGGGATTCTCTTGATTGCTGGAACTCCACAAGGAACAATCTCACAGCTTTATAAATGACTGAAAATATCAAATGTGATTTATTATGCAGGACGGCTACTTTGTCACCAGTGAGGCCTTTTTTTAGTCCTTCCATGTTGTTTATGGGCTGCAGATCCGATATCAACTCACAGTTGGAGGGAGGGCGTAATCCTGTATTTTAAAGGCTGTAATTGTCAGTATTGTCACAATGAATTCCATGAGCACTTGCAATCAAAGCAAAATAACCGAATTTGTTCTGGTGGGATTTTCTGCAACTCATCTCCTCAAGCTTCTGCTCTTCTCTATATGTCTTGTGATATACATTTCAGCACTGGGTGTAAACCTCATGATCATTGCTTTGTATTTGGGAAGTCACCACCTTAGGTCTCCCATGTATTTCTTCCTGAGTAATCTCTCTGTAATCGATATCTCCCTCTCTACAAGTGTTGGGCCTAATTTGCTTTGTACCTTATTAAAAGATGGGAACCAAATGTCCGTCTCTGCTTGTGTTAATCAGTTTTTTGCTCACAGTGCATTCACTATCGTTGAGTGTTTCCTACTCACAGTTATGGCTTATGACCGATACCTGGCCATCTGTAAACCATTGCACTACGTCACCATAATGACCAATAAGCGTTGTTTCCAACTGGTTGTTTGGTCTTGGTTAGGAATATTATTATTAAGCGTGCCCATCATAGTTATTATTGCAAAGTCAGGATTCTGTGGATGCAATACCCTGGACTACATTTATTGTGACTTAGCTCCACTTCTCGAAGTCTCATGCGCAGATGTCATTTTTGTGAAAACAATGGTGACCATAATTGTACCAATGGTAACTGTACTTGTGCTACTGTTGCCTTTATCATTTGTCATTGCAACATATGTGTCCATCTCTCTCGCCATTGTCAAGATCTCCAGCAATAAAAGGAAGCAGAAAGCCTTCTCCACCTGTGGCTCCCACCTCGCTGTTGTCTGTGCATATTATGGGATACTAATCTCAAAATATACATTTTCATCCAAAGGACAGTCTATAAATGTAAATAAATTTATTTCTCTTCTGTACACATTGGTTACACCATTATTCAACCCCATTGTATACAGTTGTAAGAACCAGGAAATCCAGAATGCGTTGAGTAAAATGATCTCCGTAAGGTTCTAAGGTTATGATAAAGGCTGTAGGAAGGGTCCAAACAACAGACTTGCATGAGAAACTTGACTGGTGGTCTAGGGGGGTGTGGTGGGGACACCCACCGCATCCGTCCAGTTCGGTGCCGTTGCGCTGAATGAGTATTTCTTCTGGGTTAGCGACTTAGGCTGGTTCTGGCTATATCTGGAAAGTGCCGAATATGACGTCACTGGTCAGCACGAAATTCAAATATTCAAAGAGCCATCTGTGGGCTTTTCATAAGTTCCTGGATTTGATTCTTCTGTGTATTCCTATGGTTACTGATTCTGCCTGTCCCTGATTCTCGTCCTGTCTGCTGCCTGTCCTGATTTTTGCCCATTTGATTACTCTCTTGGATTCTGATTTGGTACAGTGATTCTGATGTGTTTGACCTGGCCTGTGACCATTCCTACGCCTCCTGCATTGGTTTGTTACCGACCCGGCCTGGCTTTCGACTACGTTCCTTGTTTCCCATTCTACTACATCACACTTGGTTCTCTTGCTCAGAACTCTCTCCTTGGTTCTCCCACAATAAGACCTGGCGGCATCGGAGTAGCGGAGGGCTCCACCTGAAGCCAAAGGCGGATGCTAAAGGCAGAAGAGTGGGCCGAGACTGGAACCCTGTTCTGGGTTTGTGATACCCTGGGATACCCTGCGTTACAACATGTAACGTCAATACGGACAAGTGTCATTTTTTGCCTGATTCCGTTTTGCTGTGAAATATGCTTTTTCTCCAGAAATAAAAATTTGCCCAATTCATTCTAAAATATCGTCATGAATTGTGCTTTGCTGAATGCAACACACACGTTTTGTGCGGCATTAAATACTGGGAAAAATGCCAGTATCAATGTTGCCTTGTATTTCTTTTTGTTGCCAGAAAATAATGAAGTATTTTGTGCCTAAAAAATGGAGGAAAAAATGCTAGTGGCATTTTAGAATTAGATTTATTTTACTGAAAGAAACATGGGGAAACCCCTGTGAAAACTAGCCATTGACTGCAATGCTTTAGGAGAAATTATGGTGAAATGTTGCCTTTTTGCAATTTTTTATGTGGTTCTACAAATTTTCGGTGAAATGAAATGCTCAGAACTAGTTGTCACATCTGCTGTTTAGGATAAATGTTTTAGGATCAATCATGGTATGGTGCTGGGCCTTTTGAGGACTAGAGAGTTCTTCATCCCCACTTAAGCGCATTCCATTAATTGCCAGTGAACTTTGTAGCCATGTTTTTATTGTATCAATGTGGGGGTGAATTGCATCAGTTCTGGAATGATCCTGCACATGATGTGAAACGGTGCTAGTGTCTGATACATTTATGTAGGTGCAACATGCATGGGAAACCATGAAAGCAGCAGCTCTTAAATGTGGATGCAAATAAGACGCGGTCATCATTTTGGTGCAAAAATGTTGCTTTCCAAGTTTGTTACCCAGACGATCACAAATCTTATTGAATTGCTAGTACAACTGTGTGAAGACCTATAGACCCTTAGATCAAGTCGGGGACCCTGTCAATGAGATGTAGTCAGACAGGGCAGTTCTCTATAAAGCAATTTCTAGGAAAGCGAGGCAGATAGAACTAGTTATCTAGAGCAGTCTGTGCTCCATCTAGGATGGATAGCAAGAAGGTAACTCTCTCTCCCCAGGCAAGACTGGCCTGTAGTGTAGGGATCACAGACCAAAAGGCATTTAACTTATGAGTATTCTTTGATTCCTAATATGGATATCCCAGTCATTGACCAGAGATCCTGAGGGTGCATCTAGAAACCTGTAAGCTGTCTCCACTGGGATATCACACGGTGCTGGATCTGAATAGCTGATAGCTGTGCATGATACACAGGGATGTGAGTAGCCCTGTGGACGTTGAATAATTTTTTCTTTGTTTTGTCGTAGCCATGAAGGAAGTATAGTTGCACAACACCATCACCTTCCTCTTCCACATAGCGAAGACCCATTCTAATTCCATGTTCTACTGGTAGTAGTCTGGGAAGGCATGTGACAAATTGTGCAAAACAAAATGGGACGACAATTTTTTTCCCCAATTATATTGGTCTATGGGAGTAATTTTAATGGCAAAACTTGGCTAAAATTTCTTATCACTAGTGACTATTCCATTGTTCCATTCAGTGGACCCCTGCTATATTAAATGGTATTAGTAACATAACTCTGTCCATAAATGCAGCCACCTAGGGATAAGGTTGAATGTGTTCCTATAATATTGTAGGTGATGAACCCATATCATTCCTTCTCTGATTTAAAGGAAAACTATACCCCCCAAACAATGTAGGTCTCTAAAAATATATTACATAAAACAGCTCATATTTAAAACCCTGCTTCATGTAAATAAACCATTTTCATAATAATATACTTTTCAAGTAGTATGTGCCATTGGGTGATCCTAAATAGAAAATTGCCATTATAAGAACTAAGGGTCGCCCTGGAGATCCTACACACACAAACAAACCAAACTTGAGCCAATTAAAAGACAAAGTTCTGTCTTTTACTTATTTTACACTTTTTCCTGTTACAATTAAAGCTGCAGTATTTCTGGTTAGGGATCTCTGAGGGAGAACACAGACCAGCACAAAATAGGGGCTCAAGTGAGAAGATATAAAAGTGCAATATTTCCTTAAATATATATTCCAGTTTGGTAAGATTCTTTAAAACGCCACTTCATATGATATAATCTGTTGCTTAAGTGTTCATTCTGGGGGTACAGTTTTCCTTTAAGAAAATCCTTTTTAGGAATTGAGATGCTGGTTCCAGTCTGAAGTATAAGGGTAAAAATTAATCTTATTGTGAGGCTGATCTTTCTGTAGGAAACATACAATTGAATAAAACCCAATTCTTTCTTTTTGTTTGCATTTATTTAGAGTCATTCATGATTTCTCAAGATAGTTGTTCATTGGATAATATTTTTAGATGCTTTAAGGCATGTTCATGTTGAATTCAGAACAGTATAATGATGGTGCTAATACTATACTTCACCTACTATTCATCCAACTGCTGAAGCACAGACCAAGTTATGGATTAGAAAGCATATTGGGTGTCAGATAATCACTGACAGTTAGATCCAATATATCTTATAGGGGGGCTCCTTTCCTAGCAGATGTATTAGAGTTTACTCAAATAACTGATTTAAGTACAAACAAAATGTAACAAAATAACTGCCTTTTGCACAAATTCTGCATGTAGAGAGACATGGGGGCAATTTTATCAAAGAGTGAAGTTCCGCCACTAGAGTGAAATTCCGCAGCTCTCAATTCATTTCTATGGGATTTTTATAGGCGTATTTATCAATGGGTGAAAGTGAAAGTTCACCCTTTGATAAATACGCCTATAAAAATCCCATAGAAATGAATGGAGAGTAGCGGAATTTCACTCTAGTGGCGGAACTTCACTATTAACTTCACTCTTTGATAAATATACCCCCTGATGTCTGGTGAGTTTAATAGAGTGATCTCTAATACATCTTCTAGGCAAAAGGAGCCCCCCTATAAGATATATTGGATCTAACTGTCAATGAATATCTGACACCCAACTGCTGCATGAAGAGAGAATGAAGAGAAACAGATGCTGAGAGAGGAATAGTGAAGATAAACTTGATTATTTCAGAAACAATGCTGAATTCTAATTGATTGTATTTAGAAAGATTCTTATTTCAGGGTGCTGAAGCTTGTATTAAATTTTCAGTTTCGCGATAGTTCCCCTTTAAAGGAATAAACAATTCAAAAATAAACAAGGTCAATTGCAGCAATTTTTGTGGACAATAACAATAAAAAAGTAAAACCTAAAAATAACATCTTCCTTGGTAAATGTTGGTGTCACTATATTCTTACTTACTATATCCCCAACCTCACTGTCCTCACTGTGATGAACCCCCTACTCTGTTCCTTTAAATGAAACTTCTTTTCCTCTAGTCTGAAGGGGAGGCCTCTGGTACGTGATTCTCTTTATGGGTAAAAAGGTCCCCTGCTATTTGTCTATAATGTCCTCTAATGTACTTGTAAAGTCTAATCATGTCCCCTCACAAGCGCCTTTTTTCCCCCAGAGAAAACAACCCCAACCTTGTCAGTCTCCCCTCATAATTTAACTCTTCCCTCCCTCTAACCAGTTTAGTTGCACTTAGTCTCTGCACTCTCTCCAGCTCATTTATATCCCTCTTAAGGACTGGAGTCCAAAACTGCCCCCATACTCCAGATGAGGCCTCACCAGGGACCTATAAAGAGACACAATTATGTTTCATCCCTTGAGTTAATGCCCTTTTTTATACAAGAACTTTATTTGCTTTAGTAGCCACAGAATGACACTGCCCAGAATTAGACAACGTGTTATCTACAAAGACCCCAAGATCCTTCTCATTTAAGGAAACTCCCAACACACTGACATTTAGTGTATAACTTGCATTTATATTATTTTTGCCAAAGTGCATAACCTGCATTTATCAACATTGAACCTCATTTTCCAGTTTGCTGCCCAGTTTTCCAGTTTAGACAAATCACTGTGCAAAGTGGCAGCATCCTGCATGGAACCTATAGTTCTGCACAATTTAGTCTCATCTGCACAAATAGAAACAGTACTTTCAATGGCCACCTCCAGGTCATTAATAAACAAGTTGAAAAGCAAGGGACCTAGTACAGAGCCCTGCGGTACTCCAGTAACAACACTGGTCCAATTAGAAAATGTTCCATTTACCACCACTCTTTGTAGTCTATCTTTTAGCCAGTTCTCTATCCAGGTACAAATACTATGTTCCAGGCCAACATTCCTTCATTTAACCAGTAACCTTCTGTGTGGCACTGTATCAAATGCTTTAGCATAGTATAAGTAGATCACATCCACTGCCTTGCCAGAGTCAAGGTCCCTGCTACACAAGACAATATCAATAATGTGGTACTTAATCCAGATACAAATCAGCTTGACTCTAGCAAATGTATTGGAGATTGTGACACAACACACAGTCTAATATATTTATGTGGATACTTTTATGAGATCTTTCTTGTTTTCATACAGCATTCATTATTTTCCAAGCAGAGAACACTAAGACCAAATGTTCTCCATTTTTCTATGAATTCGATAAGCAGGCACAATCAAACTTAAATCACAGAATTTCTTCATATAGGATTCCATGGATCTCAAGGTTTAAAGAGGTCTCTCTTTTATACAGTATATGTCTATTGATATACTGTTCATTATGGCATTATGTGGAAATCCCTACTTGAAGTTGTATGCTCTGATGCCTTTGTTATAGAAAAAGGAATGACTGTGTTAAGTATTCCTGTGTTTGTCTTTATTTTCAGGTTCCTTGGCAAAAAAAACAAGAATAATGATAAAGGCATAGGAAAACATTTTATCAGACAAGATTTTATCAGAGTTTTCTGGAATACCTAGGAGAACTGTTCTTTAAGATGGATTCCCTTGCACTTCTCATGCCCCTGTCCTTTTCCAGTTGGACATTCCTTGCAGTTTGCCAACTATATCCTCACTGAAGAGCTTGATTTGGGTTAGTCCCCTGGCAGAAAATCTACCAGTTTAGGAACCTGAATGTTTAAACTGACACAAAAGTGAATCCCCAGTAGTCGTACTGATATGTGTTATACAGTTTGAACTTTTTGTTTTGGTCCATGTTTTTGCTCATTTGCACAGCTGTCCATATTGAGTGATTTTGAACCACTCAGGACGCATACAACATTTTCTATGTAAGAGAGTAGTCAGTAATTGACATCGTATTCTACTGGAGAAAACCATAAAGGTCATTTTACAAACAGAATAAATTACAAACAAATATGGAAGGCAGGCGTGAAAAATAATAAGGAAAACAGGAATATCCAGACTCACCCAAACAACAGCATCCTATCTTGTGACATATATCAGAGCTATAATTTAGTCAAATAGATCCATAGATATAGGTACAGCTGTTTTAAATAAAGGATATTATTAATAATATATTAACTTTTTTTTTTTTTTTGAAGGTGACGTTGTTTTGATTGAATATCTTAACTATCTGCATGTTCCTTATATAGAGTATAGCCTAAAACAGAAGATGAACCTTTAAAAAACAATGGCTGTGGCTGATCATCCTTCTGGTAACTACCTTACTCTTTGAACAGTCACCTTGCTCCTTTGAAATAGACATCTGAGGCTTCAGAATTCAAAACATTTGAAGACTTGAGGAAGGAGAAAATGCCACTGCATTGCCTGGTCCATCTAGAACCTCACCACAACAACAACTGCCCAAGTACAGGTAGTTAAAAAAGACCATGTAATGATCTCTTCATAATCGTTGCACTATGAAAGCAGACTTAGCCAGCTATCAGTAAACCAACACTCCACCTCCAAGACCTGGCCATAGGTCAGGAGAAAGAATGAGGGTCTCTGCCCTGAAACAGTGTAAGGGCCCGCAGGCTCAGTTAGAAGTAGTGGACCAAAAAGGAAGCAATAGTCCAACACAGTTCGCGGTACAAATTAGGATGAGACAAAAGAGTGGTCAAAGTCCAGGCGAGGGATCAGTCCAGGCAGCAAGGTTCAATATCCAGGAAACTGGCCGAGGTCAATAAACAGGAATCAATAGCAGAAAAGTCACAGATCGCACAATATAGTGGAACCTGTAATTAGGCAATGTTTTCTGTGTCCAAGCTCCTTAAATAGGCCTACTTTGGTGCCAAAATAGACGTGATGATGTCATGACGCTGGCGTACTGGCGCTGGCATCCAGACGCTGGCGTTCCGTAGCAGGCGTACTAACGCTGGCGTCTATTCCGACATTGGCGTCCATTGCAGCGCACGTTGGTGCTCTGACGTCGCGCCACATGGGGAGGCTGGGCGCCGCCATCTTCCACATTAGTCCGGTAAGTTTTCCTTACAAACAGTGGCTGTTGTCCATGCTAATAGCATTGGAATCAAGAGGGAAAATGGTAACAGTCAGATAAACAAACTAAGGTAATGGCAACTAGATACAGCTGAGATATGGTGATTATAGCCAACCTTAAACTTTCTACTTAGATTGTTTGCTCTACGGGGCAGCAATTTCCTTCTTCGATAATCTTCCATTGTTCTTTGTATGTATATAAATGTATTATTGTTCTATGATATGTTCTAGCAATGGTTCTGTTGTACAGTCTGTTAAGAGACTCATACTTATTTAGCCTAGGACTAGGCCACCCGCTATGAGCAATTCTCAGTGTCACATTCCTCACTTTGCTGACCTGCCCCTTGACTGTGGGCTTATTGAGAAGGGCCCTGTCAACCTCCTCTGTATGTTTTTGAACACACCATTGTAGCAGCATTGATAAATATGTTGTTGCTTTATAAATGCATGTTAATAATAAAAATAATAATGACATTGCTTAGGAATCTGGAGAGGTGAGGCCAGATATGCTCCAACCACCTTATAATGAATTGCGAAGAACGGTCACCAAGTTCAGGGTTGTTGATTATTGTAGATTATTGTAATCAATGCACTGACATGAAAGAACCAGGATGCTTTCACTGTAAATATGACAATTATGGATTACAATATATTTTATGCACAAGTATGTCCATCACAGTCTTAAATCGATTTTGTCATGATTTTTTTTTAGTATAGTTTTAATTTCTAAATTACATTGTTTAGACTGTAAATAATTTACTCTACCATGTAAAATTTCATTCCTAATCCAGCAAGTGAGTTTTTTTTGTTATAATATTGTTGTGTAGGCACCATCTCAGGCCATTTTGCCTGGTCATGTGATTTCAGAAAGAGCTGCACTATGGAACTGCTTTCTGACAGGCTGTTGTTTCTCCTACTCAATGTAACTGAATGTGTCTCAGTGGAACCTGGATTTTACTATTGAGCGCTGTTCTTAGATCTACCAGGCAGCTGTTATATTGTGTTAGGGAGCTGCTATCTGGTTACCTTCCCATTGTTCTGTTGTTAGGCTGCTGGGGGGGAGGGGGTGATATCACTTGCAGTACAGCAGTAAAGAGTGACTGAAGTTTATCAGAGCACAAGACACATGACAAGGGGCACCTGGGAAACTTACAATATGTCTAGCCCCATGTCAGATTTCAAAATGAAATATAAAAAAATCTAGATCTTGTAATCCCCATTGAGTTATGATTTGCAGAGACTTTGGCATGGTGTCTCTCAAATTTGAGAAGGAATATGATGCAGGCCATTTACACTTTTGGGGCATCATCTGAGAAGTTAGCTAATTAGACAGTGAGGTGAGATGCAGGCTCAGTTTTGTTTTCTCGTTTTGACAGGACAGAGAGGAACATGGTTCTTATTAAGCCTACACTCAGGCAATGCAATGGTGTAAGTAAGGGCTTTAAAATATTCAAAAATACAACAAATGCAGCAACACAAGGCTTCTTTTTACATTTTGGTGGTCCTTCACTCAATGTTTAGGGTGTCCTCAACAGAGTAGAAGCCCCATCCAGCCACAAAACTTGTAAATCAGCTTATATCCGAAAACATGTTGTGTGAGAAATAAAAACCCATTGAATTCGCTGTGGGTCTCCAGAGTTTATGTTTAAGCTGGAATGCAGCAACACATATCAGCCCACTGCACCCCAGGCTGTTACTCCCTTCCAATGGATCAGCTAGTCACAACGCTCATCTTGAGGGTCTTATACAGGTAGCCTTCTCCCGTCACATATTCTCTGACCGCTTGCAGGAGTCCATGGTAATAAAATAGTTTGGGGACTCAGTTTCTTCCATATAGAAGAAGAAAATGTAAAAAACGATCATTTTAGTGTTGGTCTTTTGTAGGAAGAGTGGAGTTCCACAGGTCCATGTCAGCTGACTGTCATGTTATGGAAGAACGGGTAGGAGTTAAATTGCAGCTCTGTTAGTATTTCTGAAAGTCCTTAGGTTGGAATAAGTCCAAGTGAAGGTTAAGTCAATAAGGAGACCTGTAAGTGGGGGATAGTGAGAGTAAAAATAGTGTTTTGAAGAGGTGCACTAAGAGCGCAAGAAAGGGCCAATAAGCTCAATAAGCCTGACAAGGAGTATACTATCAGAGTTATGTCCAGGACACCAGTTGGAAGTGGAGGTGTGTAATGTATCTCATGTTATCTTTGTGGGTCCAACTAATGAGCATAAAAGGTAAGTAAAAAAAGGTATGTGGCAGTGGACGTTCCTATCTGGGGCCTTGTAACAAACCTGATTTCTATACAGTCCTTACTCAAACCAAGAGTGCCTTATACTGACATTTTTTCCCAGCTAAACAGCTTTTACCCTACATTGCTAACGGCCTGCTCCCCCTTCTTGTTTTACCTTTTAATTACATAATATTCAGCCATTCTATGAAGAAATTGGATCCACTATAAATGATGGTTTTTTTCTTATTAAGGTTAGATCTTGAAAATACAATATTACTATTAAAGGACCAGTAACATCAAAAAATTTTTTTTTAAAAATTCGTTACTACACATCAAAAAATAAACACCAAGACAAATAAAACTTTAAAATTGCAAAGCCAAGAGCGAGAGTGGGATTAGACTCGGAGAGTGGAGGGTTGTGTGTGAGTCCATGTGGTACAAGATGAATGCCAGAGAGCTGCTGTTGCCCACCAAACACACAGTGTGACAAGAATTTAAAATACAAGATCTACGAGGAGCAGATGGTCGGTACCATGGTGGCCAGGCTCTCAGAGGATGTGGCTGATGTGCTGTCCAAGTTACCCAACCCAAATTCTGTTCGGTTCCGAGACATGCAGCTCCCCTCTGCCCACCGTGCGGGAGGATAACAGAGAGATCAGTATTGGGGCCAAGATCGACCGGGAACAACTGTGTCAGAAGAACTCCAACTACTCCATAGAGTTTGATGTGATGCTGTCAGTACAACAGGAGAGATAGCCAGGGAGGAGAAATCCAGCGCCGCACAATGGATGGTCGCCCTGCCGCCTTTTCTGAACAGGAGCGGAAGTGGAGTTTCGGTCAGTTATTTCTTAATAAAGACTTTGCAACCCTAAAGTTTTATTTGTCTTGGTGTTCATTTTTTGATGTGTAGTGACAAATTTTTTTTAAATTTTTTTTTTGATGTTACTGGTCCTTTAACCTCAGTTCTCTTTTCTTACAGCTAACTGGTCTCTTAAGGATTCTCTTTGTTCCCAGAACTCCATGAGGAACAATCTCAAACCTTTATAAACCAGCCTTAAATATCATTTGTGGAACACTGCGGTAAGATGCTGCTCTGTACAGACTAGACCAAGATCTCAAGCAATTCCTTTTATATCCTATCTCTTTATCAACTCAACATGGGGCTTATGAGCTGCAAAGTTCAAATCAAGCTGTAGGCATCAGAAAGTGAGGCTGAGGACAATCAGTTCTGCTTAGTGTTTCATTATCAACTGACAAAAAGGCGAAACAATCCATAATTTATATTTTTATCATCACCTGGAAGGTCCAAGTAACCCTACACCGACGGACTCCACCTTGTGATGACCCAATATAACCAAGTCTACCCTGTGCATTTATTTATATAGAACCAACATATTCACAACATATTTAATGTCTTACAATCTGTGGCATTTCAAGGACCAAACAGCCCACACAAGACAAGTAAATAGTCACCGTCTATGGCATCTTACAGCAGACCCTCTGGAATTTGCTAGAACCATCTACAGTTTGCAAGCCCATGCATAGAAGGTATAGAAGGCAACTACATATCTCAGTAATTTGCCAAGTGTACTTGATTCAGCTATAAATCAATTGTGATAATGGTGGTTGCACTTTTCACTAAGTGGATTTACATATTTATGTAAAAAGAATAATCAACAAATATGGCAGTATCAAGAATCCAAAATATTTATGAATTGATAAAGCCGCCTTACATTTCAATACACTTAAATTTGTAGTAGGTTTAAGACTTTAGTTTTGTGACCAGGATCAATTAGCTTGAAGAAAAGAGACCAGTCATCCATAAATTGGCACTTTAAATGAGGTTTTTGCCCATATTGCTCCTTTCCAACATAATTGATTTATCCGCGATAAAATATCTTTCATGGAGGGGGGAGATTCTAAAAGTCAAAATAAGAGTAAAGTTTTTATTCGTGGCAGCAACGAAACGAAGGATTAAGTTGGCTAATATTTTAACATTGCGATTTCACTGATTTGTCTTAGAGAAAGAAGGAGAGCCAATATTTCAGAGGACATACGCTGGAGAGAAGTTAAAGCATATTTTCAACTTTGAACTAATGAAGTCTTTTAGCCTTTGCTAGACCAACTTAATCTGGGGACAACTCCAAAAGTAATGGAACAGGTCAACATTCTCATGCTTTCATTTTGGGCAAAATGAGACATGACCCAATCCCTTACCCCTTGGAAAAAGCTTCCCGTATCCCAGGTGGATCAGTTTGAAATGTTGGACTCTCCAGTCCTCTGAGGTAAAATGCTTATTAAATGTTATAATAGAAGAGGACAGTTGGGAAGGGGTAATCCAAGGGGCATCTTTAAGAGGGTGTATTAATTTAGAAGGGGGACACCAAAGTTTCCAAGTTATATAATCTATATTCAAGATCCCCCAGTTATCTTCCATTTTTGCTAGCTCCTCAGCTAACCAATGTTTCTGAATAGCAAAGAGGTTTTTGTTGGCAACTGAAAGGAAAGCGCTTTTTACAATAATATAGAGAAAGTGGTCTCCCATCTTCAAACCAAGTTGTCTTTTCAAAACTACCCAAGAAAGAAGGTTCCCATTAGTAGGATCCACAAAGTCTTTAATTAGAAGGGGATGGTGTTTTTTAGAGGGGGAAAGGAAGAAGTAGTATCCAGAATGTGAGTTAGTCCAAAGGAGATGAATAGGCATGAAAGGGGTCTGCAAATGATTAAAGCAGATCTTTCTTATGTCATAAAACAGGAATGTTACTTTTGAGATGAAGACTCATTAGTACAACGTTTTTCCACAATATCACTATGAATTCCTTAAACAGCTGCAATCAAACCACAATCACACAATTTCTTCTCGTGGGATTTCATGGACCTCAAACCCTAAGGATGTCTCTCTTTTTTATATTTCTATTGATGTACATTATGACATTGGGTGGAAACCTCTTGATCATTGTTTTGTATCTGGGAAGTCAGCAGCTCAGATCTCCCATGTATTTCTTCCTGAGTAATCTCTCTGTAATTGATATCTTGCTCTGCACAAACGTTGTTCCCAACTTGCTCAGTGCCCTAATGAATGATGGAAAGCTCATGTCTGTCTTTGCTTGTGTAACTCAGTACTTTGCTTCTGATCTCTTCACTGCAACCGAGTGTCTCCTTCTCACAGTAATGGCTTATGGCCGATACCTGGCCATCTGTAAACCATTGCACTATGTCACTATAATGACCAATAAACATTGTCTCCATCTTGTGATTTGGTCTTGGGTGGCAATTGTAGTCATTAGTGTGTTTGTCACTACTGCAATCTCACACTTAGGATTCTGTGGATGTGATACACTGGACTATATTTATTGTGATTATCTGCCTCTTCTTGAAGTTTCATTTGCTGATCTGTCCAACCTGAAAAGTGTGATTCCAGTTATGACAATACCTGTGGTTGTGCTGCCTTTTTTATATATCCTTATAACATATATGTGCATCTTTCACACCATCTACAGGATCTCCTCCAACACTGGAAGGCAGAAAGCTATTTCCACCAGTAGCTCCCACCTCATAATTGTCTGCACATATTATGGGATTCTCTGTGCTAAATATATCGTTCCATCCAAAGGGCCATCTTTAAATATCAATAAAATGATCTCCATTCTTTACATGATGGCTACACCGCTATTCAACCCCATCATATACAGTTTTAGGAATCAGGAGATCTGGAAAGCTTTGAATAAATGCATGTCTGTAAAGGTGCCTACACAAAAGATCTCCAGATGATACAATCTCCTGGCCCAAGGACATGTGATAAAATAATATCCATGTATGAATGGCCAAATTGCATGGATCCAATGATGATACAATCTCCTGGTCCAAGGGCAAGTGATAAAATAATATCCATGTATGAATGGCAAAATCGCATGGATCCAATGATGATACAATCTCCTGGCCCAAGGGCAAGTGATAAAATAATATCCTTGTATAAATGGCCAAATTGCATGGATCCAATTGTGTAGCTCTCTAATTGTAAAGAAAAGTATGGTGGTTGTAGTGCCAAAATGATCAATAAACTAATAATCTCACACAGATTCTTTTTCAGAAACTCAACAGAACATATTCGATTTTAATATATCAAAAAGTTCCTAAATAGAATGATAGGCAGATTATACAGAAAAATACAGTCAGGTACCTAAGGGTAGAGACACACACAAAGATTCGGGGATATTTGGTCGCAGGGTTCAGTGATACCGACACCTCCACAGATGGACACTAGCGGCATGGATCGCACAAACGAGCAGAGTAGACTCTTAGCAACCATGATAGCGACTCTTACAAGATGACTCGTCCATGGCACGGGCCGCTACATCTTCTTCATTTTTAGGTGCAGGCACCATAAAGCACACATGCCAAAAAGGAGAGGGGGCGGACGGCACGAGCACACCCTGGGATCGGTGCAGACAACCGGAATGAAAAGCATGGGGGGAACAGAGACACTATTAGTGAACATTTCTTACAGCCAACTGAGCAAGGATGAAATCGATCTACTATGAAAAGTGATACAAAATGGATATTGACTTTGAACGTTTTTTTCGTAACCTAAGACCCTAAGTCGCACAAGAGGCAACAGGCTATTCACAATTGACCTTAAAAAACGTGGGTTTAAGGAATACAAGCTTTTTTGTACCACCAACAGATGCCATTGTAGAATCATATATTAAATTGCTCAAAAATGATATCGATACACTTAAACACTTTATTGGGCATTAGATCCAATTGCAGTAAACGGGAACGTTTGATAAACTATTGACACATAAAAATCTAATTTTTAAAACTGCGGATAAGGGAGGAGCTTTGGAGCTTTGGTGGTACCTGGTGACCCTGAATTTAAGATTGCCACAAATATTGAAAAGATTGTGCAAAAGGCAAAGGAATGGGATTTAACAGATAACAAACTACAGCAATACCTTATACAGAAACATCCTGTAACCCCTATACATTTTATACATTGCCTAAAATACATAAAAAATGTACAATCCCCCCCTGGCAGACCAATAGTGGCCAGTAATGAGTCAATCTTGTTCCCCCTGTCCATCTACCTTGATAAGATTTTACAACCATATGTGGTCCAAACTAAATCCTTTTTAAAGGACACAACATATTTGTTGAATATTTTGGATAAATGAATGGTAACGAAAGAGACTATTCTGGTGACTATGGACATCCAGAGTCTCTATACTTCAACTATGCATGATGCAGGGTCAGAGGCCATACGAGAAATTTATTTGATGGATGACAATTATTCTCTTGAAGCCCAGGAATTGAGGTAGTCTTGCGAGAAAATTATTTTATGTTCCAAGACCAATTCTATAAACAAGTACAGGGGACAGCCACGGGGAGTAATGTTGCGCCCACTTATGCTAAGCTTCACATGGGTAATTTTGAACGTAAATTTATATACATTAATCCCTTGTACCAACAATACTGCCAGTTATATCATCGATACATAGACGATATTGTGATGCTATTGACAGGGTCGGTGGATATTCTGCTAATTTTTGTCACATACCTAAATTCTGTGGTGCCCTTTACTATGACATATGACTTTGAGACTGTCAACTTTCTAGATGTGACCATTAAAAAGGAAGGTACCCGGGTGCAAACCGATCTTTCTAAGAAAGACACAGAACGCAATAATTTATAGCATTTTTCCAGTTTTCACTCTCCATCACTTAAAAACAATTTGCCGAAATCTCAATTTAAGAGAGTGAGACGTATTGTCTCAGAGCCACAGAGAGAGTGTCAAAGATGAAATGAAATGCAGAAGAGATTTGCAGTGAGAGGATACCCTAAGGTCCTTCTCTTAGAGACAAGTGAGAAATGAGGTGGAAAATATCCCTCAAGATGAACTAAGAGTAAAAAGGGTCAAGAAGGAGTCCTCGAGACTGGCCTTTGTCAGCAAATATACCACTGCTAGTAATAAGGACAAGAGAATTATTAATAAACACTGGTATATTTTACAAACTTCTGCACCACATGTAAAGGCATTACAAAAAGAGGGGAACATAAGAGGGAAAAAAATTCCGGGACAGATGTGGGTACGTCAACAAAATTAGGACAAAGGTTTTTAGGGGCACTCAAAATCGGAACGTTCCCTTGTTTGAACAACGTTACTAAGGGCTCCCAATTTACACATCCACAGACAGGACGAAAGATTGATAATAAAAAGTATTTTACATGTAATTCGACTTTTGTAGACAACTTAATTTAATGTCCCTGATGTGGGAGAAACGACACAAAAGGTCAAGGATCGAATTAATAAGATAAATGTAATGTCCGCAGTGGATATATCCATCTTCCAATTCCAGCCCACTTTGCTGAAGCTAGAGATACAGTGAGACAGCTACGTTACCAGGTGATACATAGCGTCGAACCCTTGAGACGTGAAGGCGACCGCACTCTACAGTTAAAGAAGTAACGATTTTAATACGTGTTGAATTGTTCAATTTTTTAAGCAAATAATATTTGGTAAAGAAATGGACTTTTATGGACACTTTGAAGATGTAATCTGGACACCTTATCTGAATAGAACCAATGCACACCGTTTTTATATGTATTTATTACTAAGTATTTATGAGGCATGCCATACAGGTTAATGTGATGAATCACTAAATGGGAGGTTTGAATTGTTTCTCCCTCCCCCTATTTGAGCTATTTAAAGGATTTTATGTTACACTGTGGTTAAGCTTGATAAAGGGCTGGTTATGCCCGAAACGTTGATTCACCTGCTGCATAAATAAATGATATTTTCACTGGACCAGAGTGCTGCTGAAGTCCCCATCAAAGGGACTAGGCCTACAGTTGTATAAGCACTGTCCAAACGTGTTAATGGATTTAGAAATTCCTTCTTTTGTAAGAAAACAGAAAAACACAAACACAAAGCAGACACTAAAAAGTCCAAGTTCAGGTGTCAGGGCTCAGCAGAACAGCTCCGGGTTGAGCTGACGTCACCTCCTGAATCGGCCGGTGTCTCTGCGCCAGCGCCTGTTGTTGGCGCGGGCGCATGTGCTGATGCGCACGCGCGTACTGGCGCACGCTCTGACGCAGGCGCGCGTCCTGACACAAGCATGCGTCCTGAGGTTAAAAGGACGCTCAGGCCTAGGCTCAATGCGAGGTGATCGTCTCTACTGACACTAAGCGTTTTGACTTTGATGATTCTTCTGATTACGACCACGGCTTGTTCCTGACTACTCTTCTGATTACCCCTGGATCTTGTGACTGATACTTCTGATTTTGACCTTGGCTTCCCCTGACTACTCTACTCGTTTATTCCCTAACCGGCTCCAGCTTCCTGATTGTCTCTAGTGTATGACCCGGCTTGTTCCTGACTTCATCTCTTCGATAGCAGATAAGTGCTGAGTCCTTATTCACAAACTGTTATTTTCTGTGGGCTCTATCGGCACTCCTGCTATTCCTTATCTGGGACCGTCCTGTACCAACCCTCAGGGCACAGCTCAGTGGGAAGCGTGGGGGAGGCTCATACCTTCAGACTCGCCCTGATACCTGACATCAGGCAAAGGTCTGTGCAGGCAGCAATAAAAAACTCAAATATCAAGCCAAGGGTCAAAACTGGGGAGTCAAAACATGGGGAGCAAGAGGAAGACAGGAACAGAATTTCAGGATGCAGGAACAAGAGACTTGGTGATCACAATGAGCCAGAATGATCCAGTACAGACTATTGCTGATAACAGGCTTATATACAGACCACACGTTCATTGATAATATCAACCAGATATCGATCTGAGAAGCCTGTGGGAGGGCCCCCATAAACTGCCCAATAAACTGCTGACTTAATCAGAAGGGCCTTAATTGAGAAATGATTTTTGCAACAAAGATCTCTCAAACGAGAAGCCCAGGCAAAGGCTTTCAGAAAGCATTGCAACGTGTAGGCAACGTCTCAGTGGGAAAATGCTGAGGGCTGAGCTTAATTTTCCATAGATTCAAAAACCCATGGTGCAGGAATCTTTTTGGCTTCCAAAACACGAGGTATCATTGCATGGGAAACAACCAGAGATGGAGAGGGCAGAGTGGATACCACCTGAGATGGCATCCAAACAGGATAAGAAGTTCTGCAAGTCCTGCAACAGTTGTGCTTGCTGTGCCTCTTGGATCTTAAGTCATGTACGTGACACTTACTTGTTCAATAAGGTGATGGAGCAGCAACAACCTGAGACTTCTCCATGTTGCCAAAGTTAACTCTAACGGACTGTTAACCAAGAGCCCTGCCATTGCTTGAGAAAGCCCTCAAGTGAAGCAGGAGAGCCCTGCCAGCACCAGCCTTCACAGATACCCTTTTGGGTTCCCAGGTCCTTCTGCTATGGGATTAATGAGGAACCTGAATATTGTAGAGAGAATTGCAATAGAGTAGCGACATGGCTTAGGAAGACGATTAGTCAAAATCAGGCAAGATTCAGGGCAGACAGTGAATAACATAGTCAGGAACAGCAGGAGGCCAAAACAAGAAGCAAACACCGAAACAAGGCTTAGACAGGGAACTATAACACAGAAACAGGTTGGGCCAAGAATACAAGTGAGAATGGGCTGTTAAATAACGAATTCCGCCCAATATTATAATTTCTTTGTGCCTTGTGTCTGAATACAGAAAGGAAGAGACTGCTCTGATGTTCTTCTGCTTGGGAAAAGCAGAAGAACATCAGAGCAGCCTCTTTCTTTCTCCTGACAAGTTCCTTGACTACTTGGTGGTCAGACTGGTGGGAAACTGATCAGCAGGTGGCGCTGTTGTAACAAAATTCATTCATATTAACAGTACATGTATCCCTTAATATCTTGGAATCAAAAGAAAATAAATAATGCATGTACATTGCAGAAGTGCTTAGAACAGCCCCCTCGTCAATTTTAAATTCACTAGTAGTGCAGGTTTACTTATCCTTTTTATAATCCTTTGGCAAAAAGTGTTTTCATGCTTGTGTCTGTGTGGCCTTTTAACTGTGGGGTGGGTGGGTGGGTGGGTGGGACCTGGGACAGAGCCTGGGGTGGTGGAGCTCAGGGGGCCCAGAAAAGTTTGTTGCATGGGGTCCTGCCAACACCTACTGTTCCCACTGTATAATATTATCCCTTATAAAATGTATTAATATGTCCATGTAATCTCCTTACAAATTCCATGCCGTTGGATGAGATGTTGTACAAGGTTTTATAGTTCAGAAATCAGTATAGTTGGAGACCCCTAGCCCACAGTATAGCAGTCCCTGTAAGATTTTGTAGATCAACAACTCTCAAAGTCCGAGGAATAGTGGGAGTCGTCATGACATTTGATAGAACACAGATCCCTGTAGTACTGAACTATTTCAGCAGTGGAATTCAAATTTCTCTTTGGGAAGCCTGGGGAAGGTGTTGATGTGTTCCATGCAGAACATGTCCATCAGGTGTCAGTCGTACTGCAGAAACAGCCTCTGAATGGGTCACATTTTTGGAAACACTATTTATAGAGTCAAGTGGTCCTGCTGATAAGTTCAAATGTAAGAGCTGTGGCTTGAAGGGCATTTTAATGGCAACTCTGTGAATCTCCCACCACGGCTTCTCATTGAAAAGCATAGGAAACGCTCAGCGAAGAGCAAAAATAAGGACAGGTTCTCAGATCAGCTTAATTCTGTGACTATATGTGGTGCCTGTCTGTCTGCCGAAGACTTTTACCTGCCTTGAGTTTTTCCATTCAACTTGAAAGTAAAATAGGAGCCCAGTAGTTCTGGGGGGGGGGGTATTTAACTGTAATTACAGTAACCTGTATGCACCTGTACATGTATTTTGATATTCTGATACCGTAAACAATATGGCAGCCCCCACCATAAGTTATACCCCCATCCTGTTCTGCCAATGTGAGGCAAATAAGTAGAAGGTCCTGCTGTACTTATTAAAGTCAATACCAGAATGTGGCCAGAGAGAGAGACAGTTCTGCTAATCCACAGCCTTATAAAATAGCTGGCGGGGAGGGGTATTGGAGTTCAATCTCAGACGAAATACCAAACATATTTTCCAGTAACGTGTTTATTAAACTCGCTGCACCTTCCTCAGGCTTGGGCCAATGCCAGTAATGGGCTGCTCAAAACCTGTGTAATTGCTGGTTATCCTGGGCGGCTGCTGGAGGCGGTTACATTTTAAAAAAAAAAGGGGGGGACTCAACCTGAACAATAAAAAATAACTAATTTTTTTTGGTTTTAAAGTTATTTGCAAATGCATGATTCCTGGTCCAATCGTTAGGTTTTTCTCTTGATTCCCACAGGCAGCAGGTTGAGGAATTTTGAGATCGGGTAAAAGTGGGGGAAAGAATAGGCTTCTCCTTGCAACAAAATTATACACCAAAGTTGCTCCAACTGACAATCCCGTTAATTAAAGACAGACTGACGAAGAGTAACGAAGGAGAACGAAGACCAGATTGGGACAGAGAGAAGTTGGGCCAACATAACGCCCAAATAAACTCTCAATACACATGGAGAGTTTTATGAAAATTTTGCAACTGAGATTGTCACATGTTCACCTGTTGGTGCCTACATGGCTTTTATGCGACTGATGCTTTAAGTCAGAAATTGAAATAGAAGCATCTGCTTTAAGGCCACTGGGAGCTACATCTCTGACCAAGGGTAGGAGAGCGTAATGTTACTCAGGAGCCACTGGTTAGGGATAACTGGTCTACAACAATTATTCTGCTGTGACCATCAGAGCAGCATGAATCAGCAATGTGCCCACTTGCAGCTCATTGCCAAGTAGCAAGGAACTTTTTGATTGGAAGATAAGGTCAACTCCTAACTGACCATTATGCTTCCTCAGGACTGTCCTCCCATGATGAGGTGTGACCAAACTTCTCTTAAAGAAAATATGTTTGGTAATGTATTAAAGGTTGGAAACATGTCAATTAACCCATCTGAAAGCTCATCTGGCTATTTTTGACAGGGGACAAAAAACCTTGATGACCAATAAGTGCCATCAGAACACGAGGGCTGTTAAATCTATAAAGGTGAAAGGCAATTGGGAGCTTTTTTTTGGTAGTCCAACTGATCTGTTCAATAGGCCAAAGTGCACAATATCCAGTGAACTGACCCAAAAAACAGTGGATGAGTTACCGAAAAATTATTCTATATGTGGTTTCTGCTTCTGCTAATTCTATCTCTTATTTCTCTGTACCTCTCCAAGCTTTCTCCTCTTGATAATCTCTTTAGCAACCACTTTATCACTGTTCCCTTTCTGAAATGTACACTTTAAATCAAATAGTATTGCCTTGTTAATTATTAATTGCCTAAAGAGAGGCTTGAGGTTCCACTGAGGGACAGGTAAGAGCTGTACTTTCAATTTTTCCAAGCGAGGTAGGCACGGACAGTGGCCAATGTAAAAGAGATTGAGAGGGGAGGTAACAGGAGGCTGGAAAAAGACAGAAGATAGCGGTATAGGGAGAATGTTTTGGAGGTTAAAGGGGAGAGAAGAAACATTTGAGAGTAGATATGAGTCTGTTTTACTGGATTTCATTTCAAACCCAGACACCATGTTCCTCTCAAATAAAACTAGTGAATGAGAGCCCAACGCTAAGAAATGGGCAGAGCTTTAGTCCAGTACAGCTGATTGCCTCACGCCCCATTGCAGATGAATGCCTTGAAGATACTTTACAGGAAAAACTGTCACATCTAGGAGGGAAAGAGAATATACTGCTGGTAGGAGAGGCTGGGTATGATAAAAATAATTCTTACCATGGGATTTTGCAAAAACTCTCCTTTGCACTGTTCCAGTTGCCAGAACAAGACCCTCCACAGGAAAACGATGGTGAGAACTGGAATCTAGATGGAATGAATGTTGGTGCAAGTTCTTCTCATGCCCCACCCAGAATGTTACAATACTCAGCTGTTCTGGTAGTTTTCCGGGCTACATTCATTTTGAACTCAACACCAACACAAACCTTATCAGAGAATTACTAAGAGACGCGAGGATCAGAATCCAAGGATCGGGGTCAGCTCTGGTGGGAATTGTCTACAGCCAAGAAGAACTTGACATAGAAACAAAGTCAGTGTCCCAGATGAAGTTCTGACTCTTGATCGAACAGGGTTTTCAGGAATATCCATGGGGGATCTGCTACTACACCTGTACTCAACCTGAAACCATCCTACAGGTAAAATAAGACTATAGAAGAGACACTACTAGGAAAAACTGCAGGTAAGTAGGCTTCTGCTGAAGAACTTCTTATGCCTTAAAACTATACAGATAGAGTGACAATACATAGTGACCATTATTAACAATATGGGGAACTCGCCCTTTAATATAACACTCCTCTGGAGCCTGACCTGCACTCTCTTTGCTGATCATGAAGTCAAAGTTCACAAAAAAATAACTTTTAGATTTAGTATAGTAAATTATTAGACCTGTGCCTTTTTTTGCTCTAAGGATTTTATTGATTCGCCCAATATTCATCTAAATGGCTTTAATGCAGGACGGCAGGAGAAAAAAGAGAACAGGGACCAATGTCAGCTGTAATGCCAAATAAAGACCACAGGGACCCCAGTAACCAAACAGTAGTTGCAATAGTGAATAAAAGAGCACAGGGACCCCAACACCCAAACTGTGGGTTGCTATGCCAGAATGAAGAGCACAGGGACCCCAGCAACCAACTATTAGTTGATATACCAGAATGAAGTGCAGAGGGACCCCAACATCCAAATTGTAGTTGATGTGCCAGAATAAACTGCATAGGGACCCCAGCACCCAAATAGTAGTTGGTATGCCAAAATGTAGAGCACATGGACCCCAGCACCCAAATAGTAGTTGGTATGCCAGAATGAAGAGCACAGGTACACAGCAACCAATTGGTAGTTGGTAAGTCAAAATGTAGACCGCAGGGACCCCTGGACCCAAATAGTAATTGATATGCCAGAATGAAGAGTACAGGGACCTCTGGACCCAAATAGTAATTGATATGCCAGAATGAAGAGTACAGGGACCCCAACACCCAAATAGTAATTGATATGCCAGAATGAAGAGCACAGGGACCCCAACACCTAAATAGTAATTGATATGCCAGAATGAAGAGCACAGAGACCCACAGCACCCAAATTTAGACCAACAAAAAGCAGTAAATGCCAAAAAAGAATTGGAAAAGTAACAAATAAAAAGCAGCCATCAGTGAGAGAGAGATTTGAAGCTGGTACAAGAGTTTTGTGACTACAGTTTCCATTTCCCATTTCCGAGGAGTTTCAGCTCTTTATTTTTCTGCATTTATCTTTCAACTTTTTCTCCTGCTTGAATGTTGCCTTTTCTGCCCATGCACTGCCCTGTACGTCTGTTTATTTTCTGATTCTATCTGCACCTCAGCCTTCCCACCTCCCGTTCTTTCCCCCACTGTTCCCAGCATTCTAACAAGTCCTTTATATTCCTTCCTGACCCGATATCAGTATCACGTTAGGGTGTGAGCAATGGAGGGACCTGCCTTTAATAAATAACTCACAGAAAAGTAGCAATTGGGTTTAGATTTTGTCTGAATAGGAAAACATTATGTCATTGAATAACAAAGGAGTGATATCAGTTCCTTTTGTGTCACAATATAGAGCTAGAGGTCTATTGCCCTACTGAGGATTGGGGGCAATTCTTTGCTTCACTATATTTAATTTATTATATTGTGGCCCATTTTATTCTAGGTCAGTACAAAGAAAATATTGCTGCTGATGTTGCTGAAATTGAAAGGACTGCTATGTTATTTGGGGGCAAAGAACGATTTCTCCTTGTTGGGAACATCTGCTTCTCTGCCCGACCATCTGAATGAGTTGATGTCTTCAAGGAGGTCACAGATGCTCTTTCTGATGAACTCTCAGAACTTTACAGTAGTAGTGACAACCAAGGAGGGATAAAAATTGACCCAGTAAAACTCACACCAAACTTCCAAAGCCACAGCCATTCACATACCCCTTATTACTTGTGGTCTTCCGATCCACGTTTCAGAGAGAAGAAGCCAACAGGGCTCAGAGTAAGGAGATACTGACTGATATCAGGGGCAGATGTAAGAAGTTAGACACACAGGTGATCAGGGTGTTGTGCCACTGAGAGAAGCTAGAGGAGGAGGTCTGGCTGGAGTGCCAAGCTTGTCTGGGCTCAGATCAGATTTTTAGTTGCCCAGTTGGGGTCTGTTCCTTTGTGAGGTCCAGACCATAATCTTCAGAAGGCATTAAGAGATGTGTCATTTGAAAGAGAGGACCTAAGAGTAAGTGAGAGTGTGTGTGTGTGTGGGGGGGGTGATATTTTGGAACTAAGGCATTATGGAAATATGTATGGAGGTCATAGTTTACTAAAAAATAAAAAAAATCTTTTGTGTGGATTTGTTGGTTCTGAGATTTTTTCCACTTCTTGAGGATGCCCAGGAAACAAGTAATTTACCCAAATGCTCCCCAAAAAAAGCATAAGACACATGAATGGTGTCAACAATTCCCAAATCATCTGGATAGAACTTCCAAAGGATTCATAGGTAGAAATTGATATCTGGTCTCAGTGGCATAACTAAGGGAGCCCAAGTCTCGACACAATTTTTTCTCAAACCCTCAACACCCCCTGCCACAGAATTTGTGGGTCAGCTGTGGGCTTCCTACAGAGGGAGCAACCACCCCCGTGGACTTGGGTCGGCCTCCTCTGTAGTTACACCACTGGTTGAGTCAGTACCTGCTGAGATACCATTAAGGATGTTGGGTGAGGGTAATGATGAAATGTATGAACAAACACAAGTCCACATGGTTCCTGGAGCTTTACTGCTTCAGACGTTAGAGCCCAAACAGTGCTGTCCACAGAGACCCTAATTAAGGACCTTGCTAGTCCTGACCCTGTCACTTTAACGCTGACCTTTGTCAGAGCTTAAATTTCTCAGTTAGCTAGCTACTTCTGAGTGTCAACAACTAAGTTAGTCCCTCACAGAACCTGTCCTATAACTAGCTGGCCTAACTAAGTAACATGGTGTTGGGATTGGTTCTAAGCTGGGCAAATCCTTTGAGGCTGGTGTCCTCATGCCAACGATCAGCAAACAATGGTAAGCTCTGTTGGAAAGGGCCCTTCATAACTATTGTATCAGTTTTTAGATGTTTTATTGTGTGTAAATTTGTTTGTTCCATGTATACACTCCACAAAACCCATTTTTATTACATCATTATGGAATAAGGTGTTGGAACTTGCTCTCACATGGGTATCTGAGATTGCTATCCCTAGGCCCTTGGCATCATCACTTATCCCCAATATCAGCCATAGAGGACTGGGGCATCACTGCCCTTTCTTAAATTACCTTCCCAGGGAAATCCCACCTGCCTAACTGACACTGGGGGGCCACCATGACTATGGGCTTACCTGTCCCATACTATCACCTAATGAGTAAAGAAGTTGCAGGAAACCAAATAGAAACCATAAAGAATATTGACCCCTCTTACAGAGATGTCCGATCCATGGCTTCTGCTGGAAGCCCCTATCTCCATATGTGACCATAGCTCCCAAACTGTGGGGATGTCCCCTCTAGTGAGGCTCAGAACAGCTTCTGTGGTGGCCCAGCCAGGCCTAATGGTCAGCTAGATGGTTAGAGTTGGGAAGACTTCTCTCTGCTCATGTAGATACTCCAATCAACCAAACTGAAGGTCACTTAAGAGGAGAGGTTTGGGCTAACCACATACAGTACTTGTCCATTACATACAGTATTATTGGAAATATAGCTGAATATTTAACATGACATGTTTATCTAATATATTATATAAGGGGTATGGGGAAAACCAAATGTAGGACCACAAATAGGGGTGGAGCTTGAAGATCACAGCTCATATGCAGAGCAGGACAGATGGTTTCTCTCTGTATCCGCACAGAATTCTGTCCCTAAATAATGTCAATATGATATACAGTGAGGAATGTATGAGTGGAGATCATGTAGGAGCAGGAGCGAGAGGGAGGAAATATTACTGGGTGTTTATATGAGGTTAAACTGTTACTGAACAACTGAGACACATGTGTTATTCTCCTGTCAGTGCCTGAGTGTGCCCTGCTATCTGTCTATTAGGAGTCGTGTCAGATATCTGTGTATTAGGAGTCGGTGTCAGATATCTGTGTATTGGGAGTCAGTGTCAGATATCTGTGTATTAGGAGTCGTGTCAGATATCTGTGTATTAGGAGTCGGTGTCAGATATCTGTGTATTGGGAGTCAGTGTCAGATATCTGTGTATTGGGAGTCAGTGTCAGATATCTGTGTATTAGGAGTCGGTGTCAGATATCTGTGTATTAGGAGTCGGTGTCAGATATCTGTGTATTAGGAGTCGGTGTCAGATATCTGTGTATTGGGAGTCAGTGTCAGATATCTGTGTATTAGGAGTCGTGTCAGATATCTGTGTATTAGGAGTCTGTGTCAGATATCTGTGTATTAGGAGTCGGTGTCAGATATCTGTGTATTAGGAGTCAGTGTCAGATATCTGTGTATTAGGAGTCAGTGTCAGATATCTGTGTATTAGGAGTCAGTGTCAGATATCTGTGTATTAGGAGTCAGTGTCAGATATCTGTGTATTAGGAGTCGGTGTCAGATATCTGTGTATTAGGAGTCAGTGTCAGATATCTGTGTATTAGGAGTCGGTGTCAGATATCTGTGTATTAGGAGTCGGTGTCAGATATCTGTGTATTAGGAGTCAGTGTCAGATATCTGTGTATTAGGAGTCGTGTCAGATATCTGTGTATTAGGAGTCTGTGTCAGATATCTGTGTATTAGGAGTCAGTGTCAGATATCTGTGTATTAGGAGTCAGTGTCAGATATCTGTGTATTAGGAGTCAGTGTCAGATATCTGTGTATTAGGAGTCGGTGTCAGATATCTGTGTATTAGGAGTCGGTGTCAGATATCTGTGTATTGGGAGTCAGTGTCAGATATCTGTGTATTAGGAGTCGTGTCAGATATCTGTGTATTAGGAGTCTGTGTCAGATATCTGTGTATTAGGAGTCGGTGTCAGATATCTGTGTATTAGGAGTCAGTGTCAGATATCTGTGTATTAGGAGTCAGTGTCAGATATCTGTGTATTAGGAGTCAGTGTCAGATATCTGTGTATTAGGAGTCAGTGTCAGATATCTGTGTATTAGGAGTCAGTGTCAGATATCTGTGTATTAGGAGTCGGTGTCAGATATCTGTGTATTAGGAGTCAGTGTCAGATATCTGTGTATTAGGAGTCGGTGTCAGATATCTGTGTATTAGGAGTCGGTGTCAGATATCTGTGTATTAGGAGTCAGTGTCAGATATCTGTGTATTAGGAGTCGTGTCAGATATCTGTGTATTAGGAGTCTGTGTCAGATATCTGTGTATTAGGAGTCAGTGTCAGATATCTGTGTATTAGGAGTCAGTGTCAGATATCTGTGTATTAGGAGTCAGTGTCAGATATCTGTGTATTAGGAGTCGGTGTCAGATATCTGTGTATTAGGAGTCTGTGTCAGATATCTGTGTATTAGGAGTTGGTGTCAGATATCTGTGTATTGGGAGTCAGTGTCAGATATCTGTGTATTAGGAGTCAGTGTCAGATATCTGTGTATTAGGAGTCAGTATCAGATATCTGTGTATTAGGAGTCGGTGTCAGATATCTGTGTATTAGGAGTCGGTGTCAGATATCTGTGTATTAGGAGTCGGTGTCAGATATCTGTGTATTAGGAGTCAGTGTCAGATATCTGTGTATTAGGAGTCAGTGTCAGATATCTGTGTATTAGGAGTTGGTGTCAGATATCTGTGTATTAGGAGTCAGTGTCAGATATCTGTGTATTAGGAGTCAGTGTCAGATATCTGTGTATTAGGAGTCGGTGTCAGATATCTGTGTATTAGGAGTCAGTGTCAGATATCTGTGTATTAGGAGTCAGTGTCAGATATCTGTGTATTAGGAGTCAGTGTCAGATATCTGTGTATTAGGAGTCGGTGTCAGATATCTGTGTATTAGGAGTCAGTGTCAGATATCTGTGTATTAGGAGTCGTGTCAGATATCTGTGTATTAGGAGTCTGTGTCAGATATCTGTGTATTAGGAGTCAGTGTCAGATATCTGTGTATTAGGAGTCAGTGTCAGATATCTGTGTATTAGGAGTCGGTGTCAGATATCTGTGTATTAGGAGTCTGTGTCAGATATCTGTGTATTAGGAGTTGGTGTCAGATATCTGTGTATTGGGAGTCAGTGTCAGATATCTGTGTATTAGGAGTCAGTGTCAGATATCTGTGTATTAGGAGTCAGTATCAGATATCTGTGTATTAGGAGTCGGTGTCAGATATCTGTGTATTAGGAGTCGGTGTCAGATATCTGTGTATTAGGAGTCGGTGTCAGATATCTGTGTATTAGGAGTCAGTGTCAGATATCTGTGTATTAGGAGTCAGTGTCAGATATCTGTGTATTAGGAGTTGGTGTCAGATATCTGTGTATTAGGAGTCAGTGTCAGATATCTGTGTATTAGGAGTCGGTGTCAGATATCTGTGTATTAGGAGTCAGTGTCAGATATCTGTGTATTAGGAGTCTGTGTCAGATATCTGTGTATTAGGAGTCAGTGTCAGATATCTGTGTATTAGGAGTCGGTGTCAGATATCTGTGTATTAGGAGTCGGTGTCAGATATCTGTGTATTAGGAGTCGGTGTCAGATATCTGTGTATTAGGAGTCGGTGTCAGATATCTGTGTATTAGGAGTCGGTGTCAGATATCTGTGTATTAGGAGTCGTGTCAGATATCTGTGTATTAGGAGTCGGTGTCAGATATCTATTAGGAGTCGGTGTCAGATATCTGTGTATTAGGAGTCGGTGTCAGATATCTATTAGGAGTCGGTGTCAGATATCTGTGTATTAGGAGTCGGTGTCAGATATCTATTAGGAGTCGGTGTCAGATATCTGTGTATTAAGAGTCGTGTCAGATATCTGTGTATTAGTAGTCGGTGTCAGATATCTGTGTATTAGGAGTCGGTGTCAGATATCTATTAGGAGTCGGTGTCAGATATCTGTGTATTAGGAGTCGGTGTCAGATATCTGTGTATTAGGAGTCAGTGTCAGATATCTGTGTATTAGGAGTTGGTGTCAGATATCTGTGTATTAGGAGTCAGTGTCAGATATCTGTGTATTAGGAGTCGGTGTCAGATATCTGTGTATTAGGAGTCGGTGTCAGATATCTGTGTATTAGGAGTCGGTGTCAGATATCTGTGTATTAGGAGTCGTGTCAGATATCTGTGTATTAGGAGTCGGTGTCAGATATCTGTGTATTAGGAGTCGGTGTCAGATATCTGTGTATTAGGAGTCGGTGTCAGATATCTATTAGGAGTCGGTGTCAGATATCTGTGTATTAGGAATCGGTGTCAGATATCTATTAGGAGTCGGTGTCAGATATCTGTGTATTAAGAGTCGTGTCAGATATCTGTGTATTAGTAGTCGGTGTCAGATATCTGTGTATTAGGAGTCGGTGTCAGATATCTATTAGGAGTCGGTGTCAGATATCTGTGTATTAGGAGTCAGTGTCAGATATCTGTGTATTAGGAGTCGGTGTCAGATATCTGTGTATTAGGAGTCAGTGTCAGATATCTGTGTATTAGGAGTTGGTGTCAGATATCTGTGTATTAGGAGTCAGTGTCAGATATCTGTGTATTAGGAGTCAGTGTCAGATATCTGTGTATTAGGAGTCGGTGTCAGATATCTGTGTATTAGGAGTCAGTGTCAGATATCTGTGTATTAGGAGTCGGTGTCAGATATCTGTGTATTAGGAGTCAGTGTCAGATATCTGTGTATTAGGAGTCGGTGTCAGATATCTGTGTATTAGGAGTCGGTGTCAGATATCTGTGTATTAGGAGTCGGTGTCAGATATCTGTGTATTAGGAGTCGTGTCAGATATCTGTGTATTAGGAGTCGGTGTCAGATATCTATTAGGAGTCGGTGTCAGATATCTATTAGGAGTCGGTGTCAGATATCTGTGTATTAGGAGTCGGTGTCAGATATCTGTGTATTAGGAGTCGGTGTCAGATATCTGTGTATTAGGAGTCAGTGTCAGATATCTGTGTATTAGGAGTCGTGTCAGATATCTGTGTATTAAGAGTCGTGTCAGATATCTGTGTATTAGGAGTCGGTGTCAGATATCTATTAGGAGTCGGTGTCAGATATCTGTGTATTAGGAGTCGGTGTCAGATATCTGTGTATTAGGAGTCAGTGTCAGATATCTGTGTATTAGGAGTCAGTGTCAGATATCTGTGTATTAGGAGTTGGTGTCAGATATCTGTGTATTAGGAGTCGGTGTCAGATATCTGTGTATTAGGAGTCAGTGTCAGATATCTGTGTATTAGGAGTCAGTGTCAGATATCTGTGTATTAGGAGTCTGTGTCAGATATCTATTAGGAGTCGGTGTCAGATATCTGTGTATTAGGAGTCGGTGTCAGATATCTGTGTATTAGGAGTCAGTGTCAGATATCTGTGTATTAGGAGTCAGTGTCAGATATCTGTGTATTAGGAGTTGGTGTCAGATATCTGTGTATTAGGAGTCGGTGTCAGATATCTGTGTATTAGGAGTCAGTGTCAGATATCTGTGTATTAGGAGTCAGTGTCAGATATCTGTGTATTAGGAGTCTGTGTCAGATATCTATTAGGAGTCGGTGTCAGATATCTGTGTATTAGGAGTCGTGTCAGATATCTGTGTATTAGGAGTCGGTGTCAGATATCTATTAGGAGTCGGTGTCAGATATCTGTGTATTAGGAGTCGGTGTCAGATATCTATTAGGAGTCGGTGTCAGATATCTGTGTATTAGGAGTCGGTGTCAGATATCTATTAGGAGTCGGTGTCAGATATCTGTGTATTAAGAGTCGTGTCAGATATCTGTGTATTAGTAGTCGGTGTCAGATATCTGTGTATTAGGAGTCGGTGTCAGATATCTATTAGGAGTCGGTGTCAGATATCTGTGTATTAGGAGTCGGTGTCAGATATCTGTGTATTAGGAGTCAGTGTCAGATATCTGTGTATTAGGAGTTGGTGTCAGATATCTGTGTATTAGGAGTCAGTGTCAGATATCTGTGTATTAGGAGTCAGTGTCAGATATCTGTGTATTAGGAGTCGGTGTCAGATATCTGTGTATTAGGAGTCTGTGTCAGATATCTGTGTATTAGGAGTCGGTGTCAGATATCTGTGTATTAGGAGTCGGTGTCAGATATCTGTGTATTAGGAGTCGGTGTCAGATATCTGTGTATTAGGAGTCGTGTCAGATATCTGTGTATTAGGAGTCGGTGTCAGATATCTGTGTATTAGGAGTCGGTGTCAGATATCTGTGTATTAGGAGTCGGTGTCAGATATCTGTGTATTAGGAGTCGGTGTCAGATATCTGTGTATTAGGAGTTGGTGTCAGATATCTGTGTATAAGGTGTTGGTGTTAGATATCTGTGTATTAGGATAAGGTGGGAAGTTGGTGTCCAGCAGAATGTAAGAGGCACAGGTGAATGTAAGGAAGGTGGGAGCTGCCATAGGTCAGAGCATGATTGGCTGCAGTAGGCTCAGTACCTGCTCTGCTATTTATGCTCTGGGTGTTAGTGTGGGGTGTAATGTCCCCGGGGCCCAGAGGCTTTTCTTGGCAGAGATTTGCCCAGAGAGTAAGTACAACACACACACTTATAGCTGGAGTTTTAACTCCCCGCCCCTGTGTATATACAACTCCCAGCACGTTAGCAGTCATGTGTCCCTGCCCATAAAGAGCCCATTGTATCAGGAGTGCAGGAGTTAAAGGGGCAGTGCCCTGTTGTTGCTGGAGAGCAGATAAATGAGCAGTGATTAGATGTGAGACTCACACAGGGAGGACTTGTGATTCACTCACTCACTGTCACACTCACTCACTGACTGTCACACTCACTGTCACACTCACTGTCATACTCACTGTCTCACTCACTCACTGTCACACTCAACACACACTCACAAGGCAAAGAGCTAAAGGTAAGTGTGTGTCTATTTATTAACTTGCTCGCAAGGTGCCTGTTGCTTTACAGTTGTATTTACGCCACTCACGTGAGCCCTGAAACACGGGGAGGTAAAGGTCCCTGGATCCCTAGAGCTTGCAATCTAAATTGGGTTACACGGGCTACTTATTATTAAATACGATTTCATGTGCCGGGAGTCAGTAGCCCCATTGCCCCAGGCTGTATCTGCATCTCTGTAGGTTACAGTAGCAAAGACGGGATGGCTGGGAGAAGAAATTTAAAGGGGAACTCAAACCAAAGAAAACAGCATGTGTTTGGCTGTTTATATTCTCTGCACTGCTGTTTCTGACTCCTGAATGAATGTTGCCAATTAACAGACCTGGACGTGACTCCCACTGTATCAGCTGCTCTTGTATTCGAAGCCCATTCTGGGTAAATTCCAGGGAGCCCACACCCAGTAACCTGAGCTGGAGGGGTCGGCGACAAAGCTTGACACACATTCGGAGATCCGGCAGAACTGGTTTCTTTCTATTGGGTCCTGAGGGGTTTTCTGCCATTGCTGGTTGGTGTGTAGATTCCAGAATTTTTTTAAAACGGAGACTATTCTCTCACGGGTTAATCTTGGAAACTCCTTACAGTTATATTTTTAATATTTATTTGCAGTATGTTTATTATCCAAAAATGCTGCAGGAGGGGGGGATAGGCAGTCTGTGAGGTCGTACCCTCCTATGGGGATCATCTGGAGCAAAAGGAGTGTACGAGGGGTTAACAGAAAAGTATCAATATGGTTGTGTATTTATGACATTATTTCTAGTTTTCTATTCACACTGTAATGGACCAATATTGGGAACAAACACTTTGATTTGGAATTAGGACAATCTAGTTAAAGAGAATTGCAGAAGAGGGGCAGGGGTTAATTAGCCCTTGTTAATAAATTACCTATACAGTCTCTTATGGAAAGGGTTAACGAACACGGTTTTGGGACAAGGTAAGTGTAGGCACTACATGGGAAGTAAAGGGTTACAGGGTACTGTAGACACCCCGACAAGAAAGAAAAGGGTTAAACTGTAATGTGTGTGAGGGTTAATAGGCACTTAGAGGATTAGGACAGGGTTACAGGGGTATGTGCATGGGTAGGAATCATAAACAGTAACTCTGTCAGAAAGGAAAGGGTTAATAGACTCTCTGAGAAGGAAGGGCTTAAAGGGTACTGTGTGGGGAGGCCAGGGTTAATAAGCAGGAACAGAGGAAAAGAGTTACTAGAGAAGGGGTTCCAGCCAACAGGGTACTGTGTGGGGAAGGAAGGAGTTAATTGGTACTGTCAGGAAGGAAAGGGTTACTTGACACTAAGGAGAAGGAAAAGGTTAACAAAGGAGCGCTGCATGGGGTTGGGGGAGGTGCCATATACATTACAGGCCCCACTGTGACCCTAAAGAAGGTGAGAGACCCCATGGGGCCCCAGTGCCATTAATTCCAGGATAAAGGAAGGTCCAATAGGAACGCGCTGCCCTAATACTGGACATTCCCAGAGCTCCGCCCCTCCGGCCAGTGAAATACTCCTGTGCAGTTGGTCACATTTAAATACCTTAGATACATTCTTGCACATAGACAACTGCAACTCCCAACATATGAGGGTCATGGAAGGTTCCAACTAGAGTCCTTGTCTCTCATGGAGGGGGGCGCCAAATGTGCCCCCCCCCCACACACCTAAAACTAGGACCCTGGTGTTCCCCCAGTCTCTATAAACTGCCATCTATGTATAGAGTGTAAGCTCTTCAGCAATTACTCTGCATTATTTCCCTATGTATTGGCATTGCCTGTATGTGAGTCTCTTGCCTGTCAGGCCTGATGTTCCCGAGTGAATAAATCTATCAGTATATATATATATATATGTGTGTGTGTATATACAGTACAGTGTTTATATAGAGGGAGGGGACGTATGAGAGGCACGAGAAAAATGCAGAGATTCTGGAGTCGCAACTGCCCAGTCTTGTACTAAACCAGTCCCAGCAACTGTCTGTGATATAAACTCAATATCTCTCTTATCTTTCAGTCCATCCATCAATCTATTATTATTATTAACATTTATTTATATAGCGCCAGCATGTTTCATAGCGCTGTTCCATCCACCCACCTTTCTCTCATCCATCTGTTATCCATCCATCATATATCCATCCATCCATTTCACATCTATCTCTCTGTCTGTCTGTCTATCATCCATCTATCTATCTATCTATCTATCTATCTATCTATCTATCTATTATCTATCTATCTATCTATTATCTATCTATTTATCTATTATCTATCTATCTATCTATTATCTATCTATCTATCTATCTATCTATCTATCTATCTATCTATCTATCTATCTATCTATCTATTATCTATCTATTTATCTATTATCTATCTATCTATCTATCTATCTATCTATCATCTATCTATCTATCTATCTATTATCTATCTATCTATCTATCTATCTATCTATCTATCTATCTATCATCTATCTATCTATCATCTATCTATCTATCTATCTATCTATCTATCTATCTATCTATTATCTATCTATCTATCTATTATCTATCTATCTATTTATCTATTATCTATCTATCTATCTATCTATCTATCTATCATCTATCTATCTATCTATCTATCTATCTATCTATCTATTTATCTATTATCTATCTATCTATCTATCTATTATCTATCTATCTATCTATCTATCTATCTATCTATCATCTATCTATCTATCTATCTATCTATCTATCTATCTATCTATCTATCTATCTATCTATCTCCATATATTTATCTATCCATCCATCATCTATCCATACATTATAATCTATGTCTGTCTGTGTTTATTTTTGATAAGATGGGGGTGAAAGCTCTGACGTGTTTCCCTTGGTACGGGAGAAGGAAGGAAAGAAAAAGGAAGAAGAGTGAGGAGGGTGAGTATGAGTGAGGGATATAGGTGAGTGTGTGCAAAGAGGCTAGAGATGAGTATATATATATATATATATGTGTGGGAAGGAAGGAGGCTTATTAGTGTAAGATACAGAGGTCTATGTGTACAATGAGTGGGTGGCGAGGATCCCATCTGAGAGGAACACAGGGGACTCATGTCAGGGACAGGAAGAGGTGCAGGAAGAGGGACACGAAGAGGGACAGGAAGAGGGACAGGAGGAGGGATAGGAAGGGGGACAGGAAGAGGTGCAGGAAGAGGGACAGGAGGAGGGATAGGAAGGGGGACAGGAAGAGGGACAGGAAGAGGTGCAGGAAGAGGGACAGGAGGAGGGATAGGAAGGGGGACAGGAAGAGGGACAGGAAGAGGTGCAGGAAGAGGGACAGGAAGAGGTGCAGGAGGAGGTGCAGGTGAGTACAGGAACGAGAGCTGCCGAGTGTAGGAAAGAATAACAGTGAGTGCCAGATGGCATGTTCATGGCACCTTCAGATGATTATTGATCCAATTCCTTATGAATTTGCCTCTGTTTCAGCCAGAGTACAAGTAGGTCAGAGTAAATAAGCCTGGGTGGGTCTAATATGAGGGGAGTCAGGGCACAAATTGAGTATCCTGTGAGTGAGTAAAGGTAAGGAAGGTAAGTAGGCTGGAAAATAAGGCTCATTAGTGGGGTAATAGCTGGAGTGAAAGGGAGAGGAAGAATGTTGCTGGGGCTGGGTGCAGTGTTTAGGTTAGTAAGGAGAGGGAATGGTGAGCGGATGGTGGGATGAGCAATGGGGGTTGAACTGCTATAAAGTTGCTAAATGGTGTTACACATGTGGTGGGGCTTCTAGAGTGCTCGGGTGTGGAGGGAATGTTGAAGTGGTGGTTGCCATCTGGCTACTATCTCACTGGTCCAGCAGGTACCAAAGATACCTGATACTCGGGTTATTCATTGGGAAAAGAAGATCCCAGCAGGGCTGATTTGTCCAGAGAAGGTGACAATCCCTGTGGTGGAAGGAGCAGGAAAAATTAACGATATGAACCTCAGTTTGAGGTGGAGGAGAAAGGCATTGAAGGGCTGAAGAGGGTGGGGTCACTGAAGGAGAAGCACCAGGGTCCAGAGCTTACTAAAATCTTTGGGTTTCATGGAGGTAGGGAGGAGGGTGATTTGATGGCAAATGTTGAACAGGTTTTTTCAACTGTTGTCAATGACTTACCATCTCCCCTCTTTTCTTCCCAAACCAGAATCTCCTTCTCCTACCTCACCTTCCTCCCCATCATCTTCTGGCCACAAGCAAAGTCTCCGCTCCACTCCCTCCGTGAATAGTGAGACGGATGCACAGCAGAGCAGGGCTTACTTCAGCGGGAAGGCCAGGGTGTCCTTCCGCCATCAGATGGACTCGACCATGTCTGCTAACGACTCAACCTTCTGAGTTACATGTTTTCATAGAAATGAGCCTGAATGTCATTAAAAGGGGATTCCTGCTTCCTGAGCCAACCATAGGACCTTCTGAGACACCTTCTCAAGTGAAGATCTAACCTTCCAGTTAGAGTTAAACCTTCTGTGTCGCAAGACTTCAGTATTACATTGGATTAGAGCCTCCAGTCTATCCACACTGATAATGGTTACAAACTATTCTTCTGTGAGCCTCAAGAACAAATACTCTCTGATTCCCTCTCAATGAAGAACTTTCCACCTTCTGAGCCAAGCTTTCAGATGGATCTATCTATTCCCACATTTCTGACCCCAGTTGAACCTATCCATAATAGAGACTGATACTTGCACAGTAACTTCACCCTCAGAGCCAAAATAACAACCCACCATTGCTACAACTTCATGTTCAGTAATCGACAATGGATAAGAATGTGAAGCAAATGGATGTAGTAAGTGTAGCCTCCTGTGCCTTAATGAGGTGCAGAAAATGACCCCCCAGCAAAGGCTTAGGTCCTATACCCACTATACCCTTCTTCTACCCACATTTTGAACCTCTATCATATCAAACTCAAGAAGAACATGTTCTCAACCTCTTGTTCCAACAATTTCTTATCCTCAAACTTTCAATGTTCCAGCTTAAACTCCATGTTCCAACCCCCAAGGCTTGATAACTCCAAATCCTTACCCCCAAATACTAATGAATATTCTAAACCCAAAAGGCTTTATAACCACACATTTTAACCCCAAACCTACTCCATGTTCTAAACCTCAAGCCTTAATAGCGAACTCCAAATGTATTCCATGTTCTACTGTACGCTTCATAACTCCATATTCCAGACCACAAACCTTGATAACTACACATTCTAACACCAGACTTTTTTTTTTTAAATTCCAAGATTTGATAGCTAATCCCCAAAACTATTTTATGTTCTAACCTCAATGCTTTGGTATCTCCAGTCTAGATGCTAAAGCCTCGATAATGACATATTGTTACCATCAAAACTATCTCATAGTCTAACCACCAAGCCTTGACCACTCCATACGCTTACCACAAAGCATTGATAATTCTATATCATAAACTACTTCACATTCCAACCCCAAAAGCCTACCTCCATATTCTAACTTCCAAGTCTCCACATAACTGCACATTATATTTTGAACGTCAAGATCTGATAACTCCATGTGTTTACTCATAAACCCTTGTTAACTCTACAGTCTAATCTCCAAGACTCATCTGAAACCTTAATTACCAGTTCACTTCCAGGGCATCAGACGTAATTAAATTCTGCACTTCAAGTTGTGCTAATGACTTCACATTCCAATTCTAAGACCTGTGTAGAAACATCTGGTCCCTCATATTATTAACAAACAAATCCATATTGTCATGTGCAAGCCTTGCCAGAAACTCCAGTGTGTGCTCCTAGCAAACAACTCAACATTCTCATCCTCTGAGCTTGATAACAAACAGGGGGAAACCCTGAATAGGGTCAGACCTGCATAACAACTTTACACTGTGTTCCTTGCCAACATACAGCCTTGATGTGCAATATCAAACATTCATTAGCTGCTCCACCCTCAAATTCATAAGTTTGCATTCTGAGCCAATTTAATCAGGGACAATGATTTCTCTGCCTTTCCAATAATCAGAAAGTACTGACATTCTGTGCCCTGTTAATGAGGCATATTAACAACTCCGCCTTCTGATCGCTGGGAATAACTATGCCTAACATGAACAGCTCCACCTTCTAATCGCTGGGAATAACAATGTCTAATATGAACAGCTCCACCTTCTGATCGCTGGGAATAACTATGTCTAACATGAACAGCTCCACCTTCTGATCGCTGGGAATAACTATGTCTAATATGAACAGCTCCATCTTCTGAACGCCGGGAATAACTATGTCTAACATGAACAGCTCCATCTTCTGATAACAGGGAATAACTATGTCTAACATGAACAGCTCCATCTACTGATCACTGGGAATAACTATGTCTAACATGAACAGCTCCACCTTCTGATCGCTGGGAATAACTATGTCTAATATGAACAGCTCCATCTTCTGAACGCCGGGAATAACTATGTCTAACATGAACAGCTCCATCTTCTGATAACAGGGAATAACTATGTCTAACATGAACAGCTCCATCTACTGATCACTGGGAATAACTATGTCTAACATGAACAGCTCCACCTTCTGATCGCTGGGAATAACTATGTCTAATATGAACAGCTCCATCTTCTGAACGCTGGGAATAACTATGTCTAACATGAACAGCTCCATCTTTTGATAACAGGGAATAACTATGTCTAACATGAACAGCTCCATCTACTGATCACTGGGAATAACTATGTCTAACACGAACAGCTCCACCTTCTAATCGCTGGGAATAACTATGCCTAACATGAACAGCTCCATCTTCTAATCGCTGGGAATAACTATGTCTAACATGAACAGCTCCACCTTCTGATCGCTGGGAATAACTATGCCTAACATGAACAGCTCCACCTTCTGATCGCTGGGAATGACTATGTCTAACATGTACAGCCTCCATCTTCTGATCACTGGGAATAACTATGCCTAACATGAACAGCTCCACCTTCTGATCGCTGGGAATAACTATGCCTAACATGAACAGCTCCATCTTCTGATTGCTGGGAATAACAATGTCTAACATGAACAGCTCCATCTTCTAATTGCTGGGAATAACTATGTCTAATATGAACAGCTCCATCTTCTGAACGCCACGAATAACTATGTCTAACATGAACAGCTCCACCTTCTAATCGCTGGGAATAAAAGTCTAATATGAACAGCTCCACCTTCTGATCACTGGGAATAACTATGTCTAACATAACCAGCTCCATCTTTTGATAACAGGGAATAACTATGTCTAATATGAACAGCTCCATCCTCTGATAACAGGGAATAACTATGTCGAAAGTAAACAGCTCCACCTTCTGATCGCTAGGAATAACTTTGTCTAACATGAACAGCTCCACCTTCTGACCACTGGGAATAACTATGTCTAACATGTACAGCCGCCATCTTCTGATCACTGGGAATAACTATGTCTAACATTAATGGCTCCACCTTCTGATACTCAACAGAACCTCATTTATGGACACAAAACTCCGTTCCTCTGAACTGCTGAAAGCAAACGTTCTCCATGAACTCATGAACAGAACCAATGGAATCGGATGGGTCCGGGGTAAAGAGACTGCAGTGTTGTTACTAGGATTTGGCAAGGGGCCGCGCTTCCATAAGGGGAGGAGCTACCATGAGTTCCAGTTCCAACACTGCTATTAAGTGTAAAGACAATAAATAGAGTTAGAATTTTTTATTAACGAGTTGCTTGTGGTGTTATGTATTCACATGGGGTTTTTCTCTCTAGTGAGGCTGGTAAAGACTAGAGGGAATACTTTGCCTTAAAAACTGAGTTTGGGATTGTAATAAAAAGTGGGTGGATTTTCCCAGACAGAAAGAAGGTTTGCTGGACTATAATACTGCAAATAACCTGTGCCAGATGCAGCACAAGTCACCCATAGATAACTTCTCCCTTTCACCAAAGCTTCACAACTGAGCCTTCTATGGGGTCAATATTAGGACCACCTGGGAAATGAATCTATATAAATGTTGTGTAGCAGGGACCAAAGTGACACAAATGTGAGATTCCTGAGTTGGGGAGGGGCATACTGGGAAGTGTTTGGGTGGATCGTGGGTGGGGTTTCCCCTCCCCAACTGCTCTCTTACCTGCGGAGGGGAAGGGGGAGCAAGTTGGCATGGGGAATGGGCAAAGGAGTGGAGTGGGCAAAGGCGGGGAGTGGGCAAAGGTGGGGAGTGGGCAAAGGAGTGGAGTGGGCAAAGCCAGGGAGTGGGCAAAGGGGAGGAGTGGGCAAAGGCGGGGAGTGGGCAAAGGCGGGTATTGGAGTGGGCTGGGACCCTCTGAAGATTTTTTTGCAGGGGGACCCGGCCCAATCTAGTTACACCACTGAACAGCCCGTGATGAATAGTCCTTGTCCCATTTGCCCTCAGAGACACGTTGACAGTGAGCAAGAAGCCATTTAACATTTGGGCAATTTAGTATCAGCCAATATTCTGTCACCCTGTCATTTCTGTCTGCTGAGCTGGCACAGCCCCTGCAATGGCACAGTCTGCAGCATAGTGTGGCCTTTACATTTGCCCGTGTCCTGTAATGTTAATGTATACAGCAGAAATAAGTGCCCAAAACTGATCCGACAGATATCCCACTTCACAATCCCTGCCCCCTCCTGCCCACTCATTGCTTCTCTGGGAAAAGACAGACTCTGCAGAGCGACTGGGAATGCTGGGAAATGTAGTTCTGGCTGTGCAGGAAGACAAAGCTGGACTATAAATCTGAGTTCTGTTCCCAGCATCCCCCCCCATGTCTGTCCTGGTGGTACAAGCCTCTCACCCCATTCACCTTTCTCCCAGATGCCGTCACCCAGTCCTGGGTCCCTTATCCCAGTTGCACCTACAAGGGACAAGCAGAATGTACAGGTTTTACTCAGTCTTATTTACCCCATAGATTTGCTTGTTTATACAAGAGGGAGCTGCCATATTGTTTCTTATCAGAGCAACTCTCACCCATTGATTAGAGTGGAACAGAACTGGCTCCGACGCCGAGACATGTGAACAGGGGGAGAGTCACACCAGGTGTAATAGAGAAACCTCAGCAACTGTCACTTAGCACATGGGTCCCTCTGGTTTGCTCCAGTTTCTGCATTTCCAACTGGGAGTGGAAACAACTGAACTGAGAGGAGTAGAAACCCCCCACTATCCCTACATCCCTCACATGAATAATTGTATGTCAGACTTACAGGAAAGTATTTCTTTCTCATACAACTGAAAAATAACAGTCAGTTCCACGAATACCTTGTGCCAGGCCATGAGATACATCAGTAACTAAATAAACCCAGCGCTGAATGTCTAATGTCTCTGTATAGATACAACTCTGCTCATGAGAGACACCCACTGGCCACATACGGAATTGCAATGTAACAGAAAACAGGCAAATTCAATAACTGAGACATCCAGTGACCATGTTTCTTCTACGTCCCTCCATGTCAGTACACATGGGCATTGCCCCTCCCACACCTGGAGGTAGGACCTATAACACAGCCAATCAAAATGAATCATGACCTATAAGACCACATGACTTCCTCCTCACCGCAGTTATTGTTTGTCCTACTGGACAGGGGGGTAGGATCTCCCTCTTTACTCTTTTTTATTTTTTGGTGAATTTTGAGAGAAATCAAACACAGTTTTTGTTTTTTCTTTTGTATTTTTTGTGGGATGATTCCCAGGTAATGGAGAAGAATTTACCTGATGCCCCAAGACGCATAATCTGTAAATTATGTCTTATTATTGCAGGTGTGGGTATATCCATGGTCCTAGCCCTGTGCTAAAATAGCCCCCTGTTATATGCCCAGCGAGGCAGGCTAATTAGCTAATTATGTCCCTCAGCTGAGAGCGATCAGGGCTTTGGCTGGAGTTTCCATCCAGCTAATTAGTCACTATCTGATAAGGTGCAGGTGTTCCTTTCAGCCCCGTTGCTATTGCTGTTTAATATTTTAAGCTTTGTATGGGTGAAACCTGCATCCTCTGTGCTGACACAGAAGTTATATTGGTTCATGTTACTGAGGCACTTCCAGGAATGACTACACGTTGCACTGCTCAAGCAGTATGGCACCTCCTTCCTTTCTTATGAGTCTGCTCTTAACAAGCAGTGTTCCACCTGTCTGGATATTCCTGCTGACAAGCCTGAGCTATCTGGTAAGCTGCCTGTGTTCCTCTGACTTCTTGTATTATCTGAAGTCTTATGTTGTGAGCTGGAGTCCTCTGTGCAAAATGCAGTATTGTCTCTTGTTACACAAGGTACTTTCAGTACTGGCTGGTGAATCTCTCTGCTGAAGCAGTGTGGTACCTGAATCTGGTGAGTATGATTTCTCAGTATCCACTGTGTGTTTGTAACATTCATTACACTGGGAAGTCTGTAATAGTTAATAAGCTTAAATTGTCCCTCAGCTGAAAGCTATCAGGGTTCTAGCTGAAGTTTCCATCAGTGCTATCAGGTAAGGTGCAGATACTCCTCTGGGCCTTTTTGCTATTGTTGTTTCTATTGTCCTCTGCAGACACAGAGTTATATTTGCATTTTATTACACAGGGTGCTTGCAGAGTTGGCTGGAGGCTTGCACTGCTGAAGCAGTATGGTAGCCCCTTCCTTCCTTTCAATGAGTCTGATTAGTGCTGTAACCTGATGCCATTGGGCCCCACAGCAAATTCATTTTAGGGCCCCTAACATATCCAGAGGTTGGGGCAACAGCATATCTTACTAGTAGAGGGCCTTAAGTCACATTGGTTGGTCCAGCAGCTTATCCTTGTGCTGTTGTATGCCCAGTTTAGATTTGGTGGTTGGTGGAGCTACTGGGCTGTACCAGTATGGCTCTACAATGGTTACAATGATCTGCTGATTTAGGATAACCCAGAGTTGGTGTTCATCTAGTTAAGTCTTCATTAGGTATTATTAGCATGGAGTTGGTGGATCTTGGACTGATCTCTGGTGTAGAGGTGACTCTGGTCAGCACTGGTGTGAGCTGCTTCCATTAAGCTGCAGGACTAGGCTAATGTGGGCCAAGTCTTTTTAGGGCCACTTGCTATTGCTGAGGATCGTGTATTACCTTTTTCAGGAGCTATACATTTTATCAGCTCCCCTGTTGGATGGATGTGATGCTGGTCTTATTACTCAGGGCCTCCTTAGCATAAGTTTGGTTATTGCCTTATGTTGGTTATTCCCACCCCTTGTTTTTGGGGCATGGCTTGGTAGATCCCATGTGTACTGACATGGAGGGACGTAGAAGAAACTTGACGTAAATTCCTTTTCTTCTAGTCCCGACATGTCAGTACAGGGTTTCCCATCCCAAGTTATTTATTTTGGTTACTGTACTGCTATGGCAAAAGTAGAACTGTGGTGAGGAGGAAGTCATGTGATCTTATAGGTCATGATTCATTTTGATTGGCTGTGTTATAGGTCCTACCTCCAGGTCTGGGAGGGGCAATACTGCCCATGTGTACTGACATGTCGGGACTAGAAGAAAAGGAATTTACGTCAAGTAGGTAAGTAAAATTCTCTATTTAGTATTGAAGCATCTCATCCTGACACAATCCCACCCCAAATCATACAGACTCCCTGCAGCCTTGTGCCTTTATATGGTCACAGAACAACCCCTCAGTGACTTCTAATATCCTTATCATTTACAGTAGGGGGTACATTATCCCTTATAATACATGAGTGATACTCAGAGTTCCCTGTATAACTCAGCCTGCAGCCTTGTGCCTTTATATGGTCACAGAACAACCCCTCAGTGACTTCTAATATCCTTATCATTTACAGTAGGGGGTACATTATCCCTTATAATACTTGAGTGATACTCGGAGTTCCCTGTATAACTCAGCCTGCAGCCTTGTGCATTTATATGGTCACAGAACAACCCCTCAGTGACTTCTAATATCCTTATCATTTACAGTAGGGGGTACATTATCCCTTATAATACATGAGTGATACTCAGAGTTCCCTGTATAACTCAGCCTGCAGCCTTGTGTCTTTATATGGTCACAGAACAACCCCTCAGTGACTTCTAATATCCTTATCATTTACAGTAGGGGGTACATTATCCCTTATAATACATGAGTGATACTCAGAGTTCCCTGTATAACTCAGCCTGCAGCCTTGTGTCTTTATATGGTCACAGAACAACCCCTCAGTGACTTCTAATATCCTTATCATTTACAGTAGGGGGTACATTATCCCTTATAATACTTGAGTGATACTCAGAGTTCCCTGTATAACTCAGCCTGCAGCCTTGTGTCTTTATATGGTCACAGAACAACCCCTCAGTGACTTCTAATATCCTTATCATTTACAGTAGGGGGTACATTATCCCTTATAATACATGAGTGATACTCAGATATAGAGCAGTGGGTCGGTATCAGCCTTTAATCAATAACATGACTGAATAACAAAACAAGAATTTGGAACCTTCAGGATGAGGGGAATTGGGGCAAGTGGTTGCCCAGGATCACCTGTCGCTCCACTCCCTCCTCTGTGATGGCGGCGAGTCTTATAATCCCTCCGCTGGAGCCGTCTCTTTCCATGGCGAGGGCGAGTGCTGCAGAGACGGATATGAAAGGGTTAACCAATGAACAGACAGCGCTGAGCTTGCAAGGACCATGTGACCCAGAACTGACTCACCATTGGCTGTAAATTTCAGACACTCCTCCTTACTCATTCCCGGGCGGTACGTGGAATCTACAAATCCATAAATATAGGAACTGCCGGAGCCTCCGATGGAGAACTGCTGGTGCACCAACATCCCCCCCATGGGCACCGTATAGACCTGCAGGGGGCGCCACAGGTTATGTGTATTACATGAGGGAATGGAGACAATCCATATAATATACAGAATATACACCTACCTGCCCTCCCCTCCTCTTGTCCCAGCCGGCCACAATGATCCCGGCCATGAGATCCTCCCGGTAGCGGTAACACATCTCCTTGAAGAGACTGGCGGCCGTGTGGACCAGCGGGGGGCCCTCCAGTTCAATGCTGTGGGGGGAAGGGCACAGAGTCACCTCATACAGGGGCCGTCATACTGGGGCAGTCCATTTTTATACAGCCGGGGGGGTGACTTACCTGTGGAAGCCCAGTTGGTAGGTGACGGCATCAGCGATGGCCTGAGTGTCAGCGGCAGAACCAGAGCGACAGCAGAAGATGCGATCATGTACTGGGGTGAGTTTGTCCGTCACTCTGTTGGCTATGTATGCCCTGCGGGGGGGGGAGGCAGAGAACTTACACCCCCATCTTATCATCATCATCATTTATTTATATGAGAGAGAAGTCTTGTAGGTGAGAATGGGCAGAAGTGATGAGAGAGAAGTCTTGTAGATGAGAATGGGCAGAAGTGATGAGAGAGAGAAGTCTTGTAGGTGAGAATGGGCAGAAGTGATGAGAGAGAAGTCTTGTAGGTGAGAATGGGTAGAAGTGATGAGAGAGAAGTCTTGTAGGTGAGAATGGGCAGAAGTGATGAGAGAGAAGTCTTGTAGGTGAGAATGGGCAGAAGTGATGAGAGAGAAGTCTTGTAGGTGAGAATGGGCAGAAGTGATGAGAGAGAAGTCTTGTAGAGGAGAATGGGCAGAAGTGATGAGAGAGAAGTCTTGTAGATGAGAATGGGCAGAAATGATGAGAGAGAAGTCTTGTAGGTGAGAATGGGCAGAAGTGATGAGAGAGAAGTCTTGTAGATGAGAATGGGCAGAAATGATGAGAGAGAAGTCTTGTAGGTGAGAATGGGCAGAAGTGATGTGAGAGAAGTCTTGTAGATGAGAATGGGCAGAAGTGATGAGAGAGAAGTCTTGTAGGTGAGAATGGGCAGAAGTGATGAGAGAGAAGTCTTGTAGATGAGAATGGGCAGAAGTGATGAGAGAGAAGTCTTGTAGGTGAGAATGGGCAGAAGTGATGAGAGAGAAGTCTTGTAGGTGACAATGGGCAGAAGTGATGAGAGAGAAGTCTTGTAGAGGAGAATGGGCAGAAGTGATGAGAGAGAAGTCTTGTAGGTGAGAATGGGCAGAAGTGATGAGAGAGAAGTCTTGTAGAGGAGAATGGGCAGAAGTGATGAGAGAGAAGTCTTGTAGGTGAGAATGAGCAGAAGTGATGAGAGAGAAGTCTTGTAGGTGAGAATGGGCAGAAGTGATGAGAGAGAAGTCTTGTAGATGAGAATGGGCAGAAATGATGAGAGAGAAGTCTTGTAGGTGAGAATGGGCAGAAGTGATGTGAGAGAAGTCTTGTAGATGAGAATGGGCAGAAGTGATGAGAGAGAAGTCTTGTAGGTGAGAATGGGCAGAAGTGATGAGAGAGAAGTCTTGTAGGTGAGAATGGGCAGAAGTGATGAGAGAGAAGTCTTGTAGGTCACAATGGGCAGAAGTGATGAGAGAGAAGTCTTGTAGAGGAGAATGGGCAGAAGTGATGAGATAGAAGTCTTGTAGATGAGAATGGGCAGATAGTGATGAGAGAGAAGTCTTGTAGATGAGAATGGGCAGAAGTGATGAGAGAGAAGTCTTGTAGGTGAGAATGGGCAGAAGTGATGAGAGAGAAGTCTTGTAGATGAGAATGGGCAGAAGTGATGAGAGAGAGAAGTCTTGTAGGTGAGAATGGGCAGAAGTGATGAGAGAGAAGTCTTGTAGATGAGAATGGGCAGAAGTGATGAGAGAGAAGTCTTGTAGAGGAGAATGGGCAGAAGTGATGAGAGAGAAGTCTTGTAGATGAGAATGGGCAGAAGTGATGAGAGAGAAGTCTTGTAGGTGAGAATGGGCAGAAGTGATGAGAGAGAAGTCTTGTAGAGGAGAATGGGCAGAAGTGATGAGAGAGAAGTCTTGTAGGTGAGAATGGGCAGAAGTGATGAGAGAGAAGTCTTGTAGAGGAGAATGGGCAGAAGTGATGAGAGAGAAGTCTTGTAGGTGAGAATGAGCAGAAGTGATGAGAGAGAAGTCTTGTAGGTGAGAATGGGCAGAAGTGATGAGAGAGAAGTCTTGTAGATGAGAATGGGCAGAAATGATGAGAGAGAAGTCTTGTAGGTGAGAATGGGCAGAAGTGATGTGAGAGAAGTCTTGTAGATGAGAATGGGCAGAAGTGATGAGAGAGAAGTCTTGTAGGTGAGAATGGGCAGAAGTGATGAGAGAGAAGTCTTGTAGGTGAGAATGGGCAGAAGTGATGAGAGAGAAGTCTTGTAGAGGAGAATGGGCAGAAGTGATGAGAGAGAGAAGTCTTGTAGGTGAGAATGGGCAGAAGTGATGAGAGAGAAGTCTTGTAGGTGAGAATGGGCAGAAGTGATGAGAGAGAAGTCTTGTAGATGAGAATGGGCAGAAGTGATGAGAGAGAGAAGTCTTGTAGGTGAGAATGGGCAGAAGTGATGAGAGAGAAGTCTTGTAGATGAGAATGGGCAGAAGTGATGAGAGAGAAGTCTTGTAGAGGAGAAATGGGCAGAAGTGATGAGAGAGAAGTCTTGTAGATGAGAATGGGCAGAAGTGATGAGAGAGAAGTCTTGTAGGTGAGAATGGGCAGAAGTGATGAGAGAGAAGTCTTGTAGAGGAGAATGGGCAGAAGTGATGAGAGAGAAGTCTTGTAGGTGAGAATGGGCAGAAGTGATGAGAGAGAAGTCTTGTAGAGGAGAATGGGCAGAAGTGATGAGAGAGAAGTCTTGTAGGTGAGAATGGGCAGAAGTGATGAGAGAGAAGTCTTGTAGAGGAGAATGGGCAGAAGTGATGAGAGAGAAGTCTTGTAGGTGAGAATGGGCAGAAGTGATGAGAGAGAAGTCTTGTAGAGGAGAATGGGCAGAAGTGATGAGAGAGAAGTCTTGTAGGTGAGAATGGGCAGAAGTGATGAGAGAGAAGTCTTGTAGAGGAGAATGGGCAGAAGTGATGAGAGAGAAGTCTTGTAGGTGAGAATGAGCAGAAGTGATGAGAGAGAAGTCTTGTAGGTGAGAATGGGCAGAAGTGATGAGAGAGAAGTCTTGTAGATGAGAATGGGCAGAAATGATGAGAGAGAAGTCTTGTAGGTGAGAATGGGCAGAAGTGATGTGAGAGAAGTCTTGTAGATGAGAATGGGCAGAAGTGATGAGAGAGAAGTCTTGTAGGTGAGAATGGGCAGAAGTGATGAGAGAGAAGTCTTGTAGGTGAGAATGGGCAGAAGTGATGAGAGAGAAGTCTTGTAGAGGAGAATGGGCAGAAGTGATGAGAGAGAGAAGTCTTGTAGGTGAGAATGGGCAGAAGTGATGAGAGAGAAGTCTTGTAGGTGAGAATGGGCAGAAGTGATGAGAGAGAAGTCTTGTAGATGAGAATGGGCAGAAGTGATGAGAGAGAGAAGTCTTGTAGGTGAGAATGGGCAGAAGTGATGAGAGAGAAGTCTTGTAGATGAGAATGAGAATGGGAAGTGATGAGAGAGAAGTCTTGTAGAGGAGAATGGGCAGAAGTGATGAGAGAGAAGTCTTGTAGATGAGAATGGGCAGAAGTGATGAGAGAGAAGTCTTGTAGGTGAGAATGGGCAGAAGTGATGAGAGAGAAGTCTTGTAGAGGAGAATGGGCAGAAGTGATGAGAGAGAAGTCTTGTAGGTGAGAATGGGCAGAAGTGATGAGAGAGAAGTCTTGTAGAGGAGAATGGGCAGAAGTGATGAGAGAGAAGTCTTGTAGGTGAGAATGGGCAGAAGTGATGAGAGAGAAGTCTTGTAGGTGAGAATGGGCAGAAGTGATGAGAGAGAAGTCTTGTAGGTGAGAATGGGCAGAAGTGATGAGAGAGAAGTCTTGTAGATGAGAATGGGCAGAAGTGATGAGAGAGAAGTCTTGTAGAGGAGAATGGGCAGAAGTGATGAGAGAGAAGTCTTGTAGGTGAGAATGGGCAGAAGTGATGAGAGAGAAGTCTTGTAGGTGAGAATGGGCAGAAGTGATGAGAGAGAAGTCTTGTAGAGGAGAATGGGCAGAAGTGATGAGAGAGAAGTCTTGTAGAGGAGAATGGGTAGAAGTGATGAGAGAGAAGTCTTGTAGGTGAGAATGGGCAGAAGTGATGAGAGAGAAGTCTTGTAGGTGAGAATGGGCAGAAGTGATGAGAGAGAAGTCTTGTAGGTGAGAATGGGCAGAAGTGATGAGAGAGAAGTCTTGTAGGTGAGAATGGGCAGAAGTGATGAGAGAGAAGTCTTGTAGGTGAGAATGGGCAGAAGTGATGAGAGACAAGTCTTGTAGGTGAGAATGGGCAGAAGTGATGAGAGAGAAGTCTTGTAGATGAGAATGGGCAGAAATGATGAGAGAGAAGTCTTGTAGGTGAGAATGGGCAGAAGTGATGTGAGAGAAGTCTTGTAGGTGAGAATGGGCAGAAGTGATGAGAGAGAAGTCTTGTAGGTGAGAATGGGCAGAAGTGATGAGAGAGAAGTCTTGTAGAGGAGAATGGGCAGAAGTGATGAGAGAGAAGTCTTGTAGGTGAGAATGGGCAGAAGTGATGAGAGAGAAGTCTTGTAGGTGAGAATGCGCAGAAGTGATGAGAGAGAAGTCTTGTAGATGAGAATGGGCAGAAGTGATGAGAGAGAAGTCTTGTAGGTGAGAATGGGCAGAAGTGATGAGAGAGAAGTCTTGTAGGTGAGAATGGGTAGAAGTGATGAGAGAGAAGTCTTGTAGAGGAGAATGGGCAGAAGTGATGAGAGAGAAGTCTTGTAGGTGAGAATGAGCAGAAGTGATGAGAGAGAAGTCTTGTAGAGGAGAATGGGCAGAAGTTGATGAGAGAGAAGTCTTGTAGAGGAGAATGGGCAGAAGTGATGAGGAGAAGTCTTGTAGGGAGAATGAGCAGAAGTGATGAGAGAGAAGTTCTTGTAGGTGAGAATGGGCAGAAGTGATGAGAGAGAAGTCTTGTAGATGAGAAATGGGCAGAAGTGATGAGGAGAGAGTCTTGTAGGTGAGAATGGGCAGAAGTGATGTGAGAGAAGTCTTGTAGATGAGAAGGGCAGAGAAGTGATGTGAGAGAAGTCTTGTAGATGAGAATGGGCAGAAGTGATGAGAGAGAAGTCTTGTAGGTGAGAATGGGCAGAAGTGATGAGAGAGAAGTCTTGTAGGTGAGAATGGGCAGAAGTGATGAGAGAGAAGTCTTGTAGAGGAGAATGGGCAGAAGTGATGAGAGAGAGAAGTCTTGTAGGTGAGAATGGGCAGAAGTGATGAGAGAGAAGTCTTGTAGGTGAGAATGGGCAGAAGTGATGAGAGAGAAGTCTTGTAGATGAGAATGGGCAGAAGTGATGAGAGAGAGAAGTCTTGTAGGTGAGAATGGGCAGAAGTGATGAGAGAGAAGTCTTGTAGATGAGAATGGGCAGAAGTGATGAGAGAGAAGTCTTGTAGAGGAGAATGGGCAGAAGTGATGAGAGAGAAGTCTTGTAGATGAGAATGGGCAGAAGTGATGAGAGAGAAGTCTTGTAGGTGAGAATGGGCAGAAGTGATGAGAGAGAAGTCTTGTAGAGGAGAATGGGCAGAAGTGATGAGAGAGAAGTCTTGTAGGTGAGAATGGGCAGAAGTGATGAGAGAGAAGTCTTGTAGAGGAGAATGGGCAGAAGTGATGAGAGAGAAGTCTTGTAGGTGAGAATGGGCAGAAGTGATGAGAGAGAAGTCTTGTAGAGGAGAAATGAGGCAGAAGTGATGAGAGAGAAGTCTTGTAGGTGAGAATGGGCAGAAGTGATGAGAGAGAAGTCTTGTAGAGGAGAATGGGCAGAAGTGATGAGAGAGAAGTCTTGTAGGTGAGAATGGGCAGAAGTGATGAGAGGAGAAGCAGAGTGAATGTCACATGAAGTAAAGTATTGGGAAGATGTGCCCCCCCCCCACATACCCAGTAGTAGTCCTGGAGTCAGCGCCAATGACAACTCCACCATCAAACTCCACCGCCATTATAGTCGTCTGTAACACAGAGAAATGTCATGTTATTGGGGTCAGTATGGGGGGGAGACAGAGGGATTGTGGGGGGTGAGTTTGGGGGAGACAAAGGGATTGTAGGGGGTCAGTTTGGGGGAGACAGAGAGATTGTGGGGGGTCAGTTTGGGGGAGACAGAGAGATTGTGGGGGGGTCAGTTTGGGGGAGACAGAGGGATTGTGGGGCGGCAGTATGGGGGGGAGACAGAGGAATTGTGGGGGACAGTTTGTGGGAGACAGAGGGATTGTGGGGGACAGTTTGGGGGAGACAGAGGGATTGTGGGGGACAGTTTGGGGGGGAGACAGAGAAATTGTGGGGGACAGTTTGGGGGAGACAGAGGGATTGTGGGGGACAGTTTGGGGGAAGGGTTGAGATGAGGGTCAAGACTGAGAGTAAAGTGAGTCCCAGTGAGAGTGTGGGGGAGACATTACAGCAGCCCCTCTGGGATTTGTCAGTCAGGGATGATCAGGGGGGAGACAATGAATAACTCAGCCTGCAGCCTTGTGTCTTTATATGGTTTTAAGAACAAAGGCGGAAGTGTCAGTAACACGTGAGTCTAGGCTCCTCCCCTCTGTCCCACAACAGACACTCACCCCGGTACTGACTTCCCGCCCCATCCAGTCCGTGTCTCCGGGAGGAGCTGAGCTGTGAGGACCGGCAGCAGCCGCCTGTAGCAGTTTCATGGCAGCCATGATTCAGGGATCCTCAGCTCCCGCGAGATTTTCCCTCTGTCAGTCGCCTGCCAAACACGTCACACCGCCGTCAAAGGAGGGAGTAGCGTGGGAACTGGGAAGGTGTACCAAGATGGCAGATTGTGTAACGCTTGATGACACCTGTCTGGGTGTACCAACATGGCAGATTGTGTATCTGTTATACAAAGGGCCAGAGACGAGTAGGAGCTTTTTGTATGTAGTGATTTATAAGGTTTTGTTTTCTCTGATAATTATTTACTGAGCTGTGTTACATTATAGCAGCACAATTCCCAGCATCCCTCTATAGCCCTTTAAATGTAAAGCAGCTTATTAGACATTTAATTCTGTTTGTCTCTAGATATAACAGTTGGGATTCCAAAGAGTCCAGGAAAGGAAACCTCCCCCCCCCCAAATTATTCCAACCTGATGTGCTCTGGGGCAAAAACAACACATTTACATTTCTCTCTGTCAACTAAAATAATTCCTTCTTGATTCCCCAGACACAAACTGCCACATGTTTCCCACAAACCCTCCCCCAGTGCAGCACCTCCATGTCTGTGAGTGAGTGAGGGCAGAATCCATGTAGAGGAACGGAGCACCACAGAGCCACAATAATATGTTAAAAAAGTTCAAATTTATGATAAATCCATTAAAAATATAATCTCTCCTGTGGGGCTGCCCACTTAACGCGTTTCGTGACTCACTTCATCAAAAGCTGTCGGCAGCCCAGCCCCCATCCTGCTTATAAGTATGTGACCCCACCTTCACATGCTTTAATTACCTCCTTACACAAATCCCATCTTATAGAATAGATATACATCACAGCAGCACTAGATGGCATCACATAGGTGTTGAAAAAACATATGTAAATAAATTGTACTTAATACTCTTATAAATATATTCTAATGGATATTCCAGTGGATCAAGCTGCATAAAGAAAAGGAGGTGCAGTTTACAGAACAGGAAGTTTATAACCGGGGAGCCCGGACACCCTCCCCCCCTTTTCCCTCTTCTTCCTCTTCTTTTTTAAGGGTAGATCTGGATACCCCAAATGTCAATATAATCGACACGTATCGCCCGGGAGATCAGTGGGATCCACTAACCCCAAAAAGGGACGCAATGAAGACCCGCAGCTATGGAAAGAAGAGAGGCGAGGGGGAAGGCGATACAAATTTCGGCGCACCATGATGGCGTGGAGGAAGGGGCGCAAGGACTCAGCGCTGGTAGGAATATCCGTAGCAGAGGGTGAGTGTTTGAGTCCCAACAATGAGTCCCAGCGAATGCCTTTAAATGACAATGGAATTCACAAGGGCTCCATTCCTGACTCAGGGAACGTGATTCATTTATCATCGAGGACACTATCATCGAATGAACTATCAGGACTGTCTAAAGGATTAATTTATACACAGGATGATGAGTTGTGACACATTTTCATTGATTATGGATTTAAATAAGTTTGTCCGGGCATTGACTTTCAAATGTCATTTTGCAAACATTGAGGACAAGTCTAATATGAGTGATATTGACTCGGATTCCACTAATGAAATATTGCAGGCTACTGAGGATAATGAATGGGAGAATGAATGTACTAATGTAATGTCCGGGGTTGACCTAGGGGCTAATCAATTCTATGACTTTAAAGATCTATTTGTATGAAATGATTTACAGGATCGGCAGAATGAGGGCTCTGGGGACATTACATCCAGTGTCAGACACTCAGGGACGAACAAAATTCAGATTTCCCATGAACTCTAAGGGGTATATTTATCAAAGAGTGAAGTTAATAGTGAAGTTCCGCCACTAGAGTGAAATTACACCACCCTCCATTCATTTCTATGGGATTTTTATAGGCGTATTTATCAAAGGGTGAACTTTCACTTCACCCATTGATAAATAGGCCTTTCAAAATCCCATAGAAATGAATTGAGAGCTGCGGAATTTCACTCTAGTGGCGGAACTTCACTCTTTGATAAATTTACCCCTAAGAGTCCCCAGATAGTTATGTTTCATAAATTGGTGCAGGCGGATATCGGGTACACTGCGAGTTAACCCCTCAAGAAATAGTTAGATGCGGTAATCTGACCCCAGGTGAATACCGGGCCTTATTGGACTTGAGTCGGGATCAGAGCATAGTAATTAATCAAGCAGATAAGGGGGGATCAGTGGTGGTTCAGGATGCAGGAGCCTATGAGAATGAAATAATGCAACTGCTTACGGATGTGGTCATATATACCCCCCTTAAAAACGATCCTACGGCTACCTTTCTAAAGGAATTGGATGACATCTTATTGGGGGCACATGAGAAAGGGATTCTAACCCGCAAGGAATGCGAGTGTTTGAAATGTGATTCTCCTGTTTCATGTGCTACAGAAATTGCACAATTCCCTAGTAAATGTCAAGGGACGTCCCATAGTGGCAGGGATAGGCTCCCTAGGAGAGGGGTTGTCTGGTTATGTGGATAAATTGTTACCCCCTTTGGTTGAACAGCTCCCTAAATACTTGAGAGACACCACGATGTGTATCAACAAGATACAGGATATAAAGTGGAGACCCTCCTATAGATGGTTTACAATGGATGTTGTGGCGCTATATTCATCTATTGACCATAGCAAAGGGATTGAAGCCGTTAAGTTCTGGTTCGATAGACACTGTACCTATTTTCAATGAGTCCCAGGCCATGTTTCTTATACAATCTATAGAATCCCACCAATTATTTCTTGTTTGATGGCTGTTCTTATTTGCAGAAATGTGGGGCCGCGATGGGGGCTTCCTTTGCCCCCACATATGCCAACCTCTTTTTATGGGTTGGAATGAACGGCTCCACATTTTTGGTATGACCCGCTACATCGATGACTGCATTGGCATCTGGGATGGGGATGAGCTGTCTCTGAATGACTTTGTCAGTCATTGCAACAATCAAGTGGAGGGTCTGTCCTTCACTATGGAGACCCATGACACTCAAATCTCCTTCCTGGATGTCATGTTTCTGGTTAAAGACCATGGGATACATACTGATCTTTACAGGAAACCTATTACTTGTAATACCTTGTTGCACTCTAAGAGTGCTCATCCGTCTGGTTGTCTGAAGGGCATTCCAGTAGGACAGTTTATTCGTGTGAGGAGGATCTGTTCATCCTGAGATGATTTTCATTCTCTGGCTATGCGGCTTTGGGATAGGTTCATTGAAAGGGGTTATGAGATGAACGATGTTAGGACAGTCTATGAAAGGGCCGTAGCTATGGATAGTAATGCCCTGCTGGCTGGCAAGAGACACAGCTAGAGACATAGCTGTGGAAAATGTGAGACAGACCCCCAAAAATCCTCCATGAGATTTTGCACGACATATGGGAAAGAGGCGTGGCCCATACAACATTAACATGAGTATTAAGAGATATTGGTGGGTGTTACTACAGGATCCGGTGCTGGTTAAGGTGTTGGATGTGAGACCATCCTTTGTTTTCAAAAAGAATAGGAATTTGGCAAGTTGGATATTGAAAAGTCTATATATCAATTCTATAAGATGGGATTTGTGTAAGGATGTATTCACTTAGAGGTAATTAAAGCATGTGAAGGTGGGGTCACATACTTATAAGCAGGATGGGGGCTGGGCTGCCGACAGCTTCTGATGAAGTGAGTCCCGAAACGCGTTAAGCGGGCAGCCCCACACGAGAGATGCTGCTGTCATTTTTAATGGATTTATAATAAATTTTGACTTTTATCACATATTATTCTGGCTCTGCGGTGCTCCGTTCCTCTACATTGATTTTGCCCTGGATTGCCGTTTGGGATAGCGGTCTGGACGTTGCAGCACGCAGAAGCTTGGCTGGTACCGGTAAGTGCTCCCACTATCACTTTGTTGCTGTGAGTTAGTGAGGGCCACAGATATCCAAAGAGGGGCCATATACACAACAGGCCAAAAACACTATTGACTTTGAGGTCGCTCACTGTAAGGTTTTTGCAGTTACCAAACTGACACTTACATAAAAATTTGACAATTACATAAAACACAAGAAGATCTCAGTCAGTATTTGAGATAGAGCCTTAGTGTCTTGGGGGCCACAATAAAAAACACAAGATGGGTCTAGGGGCCACAAAGTGCAACAACTCATGACCCTGGTATAGGGAACCCTAAAGCCATGTTTGTTTGCACTGCCTTCTGTTTATATAGAATATACATCATACATTCACTGCACATCCGTTTGGCTGATGAGCTGACCCTTTATAAAGATCAAAAAAACCAAGAGGGTGCCTACGAATATCTGATGTAGAGACACTCACCAAGTTGAAGTGGTGGTCCAGGTGTCCTGCCCCAGACCCTCAGCTTCAGGGGCAGAATAAACCAACAGCAATAAAAAAAAATCACGGGGCTGCAAATATGCAGTAAAAAAATCTCCATTTATTGGTTTACATTTAAAAAAAATGAACATATTCCTATGTGTTTCCTTCCCCTTCGGGCAATTAACCATGGGAAACACGTCAGGCATTCAGGATACCGTCATTTTTAAATGTAAACCAATAAATGGAGATTTTTTTTTTATTACATATTTTTGGCCCAGTGGTTTTTTTTTCATACCCAGCCATTTATGCCAACAATAGCTTCTCAAGGGATGCTGGGAAGTGTAGTTCTGCTTATTATACTCCTGAAAAAAGTCACCGAAAAATCACTGCACCATTGGTGTACGTCACCCCTTTTTTCTGTGAAAAATTTATGAATATATTAGGGACGAACCGAATCCAGGATTCATTTTGGAATCTGATATTTTTCAACCGGATTCTGATTCAGCCAAAGTTAATTGTCTGGCCAAACCAAATCTGAATCCGTAAAGGCATTGTTCACCTTTAAATGAACTGTTAGTATGATGTAGAGAGGGATATTCTGAGACAATTTGCAATTGGTTTTAATTTTTTATTATTTGTGGTTTTTGAGTTATTTATCTTTTTATTCAGCAGCTCTCCAGTTTCCAGTTTCAGCCATTGGGTTGCTAGGGTCCAAATTATCATAGCAACCATGTACTGATTTGAACAAGAGACTGAAAAATGAATAGAAGGGGCCTTCACAGAAAGATGAGTAAGAAAGAGTAGCAATAACGATACATCTGTAGCCTTACAGAGAATTCGTTTTTCAGATGGGGTCAGTGACCCCCATTTAAAAGTTGAAAAGAGTCAGAATAAAAAGGCAAATAATTCAAAGACTATAAAAAATAAATAATGAAGTCAAAATGAAAAGTTGCTTAGAAGTTGGTGTTCTATAACATATTGAAAGTTAACGTAATTGTGAACCACTCCTTTAAAGTCACATGACTTTAAGGTTAAAGTCTTTTAACCTCTTCTCTTTGACCCTTCCTACCCCTAATTTGCATATGCAGAGTAGGCTGACTCTTTCCCATTGGCATCAGGAGTTATATTTAGGGCCCAGCCAATAAAACATTCTTCGGCCCTGGGGCCACCCTACTTAGTTCCCAGCAGTGCTGGATCTCACCGATCATGTGACAGAACAACGGGGCCGGTTTAGTGAATAAATTATGGTTTATGGTGCCGGTCTTATCAATTAACATATTTACATATTTGTAACACAGATTTTTCACCTCCAAATAAAAAGAAAATAAATAATAAAGTCGATAATTCCTAATAATTTAGCCCTGCCCTAAGGGAATGACTCTTCCTAACAAGGCAGGAATAGAGGATCTGGCCTCCAAGTTCCACAGGAAGAAATATATCACCCCGGTTTAGCCATTATAAATGAATACAAATATATCAATGTGTTTTATGGGACTTGGATGTATAAGAGGTTGAGTCAAATTGGTTGTCCTACTAGGGGGTGCCTATTTTGGAGGAACCACCACCCCACCTCGTGATACTTGGCTGGGGAGAACCTTGTCACCATCTTATTTCCCAGATAGTCCTTGCTCAGGCTTAGGCTGGAAGAAATTGCAATAGAACAATTCTAGCAAATTTTTTGGGCCTCCCTCATACCCTGGATCCCAGGAACACCTGGGACATCATAATGATGGCAGTGCAGTGATTCCCAGCCAAGCACAGGGGACTTTCCCTTAAGAGAAGGGATGAGCTTCGTAAGGGGACCAGTATTTCAAGCTGTGTATCACATTTAAATGAAAAAGGGGTTGGCACTCTACAAAGAGAACATTGTGATTCCCTTGGGAAGGGGAGGTTTGGCCACCAGTCAGTAGAAGGCTCCATACAAAGGACCTGTTGAAGCCCACTGGATGATGGAAGGGCTTACAAATTAAAAGTAAAAGATTCCGAGCAATCACTAATCTTGAAAAATCCATGTAAGGTTTATTTTTTTTATTGTCCAGATGTCTCGTGCAAATAGGACTTAGCAACCATGTTCTCCCAAGACTCCCTGCACCACGTAGAGTCTCAAGGGCATCATCCTGGTTTTCTCTGTTTTATGAGATTTAATAGCTTTTGGCAGTTCTCCATCTTGAGACTTTCAGCCTTCTCTCTTAGTCTCTCATCTCTGTACATTCTGGCCAGATTGGTCAAGTCTGACTTCTGCTGCTTCTCCTTCCAGCATTCAGCCTGTGCGTGCTCCACATAATCTTTCTCCACTGTCCTTTCAAACTCTTCAAGGGCTTTGCCTTGGTAACGACTTCCAAAATCCTGCCGGACAAAGTAGAGGATACCCAGGGTCTGTGTCTCCCGTGAGACAGTCAGGCCTGAGGAAGCCTTGGGGTGCAAGCTGTAAGATGGGGTGGTAGCAGTCAGCTGAGCTACCACAGAGATCACCACCAAGAGTAGAACTGGCAGGACTTGGATGAATGCAGAATACGCATTCTTTTGCCCTGCGCCATTGGAGTCATCTTCTTCCTGCCTCCTAGTCCATCTTGCTTCCTGCTGTGCTAACTCTTCCCTCCACCTTGACCTTCTGTTGTCCTGTCCTTTTGCATCCCTCCACTTTGGCCTTCCCTTTCCGCCATCGCTTCTCCTTTCCTCATTTACTTTAGATTGCTTTGCATCTTGTTTAGCATTTTTGCTCCATTTTCCCTTTCCACTTTCAGGCTTCTTCTCTCTTTCCCACCATTTTGGCATATGTCCTCCACCTTGCCTCTCCTCACTGCATGTCCTTTCTCTCCCACGATCTTGTCTCATGTCCTCTCCCTGCCGCCTTTGCTGTTGACCATCTTCATCATCCTCCCGCCCTCTATCTCCTTGTCTTCTGTTTGTAGACCTTGGCTGGTGATATTGCTGGCTGAAGGCAAACCCTGGGAAGTGGCCCTTGAAAAACAGGTCAAAGAGATCCTCTGTGGAGAGGTCTGGCTGTGATACAACTCGAGCCCTGGTTTGGGCATCGTCATAACTCTTTCGCTGTGCTGGGTCACTCAGGACAGAAAAGGCTTTCCCAATGGCCTGGAGGGTCAAGAGAAGAAATAATGATTAAGGCAACGGATCAGCGTATGTGCAAGCCCAATTTCCTCTCCAGATATCTGCTATGAGCTTTTCAGTTAAAACCCTCTAAAACGTAAATATATCCTTGGTCAGGAGGACCCCATGCCATGTGAGCAGCCCATGCAAATAGCTAGCAGGAACTTAATAAGCAATGAGCAGTGCATGGTGTGTACCTTCTGTACCTTTAGCTGCCAGAAGTCACACAGAAAGGAACAGCTGTGCCTGACCTTCTGCAGGGAGTCAATTTCCAAAATGATGCAAGGCCAGCGCTTTTCTACGCATTGCGTAATCGGGTGCCATATGGGATCCTCCTCCGTTCCCTGATACCCTCGCTCTATGGGTGCCCAGAAGCATTTGGCTCAGATAGTTCACTTACTATGGGGCCCCTCAATTGCTGCCTCTGCCTTTTGAATTAAAGAGGTAAGATCGGCAGTGAATGCCTGAGCCTTCAGTGTGTCTGTGGAGGCCAGAGAGCAAAACTGATAGAGATACAGCCTGGTATTTATCAGACCTACCAATGCCCTCATCTATGGACATCTGGAAACCACCATGTCCTCCACATTTGGGTCACACATGGTCACCATTATTATGATTAGTTAGGGGTCATTTAATAGACCTTGAACAAAAGTGCAAGAGCATTAAGAAAAAGATAGATCAGTAGGAACCTAGTGATCAGATAACAGCTAATTCCAGACTGAAGAGCTTAAAGGGGAACATCACTATTATAAAAAGTCCACTCAACAGTATCTCACTCTAACATTGTCCCCTGGCTGCACTCAATACACTGGCAGTCACTGACAGATTCCTCGCTGCTCTAATTGGTTGATTCCAGAATAAGTCAGCTATTTGTAATGCACACAGCATGGTTGGGCTGTTTGCAGCAGGGAAAAGGTTAGGTTGAGGAGGACATGCTCAAACTTTATATATCTCCGAAATGTTCGGTAAATATAAAACCTGCTTGAGAAAAAAAATGATTCAGTGTCCGCTACCGGGTGCACATTTATATCAGTCACTGTTCCCCTTTAATGTACCACCACCTGCAAAATATTAAAGGTTCTATGAAATGTTCTGGGAGCTTTCCCATACCTGCTCCATAGGGTTCCCATTCACAATTTTGGTTGCCAGACGAGGGTCTGGGTACTATATTCAGCCTCCACACCGAGCTAGGGGCAGTGCCAGGTTTGCATAATGTAGAGTGATGTAGCCATAGAACAGTGGAATCTTACATGTGCCATCAATGTTGCCATCGCCAGAGTACAAGAGGGCAGAGGGTGGCCAAGGGACACAAAAATATGATTTGCAGGTTGCAGAGTTGAAGGTTTGTGGGTGGGGTTATTCTATAATAGGTTGTGGCTGTGATGGATCAGGAGAGTGGCCATGCATAACACTTTTTATTCATTCTACTTGTTGGCAGAGCTTACTGCTCATGTGATCAGTGGACTAACATTTGGGGCTGCTGAGGATCAGAGCTCTGCTATTGGACTAGGATGAGGTCCCATGATTACTGATAGTGGCCCAATTTGCCATGTAACTCTGGGCTGTGGGGAGGAAAAGGAGGCTGAATGTAAAAAAGAGCACCACAGTGGGCTGTGTTATGGAGGCTACTGGGGTGATATTACAGGACTAAATGGGCTAAATGGACTACCCAAATACTGTGAAATACACTCACACACATAGTTCCACATATATGACTCCATGTCCCAATGCACATACAACCCCACAGCCTCATCCTCCCTGTTACTCACCTTGAAGGCCTCAGTGGCCCCCGGGGAGCTGTTCTTATCAGGGTGGTACTTCAAGGCCAGTTTGAGGTAAGCCTTCCTCAGGGTCTCCTCATTGGCATCCTTGCTGACTCCTAGCAGAGAGTAGTAATCATCTTCTGCCTCCATTCTAGAATTCAGCCTTTCTTCTTCCTCTGCCTCTTCTTCTTCCTCCTCCCATGTTGGCTCGTCGTTGGTGCCAAAGCCATATTGATGGCTGTCCCAGTAATCCCTTTGTTCAAATTGGGGGTATCTTGGTTCTGAATGGGCATTTTGGGTCCTAAAACAAGCCTCGCGGATGCCACTGATCAGCCGGGCAGCAGTTCGAGTGGGGTAGATGCTCTGAGCCTGGCTGAGATAGTTAAGAGCTTCTCTACTCTTCCCAAACAGGAGACACTCACGGGCAATTTGGATGAGTTTTTCTGCCCGGTGTCGGTCCATCCTTGGCCCTGAGGAACAGGTGGGCTGATCTGTGCTTGGGAGATGCTAAAAGTTTGAAGGGTTTGGACTAAAGGGGAGTCTGTAATGTTAAATCCCATGTACAAAGGTCTGTGAGCTTCAGTCTTGGTGGGATCTAACTGAGATGCAGCCAATGTTGAGGTGGATGGAAGAGCTGGACATGAACTTAGAGACCACCTGCCAACCTCAGACTTCAGATGGTGAATAGAACATAGTAGTGGGTCATAAATAAGTGACCAAATATGTCAGCTATCCAAATATTCCTTTTATACACAGGAAATGCAGGGAAAATGGGCCGAAGTCCTCAGTCCTATTTCCAGCAGTCCATTTTTCTGTCCATAATCATGCAACCAGAATCCTGAGGAGAATTCATAACAGGAACCACCTTCTCATCTCATAGCCACATTGCTAAATAGTCAGCAGTCATGCCTTCAGAGCCGGATGCATCAATAGCCTCTAGCCAAGATCCAACAAAGCCCAGAATGAATGCAGATTTCAGTAGTCGTGCCGGGCAGTACAATTGAGCTGTTAATCCCTAGAGCTCCCCCCGCTATTATGGGCTAGCATGGAAATCTGTATCCCAGTAGCCTTTTCTCTTACTGTCACAGCCGAAGGAACTCAGCCTTCCTCCCCATTGTATCGAGTGTCGCTTCTCTCCTTACGTCTCCCAGCCCCCACCATCCATAAAAAGCCAGCTCAGGGAATGCCTGACCCTGCAGGAGACAGACAGCAGCAGCTGATTCCCTGGCACTTCCTCCCAGGCCTGTGGCATGCTGGGAAATGTAGTCCATTCAGCTGGTAATGACCAGTTTGATGAGTAACAGTCTGTGTCACCTCCCCCACACTCAAACAGCAGCCCCACCCTACACACTTGGATGCATAATAATTGGTTCACAAATGGATTAAAGGGGAAGTCACGCAAACATTCTACATCTGTATGAATTAATGGACTACAATTCTCAGCAGTCTGGGCTATCAAGGATCCTGGGAACTGTAGTCCAGTAACATCTCAAGGCTTCTTGGTTTCTTGTAAGAATGATGCAGTAGTCAGCACTCCTCCAGGCACAACTCCAGTTCCCACAATACCTTGCATGCTTTTATACAGGCCGGTTAATCAAGTAGGTCCTGCTACATTGTTTCAAGAGTCAGAACCAGCAGGACAGAGATAATATATTGTCTTCCTGGTTTAGCCTCATAGCAACTACATGGGGGCCTCCCGTACATGTGCGGATACACTGGGAAAGGCCCTAGGACTGTCGCTCCATGAAGTTATGGGGTTAATATCCCTAGTGACATTAAGAGCCTGTAGGTGGCCTATTATGCCATTGGTAGAGGAGTGTCAATTTGTGTTCCTTGATGAGTATAAAGATGAGGCTAGAAGCAATATACTTTCACTTGTATCCTTATTATGATGGTGGGTTCATGTTCAGAGCTTGGAGTGGGCAGGGCTGGAATTAGAACTAGGTAAGAGATAAACACTCTTTGGGTGCAACTGGTGGAGTGTCTGTGTGTGGGACCCAGCAATGGGCAAGCAAACAACTCCTGGCCTTGGGTAACAATACTATACAGCCTGTGATTAATTGCCTGTGTGCACGAAACGCGTTAGACTGTAGTGTATCCTACACTTTTGTAGTGAAGTTCAACTTTAGCTTTTAATCACTTTGCTTGAGTGCCTGCTTGAATCTATAGTGGTATTGTTTGCCTTCCTAAGGTACATGTCTGGGGCAGAGCATCTAGCACTATATACAATATAATCGCTTCCAACTACTAGCCAAGAAGCTCAATCTTTTTTAGGGGTAGAGGCCGTCAATACACGACCACCGATCCCCCCCAATATACAATCGAGGAAAAGATACCCCACGAGGAGGGGGTCGAAGAAGAAGACCAAAACGGTAGTGATAACTTCTATTTTTAACTTCTCATCATATTCCTTAACGGATGCAGAAACATCATTGTTACAAAAAGGTGTAACTTTTGTCCCGACGGTGAAACTTGATAGATTCAAATTGGATATTGATTTTTTTCCAATTTACATGCTTGCTTAACCTTAAAGACCATTTTGGTGACGATGGGAATAAAGACGAAGGGACTTTGTGTAATTTAAAATTAAAAAGTAATTTTTTCCCCCCAACCCAAAATTCCGGCCATTAAATTATTTAAACAAGTAGTGGACAACATCTCTCTAAATCTGACTGATTCTAGATTTAATCTAACATCTAATATCGAATTTAATCTTACGTAATGATACCTCTATAGTAATTCGCCCCGCAGATAAAGGGAGGGGGATTGTACTTTTGAATTACAGTTATTATCGGGCGGAAATTTTATCTCAGCTAGAAGACACACATATTTATAAGCGTCTTGATTACCATCCTGTGTGGACCTTTAAATCTAAAATTGATTCTCTTTTGCAGACTTAATGGTTGGATTACTCAATCATGACATCCAAGATGTCCGATATTATACACTCTCCCCAAAATACACAAGCGTTTGACAGCACCCAGGGAAGACCGATAGTCTCAGCAAGAGATGGTTTATTGCACCCCCTGGGTATTTATATTGACAGAATATTACAACCAGTGGTTAATTCCACTAATTCGTACCTACGGGATTCTCAACATTTTTTAACTTCTATAAAAGTGCTGAGTTTACCCACCAATGAGCCATTATTGCTAGCAACAATTGATGTTGTTAGCCTTTATACGAGTATACCCCACATGGAAGGGATACAGGCGGTGGAAAAGTCTCTATTAGAAGCAAAAAAACTCAATATGTGTCTCACTTTTAACTATTTTCGATTTGAAAATAGTTATATTTCAACAAAAATCAGGGACGGCGATGGGTGCGCCAATGGCGCCCTCATATGAAAAACTCTTCATGTATCAATTTGAGATGAACAATATTTTACCAAAACTCAGGGATAATATACTGTTATATAAACGCTTTATCGATGACATCATTGTGGTTTGGAGGGGTAGTCAATTAAGCTTTAATGCATATGGTGGAAGTTCTTAACACATGACTTTTCACGTCATGACTTTATTAAATTTACAGCTAAATGCGGTCATGAACTTAAGTTTTTAGATCTTTTTTTAAGCTTGAAAGGAGCCAAGATTGAATATTCCCTTTTTCGTAAAAACACTGACCGCAAATCAATATTACATGGCAAAAGTTGTCACGCACCAGCGCTTAAACGCTCACCTCCCCTTTCTCAATTCCTTAGGGTTCTGCGCAATAATTCTGAACAAAGCACTTGTGAATCTCATCCAATTAATGATTTAGATAAAGCACTCACCTTGGCTAGAGACAAATTTGAGACACAATTGATCAATGAACGGAGAGCGGATCCTTTGATTCTCTCTACTTGTTACAACACTTTATCTCCAACGATAAGTCAGGCTGTACGGAGTAATTGGAACATCATTAAAGCAGATCCTTTAGGGTTAGTTCGCACAAGGAGATTCAGGGAGATTTTGTCGCCTGGCGACTAATCGCCTCTCCTTCTGTGCGACAATCCCAGAACTGCCTCCTCGTGTCTTCCCATCCGCTATAATGAAAAGTCGCCTGCGCTACAGTACACGCGGTGCTGCATTTTCAGAAGTCGCATGAAGTTGCCTCACGGGGAAACTTCCCTGAATCTCCTCGGGTGAACTAACCCTTATTGGATTCTGTATGTCCTGATCCACCACTAGTGGGCTACCGAAGGGGTCAAAATCGAAGAGATTATTAGTTTTAAGTGATCCTTAAGTGTTATGATACAAAAAGCTTGTTATCCACATGGCTTCCAGCCAATATACCAGGATGCTTTGGGGTAAGGGCACACTGGGCGATTCTGGAAGATTAAGTCACCTGGCGACTAATCACCTCGACTTTGTGGCGACCAATCTCCCCGAATGCCTTCCCTCACTCTGCGCTGGCTAAAATGAAAAATCTCCGTCTCTGTTTTAGCCAGCGCAGAGTGAGGGAAGGCATTCCGGGAGATTGGTCGTCGTAAAGTCGAGGCGATTAGTCTCCATGCGACTAAATCTCCCGAATCGCCCAGTTTACCCTTACTCTTAAGTGTCCTTCATGTCTGTCTTGCCGACATATGACACCAGGCACTACATTTGTCCATCCACACACTGGACATATATATAAAATTCATCATCATATTACATGTACAACGACACGTTATTTATCTGATTATGTGCCCCTGTGGTTTGTCATATGTCGGCAAGACAGATTTAATGCTCAGTTTGCGAATGGATGCCCACCGTTCAGCTATTAATGTAGCTTACAGAGACCAAAAAAACAACTAAACCAGTAGCTAAACATTTCCTAGAAGCGGGACATGCCTACGTTTAAATTTATAGCTAGCGATCATATCCCCATGCCTAAATGAGGCGTAGATCGTTCACGTTTACTATTGCAATGTGAAACCTTTTGGATTAAGAAATTGGGGATAGTATCATCAGGGGGCCCTCAATGAATTTCGTTCCTTTAACTTTCTCGATAGACGCTGATTCTTTGATCTTATATTAGGTGTGTAAATGGATTAAAATGTTTGCGGATTTTTTGTACTTTGTATGTTTTGTGGTGGCCCAGTTCCCTTTTAACCTGAGTGAGGTGTCTGTTTGCCTCGGCAGGTAGGGGGAAGTGATGTCATCTGATAGGTGGAGGATAGTAAGTTTTAAATTCTGTAACTTTGTAGGAAATAATCTATTATGGCTGTGCATCTTGATAAAGGTTCTAGACCCAGAACTGAAATGTTGATGCTACTGTAATGCTGCTACTTTTATAAATAAACAGCAATCTTGACTGGAGTGCATGCAAATACCCCCCCTCTCTCTCTCTCAAGGTTACAGATATAAGAAAACATGAATTGATTTAAGATGCTGACTGAGTTGGCAGTCTATCTGACAAAGTATGGAGGCCACTGACGGGCTGTCCTGTCTGATATCTGGCCGAAAATTGGCCAGATATAAAAAAATCCATATGAAGAGTACAATGGCACATGGAGGCAGTCCTCTTCTGATGCGTCTCCACTGGGCCCAGATCTCCTCGCTTCATGTCCTAGACCTCCATAAGAAAAAGAAGTACTTGATAAATAAACAACTGAATTTTATTATTATGTATAGGCAGCTCCATCCAAGCAAAAGAGACCTTCACATTAGAAGGCTGTTTAACAACTACAAATAGATTTCTGTCCATCATTGAACTTCACACAGGGCAGCTTCATAGCAAACCATACACAATATTTGTTAGCCAGTATCTAACTCTAATGTTTGTCTTTTTCAATGCCAGTTACATTTGTCCTAGTTTACTATATCAAGTCCATCCTCAGGGTAGGTCCAGCATACCGTGTTTTGTATACACCTTTTGAGTAATGTTGTAGACTTTAACTATGGCATCTACTGTGGTCAGAAGAACAGTCTTGGCCTCTTTGTGATTGCTGACACATACAACCTTATACATGTCCTCAAGAGGCGGTAGTGCAAGGAAGGCCACCTCAGCAACCTGCCGAATGAACCAGCTGTGATGGTGTGATAGGGTCTTGTGGTATGCATCGGCACACATCTGAGAAGTTTTATCCTGTCCTGCACTCATACCTAGATTGTAAAGAAAGTACTCCAAAAACTTCAGTGCGCGGTGCATGCGCAAGAGTGTTCGGCACCCAGAAGGTACACGATTAGGTGGGAGTTCTTTAAAGTTGACCACTTCATTCTCCAACTCATATTTTACCATGGAGGTAACAGTTCTGTAGTGCTTCCCATGTTCTCCATTTAGATATCCTTGAAGAATGTTGACCTTGGTCATGGTTTCGCTGGAGATGAAGGTGAAAACAGTACCTAAGGCATCCATGAACCTGAGCAAGGAACACAAATAAGAGTATCATAATTACTTTATTTAAAGCCTTATCCCTTTTACAGCTAAAGTCGATTAAGGAAATATGTCTGCTGCTTTTTCCCCATGTCATAGTGTTGGGTACTATGATTGGACTTCTGTGAAGGCCCATAAGGCTCCATTGTTCTCTCCCCATACATACATTTATTTAAAACATGCAACCTGACTTTTACTTGAGGACTCCTTAAACTTAGATTCTCTACAGCAGCCAAGATGTAAGGAAATGGAGGAGAGGAATAGAGCCTATCAATACAAGATGGATATGGAGCTTGGAGGAGTAAACACACCATTTAGATAAATGTCTCCTTTTGGGAAAAGATGCAACGACTCTGAACTTCATATTTTGGGTTCAATGTAAAACTCTATATGGAGTTCCACAGCAGGTCCTATGTACCTTTGCCTGATTTAGTCTCTTATCAGTTTTACCTGCTTGGCTCAGTACATCAATGTTGAATATAAAATGCTCCAGCTCTGATTGAGCCAGGTTCCCAGATTCCCCATTACAATAACAGTAGGGGATTCAGATGTGGAGGAGCCTGGAATATTTATAGCAAAATATTCATCTGTGAATCTCCTTACTTGATCAGTTGTCTCCATGCTATGAGATATTCCTCCAGTAAGATATCCTTCTTCTCCGTCACACACAAGTGGAAGGCCTCGACCATCTTCCCAATCTGAAAATCGTGCTGCTTGCAGTTCTTTAGAACATTCTCTAACAGCTGCCTGTCTGATGGATCCAGCTTGAATGAAGTGGAGGGTTTTACCTGGAAAGGTCCATATTTAAAATGAATTAAATGTATTCTTAAATACATATCTTTATGGACCATTGGAACAGGCCACTGTAGTGCTTAGTGTGTACTCAGATTGCTCCTTTCATTCCAGTTTTATTCCAGTTCTCAATAGAGTTCAGAGTAAATCTGAAGGTCTACCTAACATGCCACATGCACTGTTTAGACCTCAGGGAGGACAGATGGAGTCAAAACACCCTTAATGGTCAGTCACCACTTTCCGTGGAAAAAAATCTACAAAGGGTTCCATCCCTTTTGGGAATACAAAGGAGAAGTTGTGCGCTGCAACTTAGATCTGCAAGTGGAGAAGGCCACGCTAGAAAAAACTAGTAGGTACATTGTTGGGACTATCCATGGTTTAACCAGTGCAGTGACAATGGGGCATGGGACCTTTAGGAGAGTCGTGTGTCCAAGGGTGGAGCAGTTTATAGTGTTGTATTAATAAAAGACGCCCAAGTGGACCATTATCTGGCAGTAGGGTGCTTAGAAGTAATTTTATATTGCACTCACTCTAACTTCCTCAATCGCATCATTCTGAATCTGGCTACACGGCTTCCCATCTTGAAGGCACTCGTGGAGGTAGACATCTGCTGTGGGAGAGATAGAGAACAATTCAGACCCAAAATATGTAAGATTATCTCTTAAACTTTTAGGCAAGGAAGTCCTTTGTGGTCATGAAGCATATTTAAGGATATATCTTAAAGTTCTAGGCCAGAACAGGTGGTCATGAGACATCTGTATTGTGAGGTTCCAGCATTATGCCTCATCAATTTACAATGAAATTCAAATTTAGCACTTTGAGAAGGGGGCAAATTCTTGCCGACCCTGAAACTAAGGAAATAAAGTTGAACAGTGGAGAAACTGTAGGCGAATGTGCTGGTTTTCTTTTTTTTTTCTAAGCACTTTGCCCTTTATCAATAAATGAGGTCGACTGGGTAAAAATACCTCCTTATCATTTCTGCATATCAGTTATAAGCATTGAAAACTCATGGCACATACAAAATGACATTAGCTGATACCGTCCTGGCTGCTTCCGCTTAAGAACCCCATGACTAAGTGCCTGTAGAGACTAAGGAGATGTATACATTTTAGATTCTACAAATAAACATTTTTTTGCTTTATTATTTGGCCCTGTGGATTCCTTTGAGTGCCGGATAGCCCCATTTGTTCTATTTGATTTTGCTTAATGTCACCAATGGATCTCTTCAGTTTCCCAGCCCAAATCATACATTGGCACCTTGGTGTCTGTTCACAAATGAGTTTATCTATAATATGTGTATAGTCCAAGTTTGGAGTCCCCTTCCTTATAGCACCCTGTACTCTGCTCAGGTTGAACACCCCTCAGATTGTCATGGTCCCAATGACAGATTTCCAGGTGTTTATCGGTTTCATAAAGAGAACCTCACCAACCCAAACCAACAATGCCGGAATAAGGGACATCTTACAGATATATTATCCTCATATAATATGAGCCACAGAAGTCATGGCATTTTCTTTCCCATTAGACACCAAAGATAATAGGAAACGTTGCGGTTGAACAGTGGAAGGAAAGGAAAAGAAGATTCAGTAATGAGAATAGTTTGTTAGTGTGGGAGCACAGGACATTCAGTGCTAATGGGACAGAGTTCAAGTGCCGGGAGCTTTAATAACTTACGTAGTTTGATGACGCTCAAATACAGGAACAGAAATAGGAGAGCCAATGGGAAGAAGAGCCGTAGGACCCTGGGGTAACCCATCTCCGTGGAACCCTGGCAAACCATGAAAACCTTAAAGTGGCACATTCCCCATGATGGGAGCGTCTCAGAGCCCCGAGTAGACTGACTCTTCAACAGTCTCTCCCTGCTTTCACAATCCTGCCTGGCAGTGATAAGGATTTAACCTTTAAACCTGAAATCAACGTATTGTGAAAGGGGCAGACTCAACTGGTGGAACTATCTGCCCAGTAGTATATACAAGACACAATGCAACTGGGCAGCCAATGGGTACAGCTCTTCTCCTCATCTAAAGGATATTTTGTTAAACTGTCTCTGCTCCCCATGATAAATGTACCCCCAAGGGAGAGGCACCTGCCATGTTTATTATTTATATTGGTTTTATTTGTCTGAAATGCCTGTTTCCATGGGAGAGGGAGCTTCTATGTTTACTCTGCTAAGCTCAAGTCATACAGTTATATGAAAACCCTACAAACAGTGATGTGACAATACAATAGGGGCAGAAGTCAAGCATGGGAGATGGAGGGGGGGCAGTAAAGACTCACGCCAGTGCAGGTAAGTATATCTCATGGTGGGAGAACAGGGAAACTTAAGCACCTACCAACCATTAGGGTTGCCACCCAGCTAGTTAAAGTTGGGACATTGCTGGTAAATTATAATTCTCCTAAATGTTCTGACTCTCTGCTCAATTTTCCATCAACTTGTTCTTAAATAGTCCTTGGCCCTCCCCACTGCCATTATAGCCACCCCTCTTGGATTTGCCCCAACCCACCCACTCTCCACCCTGCCATTACCCAGTGTGATATCACTGCAGCTTCATTATCACTCCTGTCTCTGCTACTGGCTGATATGAATACCCCACGGAGGGGACAACCCTACCGACCATGGGCTAAACATATTGATAGACAGGAGAACCCCCTGCAAAAGAGTCAACCCTCCATATAGTCAGACATGTTGATAGGAGAATATTCATGTAGAAGCTTGTAGATAGGGAAAGCTGGAGAATCATGCGTGAATAGAGCAAAAAATGTTTTATCCCTCCAACGCCTGAAAAACGGATGTAAAGGCAGGGACTTGGGGTAGGGGTGATTCATTTACATTGGCTCTGGTCAGTGCCCCTGGGGCCAGTTGGTTAAAGTCCAGTTTCGTGATGGATACATACCATTTTCCCTCTATATTTGTTCCTCTAGATCTGCAGAAGACCCCAGGGTCATTGATTTGTGCACCCACATTTAGTCCACTATTTTGTTACCCAATCAAGCAAAATGTGTTTGTTTATTAGGCCACATGTGAAGATCTACTCATGTATGGAAAGCTTTAGGTTGTGTTTCATGTTACCCCCTCCAGCTCTGAACAGATCAGAGCATTTTTGTATCTCCTCTGCTCGTCCTGCCGCCAGGGTTAAATCCCCTCCTCCCTCAACTTAATCAACCTCTCCATGTGCCCTTTGCTCCTGTCCCAGACATTGAGAGGAACCGAACACGGAGCAGAGGAGTTTCCAGATAACAACTGTCTGGCTCTCCTGCCCAGGACTGCACTTCTATAAGCTCCAGCTGCCTGATCTTCCAGGGGTTCCTGTAGAAGTGAGAGCTATGGAAATGGAAGCTCCCGTGTCAAGGTGAGGGTTAGTAATAAGGCACTGGGATATAATGCGCAACATAAAGGATGAACCATACATAGCTAATGCCGCAGGGACTAAATTCCTTATTCATTTAACATTCCAGATCAGATTTATACAGTTTGCCCATCATTTACAAATTTCAGCACTTTTTCTAGATTTGTCTCTTCCTAAAGATTAAGCTTCGATGTAAATATTTCATTTTGAATTTCCTATTTTCCTTTTTGATAAAATATACCAGTGACATATGTCTGTTGGCTCCGACCTGGCAAAATCACATTTTTAAAGGAAAGATAAAGAATTTATTTTTGGCAAATTCAGGAAAAAAAGATCACCAACATTTTCCTGCTTATTGTCAATAACTGAAATAATGGGGGGTCACTCAACATCTCGTTTCCATCTCATTCAATAAATAAAGCCAATTCCAACATGAAGGGGGTTATTTATTAAAGTCCTAATGCCAAAAACTTGAAAAATTTTTGTTATTTTTAAACTATAGAATCAGAATTTTTAGTGGAAAAAAAACTTGAATATTTCAGAATTTACTGTATCAAACCCTGAGAGTGTTAAAAGCTCAAATTCCACAGTAAATACTGCAACCGCTGTTACAGTATTTAGAGTCCTGTTTATTCAAAAGTAAAATTTGAGTGATAAAGATTTAAACTCATTTTCTGTAAAACCATAAAGCCACGAATATCCAAATATAAAAAGTATGAATAAAAATATAACAAAAAACAATGCGAACAAAAGCTCTAAAAATTCAAGTTCTTTGAACAATTACTAACAAAAGAAAAATCTAAAAGCCTCAAAAAATTTGAAAGGTTAATAAAGATCAGATAGGATCAGTGCAGTCCCTGTTTACTTCTATGGGTCCCTAAGTGTTTGCTCATGTGCTTTCTTGAAATTCGAATCTTTTGTAACCCCCCCCCCCATACTCACCAATGCCAACAGGGGGTGCCACAAATGGGTGAGTAACACAGTCACAGAGGATCTCTAATAGAGTTACAGTAATACTGATTTGAAGACCAACAGCCAAAATATCCCAAAGTCTGTGGTGCCAGTTATGGGATCTCAGCATTGTAACATAGTAACATAGTAAGTTTGGTTGAAAAAAGACACGTCCATCAAGTTCAATGGTGAATAAAGCATCCGACCCTTCCTTATACCTATCTAATGTATCAGCCTGTACCACTGATTCACTTCCCAGCTCTTCCTGTAACACCCCTTTCCCTCCTCTAATCTCATTGGCTCCCTCCTGTCTGCTGGGAGGAGCTACTGGTGAATAAAGCATCCGACCCTTCCTTGTATCTATCTAATGTATCAGCCTGTACCCCTGATTCACTTCCCAGCTCTCCCTGTAACACCCCTTTCCTTCCTCTAATCTCATTGGCTCCCTCCTGTCTGCTGGGAGGAGCTACTGGTGAATAAAGCATCCGACCCTTCCTTATATCTATCTAATGTATCAGCCTGTACCCCTGATTCACTTCCCAGCTCTCCCTGTAACACCCCTTTCCCTCCTCTAATCTCATTGGCTTCCTCCTGTCTGCTGGGAGGAGCTACTGGTGAATAAAGCATCCGACCCTTCCTTGTACCTATCTAATGTATCAGCCTGTACCCCTGATTCACTTCCCAGCTTCTCCCTGTAACACCCCTTTCCCTCCTCTAATCTCATTGGCTCCCTCCTGTCTGCTGGGAGGAGCTACTGGTGAATAAAGCATCCGACCCTTCCTTGTACCTATCTAATGTATCAGCCTGTACCACTGATTCACTTCCCAGCTCTCCCTGTAACACCCCTTTCCCTCCTCTAATCTCATTGGCTCCCTCCTGTCTGCTGGAAGGAGCTACTGGTGAATAAAGCATCCGACCCTTCCTTATATCTATCTAATGTATCAGCCTGTACCACTGATTCACTTCCCAGCTCTCCCTGTAACACCCCTTTCCCTCCTCTAATCTCATTGGCTTCCTCCTGTCTGCTGGGAGGAGCTACTGGTGAATAAAGCATCCGACCCTTCCTTGTACCTATCTAATGTATCAGCCTGTACCCCTGATTCACTTCCCAGCTCTCCCTGTAACACCCCTTTCCCTCCTCTAATCTCATTGGCTCCCTCCTGTCTGCTGGGAGGAGCTACTGGTGAATAAAGCATCCGACCCTTCCTTGTACCTATCTAATGTATCAGCCTGTACCCCTGATTCACTTCCCAGCTCTCCCTGTAACACCCCTTTTCCTCCTCTAATCTCATTGGCTCCCTCCTGTCTGCTGGGAGGAGCTACTGGTGAATAAAGCATCCGACCCTTCCTTGTACCTATCTAATGTATCAGCCTGTACCACTGATTCAGGGAGACAATTCCACATCTTCACAGCTCTCACTGTAACAAACCCCTTCCCAATATTTAGCTGGAACCTCTTTTCTTCTAATCAGAATGGGTGACCTTGTGTCAGCTGGAAAGACCTACTGGTAAATAAAGCATTAGAGAGATTATTATATGATCCCCTTATATATTTATACATAGTTATCATATCACCCCTTAAGCGCCTCTTCTCCAGAGTGAACATCTCCAATTTGGCCAGTCTTTCCTCATAGCTAAGATTTTCCCTTTACCAGCTTAGTTGCCCTTCTCTGTCCCCTCTCTAATACAATAATGTCCTGTTTGAGTGATGGAGACCAAAACTGTACGGCATATTCTAGATGGGGCCTTACCAGTGCTCTATACAGTGGGACCCCCTCCTCCCGTGACTCTCTGCCCCATTTAATACAAGTCAAGATCTTATTTGCCCTTGATGCTGCTGACTGGCATTACTTGCTACAGACAAGTTTATTATCTACAAGGACTCCAAGCTCCGTCTCCATTATGGATTTGCCTAGTGCAGTCCCATTAAGGGTATAAGTGGATATTGTTACATCCCAGGTGCAGGACTTTACATTTATCAACATTGAATCTCATTTGCCACTTAGCTGCCCAGATTGCCAGTTAGTCAAGATCCTGTTGCAAGTGCCACATCCTGGATGGAATTAATTGGGCTGATAGTTTTGTCTCATCTGCAAACACTGATACATTACTTACAACCCCCTCCCCTAAGTCATTAATGAACAAGTTAAATAAAAGTGGCCCCAATACTGAGCCCTGGGGGACCCCACTAAGAACCTTACTCCAAGTAGAGAATGTCCCATTAACAACCACCCTCTGTACCTGATCCTGTAGCCAGTTTCCTATCCATGTGCAAACGACTTCATTAAGCCCAACAGACCTTAGTTTAGAAAGCAGTCGTTTGTGGGGCACAGTATCAAACGCTTTGGCAAAATCCAAATAGATCTACTGCCCCCCCACTGTCCAGCATCTTACTTACCTCATCATAAAATGCAATCAAATTAGTCTGACATGACCTATCCTTCATAAAGCCATGCTGATTGCTGCTCATAATGCCACTCACTAGGAAACAATTTTGAATGTGATCCCATAAGAAGCCTTCAGATAAAAACCTGGGGATGTATGCCATCTGGCCCTGGAGCCTTGTTTACATTAATTTCTATTAAAGCTTTATGAATTATATCCTGAGTCAGCCACTGACTAGATTGAGCTGAGCCATTAGTACAGTTATAAAGTGAGCCTGGGAACTCGCACTCCTCTATTGTATACACTGAAGAAAATAACTTTTTAGCACATTTGCCTTTTCTGTATCTGTTACAACTTTACTGGTACCATTATTTAAAGGAGCAACAATCTCAACCTGCATCTTTTCACTATTAATATACCGTACTTAAAAAACTTTTGGAGGTTAGTCTTAGCCTCTGACACAATGTGCTCTTACTTGCACATTTGCTATAAGTTCTGGGTCATTTGAGATCACTATATCCAGAATAGCATTTTTTCTGGTTGGCTCCTCAACAACCTGTGCCATAAAATTGTCATGTAACAGTTTATAAACTTGTTCCCATTAACTGATCTGGCAGTACTGTTGCTCCAGTCAATATCTGGGTAATTAAAATCCCCCATTATCATTACTTTACCCAAACTAGCAGCCTTTTCTATTTGCATTAGGAGCTTCGCCTCCTCCTCGTCACTTACATTAGGGGGTCTATATCGACTCCTACAATTAATTTGCTGGACTCTTTACAATTGGTGAAGAACTCCACCCATAAGACTTCTGCCCCCTGATTTACTAACATCACCTCCACTTTTATATTAGCATTTAACAGTATCCCTAACCAAATCTCCTCCCCCATTTTCCCTTCCTTTGCCCAGTTTCTCATCTAACCTGTCTTTCACGGAATCCTTTACTGAACCCTTCCCCCCATGCCTAATTTAAAATCTCCTTCAACCCTCTAGACATCTTCTTGACTGACAAATGGAAAGTTGCCCCACTTGGAAAAATCGATATAGTACGGATGCACCAAATCCAATATTTTGGATTCGACCGAACCCCCGAATCCTTCACGAAAGATTCGCCTGAATACCGAACCGTATCTGAATCCTAATTTGCGTATGCAAATTAAAGGAGGGAAAACATTTTTTACTTCCTTGTTTTGTGACAAAAAGTCCAGCAATTTCCCTCCCTGCCCCTAATTTGCATATGCAAATTTGGATTTGGTTCGGCCGGGCAGAAGGATTCGGCCAAATGCGAATCCTGCTGAAAAAAGCCGAATACCGAACCGAAACCTGGATTCGGTGCATCCCTACTTTATAGTGACCTTTCAACCCGCATCACACACAGAGGCTTCCTGGCTGGCCAAGAGGTACTTCTATATAGTTGCACTTAGTGGATTATTGGGCACATATTTTGATGCTGAGAGGTGGAAGTGATGACCCTGAACCTTGCCCTGTTGTGGTTGTCAATGTTTGTGGGACTTCCCCAGAGTTCTGCTGTTCTTTCCGTCCCATTAGAAGCCTTTGGGCTGGAGGGTGGGGGATATAGGGACTCCTCTAGCCTTGCAGCAAAGATCCTTGTCCCTGTTGGTCTTTTTTCTTTGGGGATCAGAGATAATGGGCTCCTCCTTAGCTTTGGCAATGGAGGGGCTGAATATTGAGTTCCTGCAGGAAAGTGTTTCCACAAGGCCTGCGCCCTGAAGTGCATTCTGTGTGTTTTTAGTGCACTCTTGGTGGATTAAAGCGTTTTTGCTTTGGTTTCACTAAATAAAAATAGAAGTCACGACATCTGAACCCTGAAGATTTTCAATGCAACTATGTCCATTTGATGTCAAAGAGAAGTGCAATGTATAACTCAACAACCACTTTGCTCTCGCCTGATATAATTCTGCACTCCCTCATGTCTCAGAGCAGTGGAGCAGTGCAGAGATTCAGCCACCAGCGGGAGATCCAACATCAGGACCATGAGGAGCTGCAGGAGACCTCATTAGAGCTACTCCCTGCGACATCTGCTTCTGGTCTAAAAACAGGGGGGTTTTAATAATCAGCCTATTAATCTTGGCATGGTAAAACCCACAGAGAGTTTGTTTACTGGTGTTTACTAGACTGTTCACTAGTTAACTAATGTTACACTTCCAGTGTCGGACTGGGACACCAGGGGCCCATCCAAAAACCTTAGACCAGGGGCCACCAAAAATGGCCACCTGCCCATGAACCAGCAGCAACCAGAAAACTGTAGTGACCTACTGTGGCCACCAGGAGTCAGCGCATGTCGATCACTCCCTCTATAGAGATAAATTAGAGTCTTGTCTCCTGTTATCAATAGAGCAGAGTGCACTTTACCCTACAATTTGCACCCTGTAATCATCCATGTGCCTGCAATCTAGTTATTTGATCTTTAAATTAATTTTAGGAGAAACTTGACTCACCCTGTGCCAGATTCTAAGCCAAAATGCTCAGATACCTAAGACATTTATCCACCCCTGAGTCTTGCTTAGCTGTCCACAATCCCTGTATTATATAAAAGGAGAGGGCATTTAAAGTAGCTTTTTGCAGAAACAATATTAATGCCCCTATAATATTTTGATAATGGTGCCTGAAAAGGGTCAGGATTGTTTTTGTTTTATTTGGTCACCATTATTACTACTATTTGTGGTGGTGACCACACATTTTTTTCAATCATAACCATGACCACATTACCTTAAATGAGTGTGTCCTACAAAAACAAATGACCCTGGAGGAGAATTGACTTGCAGACTTCTAGTTCTACCACCCAGCTGTGTGGTTTGTCCACTACCATTATCTGCACATCCCAAAGCTGCACATGGAATGATACCTTACTCATGTAGGAGAGATGCCATTAAATATGCAATTCAAACAGACTGGAAGCCCATATCTGCCGCTGAAGACCGAAATAGTGTTTTACAGGAAGTTATTAGCAACCACAATACTGTCATATAAACATGGATCTTTTCTTCCCTTACTTGCTTTCACTTCTCATTTTGCACTATAAATTACTATAAATTACTCTGGTGTGGCCCTTACTCCATGGATAGACCTTGGGGCTTTATTTCCCACAATAATTGGTTTCTTATAAATTGTTTCAATTCCTCATCTAGAAGAGGAACCGCCAGTCTGCCAGGAATACTGGGTGGTAAATAGGACCTTCTCTGGTTTATTATAAGCAAATACTTTACAGACATGAAAACAAACTGTTGGGTTCTATGGACCAAGATAGTAACTAAAATTTAAACTGAAATGATTTATTTGCTGCTTCCCAAGTCCTGCACCCTCAGAAGTCTTGTTCCAAGGCTGATGAGACCAAACAAACCACCAGTGTGCTATTTGGTTGGGTTGGTAGGCTTCCACTTATCCTATCAACCATGCAGTTTCATGAAGGACCAAGATAGCGACTTAAATACACAGGCTCCTTTTAGCCCTTCTCGTTCTTAATCTGGAATGATTTATTTTCTGCTTGCCAAGTCCTATGCCCTCAGAATCCTTCAGACATCAGTTGCAAGGACGTATAGATAACATGGATACATTCAGGATGTGTGGAGTGTGTAGCAGATGACTTGCTTAAGAGCTTGAGAACCTTGACTTTTCCCACCTTGTAGTAAGATTTCCACAAGTGACACTCCTTATTCCCACACTGATTTCTGGGGATCCATGTGATGACTCTCCCATTCAGTCAGTACATTGAAAGAAATTGTGTGGGGTCTTTTGATAGAAGTTGAAGAAGTTTCTGAAGGTCTTCAGCCAAATGTGATCCTGGTGGGATGTTCCTAAAAGTCACCTTGGTAATCTCTTTAGTAATTTGCCTTCAGGTAATAGAAAAAACTTCAGCAGCACGCCCATTATGGTGAAAAAATTGTTGCTTTATTCGTGCCTCAAGCTAAGCTGCGTTTCGAGCTTTTCCAGCCCTTTATGAAGCTTACAAAAACGTGTAATAAACAATCCTTAAAGGGATCCTGTCATCGGAAAACATCAGTTAATAGTGTTTTCTCAAAAGAGCAAACAGATTTTTTTATATTCAATTTTGAAATCTGACATGGGGCTAGACATATTGTCAATTTCACAGCTGCCCCCAGTCATGTGACTTGTGCCTGCACTTTAGGAGAGAAATGCTTTCTGGCAGGCTGCTGTTTTTCCTTCTCAATGTAACTGAATGTGTCTCAGTGGGACCTGGATTTTACTATTGAGTGTTGTTCTTAGATCTACCAGGCAGCTGTTATCTTGTGTTAGGGAGCTGTTATCTGGTTACCTTCCCATTGTTTCTTTGTTTGGCTGCTGGGGGGGAAAGGGAGGGGTGATATCACTCCAACTTGCAGTACAGCAGTAAAGAGTGATTGAAGTTTATCAGAGCACAAGTCACATGACTTGGGGCAGCTGGGAAATTGACAATATGTCCAGCCCCATGTCAGATTTCAAAATAATAAAAAAAAAAAAAGAATATAAAAAAATCTGTTTGCTCTTTTGAGAAATGGATTTCAGTTCATATTCTGCTGGATAACCACTATTAACTGATTCATTGTGATATAATTTTTTTCCCCATGACAGTATCCCTTTAAGTAGTGTTAAGAGGGGGGAGGCTCACTTAATTCCAAACATCTCTCCCAATTTAGGGATGGGCAAATTTTTTCGCCTTGTTTTGCCAAAACATTGACGCCCATAGACTTGTATGGCGTTGTGCCTCAAAATAAAAAGACGCGCGTCAAAAATTTTTTCGAAGCACGACAAAATTTTTTTGACGCCCATAGACTTTAATGGGCGTCGGTGTCATTTCGCCGGTGGCGAATTTTTGGCAAAACGTAACGGGTCAAATTCGCCCATCCCTACTCCCAATCAGGGCCACTGACATTCACATCGGGACTAATTAAGTGCACGGATAAAAACATACACAGTAGCAGTTTACAAACATTTCAAATGTGGATCACAAAGCGTAACAATAAAATGTCTAATTCCAGTGTTTGAATATAAAGTATCCAATTACTTGTTTCCGTGTGCAAATTGGACACTGTTTAAAATCTTTTGCTTCTCATCAGTGTCGTGTTTTTGAAATTCATTTTGCATATCCGCATATCTTAAAAACGTAACTCGCAGTTTGTATGTGCAGGAATGCCCATGTATTGTCAGTCCCAGGATATGAGCTGAGAAAATCTAAGAATAAAAATTAAAATAAAGGATATATTACACACAGCACTAAAATAACAGGCCAAGCATATGAAATAAATAACATGGGGGTGTATTCTCGATTCAACCCACCAGGATTGTATGTCTAGAGATGTGTATACCCACAACCAATATTGGACTTATGGGGGCAAATTCACTATGCGCCAAAGCGCCTAACGCTAGCGTCAATTCGCTAGCGTTGGGCATTTTCATTACTTCGCAAATTCACTAACGGACGCTGATGTAACTTCGCTAGTGTAACTTCGCACGCTTACGCCTGGCGAATTTGCGCAACGGACGTAACGACGCAAATTCACTAACGCGCGCATTGTTCTGAACGCTACCTTTTACGCTAGACTTCATTCGCCACCTCAGACCTGGCGAAGCGCAATAGAGTAGATAGGGATTGCTTCAAAAAAAGTTCACATTTTTTCTAAGTCCCAAAAAACGCTGGCGTGTTTTCTATATTATGGGTGATAGGCTGAAAAAGATCGAAAAAATTTTTGGGGCTCCCCTCCTTCCCCCCTACATTTCCTACGTCATGGCAATTTAACTATACAGTGGGCACATGTGTAGGGCAAAATAAACATTTTATTTGATGTTTTGAAGGTTTCCCAGGCATTTGTAGTAATTCTACGTATTCCTCCATTGTAACTTCAATTTGGCGCCGTATGCAAATTAACCATCGCTAGCGTAACTTCGCTTCACTTAGCGAATCAACGCTAGCGCAACTTCGCAACCTTACGCTACCCCTGAGTGCAACTTCGGATTTTAGTGAATTTGCGGAGCGCTGGCGAAAATACGCCTGGCGCAACTACGAATCTTAGTGAATGTCCCACATGGTGTTTTATGGGGTCTTTGACTTTTTGTGTTGTACCTCCCACATATGCTAAGCCGCAAGGACATTTAATCAGATATATCATATATGATGAATCACATGTATAAAATTTGTTTCTATTGATTTTCCGACCTTTATGTGAATGTGTAAAATATTCACCCTTAGAGATATTATTACAATTGGCACAATTAAGACCGGGGAACGTACCCATGTTAGGTGTACCCCAAAACCTTTGTAATGATTTAGTGGATGGCCCCATATCAGCTTTTATAAGGCTATCACAAAGGGTTTCTACGTTCCCCTGTCTTAATTGTAATAATTAGAGCTTAGTGGCTGAATTTGGTGTTACTGTTCCTTTAAATAGGTCCGGACATTGGCTCTTCCTCGGGTCGGGTTGATGTGCAGAAGAAATGGAGTGTCTGTGTGCAGCACATCTGGACGAGTGTGTGTAGTGGGGTGAACGGGTGGTCAGACTAAATTTGCACCAGGATATTGAGGGAAACCCTATGACCCGGAGGGACCCCTCTAATCCAATAGACTTGAGACACTTACCCAAGATCTCTGAGCCAATAAAGTGCCTGTTAACCCATTAGGGAAGCAGATAAGGCTCGGGGATCCCCAACACTTCATTAAACCACAACTGACAAACACTGGGCATCAACCCGTGACGCTCTCGTCAGCAGAGACAGTTACACACAAACACAACGGTCTCTTTGGCATTTTCCAAGACGAGACACAGGGAGCGTTTTGCTATGGAAGTAAGTCCCGGCCCACTCGCCAGTTATAGGCTTTGTGCTCATCCTCCCGAATTCTTTCCCTGGCTCAGACCTGTAAAGCAAAACACAAATTTAATTCTGGGACACACATACATATAAGTATATTGTTGTGTCTTTTGGCAAGTGAGACACATTTAATATAATATTATATATAATATCATTCAAGCACCGGATACACGGCAGATAACAGATAAGCTCTGTAGTATACAATGAGGTGCTTTAGAGCTTATCTGTTATCTACTGTGTATCCTGTGCTTGAATGGCTGCCCCCATGGCTACACAGCAGCTTGTTTATATAAACTATAGTAGTACTTATCTGTTATCTACTGTGTATCCTGTGCTTGAATGGCTGCCCCCATGGCTACACAGCAGCTTGTTTATATAAACTATAGTAGTACTTATCTGATATCTACTGTGTATCCTGTGCTTGAATGGCTGCCCCATGGCTACACAGCAGCTTGTTTATATAAACTATAGTAGCACTTATCTGTTATCTACTGTGTATCCTGTGCTTGAATGGCTGCCCCCATGGCTACACAGCAGCTTGTTTATATAAACTATAGTAGTACTTATCTGTTATCTACTGTGTATCCTGTGCTTGAATGGCTGCCCCCATGGCTACACAGCAGCTTGTTTATATAAACTATAGTAGCACTTATCTGTTATCTACTGTGTATCCTGTGCTTGAATGGCTGCCCCCATGGCTACAGAGCAGCTTGTTTATATAAACTATAGTAGCACTTATCTGTTATCTACTGTGTATCCTGTGCTTGAATGGCTGCCCCCGTGGCTACACAGCAGCTTGTTTATATAAACTATAGTGGGGGGGGGGGGGGGGGGGGGGGGGGGGGGGGGGGGGTTTTTTTTTTTTTTTTTTTTTTTTTTTTTTTTTTTTTTTTTTTTTTTTTTTTTTTTTTTTTTTTTTTTTTTTTTTTTTTTTTTTTTTTTTTTTTTTTTTTTTTTTTTTGTATCTTGTGTTTCTGTGCTTGAATGGTGCCATCTACACAGCAGCTTGTTTATATAAAGCTATAGTACTTATTGTTATCTACTGTGTATCCTGTGCTTGAATGGCTGCCCCATGGCTACCGCAGCTGTTTTATATAAACTATAGTAGACTATCTGTTACTACTGTGTATCTGTGCTTGAATGGCTGCCCCATGGCTACACAGCAGCTGTTAATAAACTATAGTAGACTTATCTGTTATCTACTGTGTATCCTGTGCTTGAATGGCTGCCCCATGGCTACACAGCAGCTTTTTATAAACTATAGTAGTACTTATCTGTTATCTACTGTGTATCCTGTGCTGATGGCTGCCCCATGGCTACACAGCAGCTTGTTTATATAAACTATAGTAAGACTTATCTGTTATCTACTGTGTATCCTGTGCTTGAATGGCTGCCCCATGGCTACACAGCAGCTTGTTATATAAACTTAGTAGACCTTATCTGTTACTACTGTGTATCCTGTGCTTGAATGGCTGCCCCATGGCTACACAGCAGCTTGTTTATATAAACTATAGTAGTACTTATCTGTTATCTACTGTGTATCCTGTGCTTGAATGGCTGCCCCAGGCTACCAGCAGCTTGTTTATATAACTATAGTAGTACTATCTGTTATTATGTGTATCCTGTGCTTGAATGGCTGCCCCATGGCTACACAGCGCTTGTTTTATAAACTATAGTAGTACTTATCTGTTATCTACTGTGTATCCTGTGCTTTGAATGGCTGCCCCCATGGCTACACAGCAGCTTGTTTATATAAACTATAGTAGACTTATCTGTTATCTACTGTGTATCCTGTGCTTGAATGGCTGCCCCATGGCTACACAGCAGCTTGTTTATATAAACTATAGTAGTACTTATTGTTATCTACTGTGTATCCTGTGCTTGAATGGCTGCCCCATGGCTACACAGCAGCTTGTTTATATAAACTTAGAGTACTTATCTGTTATCTACTGTGTATCCTGTGCTTGAATGGTGCCCCATGGCTACACAGCAGCTTGTTTTAATAAACTATAGGTAGACTTATCTTGGTTATCCTGTGTATCCTGTGCTTGAATGGCTGCCCCCATGGCTACACAGCAGCTTGTTTATATAAATATAGTAGTACTTATTGTTATCTACTGTGTATCCTGTGCTTGAATGGCTGCCCCATGGCTACACGCAGCTTGTTATTATAAACTATAGTAGTACTTATCTGTTATCTACTGTGTATCCTGTGCTTGAATGCTGCCCCCATGGCTACACAGCAGCTTGTTTATATAAACATATAGTAGTACTTATCTGTTATCTACTGTGTATCCTGTGCTTGAATGGCTGCCCCCATGGCTACACAGCAGCTTGTTTATATAAAACTATAGTAGACTTATCTGTTATCTACTGTGTATCCTGTGCTTGAATGGCTGCCCCCATGGCTACACAGCAGCTTGTTTATATAAACTATAGTAGTACTTATCTGTTATCTACTGTGTATCCTGTGCTTGAATGGCTGCCCCCATGGCTACACAGCAGCTTGTTTATATAAACTATAGTAGTACTTATCTGTTATCTACTGTGTATCCTGTGCTTGAATGGCTGCCCCCATGGCTACACAGCAGCTTGTTTATATAAACTATAGTAGCACTTATCTGTTATCTACTGTGTATCCTGTGCTTGAATGGCTGCCCCCATGGCTACACAGCAGCTTGTTTATATAAACTATAGTATACTTATCTGTTATCTACTGTGTATCCTGTGCTTGAATGGCTGCCCCCATGGCTACACAGCAGCTTGTTTATATAAACTATAGTAGTACTTATCTGTTATCTACTGTGTATCCTGTGCTTGAATGGCTGCCCCCATGGCTACACAGCAGCTTGTTTATATAAACTATAGTAGTACTTATCTGTTATCTACTGTGTATCCTGTGCTTGAATGGCTGCCCCCATGGCTACACAGCAGCTTGTTTATATAAACTATAGTAGTACTTATCTGTTATCTACTGTGTATCCTGTGCTTGAATGGCTGCCCCCATGGCTACACAGCAGCTTGTTTATATAAACTATAGTAGCACTTATCTGTTATCTACTGTGTATCCTGTGCTTGAATGGCTGCCCATGGCTACACAGCAGCTTGTTTATATAAACTATAGTAGTACTTATCTGTTATCTACTGTGTATCCTGTGCTTGAATGGCTGCCCCCATGGCTACACAGCAGCTTGTTTATATAAACTATAGTAGTACTTATCTGTTATCTACTGTGTATCCTGTGCTTGAATGGCTGCCCCCGTGGCTACACAGCAGCTTGTTTATATAAACTATAGTAGTACTTATCTGTTATCTACTGTGTATCCTGTGCTTGAATGGCTGCCCCATGGCTACACAGCAGCTTGTTTATATAAACTATAGTAGTACTTATCTGTTATCTACTGTGTATCCTGTGCTTGAATGGCTGCCCCCATGGCTACACAGCAGCTTGTTTATATAAACTATAGTAGTACTTATCTGTTATCTACTGTGTATCCTGTGCTTGAATGGCTGCCCCCATGGCTACACAGCAGCTTGTTTATATAAACTATAGTAGTACTTATCTGTTATCTACTGTGTATCCTGTGCTTGAATGGCTGCCCCATGGCTACACAGCAGCTTGTTTATATAAACTATAGTAGTACTTATCTGTTATCTACTGTGTATCCTGTGCTTGAATGGCTGCCCCCATGGCTACACAGCAGCTTGTTTATATAAACTATAGTAGTACTTATCTGTTATCTACTGTGTATCCTGTGCTTGAATGGCTGCCCCCATGGCTACACAGCAGCTTGTTTATATAAACTATAGTAGTACTTATCTGTTATCTACTGTGTATCCTGTGCTTGAATGGCTGCCCCATGGCTACACAGCAGCTTGTTTATATAAACTATAGTAGTACTTATCTGTTATCTACTGTGTATCCTGTGCTTGAATGGCTGCCCCCATGGCTACACAGCAGCTTGTTTATATAAACTATAGTAGTACTTATCTGTTATCTACTGTGTATCCTGTGCTTGAATGGCTGCCCCCATGGCTACACAGCAGCTTGTTTATATAAACTATAGTAGTACTTATCTGTTATCTACTGTGTATCCTGTGCTTGAATGGCTGCCCCCATGGCTACACAGCAGCTTGTTTATATAAACTATAGTAGTACTTATCTGTTATCTACTGTGTATCCTGTGCTTGAATGGCTGCCCCCATGGCTACACAGCAGCTTGTTTATATAAACTATAGTAGTACTTATCTGTTATCTACTGTGTATCCTGTGCTTGAATGGCTGCCCCCATGGCTACACAGCAGCTTGTTTATATAAACTATAGTAGTACTTATCTGTTATCTACTGTGTATCCTGTGCTTGAATGGCTGCCCCCATGGCTACACAGCAGCTTGTTTATATAAACTATAGTAGTACTTATCTGTTATCTACTGTGTATCCTGTGCTTGAATGGCTGCCCCCATGGCTACACAGCAGCTTGTTTATATAAACTATAGTAGTACTTATCTGTTATCTACTGTGTATCCTGTGCTTGAATGGCTGCCCCCATGGCTACACAGCAGCTTGTTTATATAAACTATAGTAGTACTTATCTGTTATCTACTGTGTATCCTGTGCTTGAATGGCTGCCCCCATGGCTACACAGCAGCTTGTTTATATAAACTATAGTAGTACTTATCTGTTATCTACTGTGTATCCTGTGCTTGAATGGCTGCCCCCATGGCTACACAGCAGCTTGTTTATATAAACTATAGTAGTACTTATCTGTTATCTACTGTGTATCCTGTGCTTGAATGGCTGCCCCCATGGCTACACAGCAGCTTGTTTATATAAACTATAGTAGTACTTATCTGTTATCTACTGTGTATCCTGTGCTTGAATGGCTGCCCCATGGCTACACAGCAGCTTGTTTATATAAACTATAGTAGTAGTACTTATCTGTTATCTACTGTGTATCCTGTGCTTGAATGGCTGCCCCCATGGCTACACAGCAGCTTGTTTATATAAACTATAGTAGTACTTATCTGTTATCTACTGTGTATCCTGTGCTTGAATGGCTGCCCCCATGGCTACACGCACTTGTTTATATAAACTATAGTAGTACTTATCTGTTATCTACTGTGTATCCTGTGCTTGAATGGCTGCCCCCATGGCTACACAGCAGCTTGTTTATATAAACTATAGTAGTACTTATCTGTTATCTACTGTGTATCCTGTGCTTGAATGGCTGCCCCCATGGCTACACAGCAGCTTGTTTATATAAACTATAGTAGTACTTATCTGTTATCTACTGTGTATCCTGTGCTTGAATGGCTGCCCCCATGGCTACACAGCAGCTTGTTTATATAAACTATAGTAGTACTATATCTGTTATCTACTGTGTATCCTGTGCTTGAATGGCTGCCCCATGGCTACACAGCAGCTTGTTTATATAAACTATAGTAGTACTTATCTGTTATCTACTGTGTATCCTGTGCTTGAATGGCTGCCCCATGGCTACACAGCCTTGTTTATATAAACTATAGTAGTACTTATCTGTTATCTACTGTGTATCCTGTGCTTGAATGGCTGCCCCCATGGCTACACAGCAGCTTGTTTATATAAACTATAGTAGTACTTATCTGTTATCTACTGTGTATCCTGTGCTTGAATGGCTGCCCCCATGGCTACACAGCAGCTTGTTTATATACACTATAGTAGTACTTATCTGTTATCTACTGTGTATCCTGTGCTTGAATGGCTGCCCCCATGGCTACACTTGTTTATATAAACTATAGTAGTACTTATCTGTTATCTACTGTGTATCCTGTGCTTGAAATGGCTGCCCCCATGGCTACACAGCAGCTTGTTTATATAAACTATAGTAGTACTTATCTGTTAATCTACTGTGTATCCTGTGCTTGAATGGCTGCCCCCATGGCTACACAGTAGCTTGTTTATATAAACTATAGTAGTACTTATCTGTTATCTACTGTGTATCCTGTGCTTGAATGGCTGCCCCATGGCTACACAGCAGCTTGTTTTATATAAACTAAAGTAGTACTTATCTGTTATCTACTGTGTATCCTGTGGCTTGAATGGCTGCCCCCATGGCTACACCAGCAGCTTGTTTTATATAAACTATAGTAGTACTTATCTGTTATCTACTGTGTATCCTGTGCTTGAATGGCTGCCCCCATGGCTACACAGCAGCTTGTTTATATAAACTATAGTAGTACTTATCTGTTATCTACTGTGTATCCTGTGCTTGAATGGCTGCCCCCATGGCTACACAGCAGCTTGTTTATATAAACTATAGTAGTACTTATTTGTTATCTACTGTGTATCCTGTGCTTGAATGGCTGCCCCCATGGCTACACAGCAGCTTGTTTATATTAAACTATAGTAGTACTTATCTGTTATCTACTGTGTATCCTGTGCTTGAATGGCTGCCCCCATGGCTACACAGCAGCTTGTTTATATAAACTATAGTAGTACTTATTTGTTATCTACTGTGTATCCTGTGCTTGAATGGCTGCCCCCGTGGCTACACAGCAGCTTGTTTATATAAACTATAGTAGTACTTATCTGTTATCTACTGTGTATCCTGTGCTTGAATGGCTGCCCCCATGGCTACACAGCAGCTTGTTTATATAAACTATAGTAGTACTTATCTGTTATCTACTGTGTATCCTGTGCTTGAATGACTGCCCCCATGGCTACACTTGTTTATATAAACTATAGTAGTACTTATCTGTTATCTACTGTGTATCCTGTGCTTGAATGGCTGCCCCCATGGCTACACTTGTTTATATAAACTATAGTAGTATATCTGTTATCTACTGTGTATCCTGTGCTTGAATGGCTGCCCCCATGGCTACACAGCAGCTTGTTTATATAAACTATAGTAGTACTTATCTGTTATCTACTGTGTATCCTGTGCTTGAATGGCTGCCCCCATGGCTACACAGCAGCTTGTTTATATACACTATAGTAGTACTTATCTGTTATCTACTGTGTATCCTGTGCTTGAATGGCTGCCCCCATGGCTACACAGCAGCTTGTCTATATAAACTATAGTAGTACTTATCTGTTATCTACTGTGTATCCTGTGCTTGAATGGCTGCCCCCATGGCTACACAGCAGCTTGTTTATATAAACTATAGTAGTACTTATCTGTTATCTACTCTGTGTCCTGTGCTTGAATGGCTGCCCCCATGGCTACACAGCAGCTTGTTTATATAAACTATAGTAGTATTTCTGAAGAAAACACACCAGTTTTACCAGTGCAGGGCAACACTACATTATATTATCATTCCTTTAAAATACTTTCATCTTTTAGTGTTACTGGTCCTTTAATTGTCACCTATTCCCTGCTACTGGGAAACTTTATTGCCTTTAATTACCTATAGGGGAAAATGTCTTAAAGGGGTTGTTCACCTTTTAGTTAACTGTTAGTAAGATGTAGAGAGGGATATTCTGAGACAATTTGCAATTGTTTTTTATGTTTTATTATTTGTGGTTTTTGACTTATTTAGCTTTTTATTCAGCAGCTCTCCAGCTTGTAATTTCAGCAATCTGGTTGCTAGGGTCCAAATTTCCCTAGCAACCATGTATTGCTTTGAATAAGAGACTGGAATATGAATAGGAGAGGCCTGAATAGAAGGATTCAAAATAATAAGTAGCAATAACAATAAGTTTTTTTTACTGTGAAAAAAAGAATTCGAAGTTTTTTCGAGATCTATTATACCTTGAGAATGGAGAAAGTCTGAATTAGAAAATCCAGCCTCTCAGACCTACCAAGGTTGTATATAAGTCACCGGGAAAGGTCCCTATCCTATTAGGAAGTTTCTGTGGTCTGTGCGGGAATTACACCAAAAATCCGACTATTTCAGACTTTTCAGCAAAAATCCGAAAAATTCGGGCATTTCTGGAAAAAGAAATTAAATTCGGATTTTAATAAATAAGGCCATGTGTAGCCTTACAGAGAATTTGTTTTTAGATGGGGGTCAGCGACCCCCTCCTCCATTTGAAAGCTGGAAAGAGTCAGGAGAAAAAAAAAGCCAAATCATGAAAAAACTTTTAATAATGAGGACCAATTGAAAACTTGCTTAGAATTATAACATACTAAAACTTATCTTAAAGGTAACCCGCCCCTTTAATGTCCATAATACAATGACAATGGGCGAGTGCAGAGGATATAGAAATAAAACTGTAAAATAATAACACAGAATCGCATGGGGTTTGTCACTGTCTGCACTTCTCTTTACGCACTTGAAATTTTGAGTCCGATGACGACAACTGCGATGCCGACGGCGACAAAAGCGATACCGGTTAAGGCGGGGCTTCTTTTCCCGGGCTCTGTTTGTAAAGGAACGGGGGGAGAGGAACATGAAACTCAGGATTGGGAGGAATACCGAGTAGGGGAGAATCTCTTTGTCCTCCTCCGACTCCAACTTGATCCCGTTCCTCCAACTCGATCCCGTTCCTCCAACTCGATCCCGTTGCTCCAACTCGATCCCGTTGCTCCAACTCGATCCCGTTCCTCAGCCATCTCACGAGCACGTCTCGGGGGTAGAAGCCATTCACCCAGCAGTGAAGCTTTGTCTCGCTGTCCGACTTCCGAGGGAAAACCTTCACCTTGGGGCGAACTGTATCCGAAAGACAATCAAGCGTCGTACACACCCAAAACCTGTGGATACTGACCAGCAGGTGGCACTGTTGTAACAAAATTCATTCATATTAACAGTACATGTATCCCTTAATATCTTGGAATCAAAAGCAAATAAATAATGAATGTAAATGACAAAAGTGCTAAGAATAACCCCCTCATCAATTTTACATTCACTTATTTTGAAGGTTTACGTATCCTTTAAATACGTCCCTATGAACAAACTCAGTCAAACAGACATAAACCTGCTTATGTGCAGCCAACTGACCTTTCTTCTCGTCGGACCTCGTCCCAACGTCAGCTAGAGCTTCATCTACTCAATGTAGTCCTGCTCCATGTGCTTCTTGTGCTTGATGGCGCTCAACTGCTGCCTGTTCCACTCCTGAGCTATCACCTCAGCCTCGCAATTCACTGCCACGAAACGCATGTTGTCTTTATTGAAGAACGTGAACTCATTCCCGTTAAAGGCAAAGGCTTCATCACCTTGGACAGTGCAGTCCTCCTCCACCTCGCATGCAAACTTCACCCGGTAAATGTAATGGCCTCCATCCCCTGAAATACAGGATTGTACACTCTAGACACGGAATCATCAGGGAATATCAGGGCGAATATTTGGGTTCCATACTCACCATATGTGCGGTTAAAGCGATCCCTAAAAAAGGCCATATCCTTGGTGTGACAGTTTTGGTAATGCCTGCCCCAGAAAGTCATGGTTTCCCAGTGTTTTGGCTCAAGGCGCTCCTTCTTCCAGTCCAGCAGAGGCTCCACCCACTGCGTTTCGCTGGTGTACCTCCCTATCTGGGCTTTATCTACAAACGCCACAATGAAGTAGGTCGGACTGGCCGAACTGGAGATCAGAGTGAAAGTGTATTGGAGGGTGTGACTGGCTGCAGGGAATACAGAGGTGACTGATTCAGGCCTGAGACAGTAACCCTAATGGGATGTCTCCAATAGCCCACAAGCACATCCAGGGTCGGAATGGGCTGGTGGGACACTCGGAAAAAACATGGTAGGCCCCAGCCCTTGCGTGCCATGCCGACCCAGAACCGCTCCCTGTGGAAGTGCTGCTCCCTGAACTACCCCAACCCCAAAAAAACAAGGTATCTGTGGGGGGTTGTGGCTGGGGCGGACTCAGACTCAAGCCTATGACTAAGTGTCTTATGGACACGAAACGCGTTAGGCTTGAGATGATTGTCTACATCTTTTTTTTTTTAACTAATATACTTTTGGTCTGATTTATACTTGGCTTTCAAGAGTGCCCTAAACCTTTTATTTTCTCTGCATACGGTGGTCCCAGACCCCCAGTCTGTCGCTGGGCACATCCCAGGCAGAATACTTCTTTTCAAAGGGGGGAAACCCTATACGGCCCAGCCACGGGTCAGTGATAATCGGCTGAATCTCATTCACCACTTAAATGCATTGCCAGGGAATTATTTTACCTGTTGTTGCTTGAGGAAAAGAAAAAAAAATTTTCCCCATAATTTACTGTTTATGAAGTTTTTTTTCTTTTTTTTTAACAACATTTTCCCATAGAAGCCTGGTTTGACAAGAACATTTTTTGGCATAAATGTCTTAAAATGACAAACTCCAATTTTTCAGCAATTAAAACCTGGAGAGATAAAGGTACAATCAGGCTGAATTAACACCCAAGACAATGAATTGTATGTTTTTAGCTAAATGTCAGTTGCCCTTTAATTTGAGTAAATGAGGAATTTACAGGAAGTGCCAGACAGGAAGTGACATCAAAGTTCGGTTGTACTGAGCCCACAGAGGGGAGGGCAGAGCTCACATAGGCACACACTTGGCACCAGCAGACTCACAGGGAGAAGGAACAGGCCAAACATCCTCCCCCGCATGGAGGTAGGTTCCCCTAAAAGGCAGCCAATCAGAGGAGGCGCAGAAGGCAGTTGCTAGGTGAAATTTACATTACACGAGGATCAGGGATTTATATCTGCTGTCCGTGCTGCTGACCCATAGCGGCTCCCGTGGGGTCATGTGACTAGCCGCCAGGAAGTGGAGTGCGGGTCATGACATTTTTTAGACCACGCCCACTGTGCAAGACACACCCCCACTAACCACTCCCCATTTTACAAATACACCGTCCGTGAATATAATAAATGAACGCAGTGGCAATTCTGTGTATAATACCCCAGAACTCATAGTAAATTGGCACAGAGATTATTTCATGTATAACTACCCCCAGGACTCATAGTAGGATGGCAGAGTGGTAATTCCATGTATATGGTCATACCTCCCAACATTTTGGAAGTAAAAAGAGGGATATAAATTTTTTTTCCTGCACCTAGCACAGCAGTTTGTTGACCACACCCATTTCTGTGGCCACACCCCCTAATTACCATGTTTGTTTTACAAAATTTGGCAGGCTATGAAAGTTTGAAAATATTTCTCCTTATCTAAACTGTGTTTTTGTGTCTCAAAATTGTTACAAAGTATCTTATTTGCACCTGTTAGCTGTTCTGGGCTCTCTGCTAAAAGCCAATTAAGTGAGAAACTTTGTTTCTTTTTGTGGCTGTTCAGTGCAGAGAAAAGAGGGACTTTCCAGTACAAATGAGGGACTGCGGGTTGAGCTGTCAAAAGAGGGACTGTCCCTCTGAAAAAGGGACAGTTGGGAGGTATGTCATGGCCCAAGACAGTACTCAGTAAATTATTTTGAGTGATAGAGACAATTACAAGTTACAGCAGAGGTGACAATAAGTAAAAACTTTCTTTATGTTCACTGTACAACACTATAAATGTGGAGGGAAAATGTCAAGCAGATTGATTTTACTCTGGGGCAGGGTCGGACTGTCTATCACTTTGATCCCTGCACCTCCCATGGAATTCTCTCATGCCGGTCAGCTGTGTCTTGCCCCATTCCTTTCCTCCGTTCGTAGCTGAAAGGATTTCTATGCAGAGGGGGATGGGATTACACCGCAGGAGACACACTGGGCAAGTGAAAATAATCATGGCTCAGTCCTTCGTCACAGCTTTCTCGTGGTGGTGCTTCCGGACTGGCCAATTTCTGCTTCGAAGGACCTGCAAATCTGGCTGCCTGAATGCCTGGCGATCCAGAGATTTCACGGGGGCTTTTTTGCCACACGGGGACGGCCAATGGGAACAATTTGCACGGGGACAGCAGCTCTGAAACAGGGTAGATCCCCGGCAAACGGGGACGATTGGTAACCTTATTCTGGACTATAAAGTCTTACCAGAAAGCTGTTAGACTAGAGTGATCCCGAGGGTCAGCTCTACTGGAGTGTGGTGCAGAGCTAAAGAGCGGGAATGTAGAGCTATAGGGCTGTAACATTGTCATAACTTATTGGTACCTGTGAGAATTGAAATCCATCTGCCGTATAGTCAATATCACAGACGTCTCCCCTGACTAAACTGTAGAGATCCGTTCCTTTGACGATGTCGCAAAATGAGCGAATCTCTCCCCGATATGTCCACATTGAGGTGGGCGATATCAGGATGATCCGACCGTGGGCCCTAGCGATCAGCTCATAATTAAGGCAATATCGGCAGTCAGACCATATCAACGACCAGATGTGACCCGACTGGATTTTTAACCCTGCCCAATCGGGGGAAGCCCGTCGGATGACTTGGTCTGTCGGCAGCTTTTATCGGCTCTTGTGCGGCAACTTCTCCTTTGCAATGTATCGAATAGTTGCCCAGTGTCTTCCAATATTGTCCAGCGCGGTGGAGCAGCGAGTGCATCAACATTCCGCGGGCATTACAACTGTGGACAAGTTGCTGATGTATCACTTTGGATTAGGGTTGCCACCATTTCTGGAAAAAATATCGGCCTTGCCGAGGGCCGGAACTAGGGGTAGGCAGAAGAGGCAGCTGCCTAGGGCGCAACAATTGGGGGCGCTGGGCAGCTACCTGTTCTGCCTACCCCTAGACCAGACTAACCTGCCACTCAACTTGTGTGTACACGCGAGTCGTCTTCACTGCGCATGCATGTTCACATAAGTGTGACATCACCACACATTTGTGTACGTGTACTCACGCGTGACGTCACTGCGCATGGAGGAAGGAAGGGCAAGCTGGCCGGCTGGGTTGCCTAAGGTGCCCGCAATCATTAGCATCAAGCATCATTTACCGGCCAGGTGGCAACCCTACTTTGGATCCAGGTTGGCATCGCCTCAGGCCAGGTAATGCCCAGGCCTAGCAACCAATCAGAAGTTAACATTTACTGCTCAGCTGTTGCAAACCAACACCTGATTGGTTGCTATGGGTTAATACACTTTTTTATCTTACCCCATGGTTATTTAATATCACCTCAGATATTATAATTGGTTTCTGCCTATACTGAACCAAGATGTCTTTGGGGCGGGGCTAAACCCCTGGCACGGATTGGTCATGGCAGAATTTAGCAGGGGAAGGGCAAGTCGTTTGCTGTGAGGCCCTGGGCCTGAAAATCATAGGAACTTCTGGACTATAAAGTCTGATCAGAAATCTGTTAGACCAGAGTGATAGCATGGCCCGAGGGTCAGCTCTACTGGAGTGTGGTGCAGAGTTAAAGAGCGGGAGTGTAGAGCTATAGGGCTGTAACATTGTCATAACATATTGGTACCTGTGAGAATTGAAATCCATCCGCCATGTAGTCAGTATCACAGACATGTATCTGCTGCCTAAACCTATCTTACCTTCTCCAAAGTCGTCCGATATTGTCCAACGCTGTGAAGCAGCGAGAGCATCTACAGGCCGAGGGCATCACAACTGTGGCTCAATTGCTGGTGTATCACTTTGGATCCAGCTTGGCATTGCCTCAAGGTAATGGAAGGTTTGCCCAGGCCTAGCAACCAATCAGCAGTTAACACTTACTGCTCAGCTGTTGGAAACAAACACCAGATTGGTTTCTATGGGTTAATAGACTTTTTTTTTTAATTTTACCCCATGATTATTTAATATCACCCAGGCAACCAGTTAAAGATATTTTGATTTGTCCTCCCCAGAGTCTGATATTTTGGAAATGACACAGCAGGCAGCACAACGGTAGCCTAAAACCTGCAGCCCAGCGACCTCTGTAGCCTGAAAGAAATGACTTTCTTGCATGTGCCCATAGAATTTATGGGAGATTACCAAGCCTAGATGTTCCGGGCCACTATAGGACTCAAAATGGATCATTTTGAAGAAAGAAAAAGTTGGGACGTGGGGTTGCCACAAGTGTTCTTTGTACAAGGGAGCGACCCATTAACTGTCACTGTCATAAGCAATCCCACATGCTACGGCACATGATTAGTGGTCCAGGCTTGTTTAAAATGGGAGTGTGTGTAGCCTGCCAAGTCATGCCCAGGGTGGCCCTCAGGTTGACTGTTGACAGGGACCCAGTCAAATTGTGACCCAGAAGGTGCTTGGCTGAGGAGTGGAAACTTATTTAAATTACATATAAAGTTATGGAGTTTAGAAACTTCTGTATCAAACACCCAGTACAGGGGGCACAGCACATGATGGGTGGGTGTAAATTATATCCTTCAGAAAATCCTATAGTGTCCACCATGTGCACCTCCACTGGCAGATATCATTTTTTTTGGATGGAGTCCCTACATATTGTGTTAAAAGCAAGAAAGTGCCAGTGCATTTTACTCTTTTCATATATAGCAGGAAAGTGCTCAAAATAATAGTGTTTCTGGTTGAGTTATTGAAAATGTCTGCAAAAACCCATCTAGTCCCACCCATCTGTGTAGAGGAGCTGGTGGAACTCAGTACATTGCACTGTACGACAGGAACCAATCAGCTGCTAGGCTGACCTGATAGGGAACTGAAGCCTGTCTTTGCTTGTGTGACTGCAGGGCTGTGATTGGCTCTATCCCTTCTACTGTGCTATTGGCAGGGACCATCAGAACACTCCCACCCTTCATCTGAACAGACACAAGGACTATAACAGATGTATAAGGAGATCCAATGAAAGGGACATTTTTAAAGATAATATCGATATTTAACCCAAAGTTAAATCAGCACCATATATAAAGGTGCCCATACATGGGAAGATTGAAGCTGCCGATTCGGATCCTTTAGACCTATTCGGCAGCTTATCTGCCCATGTATAGGGCCTTATGATGGGCGTCTCCAACCGATATCTGGCCAAAAATAGGACAGATATTGATCGGGGACCGCAGAGGACTGTTCCGTTGGTGCCCATTCCGATTGCTGTAACATACTGTAATTGTTTGGAGGGATTATCCCGATATTGCCCTGTTTTTGGCGGACATCTCAGGAGAAAGACCACCAAACGAGCAGATCTTATAGTGTATGGCCACTTTTATTCCTTACAATATTATCCTACCACTTATATGTTTCCTTTACCATTGGCAGAAGTTGTTACACAGGGGCCTGTTGAGTTGTGCACACAATGATATGGCAATAAGATGTGAGATACACAAGTTTTATTAGTTTATTGCTTAGTTCTTCAGTATGCTATGTGCAAAATAGAAATAGTACTCCCTTATGTTATATATCATTTACCCATTGGACCTTGGTCGGAGCTTTGATAAAGCCTTTCTGCGAAAACGCACGTCAGGACATGTATGGAGTCCAGTGTTGGACATTATTTATTCATTAATCGTTTTGTATTTGAGATTTTATTCAATTCCCCTTGATCTTTTTTCTTCAAATCTTGTTTCTCTCTTATCACAAGTGAGTTTGTGGTATCCCAACTTGTAGACAGCAAAAAACGAGATATCGGAAATTCTGGGATATCTCAACTCCTCTTTCTATTTTCCTTTTCAATTTGGTTCGTACAATCAAGGTGGTTTTTAATAGACATTAACTTAGGACACCTTTTCATTTTGAACTTTTTCTGCACTATTCACGTTAAGATAATGTTAATGGTAGATATGGACTGCATGCAAGTAGTTAGTTGTAATAACTAATACAGTTTTTGTAGTCAGCACCTCAGGTGGTGCACGTGTCCAGTGACCCACAGTCCAACTGATTTCACACAAAACCCCTCATAATATGAATAGTCAGGCGTATGGGGCATTTCAACAAATATTACACAAAGCCTCAATAGTTGTAAAGTCGGCTGATAAGGGGGGAGCCATTGTAATAATGGACAAAAAAAGATTACATAAGTGAGATTTTGCAACAATTGAGTGATGTAAATACGTATCGACTACTGGATAATAATCCCGTTATTTCAATCCAAAGAAATAATTTAATCCAGGAGGCCCTAGAATTGTCTGTAATTGATGGAACGTTGGCTGGATTTCTAAAACAATCCCATCCGGTTAAACGATTGGACCACCCACCTGTGCGCCCAAATGTTTCATGTATAGATTCGATACTTTTCCCATTATCTATCTTTACAGATTGCATTATAAAAGGATATGTGTTAAATCATAGATCCTTTCTTAAAGGGATCCTGTCATCGGAAAACATGTTTTTTTCAAAATGAATCAGTTAATAGTGCTGCTCCAGCAGAATTCTGCACTGAAATCCATTTCTCAAAAGAGCAAACAGATTTTTTTATATTCAATTTTGAAATCTGACATGGGGCTAGACATATTGTCAGTTTCCCAGCTGCCCCTGGTCATGTGACTTGTGCCTGCACTTTAGGAAATGAAGAAGACTTTGCCGTTTTTTCTCTCCCTATGGTATTACGGGATAGCGGCAATGTCAAATTGTCATAGAGTCTAGGCAAAGGGCTATGTTGTTGACAGGCAGTGTCGGACTGGGGTCCCTGGGGCCCACCAGGAAACCTCATCTCAAGGGCCCACCCCCGGTACAAAATTGTGTCCACTAATATCAAAATTAATATTTTTATTTTAAAAAAACTGGAATGGCCATAACAATATTAAATTAAAATAGCAGTTTCATAGTGCAGCACTCGCTCTTTCTGAAAGCACATGACCAGATGGTAACCATCAGCTGACCGCCGATTTTCTACATTTTCCCTTCCCAATCCGCATCATGGTTGGTCACACAACACAACCACATTCCCAGCAACAACAAAAGAAGATTTCATTGAGCAAAGCAAAAACCCACAGATGGAGTGAACCCGCAGAGTGGAAACTTGTATTTTAGGTTTTGCCCCTTTAAGGAAGTTTAGTCATTTTGCAGGTCAGGTAGCTGCCAGTACATGCATAATCTAGTATGTATGGTGAAACTTGTCTTATCCTAAATATTTAAGGTAAAATAGAGAGTAGGGAATTGTAAATGTGAAATGAACATAAGTACTGTGATCAAGAGACAGCAGTTTCTTTTAATTTATTTATAGACAAATATTCCTGCCAATATAGAATAGATTATCCTGCATTCAACCCTGTTTATTTACCCATACTGCAGGAAGAAATGCCACTCTAATGAATCATTAAAACCTAATTTCAGATACAGTAGCTTGTCAAATCTAAAATCCAATAACTTTCTCTTTGTAAAATCGCTACATCTGTATGAAAACTTCAGCTACCATGAGCTCCTGTGACACCGTGCAAGAAGGAAGGCAGAGAGAGAGAGGGAAGAAGGATTTAGTTGCCATCTCTAGCTGTCAATGTGATCTCTAGTTGCTGCTAACAAATGGTGCTGTGCTGACCAGACACGCTGCCAACGGGAGAGAGGAGGACAGACGGGAAGAAGGAGGGAGGCGACAGGGGGTCACAGGGCAACACAGTACATGCAATTTCATGGTCAAATGCAGTGTTTTAAGGGGGGCATCGGAGGGGAGAAACAAGGGGGGAGGTAAAATGAAATACCTGAAATACTTGACTGTGCTGCAGATGGCGATCGGAGTGACTCCTTCCAATAGAGGGTATGTGCTGATTGTGGAGCTGCTTTTGCTGGAGACTTGTGCGAGGGAACAGGACGGGCCAATGATTGTCAGGACAGCCCTTACACTCGGTTAATCTAAAGCCGCACCGAGAATTATGTGGGAGGGACTCCGACTCTTGTCTTGGCTGCCTCCTGCCTGAAACGTAGAATTTACTTGCAGGCTGCAGCCAGGCACACCGCAGACAGTCCCTAGCAGAGCAGGGTCCTCAGCATGCAGGCAGCTGAGGGCGGAAGTGATTGAAGCGGGCGGCGGTGGGCCCTATGGCAAGTACTTACCGGTAACATTTGTGATTTAATTTTAGTGGGGCCCACGCCGCCCACATATGTGTCACTAGGACCGCACAGTCAGGGGCCCACCGAGGCTAGGGCCCACCGGGACTTTTCCCGGTACCCCGGCAGGCCAGTCCGACCCTGTTGACAGGCAGTCTTTGACCTGGATTAGAAAGTCCTCTTGTGATTGGTCAACTTTGACCGATATGGAAATGAAGAAGACTTTGCCGTTTTTTCTCTCTCCCTATGGTAATACGGGATAGCGGCAATGTCAAATTGTCATAGAGTCTAGGCAAAAGGCTATGTTGTTGACAGGCAGTCTTTAACATGGATTGGAAAGTCTTCTTGTGATTGGTCAATTTTGACTGATATGGAAATGAAGAAGACTTTGCCGTTTTTCCTCTCCCTATGGTATTACGGGATAGGGAAGTTGAAGCTTACTAGGCACAAGTCAACACATGGCAATGTTTTGGAATGTTAGCTTTTATCATGGGAGTGCTTAGGCAATAGCTAATTTGCTATAGAGCCTAGGCAAAGGGATATGTGACTGACAGTTCTTGTCATAGAAGGCTGTGGGTCTTCCTATTCTTTTGTATGGCAGGGAGGTATGTATAGTAGGCAAAAGGCTATGTTGTTTGACAGGCAGTCTTTAACATGGATTGGAAAGTCTTTTTGTGATTGGTCAATTTTGACTGATATGGAAATGAAGAAGACTTTGCCGTTTTTTCTATCCCTATGGTATTACGGGATAGCGGCAATGTCAAATTGTCATAGAGTCTAGGCAAAGAGCTATGTTGTTGACAGGCAGTCTTTGACCTGGATTGGAAAGTCCTCTTGTGATTGGTCAACTTTGACTGATATGGAAACGAAGAAGACTTTTGTGTTTTTTCTCTCTCCCTATGGTATTACGGGATAGCGGCAATGTCAAATTGTCATAGACTCTAGGCAAAGGGCTATGTTGTTGACAGGCAGTCTTTGACCTGGATTGGAAAGTCCTTTTGTGATTGGTCAACTTTGTCCGATATGGAAATGAAGAAGACTTTTGTGTTTTCTCTCTCTCCCTATGGTAGTACGGGGTAGCGGCAATGTCAAATTGTCATAGAGTCTAGGCAAAGGGCTATGTTGTTGACAGGCAGTCTTTGACCTGGATTGGAAAGTCCTCTTGTGATTGGTCAACTTTGACCGATATGGAAATGAAGAAGACTTTGCCGTTTTTCTCTCTCTCTCCCTATGGTATTACGGGATAGCGGCAATGTTAAATTGTCATAGAGTCTAGGCAAAGGGCTAAGTTGTTGACAGGCAGTCTTTGACCTGGATTGGAAAAGGGAAAATTACATCATACTTACCGTGATTTTCCTTTCCTGGCCATCATCCATGTCAGCTACGCGTGGGTAAGCTCCTCCCCTTGACCCCAGACAGAAGAAACTCCCCTCCCAAAGACTTTAAAGCCTCCCCACTCCCCTACACAGGTGTCAAGTAACAAGCTGCCAGGTTAAACTACAGTAAGGGCGGGATTAAACTTGCTGACATGGATGATGGCCAGGAAAGGAAAATCACGGTAAGTATGATGTAATTTTCCCTTTTCCCTGGCCATCTCCATGTCAGCTACGCGTGGGATGTGCCAAGCTTAACTTATTGGGGGGGGTATTATAATACATATTAGAATGGATCTCTGAAGGCTTATAACAGGATGAAGATTGCAGATGAGGATCCTGCAAAAATAAAAATGGAGGTTAAGGCACAAAATCTGCATATAAGAATATTTCAAAAACCAGATAGCAACCAGTACTCCTTACCTTCAAAGAAGGTGTATGCTGGCAAGTGTTCTTAAACTCAACACCACAGGGTGATTGTGAATGTTCAAACTAGGTAGAGAAAACTGAAATATTTGCAAGCATACAGGTATTGAATTCCGTAAGGAAATCTGAATTTTATTCTATAGTGAGGAACATCTGACTCCCATAACCCGACTCCCTGACAATCTTACACAGAGTAAGCCCAAGTGATACATTTGCTGACTGGGACCTGTGGGACCTAGGCCTTAACCACACTACGCACAGAGTAAGATACCAAATTAAGAAGCCAAGACTAATTGCATTGTGCTACTTGCAAGGCCCTGATTATATATATAGTTCAACGATGTATTGAGTAAACTATGTAGGGAATGAGCCCTATCAAAAAACTCTCCCTTCAACAAGCCACCTGGACTTGCTATACCTGAAAAGAGAAAACAATATTTAATTGCTTGTAAAAATTTTCCAAAAAACAAAAAAAAACAAACAATCTGACAGTGTTAGATTATAACAGAGATGAACTGCAAAAAACTCCCCTGTTTATTCTTAGGAGAGGGAATACAACATGGCTTAGTCACCAAGGAGTGAACCACTGATACCATGCAGTATAGTCATTTTTGTTAATCATTCTGACTAGGCCAACCTTCGAATGCCCATTTAAGAGTTCTAGAACTGCTGTAGCAAGCCTTCTTCTTCACTAACACTGACGCTTTGTTGGGACATGGGAGACACTTGTGACTTGTCCCTATCACAAAGAGTTCTTGGTAGCAGGGTTGTCTGCACTGAGGCAGATCACTCATCCACTAGACCAAGGACTCCTGTTCCCTGCAAAAGAGGACTGCTTAACTTGTTATACCCTTTGGTATAATCCTATACAATCTACATCACAATAATTCCTATTACTGGTAGTAGTCACTGCAACTGCATTCACAGAATGCCCATGCTGAATAGAGCAGTCTCCTATAAGGGTGGTGCTCAGACTACTGAGAACACCAGTATGAAGCAACTGATAAACACAGCATGACCCTAACAGCTGCCTATTCTTATGTAAGAGGCACATTCTTCAGGTACAGTACTAAGGAATGTACCCCACCAATGGAATGATGGAATAATCTAATGTTGGGCAACTACAAGAATGTGTAACAGGTCTATTTAACTTATGGAACTCGTGAAACAGTAGCTAATGTCCTATGCAGTAGCAACAGCCTAAAGAGATACTGAGACCAGAGTTTACCATTTTGCATCTATCATAGCATTGGCTTAGTTTGCTACTTATAATGTGCCATAGGTGTTTGCACAATACTTTTACATTACCTGTCTGACTTCCCATGTTCCTGTATGAGGGGGCTGCCATATTTGTGCAATAGGAGTCCGTTAGCATTAGAAACTCTAACCGATAGGCTGAGATGGAACGGTCAGGTTGACAACAGTCAGGTTTAGGAACTTCAACTAACAATTACTTACAAATAACCTTTTTGATCAACATCACCTATAGGTACTTTTTAATGTACATTCATATTTAAAGATTCATCTTTTAGTGTCAGTATTACTTAAGATTAGCTGTAGAACAAGCCAGCTGCAGCCTGCAATGTCATGTTATTTCTACCCAACAATCAACTGCAGAATTTTCCCTTCTGAAATTCAGAATACGGCTGCATAATATTCCAAATAGCCCTAAGGCATCATGGTTAGATGCAGTAATGCTGGTATTGAGAAACTACTGATATGCATTACCAAAATAATGGTTAAATGTAGCAACACCCCATGCCTTATAAAATGCATACATTTTATCTGATTAACAGAATAGATATAATGAAGTAGCAGCTGCTCCCTTGCTTCTATTATACTAAACTGTGGAAAATCCTGTAAGGTTCCATATTCACCTATTACCTGGTTATAAACAAGTATTGCCATAATGAGCAGCTGTCTTAATGTGGCCTAGAGAAAAAAGGCTCTAGAACATAGGGAACCATTATTCCCTTTAACAATACGTAAAGCCTTATTGCATACGGCTTATCTAAACTTGCTGATTAATAATCATTGCCGTGGAATTAATAACATAATGAATGGCCTTACAGACAGATGACTTCCTGAAGCACACAACTTGGCCAAATAATTGTTCTATAACCCTTAATATAATAGTAATGCACATAATCACTAAGGGCATAAGATGGTTGGAAGGCTAATACTGCAATATACAGTATTGTTATATAAAAGGGCTATCATCTAAGGGCAGATAATAACCCTATGCAGTGGCCTGCACAAACATAAAATGTTTAGATAATTCATAACCCTAACAGTCCATATACTGAATTGATTCCAATATTAATGATGATCCATGACCTGCTGCAGTGATATCATTATAAGATTTTTCACTGACTTTAGGCAAAGACCAAAACCGCTCTGGTGTTATACCAATTTTGCCAGACTATGGCCCTTAATGTACAGGGCAGGTAGAGATATACACATTATGCAATTACTGGGTGGCCTCTAATTGGAAAAATGGGCCTATAATATGAACACCATATAGAATCACTGAGTGCCACTCAATGTGAAGGCCTATAGTGCAAGGCACAAAACACAGTTAATGAGTGGCCCCAATGCTTGTAACGCTATACACATTATGCAGTCATTGAGTAGCCTGGATAATAAAAGGGCATGTATTGCTATACCCAGTGTGGTATTGCTGAGTGGCCCTGAATGTAAAAAGAGCCTGAAGAGCTCCCCCAGTGTGTAACTACTAAGTGTCCTTGATTGGGAGAGCATGTAACGCTATACACAGTATATAGTCACTAAGTGACCATATTGCAAAGGGCTGGCCCTGTTGTAAACAATATGATATTATTGAGTCGACCTAAATGCATAGGGCACATAGTTCTGTATACCTTATTCAATAACTGGATAGCCCTGATTGTAAGGGCATAGTGTGGTGTTATAACCGTATCGTTTCACTGAGTGGCCCTAATTGCAATGGGTTTGCAATGTTATATACAGTTTGATATTATTGTGTACACATTATACAATCACTGGTTGGGCCTGATTGAAAGGATATGTTGTGCCATACCCATTATATTTTTACTTGGTGACCCTATTATAAGGTCCTATGATATGACACACAGTATGATATTATTAAATAGCTCTATAAACATTGAACAATAACTGAATGGGCCTGACTGTAAGATTTTGCCATGCTATATCCCTGCTATCTCAATAAGAGATAATAATAAAATCAGACATATACAAGTATAAGACCTGTTATCCAGAATGCTCGGGACCTGGGTTTTTCTGGATAATGGATCTTTCCATTATTTGGATTTTCCTACATTCAGTGCATTAGAAAAACATGTAAACATCAAGAACACCCATATGAATTATCGAGTGAGCTTGCATCATTATACAGTCACTGATTGTGATGGATTATAAGGACATGTGGTGCTATACGCAGTATACCTTCACTGAATGCCCTTAATTGCAAAATCTGGTGATGCTATCCCAAGTATGATATTACAGAGCATTTCCTAATAACCAGTCTGGTGTAACTAGTATGGGATAACTAGTAGGTATAACGTTTAAGGTATCACCAGTATTTTAGAAACTGCATTTATGGATTGAATATGGTGTGTAACAATCCAGAAGGCAGCCCAGACTGTGATTGACAGTGCCAGAAGCACCTGAACATTTTTAATCTTTCCTGTAATTCAAAGGAGAACAATCCCCACATTGTGTCCCAGTAGTGAATATGCTTGAAACCATACCTGGGATATAATGGTTTCCCTACTTCCAGTGCTTAATTTCTTAAAAGTGAACAAGCATCAGGGCCAGAGACCTGTAACAAGATCTCCCCCCTTGCAGGGTGTGGCCAGCCTTGCAGGTAAGTGGTTAATTAGCAGTTAATTAGCTCAGCTGTGGCTTAATGGAATCAGCCTGATACTGATCAAACCAGATCTGGATACAATTCCTTAGACAAATCTTATCAGGAATACAGATCTGCAGCCTGAACTGCCCCCCAGATGTACCAACTGATTCACCTACATACTTACTGAGGCTTTTATCACCTACAACAAGGTATACACTCACAGTTATCAGCATGGAGGATAAATGGATTTCTTACCAGACATCTCTGCACTCAGGTTAGTGTGGAACAGGCTCTTCAGGTAGATGAGTAATGCCTCCAGCTGAGTAGACTGGCAATCAGTGGACTTGCACAAGCCAGAAGGTTTTTTTTTTTTTTTTTTTTTATTTATTTATTTATTTTTAAACATACTTACATGCCCTATACCTATATATTGCGGTAGCAGAGTCTATAGAACCCATCTCAAAAATACAAAAAACCCTCAGATAACCATTAGACCACTGCACCGCAGCAGGTATTCTTATGTACCCAAGCAGCCGCTTTTTAGTAGGCAGATTGGGAGGACACACCTGAGGGGGATGTGGAAACAACCGCCTTCTCGGCGAGGCACGGGGTAAGGACACACAGAACCAACAGCGGCAGCCTCCTGCTGCAGCCACCAAATGCCAACTTCGCCTGCCATAAACAATAGTGATAGACCGTCATACGTAGCTGTGACCAGCCGACTGCCAGTAGAGCGTGCCCCAACCCCTATGTTCCAGGGCATACACATACTGCTTTCCCAGCAAGCATATCCGTTATCTGGTACAGTATCTTGCCTGTACCACTCAGTAGCCCTTGTCAGGAAAACCTTTAAACCTGACTCCCCCTAATGGCCGCCTTCTCGGCGAGGCCCTGAGATGGATCCCACAGAGAACAAAATATTTACTGCCTGAGGTCCAAGGCAGAAGAAACAAAAGACACCTGTGTAGGGGAGTGGGGAGGCTTTAAAGTCTTTGGGAGGGGAGTTTCTTCTGTCTGGGGTCAAGGGGAGGAGCTTACCCACGCGTAGCTGACATGGATGATGGCCAGGGAAAGTCCTCTTGTGATTGGTCAACTTTGACCGATATGGAAATGAAGAAGACTTTTGTGTTTTTTCTCTCTCCCTATGGTATTACGGGATAGCGGCAATGTCAAATTGTCATAGAGTCTAGGCAAAGGGCTATGTTGTTGACAGGCAGTCTTTGACCTGGATTGGAAAGTCCTCTTGTGATTGGTCAACTTTGACCGATATGGAAATGAAGAAGACTTTGCTGTTTTTTCTCTCTCCCTATGGTATTACGGGATTGCGGTAATGTTAAATTGTCATAGAGTCTAGGCAAAGGGCTATGTTGTTGACAGGCAGTCTTTGACCTGGATTGGAAAGTCCTCTTGTGATTGGTCAACTTTGACCGATATGGAAATGAAGAAGACTTTGCCGTTTTTTTCTCTCCCTATGGTATTACGGGATAGCGGCAATGTCAAATTGTCATAGAGTCTAGGCAAAGTGCTATGTTGTTGACAGGCAGTCTTTAACATGGATTGGAAAGTCCTCTTGTGATTGGTCAACTTTGATCGATATGGAAATGAAGAAGACTTTGCGTTTTTTTCCCTCCCTATGGTATTACGGTATAGCGGCAATGTCAACTTGTCATAGAGTCTAGGCAAAGGGCTATGTTGTTGACAGGCAGTCTTTAACATGGATGAGAAAGTCCTCTTGTGATTGGTCCACTTTGACCGATATGGAAATGAAGAAGACTTTGCCGTTTTTTTCTCTCCCTATGGTATTACGGGATAGCGGCAATGTCAAATTGTCATAGAGTCTAGGCAAATGGCTATGTTGTTGACAGGCAGTGTTTGACCTGGATTGGAAAGTCAGAAACAGATTTTTGTATATTCAATTTTGAAATCTTCCATGGGGCTAGACATATTGTCAGTTTCCCAGCTGCCCCTGGTCATGTGACTTGTGCCTGCACTTTAGGAAATGAAGAAGACTTTGCCGTTTTTTCTCTCCCTATGGTATTACGGGATAGCGGCAATGTCAAATTGTCATAGAGTCTAGGCAAAGGGCTATGTTGTTGACAGGCAGTCTTTGACCTGGATTAGAAAGTCCTCTTGTGATTGGTCAACTTTGACCGATATGGAAATGAAGAAGACTTTGCCGTTTTTTCTCTCTCCCTATGGTAATACGGGATAGCGGCAATGTCAAATTGTCATAGAGTCTAGGCAAAGGGCTAAGTTGCTGACAGGCAGTCTTTGACCTGGATTGGAAAGTCCTCTTGTGATTGGTCAACTTTGACCGATATGGAAATGAAGAAGCCTTTTGTGTTTTTTCTCTCTCCCTATGGTATTATGGGATAGCGGCAATGTCAAATTGTCATAGAAGCTAGGCAAAGGGCTATGTTGTTGACAGGCAGTCTTTAACATGGATTGGAAAGTCCTCTTGTGATTGGTCAACTTTGACCGATATGGAAATGAAGAAGAATTTGCCGTTTTTTTCTCTCCCTATGGTATTACGGGATAGCGGCAATGTCAAATTGTCATAGAGTCTAGGCAAAGGGCTATGTTGTTGACAGGCAGTCTTTAACATGGATTGGAAAGTCCTCTTCTGATTGGTCAACTTTGACCGATATGGAAATGAAGAAGACTTTGCCCTTTTTTTCTCTCCCTATGGTATTACGGGATAGCGGCAATGTCAAATTGTCATAGAGTCTAGGCAAATGGCTATGTTGTTGACAGGCAGTCTTTAACATGGATTGGAAAGTCCTCTTGTGATTGGTCAATTTTGACCAATATGGAAATGAAGAAGACTTTGCCGTTTTTTTCTCTCCCTATGGTTATACGGGATAGGGAAGTTGAGGCTTACTAGGCACAGGTCAACACATGGCTATGTGTTGGAATGTTAGATTTTATCATGGGAGTGCTTAGGCAATGGCTAATTTGCCATAGAGCCTAGGCAAAGGGATATGGGACTGACAGCTCTTGTCATAGAAGGCTGTGGGTCTTCCTATTCTTTGTATGGCACGGAGGAATCTATAGTAGGCAAAAGGCTATGTTGTTTGACAGGCAGTCTTTAACATGGATTGGAAAGTCCTCTTGTGATTGGTCAACTTTGACCGATATGGAAATGAAGAAGACTTTGCCGTTTTTTTCTCTCCCTATGGTATTACGGGATAGTGGCAATGTCAAATTGTCATAGAGCCTAGGCAAAGGGCTATGTTGTGGACAGGCAGTCTTTAACATGGATTGGAAAGTCCTCTTGTGATTGGTCAACTTTGACCGATATGGAAATGAAGAAGACTTTGCCGTTTTTTTCTCTCCCTATGGTATTACGGGATAGCGGCAATGTCAAATTGTCATAGAGTCTAGGCAAAGGGCTATGTTGTTGACAGGCAGTCTTTAACATGGATTGGAAAGTCCTCTTCTGATTGGTCAACTTTGACCGATATGGAAATGAAGAAGACTTTGCCGTTTTTTTCTCTACCTATGGTAATACGGGATAGGGAAGTTGAGGCTTACTAGGCACAGGTCAACACATGGTAATGTGTTGGAATGTTAGATTTTATCATGGGAGTGCTTAGGCAATGGCTAATTTGCCATAGAGCCTAGGCAAAGGGATATGGGACTGACAGCTCTTGTCATAGAAGGCTGTGGGTCTTCCTATTCTTTGTATGGCAAGGAGGAATCTATAGTAGGCAAAAGGCTATGTTGTTTGACAGGCAGTCTTTAACATGGATTGGAAAGTCCTCTTGTGATTGGTCAACTTTGACCGATATGGAAATGAAGAAGACTTTGCCGTTTTTTTCTCTCCCTATGGTATTACGGGATAGCGGCAATGTCAAATTGTCATAGAGTCTAGGCAAAGGGCTATGTTGTTGACAGGCAGTCTTTAACATGGATTGGAAAGTCCTCTTCTGATTGGTCAACTTTGACCGATATGGAAATGAAGAAGACTTTGCCGTTTTTTTCTCTCCCTATGGTAATACGGGATAGGGAAGTTGAGGCTTACTAGGCATAGATCAACACATGGCCATGTGTTGGAATGTTAGATTTTATCATGGGAGTGCTTAGGCAATGGCTAATTTGCCATAGAGCCTAGGCAAAGGGATATGGGACTGACAGCTCTTGTCATAGAAGGCTGTGGGTCTTCCTATTCTTTGTATGTCAAGGAGGAATCTATAGTAGGCAAAAGGCTATGTTGTTTGACAGGCAGTCTTTAACATGGATTGGAAAGTCCTCTTGTGATTGGTCAACTTTGACCGATATGGAAATGAAGAAGACTTTGCTGTTTTTTTCTCTCCCTATGGTATTTCGGGATAGCGGCAATGTCAAATTGTCATAGAGTCTAGGCAAAGGGCTATGTTGTTGACAGGCAGTCTTTAACATGGATTGGAATGTCCTCTTGTGATTGGTCAACTTTGACCGATATGGAAATGAAGAAGACTTTGCCGTTTTTTTCTCTCCCTATGGTATTACGGGATAGTGGCAATGTCAAATTGTCATAGAGCCTAGGCAAAGGGCTATGTTGTGGACAGGCAGTCTTTAACATGGATTGGAAAGTCCTCTTGTGATTGGTCAACTTTGACCGATATGGAAATGAGGAAGACTTTGCCGTTTTTTTCTCTCCCTATGGTATTACGGGATAGCGGCAATGTCAAATTGTCATAGAGTCTAGGCAAAGGGCTATGTTGTTGACAGGCAGTCTTTAACATGGATTGGAAAGTCCTCTTGTGATTGGTCAACTTTGACCGATATGGAAATGAAGAAGACTTTGCCGTTTTTTTCTCTCCCTATGGTAATACGGGATAGGGAAGTTGAGGCTTACTAGGCACAGGTCAACACATGGCCATGTGTTGGAATGTTAGATTTTATCATGGGAGTGCTTAGGCAATGGTTAATTTGCCATAGAGCCTAGGCAAAGGGATATGGGACTGGCAGCTCTTGTCATAGAAGGCTGTGGGTCTTCCTATTCTTTGTATGGCAAGGAGGAATCTATAGTAGGCAAAAGGCTATGTTGTTTGACAGGCAGTCTTTAACATGGATTGGAAAGTCCTCTTGTGATTGGTCAACTTTGACCGATATGGAAATGAAGAAGACTTTGCTGTTTTTTTCTCTCCCTATGGTATTTCGGGATAGCGGCAATGTCAAATTGTCATAGAGCCTAGGCAAAGGGCTATGTTGTGGACAGGCAGTCTTTAACATGGATTGGAAAGTCCTCTTGTGATTGGTCAACTTTGACCGATATGGAAATGAAGAAGACTTTGCCGTTTTTTTCTCTCCCTATGGTATTACGGGATAGCGGCAATGTCAAATTGTCATAGAGCCTAGGCAAAGGGCTATGTTGTGGACAGGCAGTCTTTAACATGGATTGGAAAGTCCTCTTGTGATTGGTCAACTTTGACCGATATGGAAATGAAGAAGACTTTGCCGTTTTTTTCTCTCCCTATGGTATTACGGGATAGCGGCAATGTCAAATTGTCATAGAGTCTAGGCAAAGGGCTATGTTGTTGACAGGCAGTCTTTAACATGGATTGGAAAGTCCTCTTCTGATTGGTCAACTTTGACCGATATGGAAATGAAGAAGACTTTGCCGTTTTTTTCTCTCCCTATGGTAATACGGGATAGGGAAGTTGAGGCTTACTAGGCACAGGTCAACACATGGTAATGTGTTGGAATGTTAGATTTTATCATGGGAGTGCTTAGGCAATGGCTAATTTGCCATAGAGCCTAGGCAAAGGGATATGGGACTGACAGCTCTTGTCATAGAAGGCTGTGGGTCTTCCTATTCTTTGTATGGCAAGGAGGAATCTATAGTAGGCAAAAGGCTATGTTGTTTGACAGGCAGTCTTTAACATGGATTGGAAAGTCCTCTTGTGATTGGTCAACTTTGACCGATATGGAAATGAAGAAGACTTTGCCGTTTTTTTCTCTCCCTATGGTATTACGGGATAGCGGCAATGTCAAATTGTCATAGAGTCTAGGCAAAGGGCTATGTTGTTGACAGGCAGTCTTTAACATGGATTGGAAAGTCCTCTTCTGATTGGTCAAGTTTGACCGATATGGAAATGAAGAAGACTTTGCCGTTTTTTTCTCTCCCTATGGTAATACGGGATAGGGAAGTTGAGGCTTACTAGGCATAGATCAACACATGGCTATGTGTTGGAATGTTAGATTTTATCATGGGAGTGCTTAGGCAATGGCTAATTTGCCATAGAGCCTAGGCAAAGGGATATGGGACTGACAGCTCTTGTCATAGAAGGCTGTGGGTCTTCCTATTCTTTGTATGTCAAGGAGGAATCTATAGTAGGCAAAAGGCTATGTTGTTTGACAGGCAGTCTTTAACATGGATTGGAAAGTCCTCTTGTGATTGGTCAACTTTGACCGATATGGAAATGAAGAAGACTTTGCTGTTTTTTTCTCTCCCTATGGTATTTCGGGATAGCGGCAATGTCAAATTGTCATAGAGTCTAGGCAAAGGGCTATGTTGTTGACAGGCAGTCTTTAACATGGATTGGAATGTCCTCTTGTGATTGGTCAACTTTGACCGATATGGAAATGAAGAAGACTTTGCCGTTTTTTTCTCTCCCTATGGTATTACGGGATAGCGGCAATGTCAAATTGTCATAGAGCCTAGGCAAAGGGCTATGTTGTGGACAGGCAGTCTTTAACATGGATTGGAAAGTCCTCTTGTGATTGGTCAACTTTGACCGATATGGAAATGAGGAAGACTTTGCCGTTTTTTTCTCTCCCTATGGTATTACGGGATAGCGGCAATGTCAAATTGTCATAGAGTCTAGGCAAAGGGCTATGTTGTTGACAGGCAGTCTTTAACATGGATTGGAAAGTCCTCTTGTGATTGGTCAACTTTGACCGATATGGAAATGAAGAAGACTTTGCCGTTTTTTTCTCTCCCTATGGTAATACGGGATAGGGAAGTTGAGGCTTACTAGGCACAGGTCAACACATGGCCATGTGTTGGAATGTTAGATTTTATCATGGGAGTGCTTAGGCAATGGTTAATTTGCCATAGAGCCTAGGCAAAGGGATATGGGACTGGCAGCTCTTGTCATAGAAGGCTGTGGGTCTTCCTATTCTTTGTATGGCAAGGAGGAATCTATAGTAGGCAAAAGGCTATGTTGTTTGACAGGCAGTCTTTAACATGGATTGGAAAGTCCTCTTGTGATTGGTCAACTTTGACCGATATGGAAATGAAGAAGACTTTGCTGTTTTTTTCTCTCCCTATGGTATTTCGGGATAGCGGCAATGTCAAATTGTCATAGAGTCTAGGCAAAGGGCTATGTTGTTGACAGGCAGTCTTTAACATGGATTGGAATGTCCTCTTGTGATTGGTCAACTTTGACCGATATGGAAATGAAGAAGACTTTGCCGTTTTTTTCTCTCCCTATAGTATTACGGGATAGCGGCAATGTCAAATTGTCATAGAGCCTAAGCAAAGGGCTATGTTGTGGACAGGCAGTCTTTAACATGGATTGGAAAGTCCTCTTGTGATTGGTCAACTTTGACCGATATGGAAATGAAGAAGACTTTGCCGTTTTTTCTCTCCCTATGGTATTACGGTATAGCGGCAATGTCAAATTGTCATAGAGTCTAGGCAAAGGGCTATGTTGTTGACAGGCAGTCTTTAACATGGATTGGAAAGTCCTCTTGTGATTGGTCAATTTTGACCGATATGGAAATGAAGAAGACTTTGCCGTTTTTTTCTCTCCCTATGGTAATACGGGATAGGGAAGTTGAGGCTTACTAGGCACAGGTCAACACATGGCTATGTGTTGGAATGTTAGATTTTATCATGGGAGTTCTTAGGCAATGGCTAATTTGCCATAGATCCTAGGCAAAGGGATATGGGACTGACAGCTCTTGTCATAGAAGGGTGTGGGTCTTCCTATTCTTTGTATGGCAAGGAGGAATCTATAGTAGGCAAAAGGCTATGTTGTTTGACAGGCAGTCTTTAACATGGATTGGAAAGTCCTCTTGTGATTGGTCAACTTTGACCGATATGGAAATGAAGAAGACTTTGCCGTTTTTTTCTCTCCCTATGGTAATACGGGATAGGGAAGTTGAGGCTTACTAGGCATAGGTCAACACATGGCTATGTGTTGGAATGTTAGCTTTTATCATGGGAGTGCTTAGGCAATGGCTAATTTGCCATAGAGCCTAGGCAAAGGGATATGGGACTGACAGCTCTTGTCATAGAAGGCTGTGGGTCTTCCTATTCTTTGTATGGCAAGGAGGAATCTATAGTAGGCAAAAGGCTATGTTGTTTGACAGGCAGTCTTTAACATGGATTGGAAAGTCCTCTTGTGATTGGTCAACTTTGACCGATATGGAAATGAAGAAGACTTTGCCGTTTTTATCTCTCCCTATGGTATTACGGGATAGCGGCAATGTCAAATTGTCATAGAGTCTAGACAAAGGACTATGTTGTTGACAGGCAGTCTTTAACAGGGATTGGAAAGTTCTCTTGTGAGTGGTCAACTTTGACCGATATGGAAATGAAGAAGACTTTGCCGTTTTTTTCTCTCCCTATGGTTATACGGGATAGGGAAGTTGAGGCTTACTAGGCACAGGTCAGCACATGGCCATGTGTTGGAATGTTAGATTTTATCATGGAAGTGCTTAGGCAATGGGATATGGGACTGATAGCTCTTGTCATAGACGGCTGTGGGTTTTCCTATTCTTTGTATGGCAAGGAGGAATCTATAGTAGGCAAAAGGCTATGTTGTTTGACAGGCAGTCTTTAACATGGATTGGAAAGTCCTCTTGTGATTGGTCAACTTTGACCGATATGGAAATGAAGAAGACTTTGCCGTTTTTTCTCTCCCTATGGTCTTACGGGATAGCGGCAATGTCAAATTGTCATAGAGTCTAGGCAAAAGTCTATGTTGTTTGACAGGCAGTCTTTAACATGGATTGGAAAGTCCTCTTGTGATTGGTCAACTTTGACCGATATGGAAATGAAGAAGACTTTGCCGTTTTTTTCTCTCCCTATGGTATTACGGGATAGCGGCAATGTCAAATTGTCATAGAGCCTAGGCAAAGGGCTATGTTGTGGACAGGCAGTCTTTAACATGGATTGGAAAGTCCTCTTGTGATTGGTCAACTTTGACCGATATGGAAATGAAGAAGACTTTGCCGTTTTTTTCTCTCCCTATGGTATTACGGGATAGCGGCAATGTCAAATTGTCATAGAGTCTAGGCAAAGGGCTATGTTGTTGACAGGCAGTCTTTAACATGGATTGGAAAGTCCTCTTGTGATTGGTCAACTTTGACCGATATGGAAATGAAGAAGACTTTGCCGTTTTTTTCTCTCCCTATGGTAATACGGGATAGGGAAGTTGAGGCTTACTAGGCACAAGTCAACACATGGCCATGTGTTGGAATGTTAGCTTTTATCATGGGAGTGCTTAGGCAATGGCTAATTTGCCATAGAGCCTAGGCAAAGGGATATGGGACTGACAGCTCTTGTCATAGAAGGCTGTGGGTCTTCCTATTCTTTGTATGGCAAGGAGGAATCTATAGTAGGCAAAAGGCTATGTTGTTTGACAGGCAGTCTTTAATATGTATTGGAAAGTCTTCTTGTGATTGGTCAATTTTGACCGATATGGAAATGAAGAAGACTTTGCCGTTTTTCCTCTCCCTATGGTATTACGGGATAGGGAAGTTGAGGCTTACTAGGCACAAGTCAACACATGGCCATGTGTTGGAATGTTAGCTTTTATCATGGGAGTGTTTAGGTAATGGCTAATTTGCCATAGAGCCTTGGCAAAGGGATATGTGACTCACAGTTCTTGTCATAGAAGGCTGTGGGTCTTCCTATTCTTTTGTATGGCAGGGAGGTATGTATAGTAGGCAAAAGCTATGTTGTTTGACAGGCAGTCTTTAACATAGATTGGGAAGTCTTCTTGTGATTGGTCAATTTTGACCGATATGGAAATGAAGAAGACTTTGCCGTTTTTTCTCTCCCTATGGTATTACGGGATAGTGGCAATGTCAAATTGTCATAGAGTCTAGGCAAAGGGCTATGTTGTTGACAGGCAGTCTTTGACCTGGATTGGAAAGTCCTCTTGTGATTGGTCAACTTTGACCGATATGGAAATGAAGAAGACTTTTGTGTTTTTTCTCTCTCCCTATGGTATTACGGGATAGCGGCAATGTCAAATTGTCATAGAGTCTAGGCAAAGGGCTATGTTGTCGACAGGCAGTTTTTGACCTGGATTGGAAAGTCCTCTGTGATTGGTCAACTTTGACCGATATGGAAATGAAGTAGACTTTGCCGTTTTTCCTCTCCCTATGGTATTACGGGATAGGGAAGTTGAGGCTTACTAGGCACAGGTCAACACATAGTTATGTGTTGGAATGTTAGCTTTTATCATGGGAGTGCTTAGGCAATGGCTAATTTGCCATAGAGCCTAGGCAAAGGGATATGGGACTGTCAGCTCTTGTCATAGAAGGCTGTGGGTCTTCCTATTCTTTGTATGGCAAGGAGGAATCTATAGTAGGCAAAAGGCTATGTTGTTTGACAGGCAGTCTTTAACATGGATTGGAAAGTCCTCTTGTGATTGGTCAATTTTGACCGATATGGAAATGAAGAAGACTTTGTAGTTTTTTTCTCTCCCTATGGTATTTCGGGATAGCGGCAATGTCAAATTGTCATAGAGTCTAGGCAAAGGGCTATGTTGTTGACAAGCAGTCTTTAACATGGATTGGAAAGTCCTCTTGTGATTGGTCAAATTTGACCGATATGGAAATGAAGAAGACTTTGCCGTTTTTTTCTCTCCCTATGGTATTACGGGATAGCGGCAATGTCAAATTGTCATAGAGTCTAGGCAAAGGGCTATGTTGTTGACAGGCAGTCTTTAACATGGATTGGAAAGTCCTCTTGTGAGTGGTCAACTTTGACCGATATGGAAATGAAGAAGACTTTGTAGTTTTTTTCTCTACCTATGGTATTACGGGATAGCGGCAATTTCAAATTGTCATAGAGTCTAGGCAAAGGGCTATGTTGTTGACAGGCAGTCTTTAACATGGATTGGAAAGTCCTCTTGTGATTGGTCAACTTTGACCGATATGGAAATGAAGAAGACTTTGCCATTTTTTTCTCTCCCTATGGTTATACGGGATAGGGAAGTTGAGGCTTACTAGGCACAGGTCAGCACATGGCCATGTGTTGGAATGTTAGATTTTATCATGGAAGTGCTTAGGCAATGGGATATGGGACTGATAGCTCTTGTCATAGACGGCTGTGGGTCTTCCTATTCTTTGTATGGCAAGGAGGAATCTATAGTAGGCAAAAGGCTATGTTGTTTGACAGGCAGTCTTTAACATGGATTTGGAAAGTCCTCTTGTGATTGGTCAACTTTGACCGATATGGAAATGAAGAAGACTTTGCCGTTTTTTCTCTCCCTATGGTATTACGGGATAGCGGCAATGTCAAATTGTCATAGAGTCTAGGCAAAAGGCTATGTTGTTTGACAGGCAGTCTTCAACATGGATTGGAAAGTCCTCTTGTGATTGGTCAACTTTGACCGATATGGAAATGAAGAAGACTTTGCTGTTTTTTTCTCTCCCTATAGTATTACGGGATAGCGGCAATGTCAAATTGTCATAGAGCCTAGGCAAAGGGCTATGTTGTGGACAGGCAGTCTTTAACATGGATTGGAAAGTCCTCTTGTGATTGGTCAACTTTGACCGATATGGAAATGAAGAAGACTTTGCCATTTTTTTCTCTCCCTATGGTATTACGGGATAGCGGCAATGTCAAATTGTCATAGAGTCTAGGCAAAGGGCTATGTTGTTGACAGGCAGTCTTTAACATGGATTGGAAAGTCCTCTTGTGAGTGGTCAACTTTGACCGATATGGAAATGAAGAAGACTTTGTAGTTTTTTTCTCTACCTATGGTATTACGGGATAGCGGCAATTTCAAATTGTCATAGAGTCTAGGCAAAGGGCTATGTTGTTGACAGGCAGTCTTTAACATGGATTGGAAAGTCCTCTTGTGATTGGTCAACTTTGACCGATATGGAAATGAAGAAGACTTTGCCATTTTTTTCTCTCCCTATGGTTATACGGGATAGGGAAGTTGAGGCTTACTAGGCACAGGTCAGCACATGGCCATGTGTTGGAATGTTAGATTTTATCATGGAAGTGCTTAGGCAATGGGATATGGGACTGATAGCTCTTGTCATAGACGGCTGTGGGTCTTCCTATTCTTTGTATGGCAAGGAGGAATCTATAGTAGGCAAAAGGCTATGTTGTTTGACAGGCAGTCTTTAACATGGATTTGGAAAGTCCTCTTGTGATTGGTCAACTTTGACCGATATGGAAATGAAGAAGACTTTGCCGTTTTTTCTCTCCCTATGGTATTACGGGATAGCGGCAATGTCAAATTGTCATAGAGTCTAGGCAAAAGGCTATGTTGTTTGACAGGCAGTCTTCAACATGGATTGGAAAGTCCTCTTGTGATTGGTCAACTTTGACCGATATGGAAATGAAGAAGACTTTGCTGTTTTTTTCTCTCCCTATGGTATTACGGGATAGCGGCAATGTCAAATTGTCATAGAGCCTAGGCAAAGGGCTATGTTGTGGACAGGCAGTCTTTAACATGGATTGGAAAGTCCTCTTGTGATTGGTCAACTTTGACCGATATGGAAATGAAGAAGACTTTGCCATTTTTTTCTCTCCCTATGGTATTACGGGATAGCGGCAATGTCAAATTGTCATAGAGTCTAGGCAAAGGGCTATGTTGTTGACAGGCAGTCTTTAACATGGATTGGAAAGTCCTCTTGTGATTGGTCAACTTTGACCGATATGGAAATGAAGAAGACTTTGCCGTTTTTTTCTCTCCCTATGGTAATACGGGATTCGGAAGTTGAGGCTTACTAGGCACAGGTCAACACATGGCCATGTGTTGGAATGTTAGATTTTATCATGGGAGTTCTTAGGCAATGGCTAATTTGCCATAGAGCCTAGGCAAAGGGATATGGGACTGACAGCTCTTGTCATAGAATGCTGTGGGTCTTCCTATTCTTTGTATGGCAAGGAGGAATCTATAGTAGGCAAAAGGCTATGTTGTTTGACAGGCAGTCTTTAATATGTATTGGAAAGTCTTCTTGTGATTGGTCAATTTTGACCGATATGGAAATGAAGAAGACTTTGCCGTTTTTCATCTCCCTATGGTATTACGGGATAGGGAAGTTGAGGCTTACTAGGCACAAGTCAACACATGGCTATGTGTTGGAATGTTAGCTTTTATCATGGGAGTGTTTAGGTAATGGCTAATTTGCTATAGAGCCTAGGCAAAGGGATATGTGACTCACAGTTCTTGTCATAGAAGGCTGTGGGTCTTCCTATTCTTTTGTATGGCAGGGAGGTATGTATAGTAGGCAAAAGGCTATGTTGTTTGACAGGCAGTCTTTAACATAGATTGGGAAGTCCTCTTGTGATTGGTCAACTTTGACCGATATGGAAATGAAGAAGACTTTTGTGTTTTTTCTCTCTCCCTATGGTATTACGGGATAGCGGCAATGTCAAATTGTCATAGAGTCTAGGCAAAGGGCTATGTTGTTGACAGGCAGTCTTTAACCTGGATTGGAAAGTCCTCTTGTGATTGGTCAACTTTGACCGATATGGAAATGAAGAAGACTTTTGTGTTTTTTCTCTCTCCCTATGGTATTACGGGATAGCGGCAATGTCAAATTGTCATAGAGTCTAGGCAAAGGGCTATGTTGTTGACAGGCAGTCTTTGACCTGGATTGGAAAGTCCTCTTGTGATTGGTCAACTTTGACCGATATGGAAATGAAGAAGACTTTGCCGTTTTTTCTCTCTCCCTATGGTATTACGGGATAGCGGCAATGTCAAATTGTCATAGAGTCTAGGCAAAGGGCTATGTTGTTGGCAGGCAGTCTTTGACCTGGATTGGAAAGTCTTCTTGTGATTGGTCAATTTTGACCGATATGGAAATGAAGAAGACTTTGCTGTTTTTCCTCTCCCTATGGTATTACGGGATAGGGAAGTTGAGGCTTACTAGGCACAAGTCAACACATGGTAATGTGTTGGAATGTTAGCTTTTATTATGGGAGTGCTTAGGCAAAGGGATATGTGACTGACAGTTCTTGTCATAGAAGGCTGTGGGTCTTCCTATTCTTTTGTATGGCAGGGAGGTATGTATAGTAGGCAAAAGGCTATGTTGTTGACAGGCAGTCTTTGACCTGGATTGGAAAGTCCTCTTGTGATTGGTTAACTTTGACCGATATGGAAATGAAGAAGACTTTGCCGTTTTTTCTCTCCCTATGGTATTACGGGATAGCGGCAATGTCAAATTGTCATAGAGTCTAGGCAAAGGGCTATGTTGTTGACAGGCAGTCTTTAACATGGATTGGAAAGTCCTCTTGTGAGTGGTCAACTTTGACCGATATGGAAATGAAGAAGACTTTGTAGTTTTTTTCTCTAACTATGGTATTACGGGATAGCGGCAATTTCAAATTGTCATAGAGTCTAGGCAAAGGGCTATGTTGTTGACAGGCAGTCTTTAACATGGATTGGAATGTCCTCTTGTGATTGGTCAACTTTGACCGATATGGAAATGAAGAAGACTTTGCCGTTTTTTTCTCTCCCTATGGTTATACGGGATAGGGAAGTTGAGGCTTACTAGGCACAGGCCAGCACATGGCCATGTGTTGGAATGTTAGATTTTATCATGGAAGTGCTTAGGCAATGGGATATGGGACTGATAGCTCTTGTCATAGACGGCTGTGGGTCTTCCTATTCTTTGTATGGCAAGGAGGAATCTATAGTAGGCAAAAGGCTATGTTGTTTGACAGGCAGTCTTTAACATGGATTGGAAAGTCCTCTTGTGATTGGTCAACTTTGACCGATATGGAAATGAAGAAGACTTTGCCGTTTTTTCTCTCCCTATGGTATTACGGGATAGCGGCAATGTCAAATTGTCATAGAGTCTAGGCAAAAGGCTATGTTGTTTGACAGGCAGTCTTTAACATGGATTGGAAAGTCCTCTTGTGATTGGTCAACTTTGACCGATATGGAAATGAAGAAGACTTTGCCGTTTTTTTCTCTCCCTATGGTATTACGGGATAGCGGCAATGTCAAATTGTCATAGAGCCTAGGCAAAGGGCTATGTTGTGGACAGGCAGTCTTTAACATGGATTGGAAAGTCCTCTTGTGATTGGTCAACTTTGACCGATATGGAAATGAAGAAGACTTTGCCGTTTTTTTCTCTCCCTATGGTAATACGGGATAGGGAAGTTGAGGCTTACTAGGCACAGGTCAACACATGGACATGTTTTGGAATGTTAGATTTTATCATGGGAGTGCTTAGGCAATGGCTAATTTGCCATAGAGCCTAGGCAAAGGGATATGGGACTGACAGCTCTTGTCATAGAATGCTGTGGGTCTTCCTATTCTTTGTATGGCAAGGAGGAATCTATAGTAGGCAAAAGGCTATGTTGTTTGACAGGCAGTCTTTAATATGTATTGGAAAGTCTTCTTGTGATTGGTCAATTTTGACCGATATGGAAATGAAGAAGACTTTGCCGTTTTTCCTCTCCCTATGGTATTACGGGATAGGGAAGTTGAGGCTTACTAGACACAAGTCAACACATTGCCATGTGTTGGAATGTTAGCTTTTATCATGGGAGTGTTTAGGTAACGGCTAATTTGCCATAGAGCCTTGGCAAAGGGATATGTGACTCACAGTTCTTGTCATAGAAGGCTGTGGGTCTTCCTATTCTTTTGTATGGCAGGGAGGTATGTATAGTAGGCAAAAGGCTATGTTGTTTGACAGGCAGTCTTTAACATAGATTGGGAAGTCTTCTTGTGATTGGTCAATTTTGACCGATATGGAAATGAAGAAGACTTTGCCGTTTTTTCTCTCCCTATGGTATTACGGGATAGTGGCAATGTCAAATTGTCATAGAGTCTAGGCAAAGGGCTATGTTGTTGACAAGCAGTCTTTAACATGGATTGGAAAGTCCTCTTGTGATTGGTCAAATTTGACCGATATGGAAATGAAGAAGACTTTGCCGTTTTTTTCTCTCCCTATGGTATTACGGGATAGCGGCAATGTCAAATTGGCATAGAGTCTAGGCAAAGGGCTATGTTGTTGACAGGCAGTCTTTAACATGGATTGGAAAGTCCTCTTGTGAGTGGTCAACTTTGACCGATATGGAAATGAAGAAGACTTTGTAGTTTTTTCCTCTACCTATGGTATTACGGGATAGCGGCAATTTCAAATTGTCACAGAGTCTAGGCAAAGGGCTATGTTGTTGACAGGCAGTCTTTAACATGGATTGGAATGTCCTCTTGTGATTGGTCAACTTTGACCGATATGGAAATGAAGAAGACTTTGCCGTTTTTTTCTCTCCCTATGGTTATACGGGATAGGGAAGTTGAGGCTTACTAGGCACAGGTCAGCACATGGCCATGTGTTGGAATGTTAGATTTTATCATGGAAGTGCTTAGGCAATGGGATATGGGACTGATAGCTCTTGTCATAGACGGCTGTGGGTCTTCCTATTCTTTGTATGGCAAGGAGGAATCTATAGTAGGCAAAAGGCTATGTTGTTTGACAGGCAGTCTTTAACATGGATTGGAAAGTCCTCTTGTGATTGGTCAACTTTGACCGATATGGAAATGAAGAAGACTTTGCCGTTTTTTCTCTCCCTATGGTATTACGGGATAGCGGCAATGTCAAATTGTCATAGAGTCTAGGCAAAAGGCTATGTTGTTTGACAGGCAGTCTTTAACATGGATTGGAAAGTCCTCTTGTGATTGGTCAACTTTGACCGATATGGAAATGAAGAAGACTTTGCCGTTTTTTTCTCTCCCTATGGTATTACGGGATAGCGGCAATGTCAAATTGTCATAGAGCCTAGGCAAAGGGCTATGTTGTGGACAGGCAGTCTTTAACATGGATTGGAAAGTCCTCTTGTGATTGGTCAACTTTGACCGATATGGAAATGAAGAAGACTTTGCCGTTTTTTTCTCTCCCTATGGCAATACGGGATAGGGAAGTTGAGGCTTACTAGGCACAGGTCAACACATGGACATGTTTTGGAATGTTAGATTTTATCATGGGAGTGCTTAGGCAATGGCTAATTTGCCATAGAGCCTAGGCAAAGGGATATGGGACTGACAGCTCTTGTCATAGAATGCTGTGGGTCTTCCTATTCTTTGTATGGCAAGGAGGAATCTATAGTAGGCAAAGGCTATGTTGTTTGACAGGCAGTCTTTAATATGTATTGGAAAGTCTTCTTGTGATTGGTCAATTTTGACCGATATGGAAATGAAGAAGACTTTGCCGTTTTTCCTCTCCCTATGGTATTACGGGATAGGGAAGTTGAGGCTTACTAGACACAAGTCAACACATTGCCATGTGTTGGAATGTTAGCTTTTATCATGGGAGTGTTTAGGTAACGGCTAATTTGCCATAGAGCCTTGGCAAAGGGATATGTGACTCACAGTTCTTGTCATAGAAGGCTGTGGGTCTTCCTATTCTTTTGTATGGCAGGGAGGTATGTATAGTAGGCAAAAGGCTATGTTGTTTGACAGGCAGTCTTTAACATAGATTGGGAAGTCTTCTTGTGATTGGTCAATTTTGACCGATATGGAAATGAAGAAGACTTTGCCGTTTTTTCTCTCCCTATGGTATTACGGGATAGTGGCAATGTCAAATTGTCATAGAGTCTAGGCAAAGGGCTATGTTGTTGACAAGCAGTCTTTAACATGGATTGGAAAGTCCTCTTGTGATTGGTCAAATTTGACCGATATGGAAATGAAGAAGACTTTGCCGTTTTTTTCTCTCCCTATGGTATTACGGGATAGCGGCAATGTCAAATTGGCATAGAGTCTAGGCAAAGGGCTATGTTGTTGACAGGCAGTCTTTAACATGGATTGGAAAGTCCTCTTGTGATTGGTCAACTTTGACCGATATGGAAATGAAGAAGACTTTGCCATTTTTTTCTCTCCCTATGGTTATACGGGATAGGGAAGTTGAGGCTTACTAGGCACAGGTCAGCACATGGCCATGTGTTGGAATGTTAGATTTTATCATGGAAGTGCTTAGGCAATGGGATATGGGACTGATAGCTCTTGTCATAGACGGCTGTGGGTCTTCCTATTCTTTGTATGGCAAGGAGGAATCTATAGTAGGCAAAAGGCTATGTTGTTTGACAGGCAGTCTTTAACATGGATTTGGAAAGTCCTCTTGTGATTGGTCAAATTTGACCGATATGGAAATGAAGAAGACTTTGCCGTTTTTTTCTCTCCCTATGGTATTACGGGATAGCGGCAATGTCAAATTGGCATAGAGTCTAGGCAAAGGGCTATGTTGTGGACAGGCAGTCTTTAACATGGATTGGAAAGTCCTCTTGTGATTGGTCAACTTTGACCGATATGGAAATGAAGAAGACTTTGCCGTTTTTTTCTCTCCCTATGGTATTACGGGATAGCGGCAATGTCAAATTGGCATAGAGTCTAGGCAAAGGGCTATGTTGTTGACAGGCAGTCTTTAACATGGATTGGAAAGTCCTCTTGTGATTGGTCAACTTTGACCGATATGGAAATGAAGAAGACTTTGCCATTTTTTTCTCTCCCTATGGTTATACGGGATAGGGAAGTTGAGGCTTACTAGGCACAGGTCAGCACATGGCCATGTGTTGGAATGTTAGATTTTATCATGGAAGTGCTTAGGCAATGGGATATGGGACTGATAGCTCTTGTCATAGACGGCTGTGGGTCTTCCTATTCTTTGTATGGCAAGGAGGAATCTATAGTAGGCAAAAGGCTATGTTGTTTGACAGGCAGTCTTTAACATGGATTGGAAAGTCCTCTTGTGATTGGTCAACTTTGACCGATATGGAAATGAAGAAGACTTTGCCGTTTTTTCTCTCCCTATGGTATTACGGGATAGCGGCAATGTCAAATTGTCATAGAGTCTAGGCAAAAGGCTATGTTGTTTGACAGGCAGTCTTTAACATGGATTGGAAAGTCCTTCTTGTGATTGGTCAACTTTGACCGATATGGAAATGAAGAAGACTTTGCCGTTTTTTTCTCCTCCCTATGGTATTACGGGGATAGCGGCAATGTCAATTGTCATAGAGCCTAGGCAAAGGGCTATGTGTGGACAGGCAGTCTTTAACATGGATTGGAAAGTCCTCTTGTGATTGGTCAACTTTGACCGATATGGAAATGAAGAAGACTTTGCCATTTTTTCTCTCCCTATGGTATACGGGATAGCGGGCAATGTCAAATTTGTCATTAGAGTCTAGGCAAGGGCTATTTGTTGACAGGCAGTCTTTAACATGGATGGGAAAGTCCTCTTGGTTGAGTGGTCAACTTTGACGAAATGGAAATGAAGAAGACTTGTAGTTTTTTTCTCTACTTGGGATTTACGGGATAGCGGCAATTTCAAATTGTCATAGGAGTCTAGGCAAGGGCTTATGTTGTGACAGCAGTCTTAACATGGATTGGAAGTCCTCTTGTGATTGGTCAACTTTGACCCGATATGGAAATGAAGAAGACTTTGCCATTTTTTTCTCTCCCTATGTTATACGGGATAGCGGAAGTTGAGGCTTACTTAGGCACAGTCGTCAGCACTATGGCCATGTGTTGGAATGTAGATTTTATCATGGAAGTGCTTACGGCAATGGGATATGGGACTGATAGCTCTGTCATAGCGGGCTGTGGGCTCTCCTTATTCTTTGTATCGGCCAGCGAGCGAATCTATAGTAGGCAAAAGGCTATGTTTTTGACAGGCAGTCTTTAACGATGGATTTGGAAAGTCCTCTTGTGAGATTGGTCACTTTGGACCGATATGGAAATGAAGAAGACTTTTGCCGTTTTTTTCTCTCCCTTATGCGTATTACGGCGGATAGCGGCAATGTCAAATTGTCATAGAGTCTAGGCAAAAGGCTATGTTGTTGACAGGCAGTCTTCAACAATGATTGGAAATTCCTCTTGTTGATTGGTCACTTTGACGATAATGAAATGAAGAAACTTATAGCTGTTTTTTTTCTCTCCCTATGTAATTACGGATAGCGGCCAATGTCAAATTGGTCATAGAGCCTAGGCAAAGGGGCATTGTTGTGGACAGGCAGTCTTTAACATGGATTGGAAAGTCCTCTTGTGATTGGTCCAACTTTTGACCCGATATGTAAAATGAGAGACTTTGCCATTTTTTTCTTCTCCCTATGGTATTACGGTGATAGCGCAATGCAAATTGTCATAGATCTAGCCAAAGGCCTATGTTGTTGACAGGCAGTCTTTAACATGGATTGGAAAGTCCTCTTGTGATTGGGTCAACTTTGACCGATATGGAAATGAAGAAGACTTTGCCGTTTTTTTCTCTCCCCTATGGTAATACGGGATTCGGAAGTGAGGCTACTAGGCACAGGTCAAACATGGCCATCGTCGTTGGAATGTAGATTTTATCATGGAGTTTCTTAGGGCAATGGCTAATTTTGCCATAGAGGCCTAGGCAATAGGGATATGGGAATGACAGCTCTTGTCATTTAGAATGCTGTGGCGTCTTCGCTATTCTTTGTATGGCAAGGAGGACATCTATAGTAGGGCCAAAGGCATATGTTGTTTGACAGGCAGTCTATTAATATGTATTGGGTAAGTCTTCTTGTGGATTGGTCCAATTTTTGGACCGATATGGAAAGTGAAGAAGACCTTGCCGTTTTTTCATCTCCCCCCTTAGGTTACGGGGATAGGGAAGTTGAGGCTTTACTAGGCACAAGGCAACACATGGCTATGTGTTGGAATGTCTAAGCTTTTATCATGGGAGTGTTACTATAGGTAATGGGCTAATTTGCTATAGAGCTAGGCAAAGGATATGTGACTCCAGTTCTTGTCATAGAAGGCTGTGGATTCTTCCTATTCTTTTTGTATGGCAGGGAGTATGTAAGTAGGCAAAAGGCTAAGGTTGTTTGACAGGCAGTCTTTAACATAGATTGGGAAGTCCTCTTGTGATTCGGTCAACTTTGACCATATGGAATAGAAGAAGACTTTTGTGTTTTCCTCTCCTATGGTTTACGGGATCGCGGCAATTGTCAAATTGTTCTAGAGTCTAGCAAAGGGCTATGTTGTTGACAGGCAGTCTTTAACCTGATTGGAAAGTCCTCTTGTATTGGTTCAACTTTGACCGATATGGAAACTGAAGAAGGACTTTTGTGTTTTTTCTCTCTCCCTAGTGGTATTTACGGGATAGCGGCAATGTCAAAAACTTGTCATAGAGTCTAGGCAAAGGCTATGTATGTTGACAGGCGTCTTTGACCTGGATTGAAAGTCCTCTTGTGATGGGTCAACTTTGACCGATATGGAAATGAAGAAGACTTTGCCGTTTTTCTCTATCCCTATGGTATTACGGATAGCGGCAATGTCAAATGTCATAGAGTCTAGCAAAGGGCTATGTTGTTGGCAGGCAGTCTTTACCTGGATTGGAAAGTCTTCTTGTGATTGGTCAATTTTGACCGATATGGAAATGAAGAAGACTTTGCTGTTTTTTCCTCTCCCTATGGTATTACGGGATAGGGAAGTTGAGGCTTACTAGGCACAAGTCAACACATGGTAATGTGTTGGAATGTTAGCTTTTATTATGGGAGTGCTTAGGCAAATGGGATATGGGACTGACAGTTCTTGTCATAGAAGGCTGTGGGTCTTCCTTTCTTTGTATGGCAAGGGAGGTAATGTATAGTAGGCAAAAGGCTATGTTTGTTGACAGGCAGTCTTTGACCTGGATTGGAAAGTCCTCTTGTGATTGGTTAACTTTGACCGATATGGAAATGAAGAAAGACTTTGCCGTTTTTTCTCTCCCTATGTTATTACGGGATAGCGGCAATGTCAAAATTGTCATAGAGTCTAGGCAAAGCGGGCTATGTTGTTGAAGGCAGTCTTTACATTGGATTGGAAAGTCCCTTGTGATCAAAGGGTCAACTTGGACGATATGGAAGTGAAGAAGACTTTGTAGTTTTTTTTTCTTCTAACTATGGTATTACGGATAGCGGGCAATTTCAAATTGTCATAGAGTCTAGGCAAAGGGCTATGTTGTTGAACAGCAGTCTTTACAGTGGATTGGAATGTCCTCTTGTGATTGGTCAACTTGACGATATGGAAATGAAGAAAGACTTTGCCGTTTTTTTTCATCTCCCTATGGTTAATACGGGATAGGGAAGTGAGCTTACTAGGCACAGGCCAGCACAATGGGCCATGGTGGAATGTTAGATTTTAGGCATGGAAGTCTTAGGCATGGGAATTATGGGGACTAGAATAGCTCCTTGTCATAGAACGGCTGTGGGCTTTCCTATTCTTTGTATGGCAAGGAGGAATCATATAGTAGGCAAAAGGCTATGTTTGTTTGACAGGCAGTCATTTAACATGGATTGGAAAGTCCTCTTTGTGATATGGTCACACTATTGACCGATAATGGAATGAAGAAGACTTTGCCGTTTTTTCTCTCCGCTATGGTATTCGGGATAGCGGCAATGTCAAATTGTGCATAGAGGTCTTAGGCAAAAGGCTATGTTGTTTGACAGGCACGTCTATTAACATGGATTGGAAAGTCCTCTTTGTGATTGCGTCAAACATTGAACCAGACTATGGGGAATGAAGAAGACTTTGCCGTTTTTTTTCTCTCCCTATGGTATTACGGGCGATAGCCAGGCCAATGTCAAATTGTCATAGAAGCCTAGGCAAAGGGCTATGTTAGTGGACAGGCAGTCATTAACATGGATTGGAAAGTCCTCTTGTGATTTGGTCAACTATTGGACCGATATGGAAATGAAGAAGACTTTGCCGTTTTTTTTTCTCTTTCCCTATGGTAATACGGGATAGCGGAAGTTGAAGGCTACTAGGGCACAGGTCAACACATGGAACATGTTTGGATGTTAGATTTTATCATGGGAGCTGCTTAGGCAATGGCTAATTTTGCCATAGAAGACCTAAGGCAAAGGGATTATGGGGACTGACAGCTTTGTCATAGAATTGCTGTGGGTCTTCCTATTCTTTGTATGGCAAGGAGGAATCTATAGTAGGCAAAAAGGCTTATGTTGTTTGACAGGCAGTCTTTAATATGTATTGGAAAGTCTTCTTGTGATTTTGGTCAATTTTGAGCCGATAGGAAATGAAGAAGACTTTGCCGTGTTTCCTCTTCCCATGGTATTACGGCGATAGGGAAGTTGAGCTTACTAGACACAAGTCACACATTTGCCATTTGTGTTGCGAATGTTAGCTTTTATCATGGGAGTGTTTAGGTAAGGCTAATTTGCCCATTAGAGCCTTGGCAAAGGGATATGTGACTCACAGTTCTTGTACATAGAAGGCTGTGGGTCTTCCTATTCTTTTGTATGGCAGGGAGGTATGTATAGTAGGCAAAAGCTATGTTGTTTGACAGGCAGTCTTTAACATAGATTGGAAGTCTCTTGTGATTGGTCAATTTTGACGATATGGAAATGAAGAAGACTTTGCCGTTGTTTTCTCTCCCTATGGTATTACGGGATAGTGGCAATGTCAAATTGTCATAGAGTCTAGAGCCAAGGGCTATGTCTGTAGTGACAAGGCAGTCTTTAACATGGATTGGAAAAGTCCCTCTTGTGATTGTCAAATTTGACCGATATGGAAATGAAGAAGACTTTGCCGTTTTTTCTCTCCCTATGGTATTACGGGATAGCGGCAATGTCAAATTGTCATAGGAGTCTAGGCAAAGGGCTATGTTGTTGACAGCAGTCTTTAACATGGATTGGAAAAGTCCTCTTGTGAGTGGTCAACTTTGACGATATGGAAATTTGCAGAAGACTTTTGTAGTTTTTTCCTCTACTATGGTATTACGGGATTAGCGGCAATTTTCAATTGTCACAAGTCTTAGGCAAAGGGCTATGTTGTTGACAGCAGTCTTTAAATGGATTGGAATGTCCTCTTTGATTGGTCAACTTTGCCGATATGGAAATGAAGAAGACTTTGTCCGTTTTTTTCTTCTCCCTATTGGTTATACGGGGATAGGGAAGTTGAGGCTACTTAGGCACAGGTCAGCACATGGCCATGTGTTGGAATGTTAGATTTTATCATGGAAGTGCTTAGGCAATGGGATATGGGACTGATAGCTCTTGTCATAGACGGCTGTGGGTCTTCCTATTCTTTGTATGGCAAGGAGGAATCTATAGTAGGCAAAAGGCTATGTTGTTTGACAGGCAGTCTTTAACATGGATTGGAAAGTCCTCTTGTGATTGGTCAACTTTGACCGATATGGAAATGAAGAAGACTTTGCCGTTTTTTCTCTCCCTATGGTATTACGGGATAGCGGCAATGTCAAATTGTCATAGAGTCTAGGCAAAAGGCTATGTTGTTTGACAGGCAGTCTTTAACATGGATTGGAAAGTCCTCTGTGATTGGTCAACTTTGACCGATATGGAAATGAAGAAGACTTTGCCGTTTTTTTTCTCTCCCTATGGTATTACGGGGAAATAGCGCAATGTCAAATTGTCATAGAGCCTAGGCAAAGGGCTATGTTGTGGACAGGCAGTCTTTAACATGGATTGGAAAGTCCTCTTGTGATTGGTCAACTTTGACCCGATATGGAAATGAAGAAGACTTTGCCGTTTTTTTCTCTCCCTATGTAATACGGGATAGGGACAGTTGAGGCTTACTAGGCACAGGTCAACACATGGACATGTTTTGGAAGGTTAGATTTTAATCATGGGAGTGCTTAGGCAATGGCTTAATTTGCCATAGAGCCTAGGCAAAGGATATGGACTGACAGCTCTTGTCATAGAATGCTGTGGGTCTTCCTATTTCTTTGTATGGCAAGGAGGAATCTATAGTAGGCAAAAGCTATGTGTTTTGACAGGCAGTCTTTAATATGTATTGGAAAGTCTTCTTGTGATTGGTCAATTTTGACCGATATGGAAATGAAGAAGACTTTGCCGTTTTTCCTCTCCCTATGGTATTACGGGATAGGGAAGTTGAGGCTTACTAGACACAAGTCAACACATTGCCATGTGTTGGAATGTTAGCTTTTATCATGGGAGTGTTTAGGTAACGGCTAATTGCCATAGAGGCCTTGGCAAAGGGGATATGTGACTCACAGTTCTTGTCATAGAAGGCTGTGGGTCTTCCTATTCTTTTGTATGGCAGGGAGGTATGTATAGTAGGCAAAAGGCTATGTTGTTTGACAGCAGTCTTAACATAGATTGGGAAGTCTTCTTGTGATTGGTCAATTTTGACCGATATGGAAATGAAGAAGACTTTGCCGTTTTTTTCTCTCCCTATTGGTATTACGGGATAGTGGCAATGTCAAATTGTCATAGAGTCTAGGCAAAGGGCTATGTTGTTGACAAGCAGTCTTTAACATGGATTGGAAAGTCCTCTTGTGATTGGTCAAATTTGACCGATATGGAAATGAAGAAGGACTTTGCCGTTTTTTTCTCTCCCTATGGTATTACGGGGATAGCGGCAATGTCAAATTGGCATAGAGTCTAGGCAACAGGGCTATGTTGTTGACAGGCAGTCTTTAACATGGATTGGAAAGTCCTCTTGTGAGTGGTCAAACTTTGACCGATATGGAAATGAAGAAGACTTTGTAGTTTTTCCTCTACCTATGGTATTACGGGATAGCGGCAATTTCAAATTGTCACAGAGTCTAGGCAAAGGGCTATGTTGTTGACAGGCAGTCTTTAACATGGGATTGGAATGTCCTCTTGTGATTGGTCAACTTACCGATATGGAAATGAAGAAGACTTTGCCGTTTTTTTCTCTCCCTATGGTTATACGGGGATAGGAAGTTGAGGCTTACTAGGCACAGGTCAGCACATGCCATGTGTTGGGAATGTTAGATTTTATCATGGAATGCTTAGGCAATGGGATATGGACTGATAGCTCTTGTCATAGACGGCTGTGGGTCTTCCTATTCTTGTATGCAAGGAGGAATCTATAGTAGCAAAAGGCTATGTTGTTTGACAGGCAGTCTTTAACATGGATTGGAAAGTCCTCTTGTGATTGGTCACTTTTGGACCGATATGGAAATGAAGAAGACTTTGCCGTTTTTTCTCTCCCTATGGTATTACGGGATAGCGGCAATGTCAAATTGTCATAGAGTCTAGGCAAAAGGCTATGTTGTTTGACAGGCAGTCTTTAACATGGATTGGAAAGTCCTCTTGTGATTGGTCAACTTTGACCGATATGGAAATGAAGAAGACTTTGCCGTTTTTTTCTCTCCCTATGGTATTACGGGATAGCGGCAATGTCAAATTGTCATAGAGCCTAGGCAAAGGGCTATGTTGTGGACAGGCAGTCTTTAACATGGATTGGAAAGTCCTCTTGTGATTGGTCAACTTTGACCGATATGGAAATGAAGAAGACTTTGCCGTTTTTTTCTCTCCCTATGGTAATACGGGATAGGGAAGTTGAGGCTTACTAGGCACAGGTCAACACATGGACATGTTTTGGAATGTTAGATTTTATCATGGGAGTGCTTAGGCAATGGCTAATTTGCCATAGAGCCTAGGCAAAGGGATATGGGACTGACAGCTCTTGTCATAGAATGCTGTGGGTCTTCCTATTCTTTGTATGGCAAGGAGGAATCTATAGTAGGCAAAAGGCTATGTTGTTTGACAGGCAGTCTTTAATATGTATTGGAAAGTCTTCTTGTGATTGGTCAATTTTGACCGATATGGAAATGAAGAAGACTTTGCCGTTTTTTCCTCTCCCTATGGTTACGGGATAGGGAAGTTGAGGCTTACTAGACACAAGTCAACACATTGCCATGTGTTGGAATGTTAGCTTTTATCATGGGAGTGTTTAGGTAACGGCTAATTTGCCATAGAGCCTTGGCAAAGGGATATGTGACTCACAGTTCTTGTCATAGAAGGCTGTGGGTCTTCCTATTCTTTTGTATGGCAGGGAGGTATGTATAGTAGGCAAAAGGCTATGTTGTTTGACAGGCAGTCTTTAACATAGATTGGGAAGTCTTCTTGTGATTGGTCAATTTTGACCGATATGGAAATGAAGAAGACTTTGCCGTTTTTTCTCTCCCTATGGTATTACGGGATAGTGGCAATGTCAAATTGTCATAGAGTCTAGGCAAAGGGCTATGTTGTTGACAAGCAGTCTTTAACATGGATTGGAAAGTCCTCTTGTGATTGGTCAAATTTGACCGATATGGGAAATGAAGAAGACTTTGCCGTTTTTTTCTCTCCCTATGGTATTACGGGATAGCGGCAATGTCAAATTGGCATAGAGTCTAGGCAAAGGGCTATGTTGTTGACAGGCAGTCTTTAACATGGATTGGAAAGTCCTCTTGTGATTGGTCAACTTTGACCGATATGGAAATGAAGAAGACTTTGCCGTTTTTTCTCTCCCTATGGTATTACGGGATAGCGGCAATGTCAAATTGTCATAGAGTCTAGGCAAAAGGCTATGTTGTTTGACAGGCAGTCTTTAACATGGATTGGAAAGTCCTCTTGTGATTGGTCAACTTTGACCGATATGGAAATGAAGAAGACTTTTGCCGTTTTTTCTCTCCCTATGGTATTACGGGATAGCGGCAATGTCAAATTGTCATAGAGCCTAGGCAAAGGGCTATGTTGTGGACAGGCAGTCTTTAACATGGATTGGAAAGTCCTCTTGTGATTGGTCAACTTTGACCGATATGGAAATGAAGAAGACTTTGCCGTTTTTTCTCTCCCTATGGTAATACGGGATAGGGAAGTTGAGGCTTACTAGGCACAGGTCAACACATGGACATGTTTTGGAATGTTAGATTTTATCATGGGAGTGCTTAGGCAATGGCTAATTTGCCATAGAGCCTAGGCAAAGGGATATGGGACTGACAGCTCTTGTCATAGAATTGCTGTGGGTCTTCCTATTCTTTTGTATGGCAAGGAGGAATCTATAGTAGGCAAAAGGCTATGTTGTTTGACAGGCAGTCTTTAATATGTATTGGAAAGTCTTCTTGTGATTGGTCAATTTTGACCGATATGGAAATGAAGAAGACTTTGCCGTTTTTCCTCTCCCTATGGTATTACGGGATAGGGAAGTTGAGGCTTACTAGACACAAGTCAACACATTGCCATGTGTTGGAATGTTAGCTTTTATCATGGGAGTGTTTAGGTAACGGCTAATTTGCCATAGAGCCTTGGCAAAGGGATATGTGACTCACAGTTCTTGTCATAGAAGGCTGTGGGTCTTCCTATTCTTTTGTATGGCAGGGAGGTATGTATAGTAGGCAAAAGGCTATGTTGTTTGACAGGCAGTCTTTAACATAGATTGGGAAGTCTTCTTGTGATTGGTCAATTTTGACCGATATGGAAATGAAGAAGACTTTGCCGTTTTTTCTCTCCCTATGGTATTACGGGATAGTGGCAATGTCAAATTGTCATAGAGTCTAGGCAAAGGGCTATGTTGTTGACAAGCAGTCTTTAACATGGATTGGAAAGTCCTCTTGTGATTGGTCAAATTTGACCGATATGGAAATGAAGAAGACTTTGCCGTTTTTTTCTCTCCCTATGGTATTACGGGATAGCGGCAATGTCAAATTGGCATAGAGTCTAGGCAAAGGGCTATGTTGTTGACAGGCAGTCTTTAACATGGATTGGAAAGTCCTCTTGTGAGTGGTCAACTTTGACCGATATGGAAATGAAGAAGACTTTGTAGTTTTTTCCTCTACCTATGGTATTACGGGATAGCGGCAATTTCAAATTGTCACAGAGTCTAGGCCAGTGATCCCCAACCAGTAGCTCTTGAGCAACATGTTGCTCTCCAACCCCTTGGATGTTGCTCCCAGTGGCCTCAAAGCAGGAGCTTATTTTTGAATTTCTGTGTTAGGAGCAAGTTTTAGTTGTATAAAAACAAGGTGCACTGCCAAACAGAGCCTTAATGTAGGTTGACAATCCACATAGGGGCTACTAAATGGCCAATCACAGCCCTTATTTGGCACCCCAGGAACATTTTTCATGCTAGTGTTGCTCCCCAACTCCTTTTACTTTTGAATGTTGCTCACAGGTTCTAAAGGTTGGGGATCCCTGGTCTAGGCAAAGGGCTATGTTGTTGACAGGCAGTCTTTAACATGGATTGGAATGTCCTCTTGTGATTGGTCAACTTTGACCGATATGGAAATGAAGAAGACTTTGCCGTTTTTTTCTCTCCCTATGGTTATACGGGATAGGGAAGTTGAGGCTTACTAGGCACAGGTCAGCACATGGCCATGTGTTGGAATGTTAGATTTTATCATGGGAGTGCTTAGGCAATGGGATATGGGGCTGATAGCTCTTGTCATAGACGGATGTGGGTCTTCCTATTCTTTGTATGGCAAGGAGGAATCTATAGTAGGCAAAAGGCTATGTTGTTTGACAGGCAGTCTTTAACATGGATTGGAAAGTCCTCTTGTGATTGGTTAACTTTGACCGATATGGAAATGAAGAAGACTTTGCCGTTTTTTCTCTCCCTATGGTATTACGGGATAGCGGCAATGTCAAATTGTCATAGAGTCTAGGCAAAAGGCTATGTTGTTTGACAGGCAGTCTTCAACATGGATTGGAAAGTCCTCTTGTGATTGGTCAACTTTGACCGATATGGAAATGAAGAAGACTTTGCCGTTTTTTTTCTCTCCCTATGGTATTACGGGATAGCGGCAATGTCAAATTGACATAGAGCCTAGGCAAAGGGCTATGTTGTGGACAGGCAGTCTTTAACATGGATTGGAAAGTCCTCTTGTGATTGGTCAACTTTGACCGATATGGAAATGAAGAAGACTTTGCCGTTTTTTTCTCTCCCTATGGTATTACGGGATAGCGGCAATGTCAAATTGTCATAGAGTCTAGGCAAAGGGCTATGTTGTTGACAGGCTGTCTTTAACATGGATTGGAAAGTCCTCTTGTGATTGGTCAACTTTGACCGATATGGAAATGAAGAAGACTTTGCCGTTTTTTTCTCTCTCTATGGTATTACGGGATAGCGGCAATGTCATAGAGTCTAGGCAAAAGGCTATTTTGTTGACAGGCAGTCTTTAACATGGATTGGAAAGTCCTCTTGTGATTGGTCAATTTTGACCAATATGGAAATGAAGAAGACTTTGCCGTTTTTTTCTCTCCCTATGGTTATACGGGATAGTGAAGTTGAGGCTTACTAGGCACATGACTATGTGTTGGAATGTTAGATTTTATCATGGTTGTGCTTAGGCAATGGCTAATTTGCCATAGAGCCTAGGCAAAGGGATATGGGACTGACAGCTTTTGTCATAGAAGGCTGTGGGTCTTCCTATTCTTTGTATGGCAAGGAGGAATCTATAGTAGGCAAAAGGCTATGTTGTTTGACAGGCAGTCTTTAACATGGATTGGAAAGTCCTCTTGTGATTGGTCAACTTTGACCGATATGGAAATGAAGAAGACTTTGCCGTTTTTTTCTCTCCCTATGGTTATACGGGATAGGGAAGTTGAGGCTTACTAGGCACAGGTCAACACATGGCCATGTGTTGGAATGTTAGATTTTATCATGGGAGTGCTTAGGCAATGGCTAATTTGCCATAGAGCCTAGGCAAAGGGATATGGGACTGACAGCTCTTGTCATAGAAGGCTGTGGGTCTTCCTATTCTTTGTATGGCAAGGAGGAATCTATAGTAGGCAAAAGGCTATGTTGTTTGACAGGCAGTCTTTAACATGGATTGGAAAGTCCTCTTGTGATTGGTCAACTTTGACCGATATGGAAATGAAGAAGACTTTGTAGTTTTTTTCTCTCCCTATGGTATTTCGGGATAGCGGCAATGTCAAATTGTCATAGAGTCTAGGCAAAGGGCTATGTTGTTGACAGGCAGTCTTTAACATGGATTGGAAAGTCCTCTTGTGATTGGTCAACTTTGACCGATATGGAAATGATGAAGACTTTGCTGTTTTTTTCTCTCCCTATGGTATTACGGGATAGCGGCAATGTCAAATTGTCATAGAGTCTAGGCAAAGGGCTATGTTGTTGACAAGCAGTCTTTAACATGGATTGGAAAGTCCTCTTGTGATTGGTCAAATTTGACCGATATGGAAATGAAGAAGACTTTGCCGTTTTTTTCTCTCCCTATGGTATTACGGGATAGCGGCAATGTCAAATTGTCATAGAGTCTAGGCAAAGGGCTATGTTGTTGACAGGCAGTCTTTAACATGGATTGGAAAGTCCTCTTGTGATTGGTCAACTTTGACCGATATGGAAATGAAGAAGACTTTGCCGTTTTTTCTCTCCCTATGGTATTACGGGATAGCGGCAATGTCAAATTGTCATAGAGTCTAGGCAAAAGGCTATGTTGTTTGACAGGCAGTCTTTAACATGGATTGGAAAGTCCTCTTGTGATTGGTCAACTTTGACCGATATGGAAATGAAGAAGACTTTGCCGTTTTTTTCTCTCCCTATGGTATTACGGGATAGCGGCAATGTCAAATTGTCATAGAGCCTAGGCAAAGGGCTATGTTGTGGACAGGCAGTCTTTAACATGGATTGGAAAGTCCTCTTGTGATTGGTCAACTTTGACCAATATGGAAATGAAGAAGACTTTGCCGTTTTTTTCTCTCCCTATGGTATTACGGGATAGCGGCAATGTCAAATTGTCATAGAGTCTAGGCAAAGGGCTATGTTGTTGACAGGCAGTCTTTAACATGGATTGGAAAGTCCTTTTGTGATTGGTCAACTTTGACCGATATGGAAATGAAGAAGACTTTGCCGTTTTTTTCTCTCCCTATGGTAATACGGGATAGGGAAGTTGAGGCTTACTAGGCACAGGTCAACACATGGTAATGTGTTGGAATGTTAGATTTTATCATGGGAGTGCTTAGGCAATGGCTAATTTGCCATAGAGCCTAGGCAAAGGGATATGGGACTGACAGCTCTTGTCATAGAAGGCTGTGGGTCTTCCTATTCTTTGTATGGCAAGGAGGAATCTACAGTAGGCAAAAGGCTATGTTGTTTGACAGGCAGTCTTTAACATGGATTGGAAAGTCCTCTTGTGATTGGTCAACTTTGACCGATATGGAAATGAAGAAGACTTTGCCGTTTTTTTCTCTCCCTATGGTAATACGGGATTCGGAAGTTGAGGCTTACTAGGCACAGGTCAACACATGGCTATGTGTTGGAATGTTAGATTTTATCATGGGAGTGCTTAGGCAATGGCTAATTTGCCATAGAGCCTAGGCAAAGGGATATGGGACTGACAGCTCTTGTCATAGAATGCTGTGGGTCTTCCTATTCTTTGTATGGCAAGGAGGAATCTATAGTAGGCAAAAGGCTATGTTGTTTGACAGGCAGTCTTTAATATGTATTGGAAAGTCTTCTTGTGATTGGTCAATTTTGACCGATATGGAAATGAAGAAGACTTTGCCGTTTTTCATCTCCCTATGGTATTACGGGATAGGGAAGTTGAGGCTTACTAGGCACAAGTCAACACATGGCTATGTGTTGGAATGTTAGCTTTTATCATGGGAGTGTTTAGGTAATGGCTAATTTGCCATAGAGCCTAGGCAAAGGGATATGTGACTCACAGTTCTTGTCATAGAAGGCTGTGGGTCTTCCTATTCTTTTGTATGGCAGGGAGGTATGTATAGTAGGCAAAAGGCTATGTTGTTTGACAGGCAGTCTTTAACATAGATTGGGAAGTCTTCTTGTGATTGGTCAATTTTGACCGATATGGAAATGAAGAAGACTTTGCCGTTTTTTCTCTCCCTATGGTATTACGGGATAGTGGCAATGTCAAATTGTCATAGAGTCTAGGCAAAGGGCTATGTTGTTGACAGGCAGTCTTTGACCTGGATTGGAAAGTCCTCTTGTGATTGGTCAACTTTGACCGATATGGAAATGAAGAAGACTTTTGTGTTTTTTCTCTCTCCCTATGGTATTACGGGATAGCGGCAATGTCAAATTGTCATAGAGTCTAGGCAAAGGGCTATGTTGTTGACAGGCAGTCTTTGACCTGGATTGGAAAGTCCTCTTGTGATTGGTCAACTTTGACCGATATGGAAATGAAGAAGACTTTGCCGTTTTTTCTCTCTCCCTATGGTATTACGGGATAGCGGCAATGTCAAATTGTCATAGAGTCTAGGCAAAGGGCTATGTTGTTGACAGGCAGTCTTTGACCTGGATTGGAAAGTCTTCTTGTGATTGGTCAATTTTGACCGATATGGAAATGAAGAAGACTTTGCTGTTTTTCCTCTCCCTATGGTATTACGGGATAGGGAAGTTGAGGCTTACTAGGCACAAGTCAACACATGGTAATGTGTTGGAATGTTAGCTTTTATTATGGGAGTGCTTAGGCAAAGGGATATGTGACTGACAGTTCTTGTCATAGAAGGCTGTGGGTCTTCCTATTCTTTTGTATGGCAGGGAGGTATGTATAGTAGGCAAAAGGCTATGTTGTTGACAGGCAGTCTTTGACCTGGATTGGAAAGTCCTCTTGTGATTGGTCAACTTTGACCGATATGGAAATGAAGAAGACTTTTGTGTTTTTTCTCTCTCCCTATGGTATTACGGGATAGCGGCAATGTCAAATTGTCATAAAGCCTAGGCAAAGGGCTATGTTGTTGACAGGCAGTCTTTGACCTGGATTGGAAAGTCCTCTTGTGATTGGTCAGCTTTGACCGATATGGAAATGAAGAAGATTTTGCCATTTTTTCTCTCCCTATGGTATTACGGGATAGGGAAGTTGAGGCTTACTAGGCACAGGTCAACACATGGCTATCTTCTTGTGATTTGTCAATTTTGACCGATATGGAAATGAAGAAGACTTTGCCGTTTTTTCTCTCCCTATGGTATTACGGGATAGGGAAGTTGAGGCTTACTAGGCACAAGTCAACACATGGTTATGTGTTGGAATGTTAGCTTTTATCATGGGATTGCTTAGGCAATGGCTAATTTGCCATAGAGCCTAGGCAAAGGGATATGGGACTGACAGCTCTTGTCATAGAAGGCTGTGGGTCTTCCTATTCTTTGTATGGCAAGGAGGAATCTATAGTAGGCAAAAGGCTATGTTGTTTGACAGGCAGTCTTTAACATAGATTGGGAAGTCTTCTTGTGATTGGTCAATTTTGACCGATATGGAAATGAAGAAGACTTTGCCGTTTTTTCTCTCCCTATGGTTTTACGGGATAGTGGCAATGTCAAATTGTCATAGAGTCTAGGCAAAGGGCTATGTTGTTGACAGGCAGTCTTTGACCTGGATTGGAAAGTCTTCTTGTGATTGGTCAACTTTGACCGATATGGAAATGAAGAAGACTTTTGTGTTTTTTCTCTCTCTCTATGGTGTTACGGGATAGCGGCAATGTCAAATTGTCATAGAGTCTAGGCAAAGGGCTCTGTTGTTGACAGGCAGTTTTTGACCTGGATTGAAGAGTCCTCTGTGATTGGTCAACTTTGACTGATATGGAAATGAAGTAGACTTTGCCGTTTTTCCTCTCCCTATGGTATCACGGGATAGGGAAGTTGAGGCTTACTAGGCACAGGTCAACACATGGCGATGTGTTGGAATGTTAGCTTTTATCATGGGAGTGCTTAGGCAATGGCTAATTTGCCATAGAGCCTAAGCAAAGGGATATGTGACTGACAGTTCTTGTCATAGAAGGCTGTGGGTCTTCCTATTCTTTTGTATGGCAGGGAGGTATGTAAAGTAGGCAAAAGGCTATGTTGTTTGACAGGCAGTCTTTGACCTGGATTGGAAAGTCCTCTTGTGATTGGTCAACTTTGACCGATATGGAAATGAAGAAGACTTTGCCGTTTTTTCTCTCTCCCTATGGTATTACGGGATAGCGGCAATGTGAAATTGTTATAGAGTCTAGGCAAAGGGCTATGTTGTTGACAGGCAGTCTTTGACCTGGATTGGAAAGTCCTCTTGTGATTGGTCAATTTGACCGATATGGAAATGAAGAAGACTTTGCCATCTTTTCTCTCCCTATGGTATTTTGTGATAGGGAAGTTGAGGCTTACCAGGCACAGGTCAACACATGGTAATGTGTTGGAATGTTAGCTTTTATCATGGGAGAGCTTAGGCAATGGCAAATTTGCCATAGAGGCCAGGCAAAGGGATATGTGACTGACAGCTCTTGTCATAGAAGGCTGTGGGTCTTCCTATTCTTTTGTATGGCAGGGAGGTATGTATAGTAGGCAAAAGGCTATGTTGTTTGACAGGCAGTCTTTAACATGGATTGGAAAGTCTTCTTGTGATTGAACAATTTTGACCGATATGGAAATGAAGAAGACTTTGCTGTTTTTCCTCTCCCTATGGTATTACGGGATAGGGAAGTTGAGGCTTACTAGGCACAAGTCAACACATGGTCATGTGTTGGAATGTTAGCTTTTATCATGGGAGTGCTTAGGCAATGGCTAATTTGCCATAGAGCCTAGGCAAAGGGGTATGTGACTGACAGCTCTTGTCATAGAAGGCTGTGGGTCTTCCTATTCTTTTGTATGGCAGAGAGGAATGTATAGTAGGCAAAAGGCTATGTTGTTTGACAGGCAGTCTTTAACATGGATTGGAAAGTCTTCTTGTGATTGGTCAATTTTGACCGATATGGAAATGAAGAAGACTTTGCCGTTTTTCCTCTCCCTATGGTATTACGGGATAGGGAAGTTGAGGCTTACTAAAGAGTGATTGAAGTTTATCAGAGCACAAGTCACATGATTTGGGGCAGCTGGGAAATTGACTATATGTCTAGTCCCATGTCAGATTTCAAAATTGAATATAGAAAAATCTGTTTGCTCTTTTGAGAAATGGATTTCATTGCAGAATTCTGCTGGAGCAGCACTATTAACTGATTCATTTTGAAAAAATTTTTTTTCCCATTACAGTATCCCTTTAAGGACACCAATAGTGATGGGCGAATTTGCACTGTTTCCTGCGAAACATTTTCTGACGCCGACAGCCGTTTTTACCGCCGGCGTCCATTTTTTTTATGACAGCAGCAATTTGGTGAATTTTCACCAGTGAATTTTTGCGGCCGTTTTGCAAATTTATTAGCTGGCGGCGAATCGCGCAAATTCACAGCGAATTGCCCATCACTAGACACCAATCATTTTCTGGCTTTATTGAGAAATCTGCAGGATGTCTCTAATGATGCAATACTAGTGATGTTTGATGTGTAAAGCCTCTACACCTCCATCCCACATGATGGCGCGTGGAGGCGGTCTGCGTCGAACTTGAATTAGATGAAATTATGGATGGGGCCCAGAAAAACTTTGTGTTGAAATGCTTGGAGATGGTATTACGCAATAACTATTTCCTATTTCAGGATAACTTCTACATGCAATTTAAAGGAACGGCAATGGGCTCTAATGTAGCCCCGTCATATGCAAACATTTTCATGAAAATAGATACATATACAGCAATGAGAATTTCGAAAAAAAAACCTGTGTAATTTGTTTACGCTTCATCGATGATGTGTTTGCTATATGGACAGGGCCACAGGAGTCCTTACTGAGTTTCCAGGAATATATTAATTCCGTTTTACCCCATATCAAATTTACTAAGCATGCTGATGTGCTTAGGATACCTTTTCTAGACACCATGGTAATCAAAGAGGGTAATCGCCTAGTGACCGATCTGTTTGTTAAATCAACAGATAAAAACACCTTTGTAAGAAAACTACCTGTGCGGCAGGGTCGTCCGCCGCACCATCGGCGGGGACGCCCGCCGCATGGTACTTAGCTCCGGCGCCATGTTGGTTCTAGGGCACGTGCGCACGCCTGTGCGCCTCTTAAAGGCGCAGGCGCGCTGGCGTGTTTGCTCCAGCGAGTTTTTGCGCATGTTTTGGTGCAAATTTTCAAAGCTATTTAAGGCCTATTCAGTGTACAGCCCCTTGCCCGTGATAGAACTTGTTTCTAGTGGTTCCTGAGCCTTGTGCATCCGATATGTTCTGTATCTTGTCTGTTTGATTACCAGTGTTTGACCCAGCCTGTTCCTGACTATTCTGCATTCTGTATCCTGACCCTCGTCTGCCTACGACAACTCTTCCTGCTTAACCCCTTGATTGACAACCCGGTTTGACCCTTGCCTGCCTGACGATTCTTGATATCTGCCTGCCTCGACCCTGCCTGTCTGACGATTCTCTTTGTGTCAAAATTTACTTCTGTGAGTGAAGAAGTAGCGAAAATTATAAGGAGACACTGAGGATTACTAAAGGATGGGCTACCAAAAATTTAATGTTTTAGACAGCCCCCAGTAATGTCTTACAAAAGGAACAAAACATTGGGGTCCCAACTAGTAAGATTGGGGGATTGTGGGTGGTCATGATAAAAAACAAATACTATTGCGGCCCAGGAAAAATTGATTATTTCCATGTCTATCCTGTAATTGCTGTTCCAATTGCCAGAGAGGAGACACCATGTACCATCCGAGAAAGGGTAACCCCATAAAAATCAAAGGGTATTATACCTGCACATCTACATATGTAATTTATATAATTAAATGCCCGTGTGGGCTCTTATATGTGGGACAAACCACGAGGATGATTAAAGAAAAGATAAGAGAGCATAAGTCAGCAATTAAGCTAAAGAAATTGGATTAGGCGGTTGCAGCAAATTTCACGGATAAAGACCATGGGGTTCGTCAATTAAAATCCCATGTAATAGACCAAGTCCCCACATCTCGTAGGGGGGGGGGTAATAGAAATAAAGAGAGAAGCAAAATGGATTTGCCTATTGGAGACTTTGGAACCCCATGGTCTTAACCGTGAATATGATCTACACCCAATCTTTAGATAAACCCTATACTTCTGGAAAAAGAATAATACAACAATAAAATAAATAAAAATTGTTTTTAAATTAAGTTGATTTTAATGTTTGTACAATTTTTATTTTTTTCAGAACATGGACTGGTCTGTAAGGATTATTATAAAAAACAGATGTATAAGGACTTTGAAATTGAATCAGAGATAGAAACCTAAAAGTAACAGAGAAAGGTAAGTGATACAATTGTGATCTTTTATTGTTTTGGTGGAGTAATGAGACATTGTAGCCAAGAGATGGCGCTGTGATAAAAGTATAAATTGTAACTTTGCAAACGCATCAGTAATTCGAAAAAGGGCTACAAGTGAGCCCAAAACATCATGTTGTTCCAGATCTGAAAGCCACATGCTAATAAAGGCTTTTTAAATTCAATATCCTGAATGGAGCTGTGTCATACATTGGAATATTAGTTGTAATAACTAGAACAGCAAATGTTCTCAATCTCCGTGTCAAGCACCGGAAATAAGCTCTAGTCTAGTCCAACCCCAAGCACTTTAAGCCCAAGTCTTGCAGTTTCAGAACCACTGCTAAACTATTGCACATAAGTCTATAATGTCAAATATTTTATTACTTTTTGTTGAACATTATTGAGGATTTTTGCATTATTATGGAGAAAGTTTATAAACCTATAAAATAAAGGCATTAGTTATTAGAGAAATAGTTTGCCGCACAAACCCTGCCCATAGACTTCAATGTATTGTGCAAAAACAAAAAAAAAAGTGGCCATGGGAAAAAAAAGTTGTGCGGTCATTACAAAAAACTCCTCAGCCGATATCTGGCAGGTTTGGAAATCCCGTTGGTTGAGGTCCACATTGGCACATTGATGCTGTTGATGTCTGATGGGTCTCCATAGGTCTCCGTATGATCTGTTTATTGGCCCCATGGCCAGCAGTTGGATCAGCCTGATTTGGTCCATTGGTGGGGACCTAGGCAAATGAGTGAATTTTACAGAGTCGTCTCTAGGACTACTATTATGTAATAACACCTCATCCTAAACAGTGTTGGCCATAGCCTCAAGCAATGTCATTGGATACAGAGAGTGACCACTATAAAAGCTTGGATTCTGGATGAAGAGTCAAAGGAATAATTCTCCGTTTGGGCAAAGGGCACATGGGGTGATTTTATCGTTGAGATGCTCTTGAGAAAATGGAATTTAGCCTTCTTCATTCTTCATCTGGCAGCAGATGGCAGACATGGGTGTTTGGATTGCTACCATGATTCCAAGGAGAACTACAGTGATCACATATCTCTGTGTGCCATAAGCCTTCCTAACCAAGAGGGAAGAATAATGTGAACACGTTACCATGTGGTGGAAGTCACAGAATCATAATACAAGTGTTTGTTTGCACAAGACTTAAGGTTAGTGGAAGTTCGGTCAGTAAACCTTATAACTGACAGTTAGTGGCATGTGCCTGCCAAATAGAAGCAAGATAGCAGCTATAAATAGACTTCAGGCTCCACCTGGGGATAGTGTTCAGAGAAATTACAATTTACTCTTGGTTGTGGATCTGTGGAGGCAGCTTTTGACATTATTGGCTCAAAGTTGTGTGAACTCCTTAAAGTAAATCAAGCCATTATTATAAACATCTGGTTTATTAGGGCAACAAATAACCTAAATAAATAAATATATGTCTATAAATACCTGCCTAGTGGGTGAGCTCATGTTGATTTATACTCTTCTGGATTTTTCTTTACATCACAACTACGTCTTAGAAACGGTTCTCCTCTGACCGAATAATTTTTCTACTCATGATTGTAAATATTTGCCATCTGTCTACATGTTCTCGCTTATTTTGTTCTTCAAACATGAACGTTCTCTTTTTCCTTCAATTCATTTTAACACTGGATTTTGTATTGTTCTTCTAACCACTGTATTGCAGTTAGGGTTCCCATCCTAGCCGGTAAATCACAAGCTATGTCCAGCACCGGCAATGTACTTGCCTGTAAATATAAAAATACTCTATAAATCCTTCCTTTTCTGTTACCTTCTCCGCTGCGATTTCCCCTTCTAACCACAGACCTGCTTATTTCCCAACCCAATCTGCCTATTTCCCCTCCAGTGGCGTAACTACCAGGGGTGGAGAGGGTGCAATCGCACCCGGGTCCACACCCCCTTGGGGCCCACTGGATAACGGTTATCGCCAGAGGCTGGGCAGGGGGAGATTTTACAGCTGGCACGATTCATAGCTGGAGGGCCCAGGTGCCCATGCTGTACCAGGGCCCGCTGGTGTTAGTTACGCCACTGTTCCCCTCACATGTCCTGCTCTATCCACCTTTCTTCTGCCTAACCTGCCTGCTCTCCCACCCCCCATATTTCATAGCCCTGCCCCATGGCAACTTCACAACCTGGTCCTTTCTGAAGGCTGGTATAGGTAAAAGCAGGGATCCCCAACCTTTTTTACTCTTGAGCCACATTGTAATGTAAAAAAGAGTTGGGGAGCAACACAAGCAACACAAGCATCCAAACGTTCCTGGAGGTGCCAAGTAAGGGTTGAGATTGGCTTCTTGGTATCCCTAATGAGGACTGTCAGACTACAGGAGGCTCTGTTTGGCAGTACACCTGGTATTTATCCAACCAAAGCCCCCAAGCCTGGAATTAAAAAATAAGCACCTGTTTTGAGGCCACTGGGAGCAACATCCAATGGGTTGGGGAGCAACATTTCTTATGTCTTAGTAAACCTGAGTTTTTTTTATAATCACTGCTTCAATTACACAACTCGGCAAACCCTATGACTGGGGCTACATGTGTGAAACTACCTCTAACTATTTTTTCAAAGAAACTGTTTTTGTAAAAGCAATTCCAACATGGATTCTTTTCATTCAGGCAGGCTGGCCAAATAATTCAGCTTGTGTTTCTTCAACCAGATCTTGTGAGAGGTTTTTATGTCTTGGTTCATTATCTGCACATTCAGCGAACTGGCACTCAAGAACAAGCCACAGTAAAGAACCACCAGCATGGCAAACATCACCTGTAATCTGAAGCCTGTAGCTTTACAGAACTGTATTTTGGATCAAATACAAGCGACTGTTTTATTATTACAGAGAAAAGGAAATCATTTTAAAAAATATGGATTATTTGGATAAAATGGAGGCTATTGGAGACAGCCTTTCCCTAATTCAGAACTTTCTGGATAACGGGTTTCCGGATAATGGCTCCCATACCTGTACTTATGTTTGTCATCTTCCTTCAAAATTTCCATTGCATGGCTTATTTCTTCCTCTAAATGGGAGTAGTCCTTAACAATGACGTGCCAGATGCCAGAGGAAGAGTTGTGGACAAGTCTTATCTCAAAAACAAACCTCTTTCCAGGACTCTATAACTAACAGAACCCCAATAATATTCTTTTCAATCCCCTCCAATTCATTACCGAGAAAAGAGAGAGAGAGAATTTGGCTTTGATTGGGCCAAACTGAGCCCACAGTCTCTTCTTTTCTCCCTCATCACACAGGTGCATTGCTTCTACCTTGGCCATTGCAGCAGCAGAGGGATTCTCTCTCAGCTCATCCTCAGCCAGTACATTCCTTATCTATTTATTTGTATTTATATAAGTATATAGACAAAATTTATGGATGCAGGCCATGCCTACTTGATCCAGCCCAGTTACTCCTACTATACTAAAACCCTAACCACTATTAACCCGACCCCACCAACTAGCCCACTAGTCCATCACCTTCATAAACAATGAACCACACTTTTCCATTTAGGGCCCATGGACTACAGAGCCCCTGTACCTTCTAATGGGACCCTGGATGAGTATCTAAGATATGTTTTGCTCTTCAGTCCACCTCCTGAACGACTCTCAAAAGAGGATCAATATAATAGATGATTTCAGGCAGTGGCACAACTACTATAGGATAGGGAGGAATGGGCAGTTGCAAGGTAGTTACACTCTCTGTTTTCTCACCCTGTCCTTTCAATTTGACTTTTTTTTGTCCAGCACATTTATTGCTTCAACCCCAACACCAAAATACATCAACTCTGAGACCAGCTCTTTTTTTTTTATGTTGCTTTTTTATTGGGAATGCCCAGTGCATAATAAACCTGTGTTTTGTCTTAAACCTTGGTGTCCCTCCTGTCTCTAAGCTCCAAATCCTACACTACCTGCCCACCAAAAGCTAGAATTTCTTACCTGGAAGTTGCAGTTCCTTCAGGTCCCCTTAGGCAGCACACTACAAGAGATAGCCCCTCCTCCAACGACAGGAAAAAAACCTTTAAATACACCTTCCCTCCCCTACATCCCTCAGTATTTATTAACAAGATGAAGACACCAAGGGCTGCTACATCAACAAACAGAAATGTATCAGGGAGGGAATTATGTACTGCCCAAGGGGACCTGAAGGAACTGCAATTTCCAGGTAAGAAATTCTGGCTTTCCTTCAAGTCCCCAGGCAGACACTACAAGAGATATTGAAAAGAGATTTAGGGAGGGCCTCATAAACCTGTTTGTAAGACTTTCTCACTGAAAGCAGCCTCCCTTGAATTCATCACATCAAGTCCATAATGTCTTGTGAATTTATGCAAGGATGTCCAAGTTGTTGCTTACATACCCTTCTCTGCCCAAAATGTTGAATGAGCGGTGATTTTAATCAGAGACCTACCGGCAAGCTCATAATCATATGACTGTCAGCCATCTTGAAAATATAGGTTTGGATGCTACCAAACCCTTGGACAGACCTTAGGCGCAAAAGAAGTAGGAAACTTCAGCAACTCTCTTATTCAGAAAGAACCGAAGATAAGGTTCCTCAATGGACTTTGCAATTCACCCACTTTGTTCAAGTGAGTTCCACCAACATAACTGTTTTGAGAGTAATCAGCTTAATTAGAATTAACTGTAAGTGGTTCAAATGGATCTTCCAAAAAGGATGTAAGAGTAAATGTAGAACCCAAGGAGGACATATAACTCTCACTGTAAGTCTAAACCTGTTAGTTGATTTAATGAAGCATCTGACCAATCTGTTTTCACCTAGAGAAAACCCTCTCATTGCTCCAAGAGCTGCCGCCGGAACTCTAAAGCTGGCCATAGATGTAAAGATTTTTAAAAGATCCGATCGTCATCGTGAGACCACGATTATCTCAAAACGATCGTATGATCGTACGAATTGTCCATCAACTAAAAAGACCATTTCAGTCGATATTGCCAGGAAAACAAAGGGGAGCTGCCTGCTTGTCCCTACAGACATAGATACATTGCACTGGGACCAATAAAGATCATTTAACCTGGCCGATCAATTTTCTTACAGATGTTGGCCGAAAAATCATAAGATGTACGATCGTTCCAATCCCACTAACAGCACAATAATTTAGAAGCATTGGTCGGACTTCGCTAAAATCGGTCATTCGGCAAGAGAAATCTTAGCATCTATGGGGACCTTAAGAGTAGTGGGTCTAAGTCCATGTGACACCGTCGGTCAAAAATTGCAATTTTTGTGAAAGGTAGCTGAAAAATGGTCAATGGATCAGAATCACCCTAAGGAAAATCTTTAAATTGTCTATTACTTCTGGTGATAACACTTGTTGAGTCAATAACTGACATTCAGGATCCAGGCTGAGAGGGCAAGTCTGCTGAGATCTGGGAAATAAATGGGACCCTGATGAAGAAGAGTCCTGCTGGACCCTAAGCGTATTGACCTCTCTGCCATGTGTTTTAGGCGAGAATGCATGCTCCTCTGGGCCAGTAAGGCACTATCATTATGACCCTGGCTCTGTCCAGCCTGATCTTTTGTAACCCCCTGGTTACCATTGTTTACCTTGGCCTTCTCCCTCGTTACCATCAGATCTAATGATGGAATGCCGAAAGTCGGAGGAGAAACTCTGACTCACTGAGAGACCATTCTCCTGGCAGGACTTGTTTTTGAATCTGCGCTGAGGTTGACTGAGCCTTCATGTCAACCGCTAGCAATGCCTGCAGATGATTTTCTGCCCCATGCATAATTGATACATCTGCCCTCATCCTACCCCCTCGTCTGTTTATATGAGACATCTGTAATGTTGTCAGACTGGACTTTCCTTGTCGCATCCGGTGAGCCGTTGCTCTGAGAGCTCTCCAAATAGCCAGATGCTCCTGGTGAGTGGAGGAGAGTGCGGCTTCTTGCTGTGACTGAGTACCTTGCCAGGTACCCCACTCAAGAGCTTCTCTCCAACCCTGACAACTGGCATTCGTGGAAAGGACCAGCCAGTGGATTAACCAGGGAGCTCCCTGGGATCTGTCCAAATGCTGAGGTATTGTTATAGGGTTGTCCAGAGTGCTCCCTGAACTATTGCAGACTCTCAGGATGGCTGAACTTTAATTGCAGCTCCCTTCATCCAATGAGCCGTTGCTCTGAGAGCTCTCCAAATAGCCAGGTGCTCCTGGTGATTGGAGGAGAGTACTGTTTCTTGCTGTGACCTAGTACCTTGCCCATCACCCTACTCCAGAGCTTCACTCCAACCCTGCCAGCTGGCATTTGTGGAAAGGACCAGCCAGTGGATTAACAAGGAATCTCCCTGGGATCTGTCCACATGCTGAGGTATTGTTATAGGTTTGTCCAGAGTGCTCTCTGAATCTCAGACTGTCAGGATTGTCCTCTGGAGTGTTCTCATGTGAGCTCTGGTCCACAGAACAGCCTCTAGTAAGATGTCATGCTCTCCAGAGCAGAAATAGATTTCCTGATCGACTCAACTCTGCTGTAAGAGGTTCAACAGGGTTCTTCAGATTGACAATCTTCAGTGAAGGGAGACATGTGAGACCTTGGGCTAAGTCCAAATGAACAGTTTCGGTTGCATAGGAACAAGATCTGATTTTCTGTAGTTGAAGCAGAAGGTCACAAGAGTAGACTTTATTAGCCAATTGTCCAGATACAGAACAATCACCAGATAAGCTACCACCACCAGAGCTTTGGTGAAGATTCAAGGAGAAGACAGGATGAAAGCGCTATAAACACTTTCCGGATTAGGGGTAGGCTGCATATGAGGCACATGAGGTTGCCATACACATAAGCAGGGAAGAAGGTTCCTTTACTAGGGATGTAGCGAACTGTTCTGCTGCGAACTAGTTCGCGCGAACTTCGACCGTTCGCGTCCGCCGAATGTTCGCGAACGTTTGGGAACGTTCGCATTTTGAGTTCGCGTTCGATTCGAATACAAGTCGTTCGACCATTCGACCATTCGAATTCCTTCGACCGCTAAAATCGAACGATTTCCATTCGTTCGAACGATTGTAAGCATTCGATCGAATGAAAAGCATTCGATCGCATGGCTTCAATCGTTCGATTCGAATGAAAATCCTTCGATCGAATGATTAAAATCCTTCGATCGTTCGAATCGAACGATTTTAGCGGGTGTTCGAAGTTCGCGAACTGTTCGCGAACCGGCATTTATTGCCGGTGTTCGCGAACGGCGTTCGCGAACACCAAATCGGAGGTTCGCTACATCCCTATCCTTTACTGCATGTTGTTGAACTATAAATCAGAAAGGAGAGTAAAGTGGCAACCTGCTTGGAGCTGAACCAGGAACCAAGTGTTCTGTGCTGTTAGCATTGCCACTCAAATTGCCTGAAACATAATGGCTGCATAGCAGGAGCTTAATTATAATAAAATATAAGGAAGAACTCATTTGAACTCCTGAGAGATGTTGGGAACACTGTGTTGGTATTAATGAAGATTACATATTAGGATGACACATATTACGTGTATAAGGGATAATAAAAGACAGGGACACAATAAAGGAATTCCAACTTGTAGATCAACTAGACTGTGTTGTTATTAGTGCCCCCACAATACACCTGTTCCATATTTAAACATTCTGCAAGTCTATAATGTATTGTATAATCCACTGGGAGACAAGACACCCCCTGCCTGTCTAGCTCACGGCTGTGAGTGTAACCCAATGGACTCACGGCACGGAGATCAGGACTCCAGAGACCAGCAAGCCCCCCGTGACATCACGGACGTCCTCCTAACCCTGCTACTGCCTCTTCCACCCTGCTACGCAGAAGTACCTACCTGCAGTTTTCCAGGCACCTTGTCCTTGGAGGACAGGAAAAAACACTGAGGGATGTGGGGGAGGTTTTTTTCCTGTCCTTGGAGGAGGGGCTCTCTCTCTCTCTTGTAGTGTGCTGCCTGGGGACTTGAAGGAATTCTAATTCCCCCAAAAAGTGCATGTGCAGGCCACATATATATATATATGTGACAAATGGGTGGAGAATGAAAGCAACATGTTGACTGTGGGGAGGGCCATGGGCAGAATTCGGCCCACGAGCCAACTGTGACCTGCTAAAGTAGTGTTTTGGTGGCCACCATCATGTTACATTCAGGCATAAATGGGGCAGTGGGTAGGTCAATATCCTAGAGTACAAATATAAACACTATTCAGAAATTGAAGGCAATGCTCCACCTCTTAGGCCAGTTGTAAGTGAGAGCTGATACCAGGACAGAGGTATTGTGTGGCTGAGGGGAGGCTTGCTGACATGATTCCTATCTTAGATTGAAATATTTCAAAATGGAATAGAATACAGAATCTCATTCTCTGGACTAAGCTCATTGAGGCGTTATTGAGCGCTTCCATACGTCACCTTCAAGCTGAAGCCTCTGGCTTTCAAATCACCAGGACAGTATTCTTCATAACTCCAATAACCCCAAGTACCACCATTGCTGACGCTGATGAACCCCTTATCCTTATTTCCATTTCCAACTCTGAGAAAGCAGAAAAGAAGTCCCAAGGGTGATGCCATCCTCAACATCTTGAAGATACTCCAGTGAGGAAAGCCTGGCTGGCTAGTGTGAAGCTGAAAACCAAATCTCTTTATGTTGGATCTGTTCACATTTATGGTCCACCCTCTTTGGCTGCCTACAAGAACCTTTTCCATATATCCTTCACGCCTTGTCCTTTTCCATTGTGATCTCAACCTCAGGTCATGGTGACTTCATGGCCAAGGTCTTTATAATAAATCTGCTCTGTATGACGTATTGTATTGGTTCTGGTTTATTCTGTACACAATGTCTATATAACAATTTAACCCAATGTATAACCTTTACTCAATAGGATGATATATATCATGATAATATGATGATTATATAAAATATTATTGTATGGAATCTTGTATCTCATGATATCTGTATGGTTGTGACAAGTAGGGATGCAAGGAGTCCATCTTTTTTGTTTTTAGTTGGCTGAATACCGACTCTCACCTAAAAGCTTTGGCCAAATACAGAACCTGCATGGAACTTTTTAGGGTCCGCTGATTTGAAGGATCCAGTGTGCAACATACTGTCGCTGCCCTCTATGCCAGTTCCCACCAAAATCCAAGATGGCTGAGCATTCCACCGTGGAACCACCAAAAGGGTACCAAAGGGAAGTGTTGCAGGGAAACAATAAATGCATTGGATCAAAAACATTATTATACACAGATAATAATTAAAACATGTATGACAATTTAATGTGAAAATATTTATTAAAGTGGGTGTGGCCAGATGGCTCTCTATCTAAGTGAAGTTAATATGCCAGTTACAAATATTAATATATGGCTTCATCCGTATAGTTCAACTTGCCTTATTCCTCAAGTTCTCCCAGAAGGCCACACAACAGTTTGATCGGCCAAGCAATTGAGTTACATTATGTACTTAGTCAGAATGCTTGGTGGCACATGCTCCAGACACTTGTAGATCAAGGTGGCTCCTCCTGATCAATAGGATTCAAATATATTCTGACTTGGATTGGAGGAGCACTCCTGCCTTCTAGATATGAGTCGTTGCAGTAGAACTTTGTTTTGTGGGTCCTTATGGTCAGCAGTGCATCAAGTGGGTAAGTAGACACACTACTGAGCAGAAGCTCCTTCATCTGTTGCAGATGAGTCTGGTGCTTCATTGGTCTCTACAATCTAAGATATTTCAGGCCATACAGTAGACTGTGCTGTATTCTATAAGTGTTATAGACCCTTACAGAGGGGGAATGAGAAAGGTTAATGGTCTTAAGATGAGGTCCATCAGGGGCCTTACTCTGGCTGGTCTATCTGACCCGTGTCAGGTATATGGACCTTGTAGATGGATGTTGTGCCTTTATCTGTCAGGAATACAAAAATAATCTGTAAACCTGCTGACAAACCTGTAGTGAGCAAGTCTGGACTGGGATTCATGTTCACAGAGGCCCAAACAGCCCCTCACCAGCCCAATAAACAGTGACCGTCTATGGCATATTACTGGCATTTGCCAGAACCTACAAATTGGCAGTTAGCCTATCACCATTAAATCTCATTATAGGTTCCCCTGGACACCACCAGATTTATCAAGGGTCAAATTTTCAAATGTTTTATGGTCAAAACTGTCAAATTCAACTAGGGAGTTATCAAAACTCAATTTGAGTCTTTTTAAAAATTCGAATTAGATTTTCGAGATTTATCATACTCTGGCCCTTTAAGAATTTGAATTTGACTATTCGCCACCTAAAACCTGCCGAATTACTGTTTAAGTCAATGGAAGAGGCGCAGGGATCAATTTTGGAGATGTTTGCAGCCTTCCTGAGGAAAAAAACACAAACTGAGTTCGATCTAATTCGATTCAAGTTTTTGGGTGATTTAAATTTGTCTGAGTATTAAAAATTAGATTTTATTAACACATTTTGACTGGTCAAATTTCTAATTTATTGGGGTTTATGCTTTAAAAATTCAAAATTCGACCCTTGATAAATGTGTCATTTTATGAATTACTTTATCAATAATTGCAAAACAAATTACAGATTGAGCTCGAATATCCAAAAGAATGAGGAGCCAGGCAGAGAAATAATATAATACACAAGTGGATATGAATTGGGTTCCCTACCTACAGAAGGAGCACTGGTTGGAGGATTGGATTTATTATACAAACTCTACAAAATTCATAGAAAACACGGAGTGTTCCTTAAATCTTGGGGTGGGTGTTGGTGTGGTGGCCCTTCTGTACAGCAGGTGGAACGTTCACTCAGTGACAAGGGAGACAAATCAGCCTTCATTCTGCAGGGGGAAATCAATAAATCTACTGATTACTGGTTATAAGGAAATAATAAAGAGATGACAATATTAACGGAATAGATATACGCATGAAATGAGAATGCTCCTCATTAAAGGAACAGTAACACCAAAAATTAAGCCATGGGGGCAGCCATTCAAGCACAGGATACACAGTAGATAACAGATAAGTACTACTATAGTTTATATAAACAAGCTGCTGTGTAGCCATGGGGGCAGCCATTCAAGCACAGGATACACAGTAGATAACAGATAAGTACTACTATAGTTTATATAAACAAGCTGCTGTGTAGCCATGGGGGCAGCCATTCAAGCACAGGATACACAGTAGATAACAGATAAGTACTACTATAGTTTATATAAACAAGCTGCTGTGTAGTCATGGGGGCAGCCATTCAAGCACAGGATACACAGTAGATAACAGATAAGTACTACTATAGTTTATATAAACAAGCTGCTGTGTAGCCATGGGGGCAGCCATTAAAGCACAGGATACACAGTAGATAACAGATAAGTACTACTATAGTTTATATAAACAAGCTGCTGTGTAGCCATGGGGGCAGCCATTAAAGCACAGGATACACAGTAGACAACAGATAAGTACTACTATAGTTTATATAAACAAGCTGCTGTGTAGCCATGGGGGCAGCCATTCAAGCACAGGATACACAGTAGATAACAGATAAGTACTACTATAGTTTATATAAACAAGCTGCTGTGTAGCCATGGGGGCAGCCATTCAAGCACAGGATACACAGTAGACAACAGATAAGTTTCTGAAGCAAACAGACCATTTTTATCAGTGCAGGGAACACTATATTATATTGTCATTCTTTTAAGACTCTTTCAGTTTTTGCTATTACTGTTCCTTTAAGAAATACTTTATACATGTCCAATAGCTCATAGACTCATAGACAATTGACATTAAATATATACATTGTTACAGGGTTTCTGGGATGGTATTGATTACATGGATATTCTCCTTTACAAATAGATCATCATTTAACAAGAATGAATGAGAAATATAAAACAAGTATCAATTTTGGATCTAATGCAACTTGGCCACAGACACACACAGATCTCAAGCCTTAGATTGTACAGTCGGTGGCACTTCCTACTACTTCCTACTACTTCCTACTACTTCCTACTACTTCCTACTACAGCTGACAATCCACGTCTGCCTTTCTGCCCCATATTTACCAGTTCTGAGTGTTAGAAAGTGTATTTTCAAAAAAAAAAGATAATGTTTTCTGGGGTAAACTTACTGGTAGGGGCTTTTCTGATTTAAAGTTCACTTCTTTCAGCAATTCCCATAAACTATACAGATTTGGCTTATTGCACATATTGTGTTTCTGATACATATTTTCCCTATATTATGAAAATTGTTTTTTTTTTTGTTTATTTAGTTATTTAGAGTCCTATTTCTTGTGTAATTACACAAAAGTTCTGGCAGATTTAAAAATCGCAGGTTGTCCTGAAAAAAAAAAACCCAAAGGGGGCGGGAATATATATGTCCTACACCCACGTGCACTAAACATGTTTAGTTACTGTTCATGCTCAGGTTAATATAAAGATTGAGCTTACCTTGCCCTTCTTTCTGCAGTCCCCACACAACACGCCCATGAGTCCATTAACAACCTGGATGGCACAGAGGACAAACTCTAGAGCACCGAAGCCAAGGAGGATGGAAAACAGGACGATATTCCACAGGACAATGTTTTTGGGCTCCTCACAGTCATTCCAGGACGTCTTATTGAACAGGTAACTCTCACTGCAAACAAAACAGAGTGGGCAGGTAATATAAAGACCAACAGAAAGAGTCCACACCACTCCCAGGCCAGATGGTACAATGCCATTAGAAGCTTATCAACCTACCTGAACTGGAACTGGATCTTCTGGCAGGGTTATCAGTAACACAAGGGATCAGTTAGTACTACAGGGTGGGATTGTGTTAGTAACACATGGGGGAACAGTCAGAAACACAGTGTGTGATTCGTCCGTAACATAGTAGGGTTTATCAGTAACACAAATGGTTAGTAACAAGGGGATCAGTCAGTAACAAAAGGAGGAATCAGTCGGTAACAAAGGGAGGAATCAGTCAGTAACAAAGGGAGGAATCAGTCAGTAACAAAGGGAGGAATCAGTCAGTAACAAAGGGAGGAATCAGTCAGTAACAAAGGGAGGAATCAGTCAGTAACAAAGGGAGGAATCAGTCAATAACAAAGGGAGGAATCAGTAACAAAGGGAGTAATCAGTCAGTAACAAAGGGAGGAATCAGTCAGTAACAAAGGGAGGAATCAGTCAGTAACAAAGGGAGGAATCAGTCAATAACAAAGGGAGGAATCAGTAACAAAGGGAGGAATCAGTCAGTAACAAAGGGAGGAATCAGTCAGTAACAAAGGGAGGAATCAGTCAGCAACAAAGGGAGGAATCAGTCAGTAACAAAGGGAGGAATCAGTCAATAACAAAGGGAGGAATCAGTAAAAAAGGGAGTAATCAGCAACAAAGGGAGGAATCAGTCAGTAACAGGGGGGAATCAGTCAGTAACAAAGGGAGGAATCAGTCAGTAACAAAGGGAGGAATCAGTAACAAAGGGAGGAATCAGTAACAAAGGGAGTAATCAGCAACAAAGTGAGGAATATGTCAGTAATAAAGGGAGGAATCAGTCAATAACAAAGGGAGGAATCAGTAACAAAGGGAGTAATCAGCAACAAAGTGAGGAATATGTCAGTAATAAAGGGAGGAATCAGTCAGTAACAAAGGGAGGAATCAGTCAGTAACAATGGGAGGAATCAGTCAATAACAAAGGGAGGAATCAGTAAAAAAGGGAGTAATCAGCAACAAAGGGAGGAATCAGTCAGTAACAAAGGGGGGAATCAGTCAGTAACAAAGGGAGGAATCAGCAACAAAGGGAGGAATTAGTCAGTAACAAAGGGGGGAATCAGTCAGTAACAAAGGGAGAAATCAGTCAGTAACAAAGGGAGGAATCAGTCAGTAACAAAGGGAGGAATCAGTAACAAAGGGAGTAATCAGCAACAAAGGGAGGAATTAGTCAGTAACAAAGGGGGGAATCAGTCAGTAACAAAGGGAGGAATCAGTCAGTAACAAAGGGAGGAATCAGTCAGTAACAAAGGGAGAAATCAGTCAGTAACAAAGGGAGGAATCAGTCAGTAACAAAGGGAGAAATCAGTCAGTAACAAAGGGAGGAATCAGTCAGTAACAAAGGGAGGAATCAGTCAGTAACAAAGGGAGGAATCAGTCAGTAACAAAGGGAGGAATCAGTCAGTAACAAAGGGAGGAATCAGTCAGTAACAAAGGGAGGAATCAGTCAGTAACAAAAGACGGAATCAGTCAGTAACACAATGGTGGGATCATTCATTTTGGGGTCTGTTCTACAATCACACTCTTCAAATCCTCACTTACTTGTAGTCCTTATAATGATATTTCCACTTCCCATCAATGAGGCACAAAGGTCCATCAGAAAGACCTGTGCCCGACACGACCAAACAATAGAATCCTCCCAGAGCACCGAATATGGAGGAGAAAACTGAGCGGAGCATCTGCAGAAGCCAACGGAATGGTATTAGGAATGTCAGCTGGCACAGGATTACACAGAGTATTATGGAGTATTAGTGTGGATTGAACTTGCACATTAGCAGTTATCCTGCATTTTATCCTTTGTCCCACACATTCATGTTACTGATTGGATCATATGGTGACACATATAGGACACACGATGTACTGACTCTGAGTATATAACTGTAGTGTGAAGAGTATTATGGGTATAGGGATCAGCCAAGGGAAAGCTGGAACCAGGGGATACAGAGGAATTAGAAGGCTCAGGGGTTTACATTGGGTATGGGGGGTCTCTCAGGGAACAGATGGCATAGGGGGTAAACTTACAGCGTAAAATTAAATGCCACATATTGGATATAGGGGGTCACCGAGAGCACAGTTAGCAAAGAAGGTTACAGGGCAGAATGATGATATAGGGGGTCACCCAGGGTACAGCTGGCATAGGGGCTACACAAGGTATAGCTGGCACGGGGGGGGGTTACATACTCTGCATCGGTTTCCACAGCATCCGGCCCCACAGCAGCCTTCCCCCCCTGCACGAATTGCAGCAAATGATGGACACAGTACCTACAGTAAGACAAAAAAAGATGGGGTTCTGTCATCGAACAATGGGATGGGCCACAATCTTCCATCATCACCTTTATGTTAGGCAATATTTTTGTATCATTTTGTAGGAGGAGAGACAGACTCACAGCTCCTCCCACTGCAGCCTCCATCCAGGTGCAATGAGTTCTGCACTCGGGCCTACAGAAGCCCATGGTAAGCCTTATGACTTGGTACCTGAATCCATTCTTCTGCTTGTTCTTCTGAACTTGGCCTTGTATAAGGAGATTATAACACTACAGGAGGGCTATGGGAGCAGATTCAGACAGCCGGGGAAGGATGGAGGCTCAAGAAAGAGCGAGGAACACTTTCAGAAAGGAAATTCATTGTATCTTTGATCTCTAGTCTAGACATAGACAAAGGGAAATAAAAAGAAAAATATCTTGTCTCCTGAGTACAGACAGATAGGGGCTATTTGCTTGAGAGATGTTGGCCTTTCTGGGACATGATCTTGAAGAAGCACACGGTCTGCTCCAGAAATCTTGCACCAGCCTCCAGCAGAAAAAATGCACATTGCAAAAATGATCCAATGAATGAACAACAATGCCCACACCCCCCTAAATCAAACCAATAGCTTTAAGAAGATGATTTGTGCCTTCTCACCCCCTTGAGACTTTTGTTTCAGAACCTGTTGAGATATTTAAAGACCCAGGTTGAGCAGATGGAGGCCATGAATTTCTGGCCTCCATCTGTTCTCAAAGTTTAGTTCCCATCATTCCCTGCCAGCCACTTGTTTTTCCCATCTGCCACCCACTTTAGAGCTTACAGTTGGTGCCCATGACCATAAGTTGATGGTACTTACAAAGAGGCCCCCTCCTATAATGCCGCCCATCAGCCAGACTTGGAGGGTGATGTGGTCGGTGCTGGTGGTCTTTCCATTAGGGAAGAAGAGGAGGACATTGGCAATGATGCAGCTCAGGGACATGGGGAGCAGAGACAATCCCAAGAAGCGAGAGCATTTGCCAGTGCACATGTTGACTCTCAGGGCAGACAAGCGGAGTGTGAAAGGTTTGGTACAGCTCTGTGGGTTCCTGATCTCAGCAGGGTGATTAACTGTTGTTTTAATGATAAGGGAAAGGGCAAGGTTCGCCCCTGTTATCAGTGACAGTCTGGTGACAGGAGCAAATCAATAAGGTGCGGGGGGGGGGAGGATGGGAACAGTGGATTATCCCTTGGGGAGGAGGAGAGGAAGGTGGGAGAAGAAACAGGCAGTGGAGAAGCCGTGACGGACTCAACATCTTCCTTATGGATACACCTGTCCTCTTCCCATTGCCTGTCAACCAAACCAATTCTCTAACCTGGAATACACAATGTTCTCTACTTACCTGCCCCCTTCCCACCATCCCTTTCTCACATTATCCAAGTCCAACCCTCCTCTCTTCTCAAGATTATCCTCCAATATTCACCCACATGTTCCCACAGTTGCCTCTCAAACACACCTACACAGTACCTCTTCTACTGTTTATACTGTACTCATCTATTCCTTCCTACCGACTTCTCTTCCCAAATGTATCCTCCAACATTAACCAACCCATTCCCACTGTTTTCCATTCCTACTGTCTCCTCACTTCCCAACATTCTTGACATCCATGTACCTCTTCTACTGTTTATACTGTACCCACCTATTCCTTCTCACCGACTTCTCTTCCCAAAAGTATCCTCCAACATTCACCAACCCATTCCCACCTTCTCCCATTCCTACTGTCTCACACCCTCACTTCCCAACATTCTTGATATCCATGTACATATTCCACTATTTATTGTGCCCACCAAGTTCCTTCCCACCAACTTCTCTTCCCAAGAGTATCCTCCAACATTCACCAACCCATTCCCAGTTTTCCATTCCTACTGTCTCCTCACTTCCCAACATTCTTGACATCCATGTACATCTTCCACTAATTATTGTGCCCACCAAGTTCCTTTCCACCAACTTCTCTTCCCAAAAGTATCCTCCAACATTCACCAACCCATTCCCACTATCACCAACCCATTCCCAGTTTTCCATTCCTACTGTCTCCTCACTTCCCAACATTCTTGACATCCATGTACATCTTCCACTAATTATTGTGCCCACCAAGTTCCTTTCCACCAACTTCTCTTCCCAAAAGTATCCTCCAATATTCACCAACCCATTCCCACCTTCTCCCATTCCTACTGTCTCACACCCTCACTTCCCAACATTCTTGACATCCATGTACATATTTCACTATTTATTGTGCCCACCAAGTTCCTTCCCACCAACTTCTCTTCCCAAGAGTATCCTCCAACATTCACCAACCCATTCCCACTGTTTTCCATTCCTACAGTCTCCACACCTCCCATTGTACCCACAAATTCCTTCCCACCTTCCCTAACTAACCTCTCCAAGATGTCTCTCCCACTTACACCAACTCACTTATCACCCCCTTCTTTCCAACCTCCCTCCATATTATTATATCTCACATCCACCCGCCCCGTTTCCAACGGAAGACCATTTGGAGATGAAAGACGGGGTCGTAAGTAATGTAACCTTAGACCCACTACTTTGTCTTTTATCTCCAAAATAGTCTTCATAGAAGTCTAGACTAGGCATTGTCCCCACACTGTTTCTGGGGGGGCAGCCCAACAGTTAAATACCTTTAACTCTTGCCAACATTCAACACCTCCTCTTTCACAGCCACCCAACATCTACTCTTAACCACCTGATCATTTTCACCCAATCATCAATCAAATATTCCGATGGTCCCTCCCCCAAACTGCCAGTCAGTCTCTATATGACACAGGGGTATGAGAGATCTAGAGAATAGGGACAATCACAGAAGGAAAGCTGCTCTCTAAGGCCCCTCCCACCAACATCTACCTAAATGTGTCTGTGATAAGAAGGAATAATCAATGATAAATGTTGCAGATAAGGCTCCTATAAATAACTTGTTACAGGCCCCGCCCACTTACCCATCATTCTGTTTGATAGCGACATTGTACTGAGTACCAAGTGGGTAGAGAGGCAGGTCACAAAGGCCCCCATGTATAATGTGAGAGGCGGGATCTGGTGGGAGGAGCTATAGGTACCGCATGCAGGAAATCCCTCCTTATCTGCCTGGAGTTTGGACGCAACTGTGTGGGACGACAGTTTTATCTGATGAGGAAATGTGACTGGGGATTTCTGCATGAAACTGTCAGTTTATTGCACTTTCTCACATGAGGGCAACACACACCCCTTATCGGTTTCTGAAACGGGGAAACCTATTGTTTGTGCAGGTCACACGGGCTCATCCTGCCACTCCTTCTGTCTGTCACTGTAACACCCTGCAGGGGGAGGGACTCTCCTGTCTGTGTCACTGTATCACCCTGCAGGGGGAGGGACTCTCCTTCTGTCTGTGTCACTGTATCACCCTGCAGGGGGAGGGACTCTCCTTCTGTCTGTGTCACTGTATCACCCTGCAGGGGGAGGGACTCTCCTTCTGTCTGTGTCACTGTATCACCCTGCAGGGGGAGGGACTCTCCTTCTGTCTGTGTCACTGTAACACCCTGCAGGGGGAGGGACTCTCCTTCTGTCTGTGTCACTGTATCACCCTGCAGGGGGAGGGACTCTCCTTCTGTCTGTGTCACTGTATCACCCTGCAGGGGGAGGGGACTCTCCTTCTGTCTGTGTCACTGTATCACCCTGCAGGGGGAGGGACTCTCCTTCTGTCTGTGTCACTGTATCACCCTGCAGGGGGAGGGACTCTCCTTCTGTCTGTGTCACTGTATCACCCTGCAGGGGGAGGGGCTCTCCTTCTGTTCGTGTCACTGTATCACCCTGCAGGGGGAGGGACTCTCCTGTCCGTGTCACTGTATCACCCTGCAGGGGGAGGGACTCTCCTTCTGTCTGTGTCACTGTATCGCCCTGCAGGGGGAGGTACTCTCCTTCAGTCTGTGTCACTGTATCACCCTGCAGGGGGAGGGACTCTCCTTCTGTCTGTGTCACTGTATCACCCTGCAGGGGGAGGGACTCTCTTTCTGTCTGTGTCACTGTATCACCCTGCAGGGGGAGGGACTCTCCTGTCTTTGTCACTGTATAACCCTGCAGGGGGAGGGAATCTCTTTCTGTCTGTGTCACTGTATCACCCTGCAGGGGGAGGGACTCTCCTTCTGTCTGTGTCACTGTATCACCCTGCAGGGGGAGGGACTCTTCTTCTGTCTGTGTCACTGTATCACCCTGCAGGGGGAGGGACTCTCCTTCTGTCTGTGTCACTGTATCACCCTGCAGGGGGCGGGACTCTCCTTCTGTCTGTGTCACTGTATCACCCTGCAGGGGGAGGGACTCTCCTTCTGTCTGTGTCACTGTATCACCCTGCAGGGGGAGGGACTCTCCTTCTGTCTGTGTCACTGTATCACCCTGCAGGGGGAGGGACTCTCCTTCTGTCTGTCACTGTATCACCCTGCAGGGGGAGGGACTCACAGCTATTCTGCAAGGGACAGAGCAGACTTGCAGCAAATGTACAAAGAAACAGTATAAAATACAGATTTTTTAAGACAAATATTGACTTTCACTGCCACACAAGTTAAAATTCAATCTTTACTTTTAATTTATAATTTAGAGGCCACTCCCAGTCTCCAAGGTGATTTCTTGTTGGTGGTTGATAAAACCGCTGCCCATAGTCAATCAAGATCCACGAATGATTCCATTGGAAACCCCTTCTAGTCACTACGTGTTGCAGAGAAAGTAACAAAGAGATTCCCGGGTGCTGAGTCCACATTTCAGAGTCTGTAACAGTCGATTCTCAGAAGAGACCAGGGAGGATATGTGCAAAGGCTCCTCCCACATTCCTGGTCCCGCCTCCTGTCCCCCATATTGTCCTTTGTGTAATTCAAAGAGGTCAGTGAAAGTTAAATTTAAATTGAAAGTTGCCAGAGCCGAAAGGGTTAAACTCAATGTTGGGGATCCCCCGAGCCCCCCTGCTGGTTCTCAGGGTCCAACGGATCTTCTCAAACATTGACTTCATAATAATCCAATCCCAGATTATACGATATAATAATCCAAGCCCCAGATTAAATGTCATAATAATCAAACCCCCAGATTAAACAACATAATAAACCAACCCCCAGATTAAAAACCAGAATAATCCAACCCCCAGATTAAATGACAGAATATATAAACCCCCAGAATAAAACTACATAATAAACCAACCCCCAGATTAAACAACATAATAAACCAACCCCAGATTAAAGGTCATAATAAACCAACCCCAGATTAAAGGGTATAATAAACCAACCCCAGATTAAAGGGCATAATAACGCAACCCCCAGATTAAAGGGCATAATAAAACAACCCCTAGTCACTTTGGTTAATTTGCAGAAATGTAACAGAATTTTTAAATCCTCCAGGGTTTTCTTTGCACAGGTATGGGATCCGTTATCCGGAAAGCTGTTATCCAGAAAGCTCGGAATGTCTTCTATAGCCATCATTTTATCCAAATAATCCAAAATCTTTAAAAACGATTTCCTTTTTCTGTGTAATAATAAAACAGTCGCTTGTACTTGATCCCAACTAAGATATAATTAATCCTTATTGGAAGCAAAACCAGCCTATTGGCTTTATTTAGTATTTAATGATTTTTTAGTAGACTTAAGGTATGAAGATCCAAATTATCAAAAGATCCGTTATCCGGAAACCCCAGGTCCCGAGCATTCTGGATAACAGGTCCCATACCTGTACCTGCAGTGTTACTATGATACAGCAGATCTTTCATTTCATTTGCTGCTGCCTGTCAGCTAGGGGGAGTAGCCATAGAAACCAGGCAGTTTGCTGAAATGCCATTTTGGAGTGAATGGGGCTGAACTTGAGAAACACGCTGGACCTTGACTCCATGTAACTACACGTCTCACATTCCTGGGTCTGTTAACACTTCTTTGGCCGCTGCAATGTCAATACATTTCTTCTCTTCCTCCAACTGGAACTTGTCCGGGTGCCACTGCTGTACCAACTTCCTGTACGCTTTGATCACTTCCTGTTTGTTGGCGTTCCTGGATGAACACAAGAATCCCGCCAATAAACATTGTAACAGGACAGACTGGTATCCAATCGGGTTCCCTGGAGGAAAGAGAATTCTCTGTACCTTTTCACTCCTTTCTTTCGCCTGTTGGAAATCCTCCACAGCTGAAATCACAAGGGGCGGAGTTATTAGTCTGATTGGGCACGGGCTGCAGCCAATAGGAGGTCAGATCCCAAAGCAGCAGGACAATAAGGAAGTAAATGAAATGTCAGCCAATGGGAAGTTGTAGGTACAAAGATGAGGGTAATTAGGAGGGATGCACTATTTGGGATTCGGCCGAATCCCCGAATCCTTGCTGAAAGATTCGGCCGAATACCGAACCGAATCTGAATCCTAATTTGATATGCATATGCAAATTAGGGTCAGGAAAGGAAAAAGTTAAAAAAATTCTTCTTTTGTGACGAAAAGTCACGTGATTTCCCTCCCCGCCCCTAATTTACATATTTACATAATATATATATCCAATCTAGGATTCAGATTCGGTCGGCCAGGCACAAGGATTTGGCCGAATCTGAATCCTGCTGAAAAAGGCCGAATCCTGGCCGAATCCCGAACTGAATCCTGGATTCAGTGCATCTCTAGTAATTAGCAGTAGCCCATAATCATTTAATATTCAATATATTGTTGGGAAACAACCTTTATTGTGTTTTTGTGCTTCTGAAACACCTTGAAATGTGAAACCTAATTAGGTTGCTAAGCATCTGACCCTAGCAACCAGACTGCCCCAAGAATATCCAGCAATGAAGTCACTATTATAACCCCTCCATGTAGATCAGTAACAAGGAACTGCACCTTTTTCATAATCCTCAATGAGAATAAAGGGTTCGGGCCAGTCTCATAGGATGAGGGGGTTCGGTGGGTCCCTCTGATTGGCTTCTGTCCGTGCCAATATGGCTTCTTCTGTTCTCTGGCTCTGGGAGGAGGGGAGCAGGTGGGATGTGAGTATAATGGTAATGTAAATCTCTATTTGAATGAATAAGAAATGTGGTCTGGGTCTAGATAATTATTTGTCCCCTCCCCCATCTAGAATAATCCCAATGTGCCCCCCCCCATCTAGGCTAGAATAATCCCAATGTGCCCTCCCATCTAGGCTATAATAATTCCGATGTGCCCCCCCATCTAGGCTATAATAATCCCAATGTGCCCCCATCTAGGCTAGAAAAATCCTTATGTGCCCCCCATCTAGGCTATAATAATCCTTATGTGCCCCCCCATATAGGCTAGAATAATCCTTATGTGCCCCCCCATCTAGGCTATAATAATCCTTATGTGCCCCCCATCTAGGCTAGAATAATCCTTATGTGCCCCCCATCTAGGCTATAATAATCCTTATGTGCCCCCCATCTAGGCTATAATAATCCTTATGTGCCCCCATCTAGGCTAGAATAATCCTTATGTGCCCCCCATCTAGGCTATAATAATCCTTATGTGCCCCCATCTAGGCTAGAATAATCCTTATGTGCCCCCATCTAGGCTGTAATAATCCTTATGTGACCCCCCATCTAGGCTATAATAATCCTTATGTGCCCCCCATCTAGGATAGAATAATCCCAATGTGCCCCCCCATCTAGGCTAGAATAATCCTTATGTGCCCCCCATCTAGGCTATAATAATCCTTATGTGCCCCCATCTAGGCTAGAATAATCCTTATGTGCCCCCCCATCTAGGCTATAATAATCCCAATGTGCCCCCCATCTAGGCTAGAATAATCCTTATGTGCCCCCCCCATCTAGGCTATAATAATCCTTATTTGCCCCCCCATCTAGGCTAGAATAATCCTTATGTGCCCCCCATCTAGGCTAGAATAATCCTTATGTGCCCCCCCATCTAGGCTATAATAATCCTTATGTGCCCCCATCTAGGCTAGAATAATCCTTATGTGCCCCCCCATCTAGGCTATAATAATCCTTATGTGCCCCCCATCTAGGCTTTAATGATCCTTATGTGCCCCCCATCTAGGCTAGAATAATCCCAATGTGCCCCCCCATCTAGGCTAGAATAATCCTTAGGTGCCCCCCCATCTAGGCTATAATAATCCTTATGTGCTCCCATCTAGGCTAGAATAATCCTTATGTGCCCCCCCATCTAGGCTATAATAATCCAATGTGCCCCCCCATCTAGGCTATAATAATCCTTATGTGCCCCCCATCTAGGCTATAATAATCCTTACGTGCCCCCCCATCTAGGCTAGAATAATCCTTATGTGCCCCCCATCTAGGCTAGAATAATCCTTATGTGCCCCCCCATCTAGGCTATAATAATCCTTATGTGCCCCCCATCTAGGCTATAATAATCCTTATGTGCCCCCCATCTAGGCTATAATAATCCCAATGTGCCCCCCATCTAGGCTATAATAATCCTTATGTGCCCCCCATCTAGGCTATAATAATCCTTATGTGCCCCCCATCTAGGCTATAATAATCCCAATGTGCCCCCCATCTAGGCTATAATAATCCCAATGTGCCCCCCATCTAGGCTATAATAATCCCAATGTGCCCCCATCTAGGCTATAATAATCCTTATGTGCCCCCCCATCTAGGCTATAATAATCCCAATGTGCCCCCCCATCTAGGCTATAATAATCCTTATGTGCCCCCATCTAGGCTATAATAATCCTTATGTGCCCCCCCATCTAGGCTATAATAATCCCAATGTGCCCCCCCATCTAGGGTAGAATAATAATTGTAGCTTTATGTAGCATTTGCTTTTAGATGGGGTCAGTGACCCCTATTGGAAAGCTAGAAAAGGTCAAAAGAAAAAAAGCAAATAATTAAAAAACGGTAGAAAATCATGAAAAAGTTGTTTAGAATCGGCCATTGTACAACATATTAAAAGTTAACTTAAAGGTGAAAATCCCCTTTAAAGAATTTTAAAGAATTTAAATGTCAGTATGATGTAGAGAGGGATATTCTGAGACAATTTGCAATTGGTTTTCATGTTTTATTATTTGTGGTTTTTGACTTATTTATCTTTTTATTCATCAGCTCTCCAGTTTGTAATTTCAGCCAGGGGTCTATATAAATGATGGGTTGCGTGATGTATTATTCACAGGCTCCGCCCACGTCCACATCACTGTGTGTGTCACATGATATAACCAGATGTAGCTCCGCCCCTGTGTGTGTCACATGATGTAGCTATATCATATAACTCACCTGTGCTCCTGGATGAATAGTTGGGCCGTTTGCAGCTGCCGGGAGAGTTTGTTGACTTGTTTCCGGTGAGAGATTTATTCCTTGTGATCCTTCTCCAGCTTCAGACTCTCCCACACTTGGCTACAGGCAACACACGCATGAGAGTAAAGCAACAGTCACATGACTTGTGCACTCGCCCACAGCACTTACCCTTCACCCACGGCCCTCGCCCACTGCACTCGCCCTTCACCCACAGCAGCATGATAATGAGACAGGGCCTCAGCCAACTGCCCTGCAGCCAACAGCTTGATTTCTGCATGATTTGCTGCCAATAACCCTGAAACAGAACTTACACTCATTCACATTCATATTGTACAGACTATGAGCAAACTTAGGGACTGTTCCTGCTGAATTGTGCTTAGTACAGGGAATACCTATGCTGCCATAGTTTTATGGGATCTCTCTGTACAGACTATAAGCAAACTTAGGGGACTGTTCCTGCTGAATTGTGCTTAGTACAGAGGATACCTATGCTGCCATAGTTTTATGGGATCTCACTGTACAGACTATGAGCAAACTTAGGGACTGTTCCTGCTGAATTGTGCTTAGTACAGGGAATACCTATGCTGCCATAGTTTTATGGGATCTCTCTGTACAGACTATGAGCAAACTTAGGGGACTGTTCCTGCTGAATTGTGCTTAGTACAGGGAATACCTATGCTGCCATAGTTTTATGGGATCTCTCTGTACAGACTATGAGCAAACTTAGGGACTGTTCCTGCTGAATTGTGCTTAGTACAGGGAATACCTATGCTGCCATAGTTTTATGGGATCTCTCTGTACAGACTATGAGCAAACTTAGGGGACTGTTCCTGCTGAATTGTGCTTAGTACAGGGAATACCTATGCTGCCATAGTTTTATGGGATCTCTCTGTACAGACTATGAGCAAACTTAGGGACTGTTCCTGCTGAATTGTGCTTAGTACAGGGAATACCTATGCTGCCATAGTTTTATGGGATCTCTCTGTACAGACTATGAGCAAACTTAGGGGACTGTTCCTGCTGAATTGTGCTTAGTACAGGGAATACCTATGTACCATAGTTTTATGAGATCTCTCTGTACAGACTATGAGCAAACTTAGGGGTCTGTTCCTGCTGAATTGTGCTTAGTACAGAGGAAAACCTATGTTGCCATAGTTTTATGGGATCTCTCTGTACAGACTATGAGCAAACTTAGGGACTGTTCCTGCTGAATTGTGCTTAGTACAGGGAATACCTATGCTGCCATAGTTTTATGGGATCTCTCTGTACAGACTATGAGCAAACTTAGGGGCTGTTCCTGCTGAATTGTGCTTAGTACAGAGGAATACCTATGTTGCCATAGTTTTATGGGATCTCTCTGTACAGACTATGAGCAAACTTAGGGACTGTTCCTGCTGAATTGTGCTTAGTACAGGGGAATACCTATGTTGCCATAGTTTTATAGGATCTCTCTGTACAGACTATGAGCAAACTTAGGGGACTGTTCCTGCTGAATTGTGCTTGGTACAGAGAATACCTATGCTGCCATAGTTTTATGGGATCTCTGTATACAGACTATGAGCAAACTTAGGGGACTGTTCCTGCTGAATTGTGCTTAGTACAGGGAATACCTATGCTGCCATAGTTTTATGGGATCTCTCTGTACAGACTATGAGCAAACTTAGGGACTGTTCCTGCTGAATTGTGCTTAGTACAGGGGAATACCATATAGAATGCTCTGTTATACAGAAAGCTAGAATCTCAGCCAAAATGCAGGGCAGGACTGCTTCTAACAGAGGGTTCCAAAGAGGATTGATGCTCGCTGGGAAAGTGATAAAGTGTTAAATACACTGACACAGTCTTAGCCAACAAGAGGACAGTGTGGTCACTTTTTGACAACACTTTCCCATTGAATCACAAAAGTAACTGACGACGTTTAGAAGAGACTCAATTAGTTGAAGTTACAAAGGTGCAGGACCTGATCACATCAGGGAATATGAGAAGCTCTGCGATTGTTAGACCTGCAGTTAAGGGTAGGGACACACTGGGCGATTTGGGGAGATTTAGTCGCCTGGCGACTAATCGCCGCGACTTTCCACGACCAATCTTCCCCGAATGCCTCCCCTCGCTCTGCGCCTGGCTAAAATGAAAAATCGCCTGCGCTAATCACACGCGGCGATTCGTTTTCCGAAGTCACCCGAAGTTTCCTCGTGAGGCAACTTCGGGCGACTTCGGAAAACGAATCGCCGTGTGTGATTAGCGCCGGCGACTTTTCATTTTATCCAGGCGCAGAGTGAGGGGAGGCATTCCGGAAGAAAAGTCGCTGCGATTAGTCGCCAGGCGACTAAATCTCCCCAAATCGCCCAGTGTGTCCCTACCCTAAAGGTCAGTGAAAAATAAAATGGCAGACAAATCTGTGTAAATAAAAGATTTTATTTTTATCAAAAGTTTCACTTAACAAAACAGTGTCTGTAGTAAACACAACATATGGAGCCACATGGTGCAAAATCCTGTAAGATCTGTAAGTAACTGGATGGAACGGTGAGAAGAGCACAGGCCTTATAACTGAGCTGCTCCCTAATGTCGTACCCCACAATACAGAAGCAGCGTGACTTGGAGGATTAGGTCTCTTGGTTTATTCCCACTGGGATTATTGCTAGCGATGGGCGAATTTATTCGCCATGCGAAAATTCGCGGCAAAAATTCGCGAAACACCCGCGAAAAATCGGCGTCAAAAAAGGGCGCCGGCGTCAAAAACAAGACGCCGGCGCCATTTCGCAAATTTTTCGCCATTTTGCGAATTTCGCTAATTTTTCGGCGAAGCGAAAACGGCGCAAATTCGCCCATCACTAATTATTGTAAAGAGTTGGTGGGAGGTTCCAACCTTATGGCGACGTGTCATGTGCTGCCAACTTCTGGTTATTTGTGTTTAATGACACTTATATATTCTGGAACTCTGTGGGACATAGTTATTACTTACTCAGCATCAGCCTCTGGATCATCGATTCTGTTCCAAAAGACAGAGCACAGGGAAGCATGGGAAGGTGGAACACTCTAGTGAATATTTGATCCAAGTGCATCAGCCCCAAACCCTCAGCCAGGAAAGTGAAAACTGATAAACAGACAAAAACGGGTAATGACAATCCAAGCAGACCCCATCCATATAGAGATTCTATTGATGGCATTATTTCTGGTCACCATTGTACAGGCTACAAAAGTCCCAAGTCAGTAGCAAAACAATATTCATCTAGTCCAGGGATCTCCAAGCTTTTGAACCCGTGAGCAACATTCAGAAGTAAAAGCGGTTGAGGAGCAACGCAAGCATGAAAAGCCAAATAAGTGCTGTGATTGGCCATTTGGTAGCCAATATGTAGATTGTCAACGTACATTGAGGCTCTGTTTGGCAGTGCTCCTGGTATTTATACAACCGAAACTTCCTTCCAAGCCTGGAATTCAAAAATAAGCTCCTGCTTTGAGGCCACTGGGAGCAACATCCAAGGGGTTGGAGAGCAACATGTTACTCATGAGCTACTGGTTGGGGATCACTGATCTAGTCTATAGTCCTCATGTGAGAGTGCATTGAACCATTACTACTGTTTAGTATCTTTTACTTCCCCTTTTTTTCCCACTTTCCAAAAATGTTTTGGTATGTACATGGCAGCTACAGTATGGCGGATTTGGGTTTTGGGATTACGAAGATGCCCTCTGTATGACTGACGCACAGCTAAACTAACTTCTGTTCTAAATACTTCCATTTATGAACCTGCTCCTGCCCTGTATTCATTTCACATTCAGAGGCAGCCAATGACCAGTTTCAGGTCCTTGTGGGATTAGAGGTCCACGATGATCTTTATGGCAGGGATAACCCGTAAGCAACATTCAGAAGTTAAAGGAGTTGGGGAGCAACACAAGCATGAAAAATGTTCTTGGGGTGCCAAATAAGGGCTGTGATTGGCCATTTAGTAGACCCTATGTGGATACTCAACCTACATTGAGGCTCTGTTTGGCAGTACACCTGGTTTTTATGCAACCAAAACTTGTCTCCAAGCCTGGAATTCAAAAATAATCACCTGCTTTGAGGCCACTGGGAGCAACATCCAAGGGGATGAGATCAACAAGAGCTTCTGGTTGGGGATCACCGCTTTATGGGTTACTTGAGTGCCCAGCCCCTTTTTGTCTGTCTTCTAGTTCCTTGTCTTCTCATGAACTGACATTGATTGTTTTTTCCCCTACGATAGTTTTTTAAATATCTACAATCAGATTTCTCCAAAAATAAGAGCTTACCACCTAAAGCACGGCACGCTTGATGCTTAGTAAGTAATAAATACGTCACTTAGTTGGTCATTAACCTTCTTACCCCCCCCCATGACAGAAGTGAATTAACATCTGATGAATCGTATCTTACATATTTGTATTGTTACCTTTAATGGAGCGAGGAGGATTATCAGTGATAAATTCACATTGAAGCCTTTGCCACATTCTTTTGCTTCCCAGAAGGTTCATCATTATCTAATTTCTTAATCTAAACCCAAATGTACTCAAATATATTTAAATCAGAGGAAATTATTAAATTATTACTGTGGAAGAAGAACATTTGGTACAAGGAATGTTCTCCTGAAATGAAATATATATATATACAGATTGGTCTATCTTCTTAGACATAGTATTCACTTTTTATTAAGCAAGATTAAAAAAAAATGTTGAGAATCACAAAATAATGACATTCTTCTCATTTCAAAGAGCCCCCGTGATCATTTCATTGTGAAGCATTTTGCAAAACAAATCACATTGGAGTAAGATTTTTCCTTCCCGTTTCTTAATGTTTCACAGCATTTTGTCCCAAACTACTCACTGAAGTCATCAACTGTCATAGAAGCCGAGGAAAATCAATAGTTTGCCATTCAAACAAAAAGAACAAACTGTTTTTGTTAGATAACAATGCCATGATATTGTCCAGATATCTCAAACACGAAGCTCTTTGGATATTTTAGCAGTTCCTTCTCGTTGAGGCCGTGGACTTCTCCGGGAACCTTCCCATGGTTTTCGTTCATAGAAATCCCATTCACTGTGAATGTTTTTGTTTTCTTTCAGAATAGTGCAAAAATATTTACAAATATATAGAATGGCACTGGAAGCACTGTCATAATAGGATTTAATAAGGATGGAATATGCCCATTGGCCAAGCCTGGACATAAGCCAGTGATGGGAAGCCCTTCCAACCCTCCGAAGTTCTATACATAAGCGTTCTTTCCATATTTACAAATACTGTTGCTGGATTCGTATCGAGGTAGAGTAGCTTGAGGTGCAGCTTTAGCAGAAATCACAGTATTTGGTGCTTGATAGTTGTAAGTGTATTTACTGTTAAAGAGAAATAGATATATTATGTTGAAGAGCTGGACAAAACTGGTGCTTTTTATCACTTTCAAGGAAAGTTATAATGTTGAGTTTTAATACTAATCAGCTCAAGTCAGTTGACTTTGCAAAGCTTCTTGATGCCACCCAGACCCCAAGAACATCCCAACATGTAAGATGTATTCACATAATAAATAAATGCCACTTACTTTTTGGCTGCGGACACCTGAGTCTTGTAGGAACAGCAGAGTAGAGATCCCCCAACTATATCCAAAAGAGCCCCTGACCAACCAAGGTAAAGAGCAGGCCCGATCTCATATCTGCATGGGGTGAAAACATTTGTTTAGTAAATATATAATTGCTTCATCTTAATTCTACTCAGATGTCCATGTTGCCACATGGAGCTATATATGTATTTGGACCACATGGAGCAGTGTCTTGCAAGTTCATGAAGGCTAGATGGCTGTTTGCTTAATGTTGTGAATTTCCCTCATTTTGTCAGACTCACTTTGTTCCTGGGTATAGAGGGTTGAAGAAATCCTTTGTGATGTTGAAAGCATACCATGAAACAGCAATACCAGCACAGACTCCTAGTGGGAAAAAAAACGGTAACAGTCAGAAGGGAAACATGTGAAAGACATGTCAAGTGCTAGTGATGTGCGGGTCAGGAAAAGCTCAACCTGCATGTAATCCTAACCTTAAACTGCACCCAACCTAACCCACAAAATGTTGTTATTGTAAGTCTGTTTGCGCCTCTGATTTCAAGACAAGGAATCTTCGGGAGCAGAATAAGAGTGTACGTCCCCAGTTTGACCCGCAAACCCAACCCTAACCCGCAATGATTTGTCAAATTTCAACCCAAACCTGCCCAACCATTTATCAATTCGCAGGTCACCACAGGTTTCTGGTCAACTTTCACATCAATAATTGGTGCATTATCTCCCTTCCTCTTTAATACAAAATGCCTGAATATGCATCACGTACAGCCAACTGGGTCATCAAAATCAGACCAGGATCATGAGGTAGTGTAGGATAGGCCAAAACTTAGGGTGGGCACTTGGGTCTGGAGGCAGAGGCTATAAAAACTACACCATTTCTAGGAAGGATTTACTCTAGATAGTAATTCCTGTCTTTAGTAGCCATATTGGGTGTCAAATGTGACAGTCATGCAATTTGACTTGCTCTCACTCTGTAATGCTGCGAGTGCAGGAAAACTACATCAATCCTCGGCCTACTCTTTCACCGCAGCACAAAATACAGTGTGGAACTCTGGAATGGGACATGTCTCACTGGCAGATCTAGAAGTGAAAACACCCTGCAGCTCTGTCTCATTTCTGTCTCATTGTGGGCCTATCAGTCGTACAAGACAAAGAAGATTTTCAAAAAACTTCAAGCCTGCTGCAGACAGAACTAGAAAAAGTAATTGCAACCCAATATCATCAACTCGTAGGATTGGATGTCTAGACCAACCTGAAGCCAATCAGAGTACAGGGTTGTTCACAATACCATTTTGGCTCCATGTACTCTGAGGCCAAAGTAACAGAATGACCAGAAGAAATGACCTCTTACCTCCGAAAATTGAGATTGCTCCAGCTGCAGTAGCCAGCTTGCCCTTCAGCACAGGATTGTCTTCTGCAACCTTAGTGCACTGCAACCCAATCATCCCCAACAGGCATGAAAAAAATCCAAAAACCAACGAGGAGATCATCAGTGCCCGAGAGGCTTGGAGATATCCTAAGGAGAGAATTGTCACTGTTACTTCTCAAACCTTTTAGCAAGTCAGATAACAAACAGCAACTTGTTGGGACAATCTGAAGGAACGTCTAAAAACTGATACAAATGGTTAGATCTGAGCTCAAATTTTGTACTGCCAGATATATTTGCAGAACAAAAATTGCTAGAAGACGAATAACCCCTTTATAGAACACGCCATTAGTTGTAACCAGTAAATGTGGAGTATGACCAGGAGGAGAACGAGGGAGTAAGAGATTTGGGTATGGACATCAGTCAGAAAGGTGTCTAAGACATAGGGGTATATTTATCAAAGAGTGAAGTTAATAGTGAAGTTCCGCCACTAGAGTGAAATTCCGCAGCTCTCAATTCTTTTCTATGGGATTTTTATAGGTGTATTTATCAAAGGGTGAACTTTCACTTTCACCCATTGATAAATACGCCTTTCAAAATCCCATAGAAATGAATTGAGAGCTGCGGAATTTCACTCTAGTGGCGGAACTTCACTCTTTGATAAATTTACCCCTAAGTGGGTTATTTATCAAAGTCTGTTTTTTTTCTGGTCTGGCCGGGGAATAACACAATTTTTTCGTAGAAAAAAAACCTTGAATTTTTCGAGATTCTGATGTGTTAAAAGTATGAATAAAAAAGTTCTCCATCTCAGATCTGCCAAGTTCAATGGCAGATGTCCCCTTGATATCCTGATCTGTGCTGGGTTTCCTTCAATAATCAGGAGATTTAGTGGTTTTCGAGGAATCAAATCCAAAAAAGTCTGAGGTTTCAGGCATCAAGTTGCAGTTATTGGCAACAAATCTGAAAAATTTGGACGATTCTGATTTTTTTCACGATTTTTTTTTCCCATACAACAATTTTTTTTAAAAATTTCTTGATAAATAGGGGGGGGGAAGGTCAGTGCAGATTTGTTTGGCGTAGTTTTCAGAAAATAGAACTTTATGGGTTTTGATAAATAACCAGCTGAGAATCTGTAAATGACCATCTTGCAAGTTAATTGTTAAGCCAATGTAATGGCCAAGATCTCGGCAGTTGTTTCCATTGCTTCCACTAGATGTCAGTGTTTTTAATTATTAATAACGAATGCATCCATTTCTGCCAAAGTCATGTCATTGAGATAATGAAGCACTGGCATTTATTAGGTACAGTAGGTAAAAGTAACTTTACTGTACTTTGCTCAGTATAAATCAATGAAAGCATTTTTATTACTCAGTACTGGCGAGAACTATACAGCTGTCAGCAAATCAAAGTGCTTAATTAGAAATAAAACTTGCTAAATTGTGTCCAGAACTTAACATTATTGATTCATTTAACATTTGTCTTGGAATATTGACTTCTAATGTCCAAGGCCGGATTTATACATAGGGAGCTCCTAGGCCTTTCCTGCCTCCCCCTACACACTGTATTCCCACGCACGCAATGCATGCACAAGTCAGGTCCGGAGCACAGAGATTTGAAGGAGAAGGAAAGCTACCAAAGCATTTTATTGCCAATAGTTTAGCTGCAAGCTAGAATGCTATATTTATTCTGTAGAATGTTTTACCATACCTGAGTAAAGAACTCTAGAAGCTCTCTGTTTGTTTAGGATAGCAGATGCCATATTAGCTTGCTGTGACATCACTTCCTGTCCTGCTCACTTATAGATCTGGGCTCAGATTACAGCAGGGAGGAGGGAGGGAGAGAGGAGCAAACTGAGCATGCTCAAGCCCTAGCCCCGGAGGTTTAAGCTGAAAACAGGAAGTCTGATACAGAAGCCCATGAGTACACAATAGAAGGAAAGAAATGTGATGTTTCTTTTGACAGAGGACTCAGAGCAGCATTACTTTGAGGGGTTACTGGTGTATTTATATAGACCTTTCTGATAAAGCTTACTTACTTTTAGCCTTTCCTTCTCCTTTAAAGAGCTAGCAAATCTCCTGCATGTTTTCAGTACTTCATAGCCCATTGCAAAGCAGCTGAGCAACATGCTGCCCCTAAAATGTTGCTGCCCTAGGCAGGCTAATGTCACAAGGCTTTCTCTTAATACTCTCAGAGAATGTGATCAGCACTGGGCCTTGAGCCTTGTGTTTTTATATAATCACAGATTCCTCATTGATACAGTATCTAATATCTTTATTATGTCCCTGGCCAGTATAACTCAGCCTGCAGCCTTGTGCCTTTATATGGTCACAGAACAACCCCTCAGTGACTTCTAATATCCTTATCATTTACAGTAGGGGGTACATTATCCCTTATAATACACGAGTGATACTCAGAGTTCCCTGTATAACTCAGCCTGCAGCCTTGTGCCTTTATATGGTCACAGACCCCCTCAGTGACTTCTAATATCCTTATCATTTACAGTAGGGGGTACATTATACCTTATAATACATGAGTGATACTCAGAGTTCCTGTATAACTCAGCCTGCAGCCTTGTGCCTTTATATGGTCACAGAACAACCCCTCAGTGACTTCTAATATCCTTATCATTTACAGTAGGGGGTACATTATCCCTTATAATACCATGAGTGATACTCAGAGTTCCCTGTATAACTCAGCCTGCAGCCTTGTGCCTTTATATGGTCACAGAACAAACCCCTCAGTGACTTCGAATATCCTTATCATTTACCAGTAGGGGGTACATTATCCCTTATAATACATGAGTGATACTCAGAGTTCCCTGTATAACTCAGCCTGCAGCCTTGTGCCTTTATATGGTCACAGAACAACCCCTCAGTGACTTCTAAATATCCTTATCATTTACAGTAGGGGGTACATTATCCCTTATAATACATGAGTGATACTCAGAGTTCCCTGTATAACTCAGCCTGCAGTCTTGTGCCTTTATATGGTCACAGAACAACCCTCTCAGTGACTTCTAATATCCTTATCATTTACAGTAGGGGGTACATTATCCCTTATAATACATGAGTGATACTCAGAGTTCCCTGTATAACTCAGTCTGCAGCCTTGTGCCTTTATATGGTCACAGAACAACCCCTCAGTGACTTCTAATATCCTTATCATTTACAGTAGGGGGTACATTATCCCTTATAATACATGAGTGATACTCAGAGTTCCCTGTATAACTCAGCCTGCAGCCCTTGTGTCTTTATATGGGTCACAGAACAACCCCTCAGTGACTTCTAATATCCTTATCATTTACAGTAGGGGGTACATTATCCCTTATAATACATGAGTGATACTCAGAGTTCCCTGTATAACTCAGCCTGCAGCCTTGTGTCTTTATATGGTCACAGAACAACCCCTCCAGTGACTTCTAATATCCTTATCATTTACAGTAGGGGGTACATTATCCCTTATAATACACGAGTGATACTCAGAGTTCCCTGTATAACTCAGCCTGCAGCCTTGTGCCTTTATATGGTCACAGAACAACCCCTCAGTGACTTCGAATATCCTTATCATTTACAGTAGGGGGTACATTATCCCTTATAATACATGAGTGATACTCAGAGTTCCCTGTATAACTCAGCCTGCAGCCTTGTGCCTTTATATGGTCACAGAACAACCCCTCAGTGACTTCTAATATCCTTATCATTTACAGTAGGGGGTACATTATCCCTTATAATACATGAGTGATACTCAGAGTTCCCTGTATAACTCAGCCTGCAGCCTTGTGCCTTTATATGGTCATAGAACAACCCCTCAGTGACTTCTAATATCCTTATCATTTACAGTAGGGGGTACATTATCCCTTATAATACATGAGTGATACTCAGAGTTCCCTGTATAACTCAGCCTGCAGCCTTGTGCCTTTAAATGGTCACAGAACAACCCCTCAGTGACATCTAATATCCTTATCATTTACAGTAGGGGGTACATTATCCCTTATAATACATGAGTGATACTCAGAGTTCCCTGTATAACTCAGTCTGCAGCCTTGTGCCTTTATATGGTCACAGAACAACCCCTCAGTGACTTCTAATATCCTTATCATTTACAGTAGGGGGTACATTATCCCTTATAATACATGAGTGATACTCAGAGTTCCCTGTATAACTCAGCCTGCAGCCTTGTGTCTTTATATGGTCACAGAACAACCCCTCAGTGACTTCTAATATCCTTATCATTTACAGTAGGGGGTACATTATCCCTTATAATACATGAGTGATACTCAGAGTTCCCTGTATAACTCAGCCTGCAGCCTTGTGCCTTTATATGGTGACAGAACAACCCCTCAGTGACTTCTAATATCCTTATCATTTACAGTAGGGGGTACATTATCCCTTATAATACATGAGTGATACTCAGAGTTCCCTGTATAACTCAGCCTGCAGCCTTGTGCCTTTATATGGTCACAGAACAACCCCTCAGTGACTTCTAATATCCTTATCATTTACAGTAGGGGGTACATTATCCCTTATAATACATGAGTGATACTCAGAGTTCCCTGTATAACTCAGCCTGCAGCCTTGTGCCTTTATATGGTCACAGAACAACCCCTCAGTGACTTCTAATATCCTTATCATTTACAGTAGGGGGTACATTATCCCTTATAATACATGAGTGATACTCAGAGTTCCCTGTATAACTCAGCTGCAGCCTTGTGCCTTTATATGGTCACAGAACAACCCCTCAGTGACTTCTAATATCCTTATCATTTACAGTAGGGGGTACATTATCCCTTATAATACATGAGTGATACTCAGAGTTCCCTGTATAACTCAGCCTGCAGCCTTGTGCCTTTATATGGTCACAGAACAACCCCTCAGTGACTTCTAATATCCTTATCAATTACAGTAGGGGGTACATTATCCCTTATAATACATGAGTGATACTCAGAGTTCCCTGTATATTTAATATATTTTAAGGCAAGGATTTATTAGACCTTTGTTACTCTGCTTACTACAAGACCAATTAACATTATCAACGTTAGTTGGACTTTAGTTCTGTGGAACAGATATCAGTATTTCTGGGTTGTTCTTGGCTTAGATTCCAAGTAAAATTAAGAAAGAATCTGCCGACTCCATTTTTGATCAAAGAAATGTGTCACTGAGTTTATCGCACTGAGCTACAAAATTCAGGATTCAGTCAATGATGTCTCAAAAAAATAATCAGATTTTACATCAGATTAACCCAATTATTTCTCTCAAACAGCAGCTCCATAGTGACACTCAGATTAGATGATGTCCATGAGAATTTGCTGTGCCGTTAAGCTTTGTACTTTGAGTTTTGTGATTGATTGTGTTTTTGTTATAAAAGATATAAGATCCTTTTAATTCCTCCATCTCTTAAGTTGGCCATACTCTATAAGATTTGCTTATTTAGCAAGATCATCAAATGAGTAAATCTTTCAGTTGATATAGCCAACAAAGACGGGTGATTTGGGGCTAATCCAATCATTCAGCCCTAGGGCCAAACAATCGGATTACAACAATAGGAATATCAGCCAACGGAATGAGAACCGAATCAACTGGCCAACGTAGTCCTTGATCAGCAGGAAAAGACAACCTGCCCGATCGAGATCTGGCCGATATCAGTTGGAGAGGTCTGTTGGAGGTCTCCATACACCATAAGATTTGCTTCTTTGGAGAGTTCGCCAAACAAGCAGATCTTTCCACCGATATAGCCACCAAAGACGGGTGATATCGGGCTAATCTGATCATTGTGCCCTAGGGCCAAACAAACAGATTACAATGATAGGAATACCCATCGACGGAACAAGGACCGAATCAACTAGCCAATGTGGTCCTCTATCGGGCAGAATTCCTTGCACAACACAATGGACACCACATTGGCACATTCACTGAGCCCACGGAATGAATAAACCCAACTCTGCACCAACAGATGATATGACGGCGCTGGAAATAAAATAAAATGCACAACGTAATATCTTCTTTTGTTAGTATTTGTATGATATTAATACTGATATATACATGTTACTCCCAGGAAGGCATGTGTTACATGTGACTGGTCTCTCTCACTTACGTTTTGGAAAATAGATTCTTCTTATAAACCAGGGAATCCTGACACCCGATGGCCAAACACTGAACTGCCAGGGGACCGTCTCCCCCTCCTAACTGTCATATAGGCCCAAATCTAGCTGGTTATACATTGGAATAACTTTTGCCCTCCTACACACAAAATCAACTAAATGGTTATTTAAAAAAAAAAGGGTTAAACATATAGAACATTTAAAAAGCATCTTATGAAATAATAATGCGAACACAAGCTTGCAAAATACAAAATTGCATTTTATTGGATTCCCTCATTTCTTCTTCTTACATTCACCTCTTATTTTCCCCACTCCCAATGTCTCCTTCCAATTCTCAATTCATTTCTAGGAGATTTCTTCTATTTTTAAGCCAATATGCCTATCAAATTCCCTCCAATTCATTTGTCTGTCTGTCTGCAACACCACAATCCAAAAAAAGATGGGATACTGGAAAGTTCAATTAAAAAGAGAATGGGATGATTTGTAAATCATTTAAGCCCTGTATTTAATTGCAAAGAGTACAAAAACTTGCAAAGAATTTGGGGATTTCATCATAGTTCATGATATTAAAAGATTCAGAGAATCCGGAGAAATCTCTGTGCACAAAGGACAAGTCTGAAAGCCAATATTGGATGCGGAGATCTTCAGGCCCTCAGGAGGCAATGCATTAAATAGAGACACAATGATTCTATAGTGGAAATAAGTGAATGGGCTCAGGAAAGCTCCCCAAATCCATTGTCTGTGAACACAGTTCATTGCTGCACTTACAAAATCATTGCAAAGAAGAACCCATATATAAACCTAATCCAGAAACACTGATGCCTTCTCTGGACCAAAGATAATCATGGACTGAGGTGAAGCGGAAAACTGTGATCAATATGTCATTTTGGGTGTCGTGTCCTCTAGGCTAAAGAGGAGAAGGACCATCTGACTTGTCACCATTGCACAGTTCAAAAGCCAGCGGCATCCACGATAGCATGGGGGCGAATGTAAATTAAATGAGGAGCTTGTAAATGCTTGTACATGTATGGAGGTGCATTAGTCAACATGGCATGTAGGGCCTGTACATCTATGATGGTATGGAGGTGTATTAGTCAACATGGCATGGGGGGCTTGAACATTTGTGATCGTATAGAGGTGCATTAGTCAACATGGCATGTTGGGGCTTGAACATTTGTGATGGTTTAGAGGTGCATTAGTCAACATGACATGGGGCTTGTACATCTATGATGGTATGGAGGTGCATTAGTCAACATGACATGGGGCTTGTACATCTATGATGGTATGGAGGTGCATTAGTCAACATGACATGGGGCTTGTACATCTATGATGGTATGGAGGTGCATTAGTCAACATGACATGGGGCTTGTACATCTATGATGGTATGGAGGTGCATTAGTCAACATGACATGGGGCTTGTACATCTATGATGGTATGGAGGTGCATTAGTCAACATGACATGGGGCTTGTACATCTATGATGGTATGGAGGTGCATTAGTCAACATGACATGGGGCTTGTACATCTATGATGGTATGGAGGTGCATTAGTCAACATGACATGGGGCTTGTACATCTATGATGGTATGGAGGTGCATTAGTCAACATGACATGGGGCTTGTACATCTATGATGGTATGGAGGTGCATTAGTCAACATGACATGGGGCTTGTACATCTATGATGGTATGGAGGTGCATTAGTCAACATGACATGGGGCTTGTACATCTATGATGGTATGGAGGTGCATTAGTCAACATGACATGGAGGGCTTGTACATCTATGATTGTGCGGAGGTGCATAAGTCAACATGACATGGGGCTTGTACATCTATGATGGTATGGAGGTGCATTAGTCTACTTGCCATGGGCATCTGGCGCATCTCGGAAGGCACCATTAATGTTGAACATTATATACAGGTTTCAAAGCAACATATGCTGCCATCCAGACAACCCAGTCTTTTTCAGGCAAGACAATGGCAAACAGCATTCTGCATGTATCAGTAGTAAGACAGTCGGGGTGCTAAACTGGCCCCCTGCCTGCAGTCTCAACCTGTCACCCATTGATAACATTTGGCACACTATGAAAGGAAAAATATGACAATAAAGCCCCTGATAAATCTATCAACTCTATAATATCCAGAAGAGATGCCTGTTACCATAATTGTTCTCACCATTTAAAACCTAATAAAGCTGTTTGATAGGACAAAGTCATTTCAAAGTTCTTACCCAACTGGCAGTATAAATATCTAGAGCCCTAGTTTCTACATCCACATTGTACCATTTTCAATACCATTCCTCTAAAGCAGGAGTCCCCAACCTTTTTTATCCACGAGCCAAATTTTAAATGTAAAAAGAGTTGGGGAGCAACACAAGCATGAAAAAACTTCCTGGGGAAACCAAATAAGGGCTGTGATTGGCTGTTTGGTAGCCCCTATATGGATTGGCAGTTTAAAGGAGACTTGTTTTTTTTATGCAACTTCAACAGTCCATTAAATAATGACTGTCTTACAGTAGCACCTCTGGTATTTTGCAGAATCAACAGACCCAGGCCTGATCCTCCATCTTCGTAGAATTATGTAAATAATAGCTATGTTTTCATAACTCTGTAACATTCGTATGTGCTAATGATGGTCCTAACAAAATTTTGGCCTCCAAAGGGAGAGCTGAAAAAGTCTGAAAACTAAGAGTTAGTCATCAAATTGTGGGGGAAATGTATACAAATGCAAAGTAACAACCTTAGCGCCTAGTTTGGAGGATTTTAAGGTTCCTTCCTACCCCAACAGAACTTACTAATGACAAATAAATGAAGAAACAGAAAAATAAGCCACTTTCCACCTCCATAAATAGTTTAATAACCCAAAAGGGCGTTTCACACTACCGCCCCCATGATTATATGTATCCACTTGCCTTTCTTCTGAAGAGCAACTCACCAAAGGACCATGCCCACACTTTAATCATTATCTCTTATCTTAGCAGAGCTTCAACTGTCCACCTCCTCCATCAGCTAGCCAGGTCATGTGAAAAGGATTATGAGATAATTAACATTGCAGACTCAATAAAACAATTTATTTTATGGCAAGGTTATAATAACGCTCTGATTTTAGCCGCTCATGAAACTTGCTGTGTGCTTATTGCGAGACTTTTTGAGTTTCACTGATATCAGCGTGTACCGGGCCAAGGTCACGGGCCTTTAACAGCTGGTGGGAAAATTAACATTCCTCACTCTAAAATGATGCTGACTTTAAATACTCTGGCCCAAAAACAAATCTGTTCTTGATCCTATAATAATGCCGCAAACTGATTATCTGCATCTGTACAACAGCGCTGTTTTTGCAGTGGTGGATAATGGTGACTTTCAGCATAACACAATCATTTCCTAAGGGCACCCATGAAAACCAGGGTCCCATTATCACTTTGCTTCTGAAGTACCGTATATACTCGAGTATAAGCTGAGTTTTTCAGCCCCCAAAATATGCTGAAAAACGCTACCTCGGCTTATACTCGAGTCAAGCGCAAAAATGGTCGCCGGCGCCTAAGAATAGTCACTGGCGTCCAAGAATAGTCGCCGGCATCCATGAATAGTCTCCAAGAATATTCGCCGGCATCCAAGAATGGTCGCCGGCATCCAAAAACGAGACGTGGCACCTCCAATGGGAGCAGACACCCTCAATTTTTTGATTGAAACTTACCAGAAGCTGCTGCATTTCTCACCCTAGGCTTATACTCGAGTCAATAAGCTTTCTCAGTTTTTGGAGGTAAAATTAGGTACCGCGGCTTATACTCGGGACGGCTTATACTCGAGTATATACGGTAGCTTACACCTACTGAATAGCCGGCAGAGAGAAGACTTGCAGCCGACGCAAGACTTTACGCACACACTGATGCCTGACTTGCTTGAGGAAGAAGTTGCTTGAGTTCCAGGTTGGAAAAATAAAGGAAAACAATGCACAGCTCCTGTGTTAGTCATGGACTCCAAAAATATTAGCAACATCCCGGCACTGTAAATAGAAATGACTTGATGACTCAAACATAATATGAGGGTTGGGCATTGTAATGCATTGTGCGAGAGAATTGGTCATCATTGTTCTACTTAGACTTTCATAACAAACAGAGAGAAAGTGATCTAATGGTATGTTATTTGCAGTGCCGTGCCAAGTCGGCCGGATGCCCTAGGCAACCCAGCGACTATGATGCCACCATCTTGTGCACGTGCATGAACAGTGTGCATGTTCTTAGAGCGCACACACACACACCAACCATTACAAGGGTCCTAATTAGGGAAAGGTGGCAGAAGAGGTCACCTCAACAGAAGTATAGACATTTCTTCTAAATACCTCTTGTCCAAGAAGTACTTCTTCAAATTTCTCCAAATTCTTGACATGTTGACTCAGGAGCGCTGCCCCAATGAGCTTACCAGGAATGGCAAAAATTCTGCTCCTGGTAACTTTCCACTTTCTTGGCTGGCATCATAGCACCCCATAGACCCCCTCCAGGGCTCCAGTCGCCTCAGGTTCGCCCCTGTGTTGACTACATTGCCTGTTTGAGAACTTACGGAGAAACAGTAGTCACAAAGGTATCCCTGAACGCTACAACCTTCGAAAAACTTCCCATGTGCAACAGAGGGAAAAACGACTAGGCACTACATACCCAAATGGAAATATGGTTAAAGGCGGAAAACACTCCAACTAAATACTCCAGATCTTTAACGCAAAAACTCCACCACATACATCAAAATGCTTATAAACAATATTGAAGAAACGGTGGTAGCGCCAGAGACGAACTGCGTGTACCAGCCAGTAACAATAATTATATGTAAGAAGATAAGTCCCAAAATGAAATGCCCAGTGATCTTTTAATAAGCTCAATGAGTAAAGAATATAACTATGGGATTAGCCCAAAATGTTATAGCAGAGCAGTAGAAAGGAAAAAGGGAGACGACATGCTTAAAGGGATCCTGTCATCGGAAAACATGTTTTTTTCAAAACACATTAGTTAATAGTGCTGCTCCAGCAGAATTCTGCACTGAAATCCATTTCTCAAAAGAGCAAACAGATTTTTTTTATATTTAATTTTGAAATCTGACATGGGGGTAGACATTTTGTCAATTTCCCAGCTGCCCCAAGTCATGTGACTTGTGCCTGCACTTTAGGAGAGAAATGCTTTCTGGCAGGCTGCTGTTTTTCCTTTTCAATGTAACTGAATGTGTCTCAGTGGGACATGGGTTTTTACTATTGAGTGTTGTTCTTATATCTACCAGGCAGCCGTTATCTTGTGTTAGGGAGCTGCTATCTGGTTACCTTCCCATTGTTCTGTTGTTTGGCTGCTGGGGGGAAAGGGAGGAGGTGATATCACTCTAACTTGCAGTACAGCAGTAAAGAGTGATTGAAGTTTATCAGAGCACAAGTCACATGACCAGGGGCATCTGGGAAATTGACAAAATGTCTAGCCCCATGTCAGATTTCAAAATTGAATATAAAAAAATCTGTTTGCTCTTTTGAGAAATGGATTTCAGTGCAGAATTCTGCTGGAGCAGCACTATTAACTGATGGGTTTAAATGACAGTATCCCTTTAATGACTCACCCTTCCAATGATGTTTTCAGGTACAATGTGCAGTAGAGTCTGTTATCTGGACAATCTCTGCCACGGCAACATGTGTTGCCCACTTGTCAGGATAGAAGAACCACATTTTTTCTTGTGCCATTGAACCGACTTGCACTAAAATTTGGCAGTGTGGTATTAACCCTGTTTTTGCCTCTATGGGGAGCAGCCTAATCTGAATTATCCAAGGCTGGTGCTTATCTCCTAACCCTACCCCCCACCCCCAGGCAGTGTATACGTCAGTTTGGGCATTTTACTTTTTGCATGAAATGCATTTCGATTAAGGTTTTCCAGAACGACATCTATAAAATATGTATATTCATTAACAAGCTGGTATATATTAACGAGCGGGCGCTAAAAAACTCCTTTTATAATCCTGACCCTGATTGTGCAACAGCTGAAGTTCTTTATTGCCCCAGCTAGTGCATCCGACCATGGCATCACGTGATCGAGGCTGTTTACCAATATAGTAATGATGTCACTCTCCTTATTGCATCATCTTATGACACAGTAAGGTGGTGTGGTACAGAAATGATTTGGTCACTTTATAGAGGATTGGGTGTAAATGTGGGAAAGTAAGGTGTTAGAGGTGACTAGGTGCAAACCTCTGTGCTCTCTTTGCGTAATTCCTTCCAATTCATTACACACAGCACAATGAAGCGCTAGCTCTGGTGAAAGCCACACCTGGCACACGATGCCCACAAACAATGCCTACAGGCTACCGTACTGTAGGTGTGCCCTCTTCTGCTAAACGGCACCATTTTCTGCTGAGTTCATTCTATAGAAAAGTTCATTTGTATCTAGAGAAAATCCTAAATTCCTTTGGGGTTAACAGGAATGTATGCAGAGTCATTCACATGGGGGGCAGTTATAAACTCTGCAGTGGGTTTTTTTGCTTTTCCCTTTAAATTGACAAAATGATCACATCATTTTTCTTTTTTCCTGACCAGTTTTTTTATACACAGAAATAGTGCAGAATATTTTTTATTTTACATAAGGAATTAAAAGTGGGGTCAAGTAGTACTGGCACCCAATGCAAAACTACTTGGTCTATCCCATGCCCTCTCTCCTGATCAATCCCATACCCACCATTCTGCCCAATCCCATGACCCACCCTCCTGATCAATCCCATACCCACCCTCCTGATCAATCCCATACCCACCCTTCTGATCAATCCCATACCCACCATTCTGCCCAATCCCATGACCCACCCTCCTGATCAATCCTATACCCACCCTCCTGATCAATCCCATACCCACCCTTCTGATCAATCCCATACCCACCATTCTGCCCAATCCCATGACCCACCCTCCTGATCAATCCCATACCCACCCTTCTGATCAATCCCATACCCACCATTCTGCCCAATCCCATGACCCACCCTCCTGATCAATCCTATACCCACCCTCCTGATCAATCCCATACCCACCCTCCTGATCAATCCCATACCCACCCTTCTGATCAATCCCATACCCACCATTCTGCCCAATCCCATGACCCACCCTCCTGATCAATCCCATACCCACCCTTCTGATCAATCCCATACCCACCATTCTGCCCAATCCCATGACCCACCCTCCTGATCAATCCTATACCCACCCTCCTGATCAATCCCATACCCACCCTCCTGATCAATCCCATACCCACCGTCCTGATCAATCCCATACCCACCCTCCTGATCAATCCTATACCCACCCTCCTGATCAATCCCATACCCACCCTCCTGATCAATCCCATACCTACCCCTCTGCTCAATCCCATGACCCAACCTCCTGAAAAATCCTATATCCACCCTCCTGATCAATCCCATGACCCACCCTACCAAAGAATCTGGTTTTACTGCAAAAATATACAATATTTTAAAGGGACTGTAAAGTTGATTCCTGATCAATTCCATTGCTACCTTCCTGATCAATCCCATACCCACCCTCTGGATTAATTCCATAACCACCATTCTGATCAATGCTGTACCCAGCCCCCTAATCAATTCCATGTCCCACCCTCCTGATCAATTCCATACCCACCCTATGAATTCATTCCATAACCACCATCCTGTTTAATGCTGTACCCACCCTCCTGATCAATCCCATACCCACCCTCCTGATCAATCCCATACCCACCCTCCTGATCAATCCCAAACCCACCCTCCTGATCAATCCCATACCCACCCTCCTGATCAATCCCAAACCCACCCTCCTGATCAATCCCATACCCACCCTCCTGATCAATCCCAAACCCACCCTCCTGATCAATCCCATACCCACCCTCCTGATCAATCCCATGACACACCCTACCAAAGAATCTGGTTTTCCTACAATAATATGCAATATTTTAAAGGGACTGTATAGTTGATTCCATTGGCAGAGTTTCTAAAGGGTTGCCACCTTGCTGGTTTGTTATGGACACAATCTGTAAAACTGGTTCTTTATGCCAATGTTATCAATAGAGATTATGTTTAATTGTCTCTTTTCCAAAAATCTGTGACAAATCTAATCTAATAAACCAACAACCAATTGAAAGGTAGCACCTGTTTAAAAGCAAATATTTGATTTGTTGCGATGATTTACTAGATCGGCACTTTTACTACATTAGACTAGCCAAGAACTTCACTTCCTAAACTGCAGTAAAGACATTTAAAGTTAATGTGACACACACAGAAGGTTCTATGTCTTCTGTCATTGGCATGGATGGAAACCAACTGTCAACTCTAGTTTTTTCCCTGAAATGCGAATGGGCATTGAAAACCATCTGTCAGGAGTGGTCTCCATTCATGTCAGTGACAGGAACTATTGGAAAGGTATTGATTGGACCTCTGATGGCAAAGAAGTCCTACGTGTACCATGAATACTGCTCCTCTCCTTCAACAAACCCACCAACCCAGTATACTGTTTGCTGAGTGCCAGCATCTTCTGGTCTGCTATTCATCCCTATTATGTGCTTTTCCTGAGATTTCTGTACAGGGCACACACTCTCCTAGAATGGGTTCAGGGGACACCTGGGAGAAGATTGAAGATAGTGGCACTGTGTTCAGCAAACAGTACCCTGGCTGGTTGCAATGATTGAAGAAGAGAAGAGCCAGCCTAGGGCAGCAGGTAAGCAACTATAACCACAGGGGGTGCCTAACAACTTGGAACCTCCAGAGATTTTACCTTTCATTGTCCTTTGGCAGAAAGTTGAGGTGGCCCCAATAAGCCACACATTTTCACCCAAACACACAAAAAGTGTTTCTTCAGGTGGCCATAAATGGTAAAATGCACTTCTTTGGATAGGTCGCCCTAGGGCCAAATTATAAAATTAAAATGATGGGGTTGCGAAAACTCAATGAGCTGATGGGGTTCTTGGTCAGACAGACAAGTCAATCCTGTTCTATCGACATATAGCTGATTTTTGGCCAGATATTGATTGGGAGGTCTGTCGGAGGGCCCCATATATGAGCAGATATGAGCAGATAAGGACTTGACAGTTTAAATCTGTCTGTATATGGCCACCTTTACTCTTTCAGAATGAAAGTATTTCATTTCCGACAATGATCCTACTTCTACTCCAACTTTAGGCAAAACTTGATCTTTTTATGACAGTGTCCCTTTAATTTGTTTAGCGACTGAAATAAAGTGCTCCCTTTGTATCACTTTTTGGCACAAACCTCCTTAAAGGCACTTTGAGGAAATCCACACCGAAAAGCAGATTATGTTTGTTTGTTTATTTCTTGTTACGGTGCCACTTTTACCTTTGTTGGAACTGGGAAACATAACCAGCCGAGTATCGCTGAACCACATCCATAACGAGGATCTGAATGTGGCCTTCATTGAGCTTTCTCAGTCTTCCTCTTGGCCATAAGCTTCTGCAGCTTAACCTCGTTAACCCTTTGCACAGATTATCCCTTCAATATAAAAGAACATTACACAGCACTATTTGTGTAAACCAGCCAAATATATTGAGTAAATAATGGGATAACATTCTCTGAACAATGCTTTACCCTTTGCCTCTGGAGGTGCAGGTATCACCCCGTTCTCCCTTAATCTGCGGAAAGGGGATTGTCCAGCACATTCTCCAGGAGAGGTCCTTAGTGATAAAAAGAAAAAACACCCCGTAGGCCTCTCAGCTCTCCACAGAGAGTTCTTTTTGAGTTCTTTAATCATGTGAGGATATTACAGGGGGCAATTAGAGAGGGTGAGGCATCTTCTAGAAAGAAAAGCTCCTTTAAGTGTAGAATTGCCTGAGGGTGATGGCACATGGATGTTTTTGTTCGCTGTGATCCTTAGGTAACTGGCACAATCCCAACTCTTCTTTATCTGCAGCTGCTTCCTATTTACTTGAATGGAAAAAATGTGGGTTTTCTTGCCGTTGCCCATTAGAATAATATTGGAAAGGAGGCACTAAAAGCTGAACGTTTGCTCTACTACCCATGCCCAAAGAAAGGATCCTGGGGACATCAAAGAAGATCACAGAGAATAACATGATCTTAGGCAGTGATCCCCAACCAGTAGCTGGTGGGTAACATGTTTCTCTCCAACCTCTTGGATGTTGCTCCCAGTGGCCTCGAAGCAGGTGTTTATTTTTGAATTCCTGGCTTAGAGGCAAGTTTTGGTTTCATAAAAACGGTTTCATGCCAAACAGCCTTGTGTAGGCTTCCAGTCCACATAGGGGCTACCAAACAGCCAATAACAGCCCTAATTTGACATCCCCATGGACTTTCTTATGCTTGTGTTGCTCTCCAATTCTATTTACATTTAAATGTGGCTCACAAGTAAAAAAAGGTTGGGGACCCCTGTTCTTGGGATCCTCCTCAGGGTCTGAAGTGAGCAATTATAATCACTGGTGGGGACGACGACAGTGATTAAGCCTTTACTTGGCCTTTAAGTTATTGTGAAGTGGCTGCAGACCAAGAAGACTGCTTTGGTTCTTATGGTTCATCAAGGCACTTGGTTGGCAGTGGTGATCACTATGATGTGCCTAAATACTACTTTGTTTATTTGCCCAAATAAAAGGAGGTTGATAAACCTGGTGTAATATTGGTAGTTTGTGTTTGCTTTAAAGATCTTAATATAGTTTCTTTATATATAAGTAGCTGTGTATCCATAGTGGCTGCGATTCCAGTTCCAGAAGGGCAGTAGACAGTAGTGCCTTCCTTTGCTTAGCAGGTAGATTAGAATTCACTGTTTCTGGGTTTAAGGGGAGCTAAACAGTGAGCAAATATTATTTATGATTTTCTACACCCCACTATGATATTAAAACTTTTCTCATACATGTTGTTGCTCATTCGCTAAGCCCAAGAAAGTCTGGTGGCACAAGATCCCAGCATGGTCTATGTCGAGGGCTAGAACTAAGTGACTAGAGACTTTATAGACCTAAATATAACTAAATAACATCTCAGTAATAATTCAAATAATGTTCAATGGCATCATACAGTTTGCATGGACATGAGCCATAGACATAAAATAACAGTTGCAATGGAAGGGGATTCTATGTTTGATAAGGGCTTTGTCATATTAGTTGATGATATAAATATATGTATATATCACCATGGCTGGTACATAACTGGCAGCTGCAGGGTCCATATGTTCTATGTTTCCAGGATGAAACTTGATATTGCTGTAAATATAATCACAGACTCCCACTTCACATGTGGAGTCAGTGTCCCACCTTAGTATCTTGACTTACTTGATATTTCTCCTGTCATTCCATTTAAACTAATTAGTACCCCATGGGCACTACCACAACATTTCTATTGCACCACCTTCTATTCTGCCTGTCTCCCAGCATTCCTCCAATGCACTAAAAGCCACCCAACACGACCCATTGCCTTGATCACAATAATCAAAACTGGAGGTTGCTTGACATTCTGACAACTCTAGAGCTCCATCTCATGAGTTCCTTATCATGGAATCAAAATGATAAAGTAGAGATTCATAGAATGAGTGAATTGAGCTCAGGGGGACCCAGAGCAGTGGACAAGGAGCAGCCTAAATGTTAGAATAAGATTTGAAGGGAATATTAAGGAGAATGGCATTAAGATAATATTTTATGTATAGAGACATCTCTATTGCTAATTATAAAAGAACTTTTAGAAACACCTTAGGGGAGATAAGCATTCTTTCTCTTCGTTTATGTCACAACTCAGACCCCACAGAAACGTAGATCTTCAGGGGCAGCTTTCTGCAGTTTGCCCACCCTCGCTACTTACCTGAGAGTGCCAGCAAGGATGGGAATTCACGGCAGTTGTAGACTCCGGTGGAGTCAGAGGCGCAGCTCATCCAGAGGTTCTCATAGATTGTGGAGGTGGTTATGACATTGCCTTCGACTGATGACACCCGCCAGTTGGCATTGAAGAGGGTCATCCCCAACATGGTCGATCCTATCACCCCAAAAAAGAATCCCAATGTCTCCAAAATGACAGACATGCCTTTCGGTTGAGTTCAAGTGTGCAAGTCAAAAGTTCTCTCTTGATGCCACGTTCCCTCAGATAATCTTGCTCTTCAGTGTCCACTTTATCACAATCTTATGTCTTTCATGCTTGACTCGCTGCCTGTACCTTTTTCTGTATTTCACTGGTTTTGGTTCCCCTTGTCACTGCCACTGTCTCCTATTTTCTCTGACGACTTACTTTTATCAGACTGTTCTCTTCTTTATCTGTCTTGCTGTGGTCGCTGTGGTCAGTGCTCTGAAAAGTGACTCTCGCTTGCACTCTGTATCTTCCCCAGTCTCACTGGTCTAGTGCTGTGTGAAGAGCCAGAGTATGTCAGCTGGGGAAGGTGTGCATTACCTCTGCTCCTTCCCTCCCTCCTCCTCCTTGCATAATATCCCTGTCAAGTTCATAAACTACATAGCAGGCAGCTTAAAGCGTCTCACAGAACTATGGGCAGCATGTATGTTGCCAAAAAGTCCACACTTCATAAGGAAACCTTTGTTTCATTCATTAATATAAGATATACATATACAGTAGTTACAGTATTTGGTCTGGAAAAGTCTCATGTAGCCAAAATGAAAGATAAAAATGGCTAAACCTGTGCCAATATGATGCTAGTAGCTGCTTGTGGGATATACGTGGGTCTCCTAGTGTCCCCAAGATTTGGCATCTCTGTTTATTGTCCGCTGATATCACCCTGGCTCACTAATAACCTTACTTAGGGTGCCATAATGAATTCTGCATTAGACAAGACCCTGATGGACATTATGTAGGGCAGACACATTGCATTAGAAGGCAAGGGCAAGTATCTCAGATACATTTGATATTGACCAACACTTGGCCTGTGTGGATGAACACCTGCTGCCCTACCAAAAACATCTGTTCCCTTCTACACTGATGTCATCATGTGTCAATGTTACATGTCTTCAACTTAAACGTTAAACATTTACACATTTCACACATTCTCTGTAGGCACATAAACAATAGATAAATGTACTTGATGATCATCTCCATTTAAGCTTTATTCGGTTGATGTGCTGACAACTTGTGATTTAGACTCTTATCCCAAAGATAAGGAGATGTGACCATTTAGCTTAATCTAGACAGAGGAATCTATAATCTGTTTCCTTAATGACACTTTGGCAAAATCCTAAGTAGCTGGCAGTCTGTCCCCATGTCTACACTGACAGGAGTAAGTTGCAGGTAAAACTTAGTCCCTTTGTAAAATGTATAATGAAGCAATAGAATTCTTAATGAATCAGATGAAAATTGAGCGTAGGACTGGCCAGATATGGGATGACTTTGACGTAGTTGTTCAGCTTAAATATATTGTAATATATGGACAAACAATCCCTGTTTTTTTTAAAGGGTAAGGCATTTTTTAGTAGCAGTATGCACAAAATGTCTTAATAGTGGGTTGAGTGCAGAGAACCTCTTGTATTTGTCTACACTGACAACGGTAAGCTCCGACTCTGACCCTCGATCCCCTACAGGATAACGGGCAGAAGAAGACATCAGTTGATCCCTCCCTAGTGATGAGATTGTTCCTCCCAGTGAAGGCTGATATGGACAGAATGAATTGTCTATATCTTATGGGATACAAGAGACAAAACAATGACCACCTAATGACTCACTTTCCATGCCTATTGCTAATTGACTTACATAATGATGTTTCCTTTGTTGTTTGCTGTATCTACAATGATTTTTGATGTTCAGCTGATGGGGCTGTGCAAGGGATCTAATGGGAAAAACACCATCATCATACATGGGGGGGGAACCTTACAAAAACATACAAGCTGAAATGGACCCTAATAGGGACTTTAGAAAATGAACTCTGCTGGGGCAGAGTCTAAGGGGCAAATTCACTAAGATTCGTAGTTGCGCCAGGCGTAACTTCGCCGCACTTCGCCGCACTTCGCCACAATTCACCAGGCGTAGTTTCGCCAGCGCTTCGCAAATTCACTAAAATCCGAAGTTGCGCTCAGGGGTAGCGTAAGGTTGCGAAGTTGCGCTAGCGTTGATTCACTAAGCGAAGCGAAGTTACGCTAGCGATGGTTAATTTGCATACGGCGCCAAATTCAAATTTCAATGGAGGAATACGTATCAGCACTACAAATGCCTAGAAAACCTTCAAAACATCAAATAAAATTTTTATTTTCCCTACACATGTGCCCACTGTATAGGTAAGTTGCCATGAGTCAGGAAATGTAGGGGGGAAGGAGGGGAGCCCCAAAAAAATTTGCGATCTTTTTCAGCCTATCACCCATAATGTAGAAAACACGCCAGCGTTTTTTGGGACTTAGAAAAAATGTTGACTTTTTTTGAAGCAAACCCTATCTACTCTATTGCGCTTCGTCTGGTCTGAGGTGGTGAAGGAAGTCTAGCCTAAAAGGTAGAGTTCAGTACACTGCGCGCGTTAGTGAATTTGCGTAGTTACGTCCGTATCGATAATTCGCCAGGCGTAAGGTTGCGAAGTAACACTAGCGAATCTACGCCAGCGTTCGTTAGTGAATTTGCGCAGTAACGAAAATGCCAAACGCTAGCGAAGTAACGCTAGCGTTCGGCACTTCGGCGCTTAGTGAATTTGCCCCTAAGAATCTCTAGAATAAGTAATGGGTGTAATGAAGAGTAGCTGCCAGTAGCTGGTGTCTTGCTCTGTGAAGGTGGTGCTTTCCCTGGTTCCAACAATTAATCAAAACAACTAAAGCTAGAGAAGGGAGAATCCACCCACAACTTAATTTCCCCAAAACTTACAGTCCCATTCATTAAAGGTACTTGTGCCAACATGTTCCCCTTGCACTTCTGTATATTTGTGCTCAGTGCTGCCCCCTTCCCCCTCTCTTGAATTCTACAAAGGATTGTGCTGATGCCACAGTGCAAATAAATGGTGTCCACTTGTTACTCTTATGCCGGAAATGACACCAACAAGACAATTTTTACCATAATTGCGTCTGATTAGTGTCAAAGTGAAAGAGCAACTGCATCAAAGCGACCCCAGTTATATCAGACACATTGCGTTTGGTCCACTGCACTTGTAGTGATAAGTTACCCCTATAATCCTGTTTTAGGGTAATTGTCACAGTGTCATTTTCTGTTGGGGGTTGCTGGGAGTCACAGTGTCTTTTATTTTTGGGGATGCTGGGAGTCACAGTGCCTAGAAAGCATTCAGTATGGAGATAAAATTAGAGAGAGTAATTGAGTAAGCTTGGGCGAATTTGACCCGTTTTGGTTCGCCAAAAATATGCCGCCAGCAAAATGTCACCGATGCCCAATAAAGTCTATGGGCGTCAAAATTTTTTTTTTGAGGCACACTGCCATACAAGTCTATTGGCGTCATTTTCACTGCGATACAAGGCGAAAAAATGCACCTATCCCTATAAATGAGAGCTGTTACATATAAACAACGTACAGAGGATGGAGATGAAGTGAAAATAAGGTTCAAATGACTCTTTTTGTCAACGTTCATTCAAAATCTCAACTCTTTTTCCAGTGCTATTAGAAATTGCACATCCTGCACCTTTTTTTTTTTTACATGACTTGGAGGAGTCACTTCATGAGTTGGCCAATAAATTTCCCATGAAATCCAAAGGTCACTATCAATTATATGGGCTATTGTTTAACAGACAGCTGGTAATTGGAGGCGTGAATACCATATTTTCTGGACTGATGGACTGTTTGGCCATGTAATGCTTTGTACATCCATTAACTTTGAATTGAATGACATGGTTCTTTGGCCTGGCTGTATAACCCAGCAAGCAACACCGATCACCGATTGTTTTATGGAGCCTACATAATATAATGTTTAAACAGAAAGTTGAAACTGTCGGCCCTATGTACTCTCGTTACACCTCATTATTTGTTAATGTCAGCAGTGCAACACATAAAATACAGATTCTACAATCCCTTATGGGCAACAGGCCCAGCTTTAAGGATATCCTTGTGTTTATTGATTCCCAAGCTGTGGTACTTGCTTATGAATAAATGCTGAAAACAGAGTTTGCATAACTGACAGTTGCATGTGATGACATTAGGATCACCATATGATATACCTGTTATGTTTTGGGTAGCCGAGGATGAGTAGAGTATAACAGTGCTTTATTCCAAAGGAGTTAATATCAGACAACGGACCACAGTTTGCAACATATGAGTTTGAAACCTTTATGAGAGAGAGGAATATTGTGCATAGGAAATCTTCAGTGTATTACTCACAAGCAAATGGAGAAATCAAGAGATTCAACAGAAGTCTGAAAGAAACACTACAGAGAGCAAATTTTACTGGGAAATCTTGGAAAGTATTTACAACAGAGTTCCTACATAACTACAGAGCAACGCGCCATGCAACAACCCAATCATCTCCAGCTGAATTATTACATGGCAGACAGATGCGCACTAAGTTACATATTGCAGACATCAAACTTCCACAAAATACTGTGCCTACAAAATCATCTACTGCTGCTGCCAAATGAAAGGCTTATACTGAAAATGTGGTGCAAGAGAAGGATACTTTCAGCCTGGATCTTTAGTCAGAATTAAGAAACCAGGAATACTGAAACAAGGACAATCTAAATTTACTACACCACTTGAAGTGAGACGCCAGCGAGGACCATTCACATATGAACTGTCTGATGGACTCCTATTATTTGCTCCTATTAGATATGACTTTGGAGAAGCTCCAATTGATGAAGGACATTTTCCTACTCCTGATGTCAACTGCAATAGGCCTGAAGAAAGTGAACCTATAAGGCGTACTCAGAGAATCAGAAAACTACCGGCATGGACTAAGGACTTTGTAATGTGAAGAATGTATAATATTGTTTTAAAATGCATACTGTTTAATTGTTGCTGTTTATTATAGTTCCAAATAGTCCAAATATTTTCCTACTATAGGGGGAATATGTGGTGTTTATACAAACGGCCTGTAGATGTCACTGTGCTCAGACATACTGTGCATACTTCCTGGTAGCTTAAAAGTGAAAGCTTACTGTTGTGTAATGGCTGCACGACTCTGCTAATAAAGCACTGTTATACTCTACTCATTCTCGGCTACCCAAAACATTACAATACCTTAGGCATAATTATTGTGTAGACATGGAAAGATATTCTATATGGGAAAAAAATCTAGCCCATAATGGTATTTTTGGGGGGAACCATAAAGTGATTTTGCTGAGGGGTTGAGAGAGAGTGTAGGCTTCACTGTGTATCCACCATACCTTTGATCTAAGACCAATTAAGTGATTAGTGATGTGTGGATCAGGCTGAAAGTTGTGGGCAGGGTTGGAGTGGGCCTGTGGTCCCTTAGGTCTCTGATTTCCCTCCCCCGACACTCGATAGGAGGTAGGCTTAATTTACGTGTGCTTGGGGGAAGGAACGGGCGGGTGGCGACAGCCCCCGTATGGGGGTGTAGCGGGGCTCCTTGGGGGTAGGGGGCCCCTAGGGTGACAGCCCTAGTTGGCCCTGCACCCACCAGTCTGACACTGGCTGTGGAACCTATGGATCTAATGGGTTTAGGCCAAAGAACTGGCCCTACAGGTGGGTCATGGGTTAAATTTGCTGCCACCTCGCCCTCAACCCACCAGGCCATCAGGCACAGGTATATAAATAGGAGCAGCATAGCAGGCTGGGTGGGGTGTGGGTTGGTCGATTACAGGTTCGAGTCATGTTTAGGTCAAAATATTTACAACCCACAAATCACTAACCTAGTTACTGGAAACACTACATATTCTGAAGAAAGGGCTTCTACAAACACTGCCTCATGCCCCGCCCCTTAAAGCTTCCCTCTGCACACATGTTGCTTATTAGAACTTCAGGGTGTTTTCTTCTGTAGAACCCCACTCTTCCTTGCCAATATCGAATTAACTCAGCCCAGGAGGGTAAAGCAACAATCATCTTCCCTATGATTGTCTATGTCTCTTTGAGCCTAATATCATTGCCACACGACCTATAGCCTACAATGCCTAAAAAATCCTCATTATGCCCCTCTTTGGATAATCTTCATGTAACTTTTAACAGCCACCAGTGGAATTGGGATGAGCCTTCTGTTCCTTAGGTGCCACCAGGGCTTATGGATGGTATCAGGTACTTCCAGGGGGGCTATCATAACTGCCCGGTTACACAGATACCTCAGAGGACAAGGACAACCCCATAGTCAGGAGTGGTGAAGACCACATAGAGCAGAGGAAGGCTCATTTCAGTTATGAAAAGGAGAAGATTGACATCTCTTCATTCCATGTGGTTCAGTTTGGCCTCAACAGAAATGCTATTCATAAAGTATTCCATGCTCCTCGACAACTGTTATGCTGATGGATTTCCCTTTATATGGGAATTCCCCTTTTAAAAACGATATTTTAGTATGAAGTAGGCAGTAGTATTCTAAGACAACTTGTTGTTGGTCTTGTTTTCTTGAATAACTTTATATATTCTTCTTCAGTTCTCTTTTTTGAAATGTAAAGGCCGAGTTCCAAGGCAACTGACAGACTGAAAGGGAGCGGACTGGACTTGAAAGATAACTCATACTTTGTACACCTAGAGAAAAGGTAGCATTTTATGGAAGATGTTATTCCTTTGTAACACCTCTCTTTTCCATAGTGAAACTGGATATACATGTGCAGGGTTGTTTATGTTCAACCAAACATCATGATAGAATTAATGGAGAGCCCTACTCAAAAGAGATTACCATCTTGGGCCTTTCTTGGCCCCTATACAGCTGATCCCTTAGAAAATGTAAATACTCCTTTGTTTGTTTTTATGTTTGTTTTGTCTCTATGCACATAATTAAACAGGGGCCAATGCACCTCTTGTTTCCATCTGTGAAAATTCTACTTACGTTAGCAGTCCTATTGAGGAGAGCTCTGTCATTTGCTGGCACATTATAAATACAATATAATAACAGTAATCCACATAGCACACATCACTTGTGTTTCTATTCTCTATCTACTTGTTCTTGGATGGCCTTTTAGCACGCAAAGCTTAGTGTACAACCCCAAAACTCTTCTTTTGCTTCAGTTCTGAACACAAAATATGTTTATTCTGTTATACTAGAAGGCATTGAGAAAATAATTCATGGCTAAGTGAACGGAGGCCGGATGGGTTAGGGATTTTAGAGAACTTGGATGAATGTGTGTAGAGCCTCTTTGCCAGGATTGGACTGCACCTCAGTGATAATCGTGCATCAGTTTTGGGGGAGATTGGTCAGGAGCGCCCGATGGCGGCGTTGAATCCAAGATGGCATGGGACGACGCCGGCGCCTTGACGCCAGCATAATTACGTCATGCTCTTGGCACAAAAATTTGAAATGAAAGGACGCTGAGGTCACGGGTTCAATTCCCGATTATTGGAATTGCCACCTTTATTCCTGGGTGTTCCTAAATTGTTCTTGATTGTATATCTGGACTTTGCTGTCTCCCAATTGGACTACTGCCTGGAATTGACTACGATTACTCCTGATCCCTTTTGATTACCGCAAACTTGAACTTTGTCCTGAAGCCTCCTCCTTATCCGATAGGAGCCGATAGGCCCCTGACAGTTGTAGGAGATTTTAAAGTAGATATAAGGGGCTGGGGAGCAGTAAAAAATTCTGTGGAAGATAAGTTAAATAAAAATCTAAGCATAGTAGGGGACAATTTAGGAAACCAAACTTTAACATACTGAGATCATTTCTTAATTGGGTAGTTTGCTACATGAGGTTTTCAGCAAAAAAAAAAAAGTACCAACCTATGGGGCTTAGCTAGTGTTGCCATCTTTTCTGGGAAAAAATACCGGCATTTTTACCGGGCAGGTCGCTAAAATACTGCTAGGTGGCAAACCCAGGCTTAGCACAGATGTAAAAAAGGTAATAGGAAAAGTGAGACAAAACAAATGTCAGAAGATTCTTCTTTTAGAATATATAAATACAAAAACTGTTATAAAGTAGCAAGAGTGCAAAAATAAGAAAAGAAGAACTAATTGCTTCACATGCAAAGACTAATCACAAATATTTTTGCAAGTATATCAGTAGTAAAAAGGTTCAGGAAAGAAAGTGTGACTTGATTAGAAAATAGAACTTTTGTGTTTATAAGAAACTTTTCTTTGATGTATAGTATATTCTAGAGAGGAGTCAGTATTTGAGCAATGGCTTTGGCTCAGACAAAGGATATGCTAACAGAGTTAATGTGAACAAGGTGATGGAGGCTTTTTTTCATCTGGTATGGTAACAAGGGATTGGAGGAAATTTGGTGTAATTACAATGTATGAAAGAGGATTACAATGCCAAACTGCTACTAATAGACATTTATAGTGGACTAGTTATTTGAAAAAAAAAATTTTCTTGTGAACTGTTCATTTATTTTACTAGCTTCTCCTCTGCAAACAGTGACTTGGCAGAACCAGGAAGAGAGAGACAAAATGCTAAAGTGAAAGTTGTTTGATTTTCTTGTTTAGTGCACAAATTAGCAAAAATATTGGAAAAATTATGTTTTGCACAAGCAAATAAATAAATGTAGTAAATAATACACCGATACTCTGTATGAATGATTATATACTGAATAGGGAGAGTCTGAGCAGATATTGGCCTTCATTATTCTAATTACACTAGAAGTTACCCATGCGCCCCACTCTCACACAACAGGCTTATATAACAGCCAACCTACTGCATGTCAACATTTGCTGAAACTAGGGTTGCCACCTGGCTGGTATTTTCCCGGCCTAGCTTGTAAAACACCTGCCAAGGCCGGGGCCGGTATTACAAATTTGTAATGTAGCTGCCGGTAAATTTGTAATACACCTAAAAAAAAGCCTGTGGCCTGCCCCCAGTCTGGTAAAATTAGGTACCTCGGTTTATACTCGGGTCGGCTTATACTCGAGTATATACGGTATTTTAAAGGATTATTTATCTTTTAATGAGCAGTGGAATGGGGGGGGGGTAAAAAAACTGTATTATTAACATTTTTTATTGTACATCAGGATTTCTAGTTGTGTTTCTATAGGTTCATTAACAATTAACCCTTCAATATATATTTTTTGATTGTTTATATATATTTACTTTCTGTAATATATCTTCAGTAAAGCAGAGAATCTTTATTCTTTCCTCCTAGCAAACTATTCATTCTAAGCGTAACCTGCTGCTGAATTTCTTATAGGAAGCAATCTAGAGGGATGAGCCGTTAAGGAGATGTTTATGTTTTATTGACATGAAAGATTCATTTCTTGACAAGGGCTGAAATTATGAAAATGTCCATGAACTTGTGCAGTTTGAGAGTAGAAAGATGTCATTGAGTTCTCTGTGCATCAACATGAAGAATAAAGGCTTGGTTAATTCAGGCAAACAACCAGGGTTTTGTTTTTAATAAAGACCTTTTTGGGACACCAGCTTCCTGGATTAGAGAAATATAAAGATAATTCGACTTCATTTTTGTTTAGATAAGACCAAAATCAAAGCCTTGGCAAAGAATAACTACTCTAGTTTAAAGGACAACTCAAGACTACATCTCTCATTGTATTCTTTTCATAAAATTGTTTGGACAAAGTAAGGCCGACTTCGATTGGGGGAGGGGGAGTCATGTAACTGTAAAACATGTTATGGGTGGAGACAGTAGCATGGAAAGAAGAGAAGTAAATGACAATGAGATGATTGAAGTGATAGTCCCATATTCAAGCCATGGGAGTTGAGAAATAAGCAACTTGACCAACTTGAGCAGATCTTGGGCAGAGAGTTAGACTTTGACATAGCAACATCGAATGTGTTTTTCTTCCAACATTTGTTTGTGCTAGATTGGACTTGGAATAGAGTTGGTTCTAACACAGTGCTTTCTGTCAACAATAAATATTTATTGTACCTTCCTTCCAAACAATCAGCAAATTAATCAGATGTTAAGAAAAAAAATGTGCTATTAAAGTTGTTGGATTGATAATTAACTAAATCAGCACTCTATAAATATGGCCATAAAACAGCTACCCAGCCGGTCAAGCCAAAGGGTTGGATATTATGGTATCTGGTCATCCAGGTTTTTCCCGGCTCATTTTTCTTTTGGAAGTTAGATCATCAGTTCTTTAGTAGTTGTGTTTGCAGTCTTTTCCAGTTTAGAGGTGTTCTCTGACCACAGATGTATATAATGCATGACGGAATTGTATTTGTTTAGTTTAGTGTCACCTGTTAAAGACAGAAACATTAAGGGTCATTTCCAAGCACAGCCATAAATGTGATAGTAGCAAATTGGATGTAAATGTTGCTGGTGTTGACGTCATTCATTAAAGGAAAGTTCTCTTAATCCCAACATAATTGGGAGGCCAAGCCCATGGCTCTTGGAAGCTTAAAGCCACCATCAAAGATGTCCATTGCTGGCCATAGACATCATGTAGTCTGAGCACATTGCATTCTGTC